>NC_072827.1:10897500-11551000 GCF_027744805.1 Dunckerocampus dactyliophorus | reverse complement strand
TAGAGATATTTCTCGCCACCTTTTGCTGTATATATTTAATATGAGATTTCCAACTCATTTTTTCATCTATTATAACCCCAAGGAATTTATATTCTTCCACTTTTTCAATATCCGTTCCATTAATTTGTATTTGGTCGTACGTGTCCTTTCTACTATTACCAAATAGCATTATTTTAGTTTTACTTAAATTCAGAGATAATCTATTCTTGTCAAACCATGACTTTAATATGACCATTTCATCCTTGACCTTTTTAATGAGTTCTTGTGTGCTTTCACCAGAACAGAAAGCAGTGGTATCATCGGCGAATAAGACCAATTTTAAGTTGTTAGTTACTTTGCAAATGTCGTTAATGTACAAGTTAAACAGTTTTGGTCCCAGTATGGACCCCTGTGGTACTCCACACGTATTGTGTAGACTCCCAGATGTATATTCTCCTAGCTTTACAAATTGTTTCCTCTTTGCTAGGTAGCTTTTAACCCAATTTAAGACTAAACCTCTAATTCCGTACCTTTCTAATTTTGAAATTAAAATAGTGTGATTAATTGTATCGAAGGCTTTTGTCAGATCCATGAATACTGCAGCTGCGCATCTTCTGTTGTCTATGGCAGTAGTGATTTCCTCCGTGATTTCCATCAGTGCCATAGAAGTTGAAATGTTGGCTCTGTAACCATATTGACTACTTGCCAATAATTCATTCTTATTAATAAATTTGTCCAACCTATTATTAAATAGCTTCTCCACAATTTTCGAGAATTGTGGTAACAAGGAAACTGGTCGATAATTTGTAAATTGGTGTTTGTCTCCTTTTTTGAAAATTGGAACCACCTTGGCTGTTTTCATTTTGCTTGGAAATATTCCAGTCTGAAATGATAAGTTACTAATATATGTTAACGGGTCTGCGATCTCATTGATGACCCTTTTAATTGTTTCCATTTCGATTCCATGACAATCAGTTGATGTTTTTGCCTTAAAATGGTTAACAATGTCAGTGATCTCCTTTTTGGTTACAGCAGTGAGAAACATAGAATTAAGATTCCTATCGATAATATCAATCCCTTCATCAATTGTGTCTTGTTTTGGAATTTCCTCTTCCAGTTTTTGTCCAATATTTACAAAATATTCATTTAACATTTCAGCTACCGCATTCATGTCATTCCTGTAAGTGTTTCCAACCATGAAATAGGGAGGATAGTCTGCTTTCTTAACGTTGTTCTTTATAATACTATTTAAGATGCCCCAAGTTGCTCTCATGTTATTTTTGTTCTTATTTAGTACGTGACTATAATATTCCCTCTTACACACTCTCAAGATAGTTGTCAACTTGTTTTTGTATGTCTTATACTTTTGTTCTGCTTCTTTAGTCTGTTGAATGATAAATGTCCTGTATAATGTGTTCTTCTTCTTACAGGCGTTTTTTAGTCCTTTTGTCATCCATGGCTGCTGGTTTTTCTTTTGCTTCTTGGGCTTTTCTTGCCAGGGACAGTTCTTATCGTAGAGCTCCATATAAGTACCAAGGAAGCTGTCATATGCCTCGTCCACATCTGTTGCACTGTAGACACTCTCCCAACTTTGTTCTTCTAGACCTATCTTGAAGGCACGGATGTTGTCCTCTGTACGCAATCTTTGAAAAGTCTTTTTTGCCTCCGCCTGTTTTTTCTTATAATGTTCATTGTAGATTGTAAACACTGGAAGATGATCACTGATGTCACTAATTAGCAGGCCACTGATGGTGTTGTTATCAAAGTCATTGGTGAATATATTATCGATGAGGGTGGCACAGTGGTCTGTTATTCTACTTGGTCTAATGATTTTAGGATATAAACTCAAGCTATACATTGTATCTATAAAGTCATCTGTTTCCTTGCACTTGTGTGAGTTCAAGAGGTCAATATTGAAGTCTCCACATATGAAAATAGTTTTCTGACCTATGTCTGTAAACGTTGTCTTAATCCAATCCTCAAACATTCCAATCTTTGACTTTGGAGTTCTGTACACACAACTTATTAACACATTTTTGCTTTTTTCTTTACAGATTTCAATTGTTATACATTCTAAAATGTTATCAATGACAAATGACATATTCTTTACCATTTTGTAGTTCAAATGTTTGTCCACGTATAAGGCCACACCTCCTCCATTTGCATTGTTCCTGTTTGCACACGTCATTTCATATCCTTCCAGCTCGAAGTCCATTCCTTTGTTAGCATTAATCCAAGTTTCTGAGATTGCTATAACTTTGAAAGGTTCTTTGAATTGATTCAAATATTGTTTAATATTAGTAAAGTTTGCGTTCAAGCTTCTGCTGTTTATGTGTATGATGGATAACTTGTCGTCGTTGATGAAACTGTTGTTGTATTGCTCCTCCGTATAATAACGGCAGTCGTTTGTAATGTGAGAGAAAAAATTTGAGTCTGGATCAATATCTTTTTCCATATCCAATTGTTTGTGATCTGTAAAGTGAAAAGTGTCCAATTGTAGATCTTCTTGTAGCATATTAAAGCTGTTTTCCTCCATGTTGGGAGACCTCAATATCTTTCTAGGTCCTTGATGTCTTTGACAGCAAGAACTCTGGCCTCTGGTCCTCCATTTGCTTTGATGAAGATTTTGCAGTTTGCACTCCATGTTCCTTGAATCTTTCCTTGCTTCCTCAGATCACGTGCTTTCTTCGCAATCTCAGCGTTGCGCTTGGTCAGGTGGTCATTCATGTAGACATTTGTTCCTTTCAGCTTCTTTCCCTGTTTCAGCAGGGCAACCTTGTATTTCCTGTTGGTGAATTTGACGATGATGACGGGTGTAGTGCGGTTCCTCCCATACAGTGGGATGCAAGTATCAATAGATTGGATGTCTACATCCACCTCCTTCGATTGCAAAAAATCAACAACTTGTTGCTCTGTTGAGGCGACATCCCTTTCGTCTGGTTCTTCAGTATTCGCCACTGCTCTGGCATAGGACCTTGGTTTAATTCGAAGTCCCGTCACGACCACGTCATTCATTCGTGTGTTCTGATCCATATCATCTATGGTGTTTTTCAGCTTCTCAATGATTTTATCCTTTTCTTCACGTTCTTTTTTGAGAGTGGCTCCCAGTGCATCATAACTTTCCTGTAATTTTTTATTCTCCGCTCTCAGACCTTGCATTTCTCTTTGTATGGCGTTGGTAGTCTCTATCAAACTGTAAATTAGTTGATGCAGGGAGTTGGAATTCTCCACAAGTTGCTGCATCTGTTTTCCATAATCCTCCATGGTTTTCGCCATAGTATACTCACTCTTTTCCATTGAACTTCTTTCTTGCTTGTTTGCGCGGTGTTTAACCTTCTGCAAGGCTGTCGCTGTTGCTTTGTCTATATTTCCACTCAGGTGTGTCAACTGGTTAACTGTGTCATCCTTGTAAGGTCTCGGCGGCGGTTGTGGTAATAGGTGAGCACCTCCAGTTGTCTCAGGAATCTGTTCAACATCCGTATATATGACTGAATCTGGAGTACTTCGACCAGAACTACTAGAGCCACCGCTTGTTGCGCTTCTTCTCCCTCGAGCCTTTGACATTGTTACTGTTGCTAGGTAACGCCGTCAGTTAGCCGTTGACTTGTGGTGCAATGCCTTCGGTGAATAATCTTCGTTATAACGGCGAGTTTATCTCTCACCAGTATCTCACCAAAGTCCCACCAGTCCTCGTGGGCCGAAAAAGCTGCACAGGAAAACTCCAAATGTTATCCTGTTATTGAAATCAGGCTTCAAACCGCGGCTAGCATGATAGCTTGCTTGTAACGGCTGTCGGCTCCACCTGATTGTCTCTTTTGGTGAGTTTAGTCCACTCGCGGGTCCAAGTTGAGGCAGAAGTCTCAGCACTCACTTGCAGAGTTGTAATCACAAGTTGTGATCACGAACTGTATTCACCAAGGTCGCAAAAGTTTAAAACTCCGGTAATAGTGGACGGAGCTTTTCCGTGAGCGTCCTTTCCGTACAACAGGAAGTTGTACGGAATACCACTTGTCTTCATTAGGGTCACAGGTAAGCTGGAGCCTATCCCAGCTGAGTGCAGCAAAATAATCTGTGAAATTATTTATTTATTTATTTGATTCACCCAATTACTGTATCAAGATATTATTGTTACTGTGAGCCATGTATCGCGTGTCGTATCGTGCGATACCCTGAGATTCCCAGCCCTACTCCCAATACTTGATGCGGCCCAGCCTCACTCAAACGCTACCCTCAGCGGCCCCTAGGTAAATTGTGTTTGAGACCCCTGATTTAGAGTCTCCAATTAACCCAATATGCAAGTTTTTGGTATGTGTGAGTAAATCGCAGTACCAGGAGAAAACTCACAAGCACAGAGAAAACTTTGAAATCAAACGCAGTCGATCATTCGTGCTGCGACTTGCCCGCTTCAAATCCCAATATTTAAGTTTGTTAAAGATGAGCAAAAAACTTGTTAGGTTTCAGGACCAGAGAAAGCAATTAACCAAATATTAGGTATGAGCAAGTACACCACTATCTGTATCTGTATCTGTTCACCCATCTAAATGATCTGTATCTGTACTCGGAGTGGGCGAGGCATAAACCGACAGCGGGCGTGGTTTAGCCAGGAATGGGCGTGTCTCTGAAATTGCCATGGATTGATCAGAAGTTGCTATATTTATTGTTTATTATTCAGCTCCATGTGTACTGTGTTTGTGTGTAAGTGATCTTTATTATTTATTTTTTTAATGATCTGTGTGAAGTTGGTGACTCATGCAAACATCCACTGATGCCAAAGACGGAAATAACCTGTCAGCTTCGTTCACTGTATTTTTCTCAAAAGCACCGCATTCAGTACTACAAGCAAAGTTTTCCAACTGACTTTATATCACCAGCCAAATTATCAGCAAGCAGAGGTAGCACGCCTGTTTTATGACGACTTCATGGAATAAGACAAAAATACATTTCAAGGAAAAAAGCGGTCATGCGACACCAATTGAGCTGCATAAGTGACTGACGCAACACAAGCCTGCACAGCGCTGTCTTGTCAAATGCACCGTTTACTTTACAAAACAAGTTTACCAAGTAACTTTAGGTACAAACCGAAATAGAGGCAAGCTGAGGAAATCCTACTAAAGTGGAGGCAGTGGGCAACGCCACACGAGCCGTTTTCAACTTGCCAATTGCACCGAGGCACCGATCAACTCCTCTGTAGCTCCAGCCTGCACAGTGTGTCTCAGGAGGGGCGGTCGCTGTGTGTGACTGACCAATCACAGAGCGTGAAGAGTGAATACAGAATGAGGATTTTCTTCCATCACGATTACGGATCATGACGAGATGTACTAGTTTCATGCTTGGCAAAAATGCATTATCCATAACGGATACTCGTTTGTAACGAGTACCCGGCTCATCCCTACCAAATACCCTCAAACCTTGGTTTTCGAATGCCCCAGTTTTTGTATGATTCGGGTCTTTCCTTGGTTCTTGTACACCGTCTTGGTTATCGTATTGCAGGCAACAAACTCGTATTGTACCCTTTGGTACGCTGATCCAGCCAGCAATCCATCCACCTTCTTCTGCTGATCTGGGGTCGGGTCGCGGGTGCAGTAGGCTAAGCAGAGAAGCCCAAACCTCCCTCCCCCTGGCTATTTCATCCAACTCCTCCCGTAGGATCCCGAGAGGTTCACAACCAGAATTGAGAGACATAGTCTCTTTAATGCGTCCTGGGTCTTCTTGAATCTTGTGAATCTTGTGTTAATCTTGTGGTATTAATAAAGATGTGGGTGGACTATACTCCCAGCAGTTAAGAAGTTGTGGTTGGTGTAGATCCCTTATCTCCCCTCCTCGCTGTCGTTGCCAACAAGAGTCTTCGATATCATTTGTCATTTATAATGATTTTGCATTTGTTTTCTGCATGTAAAATTATAATTGTTCGTTTACATTGCTTTGATTTTTCTATATTTCATTTTTGTCAGACCTTTTCGAAAAGGATTAATAACACAATCCGAGGTGCCACTGTATGAACCGTATATGAAATCCACACAACCATTAGCGCAGCACTGCTCCCTGCACGACCCCGGTGACGACAGCAGCTTCCTGCTTATGTCTTTCTTTACCAGTCATCCTCCATCTTTGTCTGCTTCCTTTTGATCGGAAAAACCTCGGCAAACAGAGGCGGGATTTACATCAGCGACGTCAAGCTGCTCTCATCACTTTTTCTCTTCCCAAAGCTTTTTTTAACAGTGGCACATTTAAAGCTCCCAACATAGAGGAGTATTACATCAGTTCCTGGGGTGCCGCTTTTCTGTCAGCTCGACTATGACTGACTACCAGGGGCTTGTAAATAATCCCAAAGTGCTCCGTATATGACCCCAGATTGATCCACTCCAAGTAAATCTCGCTGCTGTGAGCATAAAAAGTGAGATCTGCTAATGAAAGTGTGGAGACTGTTTGTAGGACCCTCAGTTACGCCTCTTAGCTCATGTCAACAAAGCATAAATTGTCATAACAAAGCATTAGTAAAACCTACAATGCAAGTGGTATCTACATGGATGAAGGACGTTTTCAAGTAACTTTTCATTCATGTGATAGATCAAACTATCACATGAACAGAATATAAATTGAAATCTCTCTGTAAAAGCAACTTGTGAAACATCTTCATGATTTTTTGGAAAGCTCTTAAAAACGAAGCTTTACCATCATTTCGTGGACAAACCTCAACCTCAAATATGCCTTCAATTTCACACCGTTTTGGCCATCAAACTGTCATAATGTTGATATCCCGGCTCAGCACCAGTGATATTTTTTATGGGTCTATCAATTGACATTTTTTGGTCCATAACCACCGGGATCTTTTAAGAAATTCAAAATGACAGCCTTACTGCGTCCAAACTCAGCAACTGTGACACTTTGTGAGAGGCCTTGCTTTTATACTCAACAATCCTACCATGTTCAAAGATAGAAAGCTTTTTGCCTTTTCTATCAGGAGGGCCTGAAAGTGTCAATACCTGACAGAAAATGACTTGGAATCCTAATTTTGTCTTTTAAAGAGAGTTTAAATATTTGAGTTTTAATGCAGTTTTCAATAAATTACCTGCTCAGATTTTTCGTCTCTGGCTCCCATTTCTTCTTTTTGCATCTCTACTTAGAAGTAGTGATGAGAAACTTCATTCATTTCACTGACTCGAGTTATTGTGAGTCAGAAAGAAGTGAATTGAGCTACTCTAAGCGCATATGCAGAAACTCAACATCGATCTGCAACAAGTTTGGCAGCTAAGCAGTCCGGTGAGTCACTCATGAGTCCATCAAACTTCAGTCTTTGTCAAGTACCTATGAGTAACTGAAAGGTGAGTCTTTGTCAAGTACCCGTGGGTTACTGAAACTCAAATCTTTGTTAAGTACCGGTAAGTCAGTGTCAAGTCTACATGAAGTACCAGTGAATCCGTGAAACTCGAGTCTTTGTCGAGTAACCACTAGCTAGTGAAACTCGAGTCTTCCTTGAATACCAATGAGTCAGTAAAACTGGAGTCTTTGTCAAGTACTTGTAAGTAACTGAAACTCGAGTCTTTGTCATGTACCCGTGAGTCAGTGAAACATGACACTTTGTAGAGGACCGAGAGTTAACGGAACTTGAGTCTTCATCGAGCACCTGTGAGTCAGTGAAACTCCAGTCTTCGTTGACAACCCATGAGTAAGTGAAACGCCAGTCTTCCTCGAGTACCTGTGAGTCAGTAAAATGTGAGTCTTTGTCGAGTACCCGTGAGTCACTGAAACTGTGAGTCATTGAAACTAGAGTCTTTGATCACCCGTCGTCATTCAAACTCTAGTCTTCATATGTTTCCTATGACTTGGTAGGATTTTTTTCTTGACATTTACACCATGTCTTTTTGGACTTATAAAAGGAGACAATATACGAGAACATACAATAGTACACTTAGTGCACTTAACCCTGCATCTTATTGAAATGAACGGAATCAATATAAGAGATTTTCTTGGCCGATTCTCACAGATGTGCCTCATTAATCACAATGTTTAAACACATATGACCTAATGGAGGTCAACTGGTAGGTGAACTGCTACTATTTAAAGAATAATAAGAATGTCTTTTTCCACTAAGCAGATGGTCGCAATTCTGTTGGATGTAACCACCACAAAGTGATTACGTGGGATGATAAGTTCATTTTCTGTTGGAAGCTTATCATTAGCGCTTTAATTGAAGTGGTAGGCAGTCTGCGGCAATCTGCTTTAGGTTCCTTGTGCCTGTGGAGAGGGGAGTGTCTCTCGCTCCTTTCCTTTCTGTCACTGCCACAAGGTTTACATGTGTGCCACATGAATATCCTTTTCCTTTCGTGTAAGCAGCTTAGTAAACACAAGCTCAGCTGCACACACACACATATACACACACGCAGATGGCAGTGTCTGCTGGGGGCAACTAATGTCGCTGTGTGTGGTCGCGTGTCTGGACTAAGTGCATGCCCAGTGGCATTTATGAGGGGATGCCTTTGGAGAGGGCAAGGAGAAGCTTATGAATTAAAGTGGCCTTTCACTCACACTTCGAAACAGGGGCTCCTACGTTACACATGTGATGTAGTTCAGCCCTCCACCCCAACCAGTGTCCACAAATCCCCGCTAAATGACAGTTAAGTTGAGCAGCGCCAGGCAATGAGGTGAAATTCAGAGCTGTTAACTGGTGCGGCTCTTAAGGTGTCAGGGAGTGAGGTTTACCAATGTACTATTGCACAGCCACATTGACTGGCATCCGTTACACACACTCTGACTGAAAGTGTTTGCACAAAGCTCCAAAAAGCTGCAGTTTAGAAATACAGTGGAACCTTGATTTTTGTCATTAATTCATTACCAAAACGTACAAAAAACGAGGCAATTTTTCCAATAGGAAATACTGTAAATCCAATTAAACAATTCCAGATACCCAAAAATATTAACAAAAAAAACACATTTTATAGAAAACTAGATAAAGCAATTTCAGTAGAAACTGCATGTGAATGGTGAAGCTGAACTGAAAAGTAGAATAAATAATGAATGTAGAAATATCCTCTTGCTTGAAGATCAAAACTGCAACCATCACATCTACAGCCTGAGCCACCACCGTTCACAGAAGTAGAATGCAAAATATAAAATTAATTTCTGCCAATAGTTGAAAGATTACAGTGGGACTGAGGATCGAACCAGCAACAATCGAGTTGGGGAAACGACCACTCTACCTTCTGAGCCATGTCAAACTGTAAAATAAGCAGAATGTTACAATAATAGAAAATGTGAAATTATTACAATAAAATGAATTAATAAATAATAATAATAAAAAAACACACAATTAACATAATAATCTTTGTCAAAATAAATATCTTGCACATTAATTTTCAAAGTCAGAATTGTCAAGGGAATTATAATAAAGTAAATATGGGATTTTTTTTAAAGTCCCGATAGTCAAAGTGTCCTGACTGTTCTAAACATTTTGACGCTAGACTGTTTTGAATGGGTTGTCATTGTAGCATTAATGTATTGAGACATATGGCTGTTTTGAGATTCCAGTGTATTGAGTACTTGTGTATTTGCATTTGAGTATTTGCCAGGAAATGGCATGAATTATGTTAATTTTCCCTACATCGGGTTTAATACGGGCTTATTCTTATATAATCAAAAGTATACTTCATTTCTGTACAGTGAAGCGTATCTGACAGCTCCTCTATATACTGCTGGAGGCATTAAGTGTATAATGAACTGATAATGCTGCTGTCACATGTCAGGTGCTATTTAATTGAGGGCTTCAAACGAAGGTGTCTCATTCTGTAAAATGCCAGTTATCACGACTCCTCTCTTATTATTATTTCCCTTAAATCCCCTGCCTATATCTCAGTTGGGAGGGCCTTCAAGAAGATAGGAGAACATACAATCAGAAAAGGGCTTTGTCACTTAGCTGTAAGTGACTTAACTAAATGTCATACTGAAGCAAAAATTAGCTTAAAAGGGGGAAAAAAAAGAAGGGTGCATAAGAGCAATACCAGAACTAGACAAAAAAAAAATGATGGCATCTTAAGAAAATTGCATTTGAGAAAGCACATCATTTGATTTTGACCTTTCCATTTTCCCTGCAAGATTGCTCTCTTAAACAGCACTTTCGATGTAACAGATATCATGCTGCAACCTTATTAAATGACTATCCTGTTAAAATGAATGGCATCAATTGCACTTTATTGCAGGTGCTTTATAAAATGTCAGTCAGTGTCCTTGAGATGATACCCGTTGACTTCTGCTGGATCATGTTCGTTTGTACGGCTCTGTCACAACATTTACGTAAAAGGGAAGGGGATGGGGTTGAAAGAAAAACAAAGGATTTATTTCGGAGAAAAGAAAGGGGTGATACATGCTATTAATATACCAGTAACATATACCGATAACATATACTGGTATGACCTTTGACGAGCGTCACTAAACCAGAGGTGCATTTTATTGATGGCATTTTGAATGCACAGAGATACCATGACGAGATCCTGAGGCCCATTATTGTGCCATTCATCCAGGATCATTACTTGCATTTCCTGCGTGCTGAAAACATCCCAGTTGCATGGCCAGCATACTCACTCACCCACTGAGCATGTTTGGGATGTTGTGGCTCACATATGTGTATGGTATTTGAAGCAAATGGTGGTCACATCAGATATTAACTGTTTTTTGGGGGTTTTGAAACCCCCCCACCGCCAATACAGTTAAAGTGCATATTTTGGAGTGACCTTTTATTATGGCCAGCCCAAGGCACACCTGTGCAATAGTGATGCTGTCTAATTAGTGTCTTGCTCTGTGATGTCAATAAATGATGAATGTTGAATGCTCACTAACACATGCTGACTTAGTCATATTTTGCTGATATCTAGCAACTTCCATGGTTTTCTTGATAATAACCAAAATCACTTCAGTTCTTACATGAATAGCTATAGCATTGTACTGCCAAACAATTTAAGTCTTATGAGCTATTTTTGTTGTCATTGTTATATTTGTCCAAACAAAAAGTACCTTTAGTTGTATCAGGCATTAAAATGAATGTGGTCTAATCATTTTTTCCATGACTATACTTAAAGCCAGCGCTCTCAACAGCTGAATATGGACGTAATCTCGTGGCTATAAAAACTCCAATATCATATGTTACTGCTTTGGCCCGGTCAGAGTTGCTTGCTAGAGGTTGTTTATATGCTGAAGTTATCGGTGTTTGCACTAAGCTGGTTTTCTTTCTTGCAGATGTAACATTCATGGTGGTCTAGTGGTTAGCATGTTGGCCACACAGTCACGAGATCGGGAAGATCTGGGTTTGAATCTCCGTTGGGTATCTCTGTGTGGAGTTTGCATGTTCTTCCCGTGCGTGCATGGTTTTCTCTGGGTACTATGGGTTTCCTCCCACATTTCAAAAACATAGGCGACTCTAAATTGTCCATAGGTATGAATGTGAGTGTGGTTGTTTGTCTATATGTGCCCTGCCATTGACTGGCGACCAGTCCAGGGTGTACCCCGAAGTCAGCTAGTACCCTAGTGAGGATAAGCGGCATAGAAAACTTTGGTAGGCCACCCCTACCAGTCATATAGATTAAGTGTACATTTTTTTTATTTATTATGGGCTGTATCGGGCCGCACGTCTACTGGTTAGCATGTTGGCCATACAGTCAGAGTCAGGAGATCTGGAAGACCTGTGTTAGAATCTCTGTTGAGCATTACTTTGTGGAGTTTGCATGTTCTCCCCGTTCTCCGGGTACTCCGGTTTTCTCCCACATTCCAAAAGCATGAATGTTAGGTTAATTGGCGACTCTAAATTGTCCATAGGTATGAATGTGAGTGTGAATGGTTGTTTGTCTATATGTGCCCTGCCATTGGCTGGCGACCAGTCCAGGGTTTACCCAGCCTGTCGCCCGAAGTCAGCTGGGATAGGCTCCAGCATACCCAGCAACCCTAATGAGGAGAAGCGGTATAGAAAATGGATGGGCTGTATCAGGGGTCACCAACGTTTTTTTCGTGACATGTTTGGCAGGGTGCAAAACTTATATCACTCTCACAACAACAGGTAAGTCCCACATGGCAGCCATGCCTGTTTTGGTTTTGTGAAGGCGAAAGTGGGCTAGAGAAGGTCGCTATGGGCTGGATGCTGCAATGGGGCGGAGCTGATCTGCGCATGTGACCTGCGTTATAAAGCAAGTACTGGCATTTACTGATACCATGCTTATTCACGGAAATCAACCGATTTGGATCGGTGGACGATTGATCGGCGTACCCCTAATTACATTTTTTTTTACCAAAAATACAGAAAATAAGATCCTGAATTGCAAATGTGCAGGATCCCCTGTAAATCCGATTTATTCCTGGGCATCCAACTTATTTTTATATGGATGCCTTCGCTAAATTTAACTGAACTGACCATGTTAACACTTTCATAAGGATAATGGAGTGGCAAACCCCTGACGTTTCACATGTAAAATGCACACATTGTTGATAAAATACCAAGTCCTAAAATACTTTGCTGGGAGGTTATTAAATCAAGTCATTAAAGCTGGGCTTTTCAGTAGCCCACACAAATTCTTTCCCAAAAAACTTTCACCCTTTACATTACAAAATAATGTGGAGTTCAATTACAGACAGTGACAACATGAAGTTAACCCAATCCCTTGTTGAAACAAAGTGTGACGGATGGATGTCATTTCAGACAGCTTGGGTGGGTTGCTTGGAGCTGAGCTATCCAAACACCTCCAGCTCTGTGAATTAATGCCGTATAGCACACTAAACTATTGGAGAAAATGAAGATGGATGAGTCAGCTATGAAAAACATTCCATGGTCAAAGGTCACACATCACCACACGCATGGGCCATCATTTCCTCTCTCCAGTCCCGTTTAGACTGCAAACATCAGAGTGTTAAAGCTGACAAGGGCATGTATTAATATTTCTCTGCATCCCATTCAAAATACAATCCAAAGACATCATGCTAGATTAATTAAAGGCTTTCAATTGTACAGTCGTCCATTCCTGATTTGTTGCGGCTCTGCGAATTTGTGCATATGTTGGTCAAAAAATTATTTTCTCATGTATTTTTCCTTAAAAAAAATAGCCCATTTATTTCTGCATGAAACACGTATTATTCACCCTAAATCTGTAGAAATTTGTAAATATGTGATGACACAGGTAAAATGTACAGTATACATGTAACACTGTAAAAAAAAAAAAAAAATCCCACAATTTTTACAAGTTTATGTCTTCATGCTTCACTTACGTTTTTCGTCAAGCGTTGCAATTTCACATTTTGCTTGGTGGTACTTGAGAGCATCATAGTTGCTGTGAGACGCAAAAGTGAAACTTCTATATATAAAAGCATTATTTTCATCTACTACATTCATTATGTGTGATGCGGAAGATAAGCTATTTGATCATCTTGTTTTCAATTACTTCATGTGTTTATGCAACACACCATTCACACTCACGCAATTGAAGCAAATCAGTTCAACGACAGCCATCGTTATTGGCTTTAATCTGCCAAACGTTGTACAAAGATACCAAGTGTGTATCTGGTCATATTCAATGTTTGACTCCCATCCGATCACTGGAAGTGACGCGGATTGCCTCTAGGTCACGTGGTTGCAACCCAGCAATAATTAGAACAGTCACCCTTAAATCGGAGAGCGGCAACATCAAGGTAGCAGGGGATTTGGAGGGGGGGAAGAGAGCCGTGTGTCTAAAATAGACATTTTTATGGGCATCTCAATTACTCACAGATTTTCACCATCCCCTGACGGTCCCAGAAGTTAACCCTTACGATAAGCAATGATCTACTGTATATACAGTAGGTGTGAATGTGAGTGTGAATGTTGACTGCCGACCAGTCAAGTGTGTTCCCCGCGTCCCACCCAACGTCAGCAGGGATAGGCCCCAGCTCACCCATGACCCTGAAATGGATAAGCGGTAGAAAATAAATGTATGAATGAATGAATGACTAAAAACACCTCAAATCATAGTGTCCAAGTCATAAATATCCCCCATGCTGTCATTTTTTCCTATTTATCTGTGCATTATACTACAGCTTAGGAAAAGTCAAGACAACATATGTGAAGCTGTTTTGCTTTTCCCCCTTGAAACGCAAAATAAATTCACGCCAATAGCTTTAAAGTTGCAATTTCCTGCAATTTGTCAGGGAGAGAAGTTCTGCATGGTCAACTTTCTTTCCCTTTTTCTGTGTGCGTGTGTGTGTGACCCTCCTTTCTCCTGGCACTTTCTCCATGTCACTTATTAACTTTAGTAAAGACTATTACCATCTCATGGCTAATCATATAAAGCCCAGAGAGGTTCCACTGGGTGTGACTCTGGTTTCATAAAATGGTGATGTTATTGCAGTGGTGGTGGTTTCCCTGCCAGTGGCAATGTGCCTTTCTTTACAGTGTGGTTTCCAGTGGAAAAAAAAGTAAATATTGTTTTATGGCTTGCTTTATAGCAATTGTAAAAACAGTTATTGTAAGCTTCAGAGGAGTTTTCTGTTCTAAAGTGCATGAACACGATTCCTCTGAAGGTTTTGCCATTTAATGGATTTTCTTTTATAAATCCAACCATTTTCTTCTGTGTGAGAATATAAAAAAACTACACAAATGAAAATGTATGATTGCAAAACCAGGGTGGATAAGCTGCCCGAGGCTTGAACTATAGTCCACCGAAAGAGTCGAGACCGCAAGCCATCGAGCTAAAAGCCCAAGCTGTCAATTCGATGTCAGGGAGTGAGGTTTACCAACGTACTTTTGCACAGCTGCACCATCACGCATCACAGCACCCATGTAACCTGTCTGATACACCCCTGTATGTGCCCTGGGCTCAAACCAAGGTCCACCCAATGGGAGTCGAGAGCACTAGGCATCAAGCTAAAAACCTGACCTGTCAACTCAATGTCCAGTTCGATTCTTAAGGCATCAGGGAGTGAGGTTTACCAACGTACTTTCACACCATCACTCATCACAGCAGCCATGTAACTCGTCTGATCCACCTCTGCGTGTGCCCAGGACTCTAACCATGGTCCACAGATTAAGGGTCGAGAGTGCTACCCATTAGGCTAAAATCCCAAGCTGTGAACTCGATGTCTAGCGCAATTCTTAAGGCGTCAAGGAGTGAGGTTTACCAATGTACTTTCCCACCATCACTCATCACGACACCAATGTAAGACATCTGACACACCCCTGCAAACGCCAGGGTCTCAAACCACTGTCCACAGAGTGAGAGTCGAGAGCGGTAGCCATTGAGCTAAAAGCCCGAGCCATCAACCTGATATCCAGCGCGTCTTGACGTACCAACCAGTATACTTTCGCACAGCTGCACCAGCTGGCATCTGTTACACTTGTACTCACCTTTGTGACCATTTGTTGTCATGAATAATTGTCATTCCTGGTATGAGAGGTGCATTGTATAAAATAGGAAAATATGCATGTGCCTCGCAATGAATATGCAGTAGAAGGAAATAATAATACAGAGAAAACACTTCTGCTGACACATCTGTGGTGGGTGCTGCCAACTAGCTGTGATGATAATATATTGACAGACGGTCTACAGGGACACTCCCAGCACCACTGCTTTGCTGGGCTTGGAAAAAGACATTTCTGCTTTGGGGAGGAGCCTAGCTGTGGTTGATGATGCCTGCAGGCCTCTTGGATGAGGATGGATGAGGACATTTGGCTGTCAGCATAGAGGAGGCCTATCTGGCTCTGTCAGAAGTACATAAGGGAGAGAAACCCCATAAGAGTTCTTGTCTCAATAGGCAAATGTAACCTTCAAGGCAGTTCTCACCATCCTTTTCTCTCACTGGCTAAAATTTGTTGTATTATTGGAATACCTGTTTCTACAGAATGGCTTTATTTAGGAGAAAAGGGGACTCTGTCGTTGCAGAACATGCCAAATCATGTTTTGTTGTCAGTGGGTGCAAGTAGGGAAACTGAAGAACATCTGGAAAGACAGGAAGAACATCAAAATTCCTTGCCCCGTCAGTGTTACAGCTTCCAAAAACGATACTGGCAATGGAAATGTGACGCTACAGAAAAATCTTGGGCATCCAGTATAAAGACCACATTACAAACGATGTCTGTAGAAAGATCAGCGAAACAAACGGACCCCATGATGACCTATTCACAGCTGTAAAAAAACGCAAGCTGAAGTAATACATGCATGTTTCCCGTTCATCACGCCTTGCAAACACTATCATGCAAGGAACACGCCAAAGAAGTTGCAGAAGAGAAAGACAGAAGAAAAGACAACATTTGCGAATGGACTGGAAAAGTCCTGGCAAAATCCCACAAGGCAGTGAAGGACAGACAGGTGGAGAGAACAGTTTTCAAGTGCGCCCCAACGACTTATGCAGAAGTCAAGGGATAAGTGAAGACGTGAAGAAGTGGGGGTGCTGAGGGAGTCCCCAGAAATGATTGGCTAGGACCTAGAAGCGCCTCTACGAGACAGTCATTGATTTCACTGCTGTCTGTTTTCAGGGCCTTTAGGGTAGCAGTCTGGTAATCCACAAAAAATTCAGAGGGAAGGGCGGTTAGCAGTCCACAGCCCAATTCACAGGGTAGTTTATGAACCAGCACACCCTCTAGAGATCCGATTCTTCCCTCTGTCTTTGTCTAACTCTTCCAGCATCTTCTTCCCCAACAGCCACAGAGAGACAAGCTCCCATTATGTGGGTGTCCTTTAAAAAGATAGAAGCAGATTAATATAATGATGTGCTCCATTATAGCTTGTTTACTAGATGTTTGCAACCCACTGGCTTGAGTTGTCCAGACACTCCTTGTTGACCCATTAAATTCACTCCTAGAAAACCTCAGGAAGAGGGTGAAAGAAGAAATGGATTTAATAAACGAATACAGGCGTGTTGGGAATTTGACTGCAGAATGTTTTCATTTTCTCCGACTGAGGACAGCCACTAATTGGGTTACATGTGCTCAGCAAGGAAGTTTTCAAGCTTGAGGGGTTTTTATTTGTGCCTGGCCTACAAATGAGCAACTCTAAGGCTGTGACCCTCAGGTTGATGCCCCCGTGAGGCTCTTTAGGGTAAAGCTGTCTTATGAGTCGGTCCGGAAACCCCACTTTCCCAGAAAATCCAACACTCTGAGGTGTTAGGGTGACAGAAGGTAAGAGGCCACACAGATTGTGATTACGAGAGAATTTGAGTGCTCTCTTGGTAGGCTTATACGGTGAGTGGAAGGGGTTGTTGGAGAGTAGCAGCATCCTCAAACTAAAGGCTAATGCAGTGACAAGGATGATAATTAGACTCAGTGGACATCTATTTTATACATGGGCATGTGCACCAAGCCTCACCACATGTGGTAGTATGCAGCTATAATATCATTACGCTCCAGTATTTTAAACTTAAATCAACTGAATTAATGTGCAATGTCGAACAAACACGTATTGTATGCTCAAGAGAATCACACTCATTCCATCCATTCTGCCCTGAGCTGCTGTCATCAAGCTGATGATACCATATTTGCTTAGAGCAAAGTGTTTGCATATGAGCCTAAAAATGTATTGTGTCAGCACTAATAATATACTTTGACACTGACTTTTCCTGGCAATTTTAAACAGTCTATAAAGCACCGCTGTAATTACGAGGCCACCCTGACTGCCCAGATGTTGGGCTTTTACCAGATGTGGCGACCCTGCTGGGGTGTCCTGACGGCATGCTCTGCTGTCCCGTGTCTCTGGGGGAGGAGACCAGCCAATGCGGAAAAGAGAGACACACCTTGCAGCTGCTGATGACCTACAAATGGTCAAGTACTGCGTTTGCAAGCGAGCATCTCTCTCATGAAGCTAATTATAATCAGCATATGTCCTCTATGTACTTCACATACATTTTATGCAAAAAAATAAAAGAATCCAGGCAGTGACCAATAGGGATGCGTACCAAAAAAACGAGTATCTATTGGTGCCTTATTTTGGTGCTAAATAAATGCAGACTTTAATTAAACCATAAAACCATTAAGACTCAGCCACCTGCAACAAGTGCTTGAAGGTAATATTATATTGTGCAAGTAACGTCTTGTAAGTAATGCAACACTCTGACAGAGGTACAGAGTCTGATGCTCTTTTAAAACGATACTGTCAACCTTAGCACGCCAACAGCAGCGCTCAGTTCCAACACTGCACATAAACTTCGTCATCGCTCTCCACACAAGCGCAACACTTCCTCATGATGTGCAGTCACAACCAGTGGCATTCTGAACATCCACACTGCAACACAAGCAGGTCACCAGAATTTGATCAATTTCTGCTTGAATTGTGCGTAATACATGCCTTTAAAATACTGAAATCTTTTCAACATTCTGCGTGACAATTTGTTATCAATTTTATTTCATATTGGTGAATTTACAGTATGACTGTCGTTATCATTTTATGTATATTACTGGAGTATTTAAACGACTATTCTGCTCAACTTGCATGTCACAAAATTCGTAAAAATAAAAAGGCATATTGTTTTAAGCCAAAATGTGTATAAATAAAAATAATTAATAAATAAATATATTGAAAAAAATATAAATATTTTTAAATATTACAATAAAACAATATAATTATACAGTATATATATAATAAAAATCTTGAATAAAATATAATTATAAAAAATAGAATAAAAGAATATAATTATACAGTATATATTGTATATAATAATCTTAAATAAATAAATAAAATATATATTGGACAAGACTTACATATAAATATGTAAAGATAAAATTTTGGAAATGTATTAAAAAAATAATTTGAAATGAGCACACAATTAATCCGAACAGTTTGAAATCATCAGTAACTCATTTACGACATACTACATACTCATACTCAGGTTGGTCTAGAGCCACAGTACAGTTGTATTGTATTGCCCCACATTTTCTGCATCATAATCATCATCAAGGTGTTCCAAGTGAACATGCTGGGAGAATGAAATCTTCAATGCTGTGAATCTTTTTGAAATGCTTGTGGGTTACATTCTTCTAAATATGCAATTATGCAAGTGTACATTTGTCTGCATACGACGCTGTGTGTAAATGTGTGTGTGTGTGTGTGTGTGTGTGTGTCTAAAAGCAGCTACGGTTATGGCAGTATCCTGGGGAATTGAAATTAATGATTGTAATCAGAAGCAAGCAGCAAGCCAGGCAAGGGCAATTAATACAAGCAAAGCAAGCTGAGCTGCCGGTTTTTGCACGGCAAGGCATGGCTGCGGCTCAAGAGATGGCGGATTAAGATGCAACCGCAGACAAACTCCACAGCTTTTCCACACACAACAGATGTCCGCAGAGGAGAGGCGCTGGGAGCCTGGCACCGAGGAGCATCCGCTAACCGGCCACTCGGTCAGACCGGCCCAATACAAGCTGACAACCTCCTGGCAGCGTTCAGATAACACCATCTTCTCTGTTTAGTTCTCCAGCCAAAGGAAGGCCCTCACCCGGAGCCTCTGCAGTGAATACAAAAGGGATTCAATGCAGAGGCTGCACAGTGGAGCTACTATGTTTGCGAGAGAGACAGAGCAACATCAAGAGATAAAGAGCGAGAGAAGCGGGGGAGGCCTTTGTGAGCATGCTCAGCTCAAGTACATCTCAATGTGAGAGATGTGAGATTTTTTGTTCTCTCCTTTTGTTTGCTTCGTGTTTTTATGAGTGAATGTTTGCTGGCTCCATGTGTTCCGTTCAACACACACATTTATCGCAATGTAAATAAATACACAAATTGGACCCAGCTGCCCTTGCAGAAAGACTTTGTGTGTTGTTTTCTTCAACTGACGCTAAACTAGAGTGTCACCATCCAGGATCCTTTCACTCAGCCCTCGCCGCTTCCCTTGACGAGTGTGAGCTCCCCCGACGGCCTCGCATTTCCACTGTTTATGTGAGATAATGATGCATGTGTAAGGATACACCGACAGGCCAGGAGAGGCTCAGTTATGAACTGTGACGGCTGTCTCTTTGGTCTTTACCAGTTTGGGTTGGAACGGAACGACGTCGTCAGATCAGACTTCAGGGACGGTAAAGGTGAGCGATGCAATCGGGGCTATGAGTTAGCCCCTGTTCACCACAGGAACCCACTCCCAAAAAGAGTTGGAAGGTCATGTGAGGTCAGTTAAAAATCAGGTCAGATCCGATGGCGCAACTCATTAACGTCTTTTGGTGTAATTTCCTTAGAACATTGCATTTGAGGGAATCTTGAGTATGATCAAACGTTTGCATTGGCATTGGAATCACTTAATTTGTGACACGATATCCCTCTTCCAGTTCCTAGAACAGGGGTGTCCAAAGTGCAGCTCGGGGGCCATTTGCAGCCCGCGCCTGTTTTTTTATTGGCCCGCAGCACATTCTAAAAATATAATTTAACACAAAAAAAAAAAACAACAAAAATTGAGAAATCTGCAGTAGTTTTACAGGAATAAAGTAAAAATTTAAAACAGAGCGAAAAGTTGTAATCTAACAAGAAAAAGTTGTAATTTTACAGGAATAGCATCATAATATTATGAGGAAAAATAGTCATTTTAGTAGCATAAAGTTGAAATATTAAAGGAAAACAAACAAACAAATATTTTTGTAATTTTTGGGAAAATTAGGTTGGGGAAAAGTTACAATATTATTGGAATAATAGTAATAACTTCATAATTACGAGAAAAAAAATACAAAAAGAAAGTTGAAATAGTTGGAAATTAAAAAAAACAACAGCAGAAATGGAAAAAAACAGAAAAAAGTTGTATTTAAATGAAAAAAAAGTCACAATTTTATGAGAAACTTGTAATATTCTGAGAAAAAAAGTCATTTTAGTAGCACAAAGTTCAAATATAAAAAAAAAATACAGTATTTTTTGAGAAACAAACTAAATAAAGTTGTAATTTTTGGAAAATTAGGTCATGCATCCATCCATTTTCTATGCCGCTTCTCCTCATTAGGGTCGCGGGGTTATGCTGGAGCCTATCCCAGCTGACTTCGGGGGACAGGCGGGGTACACCCGGGACTGGTCGCCAGCCAATGGCAGGGCACATATAGACAAACAACCGTTCACACTCACATTCATACCTATGGACAATTTAGAGTCGCCAATTAACCTAACATGGATGTTTTTGGAATGTGGGAGGAAACCGGAGTACCCGGAGAAAACCCACGCATGGGGAGAACATGCAAACTCCACACAGAAATGCCCAAGGGAGATTCGAATCCAGATCTTCCCAATCTCCTGACTGTGACTGTGTGGCAAACATGCTATGGGGAAGTCATAATATTAAGAAAATAAAGTCATAATATTATGAGAATAAAGTCAAAATATTATGGGAATAAAGAAATAATATTACGAGAAGAACATTTACAATGATTATTATTTTATGAATAACGTTGAGATTTTTGGAAAATTAATAATATATTATAAAGCTGAGATGCATTTTTTTCTTGAAACTTTTTACAACGTGGCCCTTGCCCATCCTTTCATTTTTCAGTACGTAGCCCTCGCTGGAAAAAGTTTGGACACCCCTGCGTTAAAATTTCAAAACCAATAAATCATTTTTTATTGCTGTCTAATATAGCAGTAGGCGTATCAATCAAAATATCGATACCAAGCGCAGTACAGTTCAACCTCAGTTTTCATACAATTGAGTTTTGCCTTGGTTTTCGCATCCTGTCGCGGTTTTCATACAATATTGCGGATAACAAACCAGTCCGTTTGCCCTTGACTGTATCATTCCGCAAAATCAAGTGGCCAAACGAAGCACCCTAAACGTGGCTGACTTACTGTCTGTGCCTTTTTTCTTTTGAGTGCGGCTGCTAAATAACCCGCCATGGGCCCAAAGAATGTTGCGAGTGCCAGCAATTTGATAAAGAAGGTGACGACAGCGTCCCTTCCACTCCCCCTTTGTAGTTCCTCGCCTTCACTCTTCATTAAAGGTAAAAATGAGGTTAAATTTTCATTTGTCCATTTCATTCGGGATTCATACTTTTCACATTGTTTTCTGCATTTGCTGATATTGTTACATTGTCTTTTATTATTGTATTTCTTTCTTCCTTTGTTTTGTCCAACATTGTATTGCTGTGTTTTATTCTGATTATAATTGTGACCAAAAAATGAAAGGCAAAATGATTTAATTATTTTGAAAAATGCCAAGCAAAAAGTATATGTATCGGTATTGGCAATACAGGTACTGTATATACTTGGTATTGGAGCGACACCAACATTTTCAGTATCGTCCATGAATGACCCAAGCTCCCTTGTAACGTAAAAGTACTTTGCATTCTAAGCAGCTTTAGTGCGAGCTGGTCTATAAAACTGTTGTGTTGGAGGGCGATAAATCAGGAAGGAACTTTGACTGAATTCCCTACCATATTTTGTTAGTTTGACAAATACCCTTGCTTATTGATTGATCGTTTACCAATCATAAATCCACACCCTAGAAGGTGTTAAAGCTGTCTTGGACTGCTTCTCAGGTACCAGTAAATGAAGTGTCTCTTCAATAACTTATGCAGTTTGTGTTCTCTTGGCACAAGAGGCGCAGATCAGTTAAATGTGCCTCTCTTTTAGAAAGTCATTACTTTAATGAAGGACAAATCAAACGTGAATAATTTATAGTTTTCACCGTGTCGCTCTGGCCGGCTAGAAATTGCAGGGTGCTCAGACTGGCCACAGGAATTGATGGGCTGCCTCGCGTGATTTTCTTAAAAGGATCTTCTCTCGTCTGAATGCCTGGCCAGGGATCAAATTCTCCCTCCTGCTAGTGTAGCTTGTCTGCCCTCTTGTGGATTTACCTGGTCATGTCACAATAAATTAACACAGAAGAAAGAACATACACAGTAAACTATTTTATAAATATATAACATGATTTTGTTGGACTGTGAGAGAAGAGTCACTTTGGGTTTATATAATCAGTAAAACTCTTACTTTGTCTGTGTAGGACAAAGGGTGTCTGAATCTTTTCCACAGAGGGCCCCATACTGACTGTGGGGGACCACTTAAAATAAAAAAAAACATTTTCATATCTTGCCTCAACCCAAACATGTATGTTTTACCAGAACATTAACAAAATGCTGGTCTCCACAACTCACATTTTGTATTTCAGAATGCATTTCTTTCTAGTGTTCTCACATTATTAACTGAAAACCTGAAGGAAAAACAGGCTTGCAGGCACCTCATGTCGTTGTGGGGGGCTACCTGGTGCCCGCGGGCACCACATTGGTGACGCCTAGGCTATATTATATGAAAGGGGAACCATTAATTTTAGACAAAAACATATTTGACTTACTTTTTGAAATCACTGGTGAAACTTAGAGGATCAAACGCCTTCTTTAAGGAGACTTTGGATGGAAGAGCAGCTTGATGGCATTCCAGCAGGACCCCAGGCAGTCGGCAAACCTGATTTCCTCCACCGCCGTCGAAGGCCAGCCATCCAGTCCGACGAATGCAACCACTGTTCGGGCTATCACGAATTAGACGCCGCCCGACCGACGATCACATGGCGAGCCGCGAAAACTCACCACACCCTGCCAAGTACCCGACCCCCAAGTGCCACACCAAACTAAAGCTTTTACCATACCATGCTTTTTCAAGGAAATCGACCGATATGGTGGCCATCTATCTGAGCACCCCTAATATACAGACCTGATCAAAATCTTAAGACCAATTGAAAAAAACAGAATTTTTCACATTTGGTTCTTAATGAGGTTTTAAGTGTAGCTACAAAAAACATTTGGAACTTGTAATTTAAACAAAAAAAATAAAATTTTAAGCTTCTTAGCTTTAGCCATCAAGAGGGCATGACGGTGTGAATGCCTGACAGAAAATGAAGATTTTGAGCAGATTTTGGCTTTCATAGCCCACCCATCCATTTTCTATGCAGTTTCTCCTCATTAGGCTCACAGGGGTATGCTGGAGCCTATCCCAGCTGACTTCAGGCGACAGGCGCGGTACACGCTGGGGCGGTTGCCAGCCAGTTGCAGGGCACATATAGACAAAAAACCCTTCACACTCACATTCTTATGGACAATTTAGAGTCCATAAGAGTCCACAGAGTCCATGTTTTTGGGATTTGGGAGGAAGCCGGAGTAACCCACGTGCATTTGAACCCAGATCTTCCAGATTTCCTGACCGTGTGACCAATATGCTAACCACTAGGCCACCGTGCGGCTAATGTAAATTGAATATGTTCATGGTTAGAGCATAGAAAACCTCTTTATGGCTTTCTATATAGGAGCCCTGCAGACTTGAAATAACACCCCAGTAGTCACTTTTATACTCCTATTATTCTTTGATTACATCACATTTTGCAGGCCACGGCATCACTGCAGGGACATAAGAGATGGCCGCCACTAGCATCGCAAGCTAGCCCATCCAATTCACTTATTCTAAACATACATTGTTTCAAAGGGAGTGGAAAAGGACAAAGAAGCCAAAAACATTTTTTTCACTTGATCTGAGCCATGGCATGTCGGCTCGGCTCTGCTGGCTCAGTTGCCAGTCTCTATACAGTGTGGAAGGTAATGTAATCTAGCGTCATGTCTCATAACATTACTGATGCTTAGTGACCACAATACTACATATAACTTGCTTTTAATATTTTTTTACTAACAATAGGCCATAGTCTACTCCAAAACAACTAAAACTTATAAGAAATTTTTTGATAAAAAGCATTAATAGTAAGGGAGCGATGTCTGAACCACAATATAGTGAGGGACGACTGTATAACCTTATTCATAACAAATTACATGACTTTATTTTTACACAAATTAACCTAAAGCATTTAATTTTTAAAATTACATCTTCTCTTTAAAAAGCAGTCAATATTTTGGTTGTTATAGAGCTGTGTGAGAACTTTCAGTCTAATTTATAGGGTTTAAAAAGAGCGCCACCAAGGGGTGGATTCTGTCATAAAAATAATAGCATGTGCAACACAGTAAGGGTGCCTGTTTTGATACGTTTTCGCTAGTGCTGTGAAACAATTTTTAATCATCGGTGTCTGTGCATTCATTTTTAAATTGAATAATTCTTAATCTATGTGAATTGCGTTTGTGGCAATCAACTGTTTTAAAGCTGCAACAATCAATCGATGAATCAATGATTGAACGATTAATTATTTTGTCTAATTAATCAACATTTTGGGGCTGTTTCTTTAATCGTTTGATTTGAAAATATAAATATCCTTTGATTTCAGTCTTTTTTCATTTCTTTTGTCATCCGTGAAAACACAAGCTTCACATTAATCAACTAAGAAAATAAACGTTCCTAGCGTTCCTAATAAACGTTGCTAGCCAAAATGCTAGCAGAATCCCCGAGTAACATATCCTTCTGTTGTGGGCAGAACTTCAGCAGTTGTAGTAGTAGTAGTTATCTTACACAAACACACATAACTGCCTATTAAATAACAATAAAAGTGGGTTCATGAAAAATAGTATTTTTTAATACACAAACATGAATTACCGAGTTAAAATCATTTCTTATATGAACAGAAAATACACTATAAAAAGTCGTACAGAGAGGTGATATGTGTCATGCCAAACAGCTGGTCCAGTGTTCATCGTAGGAGTTCTTAGCAGCCCCGCACTTGTGTCATGATTACAGTGCAGAGTAGCTCCACTTAGGGCAATTATAAGACAATCAAGTCTTAGAAGTGATGACTGCGCATAATGCTCATTAAAGTTGAGGTCCTTGTATGCCCAGAGGGCCGTCGTCCACAGCCAGCGCCAGGTTATCGTGCCTCTCCAGGCTGTTCTTCTTCTGGCAGCACTTGCAGCCCCGGCAAAAGGAGCAGAAGTAGCCCATGGTGGAGGTCACCATGGCATCCCAGGAGAATGCCCAGGATGTTGAAGAAAAAATGACAGAGGGCAATCTACCAAGAAAGAAGATTATTAGATTTCCAAAAAGCAAAGAAAATACACAAGGACTCGTTCTGGCGTCATACCTGCAGCAAGTTGGCCAGCCTTTCTCTGGGACTAGCCATCGCCGCCATGATGGCTGTGTTGGTTGTACTGATATTTGAGCCCAGAGTTAGAGGATAGGCCTTCTCGAGGCTTATGACACCAACACCTAGCAAGACAAGTGAAAGCTTTTACATAGAATCTACGCAGGTGGTCAGTATGTCTGTTGATTTTCAGTCATCCAGGTCATGCTCAAGATTCAAGAGAGAGTTTTATTGTCATATTGTCAGAGGTTGAATCGAGGCAACTGGTAGAGTCCAGATGACTTGCCAATTTGCGGATTACACAGGTTGTCCTGATTGTGATGCTCTGTTTCTGTTCCTGCATGGCATCATCCTGACAGTTGGTATTGGAAAGAATTGGGTTCCAAAGTGGTCGCTGTCTTTCAGCTTCCAAACAATCACATAAATTGTGGGGCTTAGTTTTTATTTTTACGCCAGATGCCGGAACTGGAAAATTCCAATGTTAGGGTGTTGGTGCGAGGCACACAACACTAGGCTGAATTAGGTACCAAAGTACTAACGTAATCCGACAAATCCATCGATTCAAACTCTGTCATGGTTGCGGTCGGTCCAAAAGATGAACGTTGAAACGTCATACAGAAGAGAGGTGGCGGACCTCATAGCTTGGTGTCGTGATAACAATCTCCTTCTCAATACAGATAAGACTAAAGAGATGATCATCGACCCAAGAACAAGGGAAAAGGAGCTGCATAGACCCCTTTTTATTGATGAAACTGAGGTGGAGAGGGTGAAAACCTTCAAGTTCCTTGGCACACACATCAGCGAGGACCTCACCTGGTCTCACAACACCCAACAAATTATGAAGAAGTCCCAAAGGAGACTGTACTTCCTGAGAAGACTGAGGAAATTTGGCATGTCCACCAAAATCCTGAGTTGCTTCTATAGATGCACTATGGAAAGTGTCCTTACCGCCTCCATCACTGTTTGGTACGGTAACTGTACAACACGTGATAGGAAGGCACTCCAGCGGGTGATCAAGACCTCACAGAACATTGTTGGGGCAGCCCTCCCCTCACTGCAAGATTTAAACAACCTCATCAAGGACAGCACACATCCACAACACTCATTATTCACACTCCTACCGTCAGGCAGACGCTACAGGAGTTTGAAGTGCAGGACCACAAGGCTGGCAAGCAGCTTTTACCCACAGGCCATCAGGCTTCTCAATGACACACTCACACCCTTGCCGTACGCAACACACGCACACACTCATAACACTTTATTTATTTATTGGTATTCATGTCTCTTCTGTTGTTGTTGTTTAATTTATTGGTATTTATGTTTCTACCGTTCTTATTCATTTTCTTGTGTTTTCTTTTTTTGGGAGATTGAACAGAAAAAGAATTTCACTGCATAGCAGAACTACCTGTTTTACTGTGCATATGACAATAAAACTCTTGAATCTTGAATCTTTACGGGCATGGGTTAGATGACACAGTTTGAACGGAAATTGAATAAGAGCATTGCAGATGTTTCTCTATAGAAAGTCTCCAAGTTTTCATTCTTCGCTTGTGATTGATCTGCTCTTCAATCCAAGGGGTCTTCCCAAGTGCCTGCCCTTTTCAAAGTGCCTGCCATTTTACACTTTCCCACATGTATTTGTAAATGCTGCATCCGGTCCATCCTGGTCCACAACCTTGCTTACATTGCCCGAAATTGCCATACCGGTCTCCGTTTCTCTGTTCTGCTGAGAATGTTGTCTAATGTTTTAACAGGTATATTTTCATGAAGACTGATTTTGAGTATTCAGTAAACTTTGTGTACAGTATGTGTTTGTTTAAAGACAATTTAGTCTTCAATAAATCTAGCCTATATGTTTTTGTAACAACTAAAAATTATCTAGTCTTATTGACGTGTTTTTGTAAACAGTGAAGACCTTAAGTTTTAAGCGTACATGTTTTCATATATGATCAGTAGACCTAACGTACATACAGCTAGTGTACATGTGATTCAGAGTCTCCGTGTTTGTCGTGTTTGCGAATATCTGTGATCTCAACCCAAAGCTTGGGATCACTACAACGCAAACTTACCTGTCCAAGCTCCCTTAAGGCGGTATGTCCTTTTGGTTCTGACTTGGAACAGACATTCTGAAGAAGTATCTCATTCAAACCAAGCCTTTGAGTGAACTAGCATGACCACACTCACCAACAAGAGGCGTTATGGCCAAGAACTCATTCTCATGAAACGAGTTTGATTAGAGCGTGGTTTGTCCCTGAGCTCTCTCAAATCAGGACTCGGAGGACTTGAAGGTGGGGCGGAAGCATCAGGAATGGCTTTGCATGTGTAGCTTATCAAGCATCAACACCAAAGCAGATGTGCTGACATCCATAAGTACAGTACATGCTCACATACTTTTTTTCATACAGTTTATGCCACCATACATTGTTTTTTTGTTTTTTGTTTAATTACGCTTTCATTATCAACATACTGTAAACGTTAAATACAATTTACATTAGCCGCACGATGGCCTAGTGGTTTGCATGTTGGTTACACAGTCAGGAAATCTGGAAGATCTGGGTTCGCGTGCGCGTGGGTTTCTCTGGCTTCCTCCCAAATCCCAAAACATGCATGTTAGGTTAACTGGCGACTCTAAATTGTCCATAGGTATGTGAGTGTGAATGGTTGTTTGCCTATATGTGCCCTGTGATTGGCTGGCGATCAGTGAAGGGTGTCCCCCGCCTCTCGCCAGAAATTTGTTGGGATACGCTCCAGCATACCCCCGCGACCCTAATGAGGACAAGCGCCATAGAAAATGAATCAACAAGTTACATTATTCAAATATAGGGATGTAACGGTACGGCACGGTTCGGTACGTACCTTGGTATTAAAGATACCGTTGAGTTCATTTTGAGTAAAGTAAGGGAACAAAATGCAAAACAGAAAACTGCTTAGCTTTTGTGTTCGTTGATTTTTAAAATGAAGCATTAAAATAACATAACCTAACCATCAAAGACAATTTTTAGTCTTGGACAAACCAAACATACATACTCTTGTGAACGTCAAAACCTCCACACACACAATGTTTGTTGTTTATACAGTGGAACCTTGGTTAACATCATTAATCTGTTATCGAATGTTTGTTTTTGTTCAAATTTAAGACAATTTAGAGACCTTACCTGTGTTGACAACCTTCTTGATGACCAGTGCCATTTGGCCCTTGAGCATAGAGTTGAGCAGCTTGACAATGAGGATGAGGCAGGTGCAGAGGACGAACAGGGACAGACCCAGGAGAATGTGGCCCACCACTAAGTCAGGCAAGTTGGTGTTGACAAAGGTATGTGTGCCTGTAAGGGACAAGTCAAGGGACTCACTCCCTGATTCCTTAAAGAGCCGCGCTGGGTGACGAGTTGTCAGCTAGCATTGCTCTACTCTCATCTGTGGACCGTGGTTCGAGCCTTCGACGTGCGGAGGGGCGGACCAGTTGGGTTACACAGATTTCCTACTTTTCAAAGCTACGATGAACTTATTAACTTACTAATACTAGACTAGGTTGTGGATAATGACCACGTGTCTGTCACAGTGCAGCATAGTTTTATTGAGCAGGTAACCAGAGTAACCAACCAGGAAAACTGAAAGGTCCTCATTGTCCAAAGGGATTCACCGACGGAGGCAGGCTTACATTTCTCTTGGTAGTCGGCCCACGTCGTGGTCATCTCCATCCATGTTGGGTTCATTTCCTTCCAACAGACTGCACCGCCAGGGCAAGAAAGTCTTAATTCAAAGACAGGCACAGCTCAATTTATTTAAATTGTGACGATCGAGATCAGTGGCTTACTGTGTTGGTCTTTTTCTAGCACCATATTTTGATCAGACTTGTTTCTCGCTGCCAGGTCCCCGGTGGCGATGGCGGTAATGACTGATTTATCCAACTGAAAAAGAAAGAACATAAACCTCTCCATACACATACGTGTTACAACTTTGACATCTTCTTAAGCCACATACAAAAGTCATAGCTCACTGGAAGAAGAAAAAGGTCTGTTTACACAGTCTAACCTCTAACCTAACCTTTTGCCAAATGTAATGAGTATATTATCTAGGTAATCATTGTAATTGAAGGTCTACCTTGATGATGGAGTCTGTGAGGAGGTCAGTGATGATCTTGAGCAGTTTGGGCGCATTCTCTCCGGTCTGAATGTGGAAGGAGTTGGTGATGATAAAGGTGAGCTTGCACAGGGCCTCAGTGTCCACAGACAGACAGTTGAAGTCGTGTACAGTGGCGCCGGCAAAAGCCCTGTAGGTGATTAACATTATGTTCCGCATGAAATACTGTTCCCGACGTTGGGATCGGTTTGTTGTTTACCTGCGGAACACGTTGCAGTCTCCTGCCTGCATCATGGCCAGGATAGTGTTGGTGACTGACGCTCCGATGTTGGCGCCCATAATGATGAGCACTGCCGACTGGACCTCCAATACTTTGAACATGAAGGCGGCATGAATTTTCAATCAAGTGTTTTTAATTCCCGTAACCAGTGAAGAAAACAAAGTTTTCAATGAAGCTCGTACACATTTTCCTCAGTATTGTCTGAATTTACTGTCTTCAACAAAGCTAACCTACGTGTTTTCATAACCATTGAAGAAAATTTCCAACCTAGAAATCCAAACCTAGATGTTTAGACTTCAATGAAGCCAACATGCGTGTTTTCGTAGCCACTGAAAAAAATTTTGTTGCAACACACCTCATGTAGGTGTTTTTGTAACTATCAAAGTGTTCCAGTTGATAACAACCCTTAACACATTTAGTCTTCAACATGTTTTTGTCACCACTGAAGACAGTTTAGTTGCAACAAACGTCATGCAGATGTTTTCGTAGCCACATAGGGTGTTCAATGAAGCTAATGGACTGTAGTCTTCAATGACTGAACGTATGTGCTTTCATAACCATTGACATTGACTTTTCAAAATTCCACTTTTTCCAGACTCAGTAAATAGATGTGTATCATGTAAATAATTTATGGAATTAAGTGTTTGTTTTCATTATTCTAAATATGTATGCCATTATGTCACCATATCATTTCAAGGAGATTATAGGTAGGTAATGTAGTCCATACAAAGAAAGACGAAATCCAGATACATTGTCAGACTTGGTCTTAGTCAAAAACGTAGTGACATTAGGTGCTGCAGAGGAGGTGGTGACCAGATGATAGTGCTTTCTCACCTGCATATGACTCGCAACCACCTCATCTCCATGTTGGAGATGTCAAAACATTTCACACAAAGTGTGCATTTATCTTTTTGTGTCCATTTGGGCTCTTTAGCAAACCAGTCTTTATATCTGGGGTTTTTAAGCCAGTTGTCAGAAGATTTACCTTTGCCCATTATGGGTTCTGTCCAAGATGGAGACAGAAAGTGCGTGGACATCACCTGTCCCTTGAAGCAGCAGTAAAACTTGATGACAGGCGGGCTTTAAAATGAGTTGGAGGAGGATAAGAGTAGAGGGCTGGCCTTTCAACTTGTCAATCTTTCCAAATGTTTTCCGCGATGTGTCGCCTACGTGTGCTCTCACACAAACATCTTACAAGTAGTTGCCCTGGCGCCTTGGAAAAACAGATTGAGCCATTTCTTTTTTTTAGTTATTCATAATTACTGGTAACACTATTTGAAAACATTAATATTTTTCTATACTTGAGTTTCCATTTTTCATACTTTTCCAGACCCTGCATTGAAGACAATTTCCAGTCTATGACAAACCTAAAGACATATTTAGTCATCAGTGAAGTGAAGGTGCATGCTTTTGTCACCTCTGAAGACAATTAAGCTGCAACAAACCTCACGTACATGTTTTCGTAATCAGAAAAAAAGAACGTCTTCAATTGTTACACGTCATTGAAGACATTCATTTTTATACCTAATGTTTATGTTTTTGTAACCATCAAAGTCTTTTTCGTGTCATCAGTTAAACTAACACATGTGTTTTCACAGCCACAAAGGGTGTTCAATGAAGCTAATAAACATGTGTTCTTAGCCACTAATGACAATTTAATGTCCGTTTTCTCATAAGCATCAAAGGTTTAGCGTAGTCAATGAAGTTAAGATCCGTGTTTTTGTAGCCACTTTGATCGATACCCGTAATCGATGGCAACTGGAGGGTTCAGGTTATCTTGAGAAGACGTTTGGCCTCATCGGTTCATGCACAAAGACTAGGTGGGGCCGCACTTGTCTGACTACATAGGACGCCTCTAGTCTATGTAGAGCAGGGGTGCTCACACTTTTTCAGCCTGCGAGCTACTTTTAAAATTACTCTTAAAAGTCCCAAAGATCTACCACCTACTATCAATATAGAAAATATATATTTACTTGTCTTGATAAATATGAGTATACATTGTACATGTATATCGGGGTGCACGCACTTTTTCAGCATGCAAGCTATAAGTCAACATGATCTATCTCTTACTATAAAGCATAAATAACTAAATAAAAACATAATTATAGAATATTACATATAATATCATATAAAATGATAATATATACATAAAATCTAACCGGTAAACGTTTAAACTACTATACTCAACAGGTAATCAAAGGAGTCAATATCATAATTATATTCAATATGACAATAAACATAATTACACATAATTCAACGGTAGTTGTGTACATAACCTGAGTACTGCTAATATCTCAGTCAAAACACCTACGCAGTGTTCATTAGACACACAGTTCATGTATTACATTCAGTTAGCATTTGCTATCAAACATTACCTATATACAGACCCTTTCCAAAAAATTTGAATGTCATGGAAAAGTTGTTTAATTTCCGTAATTCCATTCAAAAAGTTAAACTTTCATGGATTATAGATTCAGGGCCCACCCAATTTTAATCGCAGAGTAGACACTTAGGGTTTGGGGGGGGCTGGTCAGGCGAGGGGCCCTCCGAGCGGCAGCTGTCCCCCGATTTTAATTGCATCATTAGCTATCATCCACATACACCCCATATACATGCACACAGATACACCCCTCAGGGACACAGAGGCCAGCTTTTCGTAGCTATCCTCTTATTTTATTTTATTTATTTATTATTTTTTTAATTGCATTATAGACACAATCACACCTTATCACATACACGGGTGGGGCGGGCTGGATTGGGGTGCCTCGTGCACCTCGGCGCCTGCCCGCCAGGGTCGGCGGTGTGGCCGGGGGCCTGGCCGTCGCGGTGGCTCGCCTGGGGCGGCCTGGCCTGTGGGGTGCCCTTGTCTGGTTCGCCTGCCCTTCCCTGGGGTGGCCCTCTGGGGCCTGTTGATGCCGGGGCTTGCGCCGGGGGGGGCGGCTTGCGGTGCTTCCCCTGGACTGACACGTGCTGCGGGCGCCTCTGCGCTCTTGGGGCGAATTCGGCGGTCTCCGGGGGGGCGGTGCCGGTGCTGCGGGTGGCCCGTGTGCCGCCGCGGCGGCTGGTGGTTGCTGCGCTGTGGCGGCTGCTGGTGCGCCGGGCCAGCTGGTGGGTTGGAGCTTGGTCATGCTTGCGGGTACTGTGGGCCTGGGTGGCGGGGTGGGGGTGGGGGGGGCGGGTGCCCTGGGGCCGGGCCCGCTGGGGGGGGGTTGTGCTCTGACGGGTGCTTGGGCGTTTGTCGCCGTTGCGCTTTGTGCTCTGCCGGGCCGCTGTCTGTGTCCTCGCCTCCCCCGGTCTGTCTGTGGGCTTGTCGGGGGTGGGGCTCCGGTACGCGGGTGGTGCGCTGTCGGCTCTGGTGGCATGTGGCTGGTCTGGCTTCTGGTGGTTTGTGGGGGCCGTCGGCTGGTCTGCTGCTGGTCTCGCCTTCTCGGCTCTGGTGCTTGGCCTCCCTGCGGCTTGGGGTGTGGTGCTCCCGCTCCCTCTTCGGGGTTTGCTGGCCCGCGGGTGTCGGTTGGCGCTGTGTGGTGGTTCACCTGGCTGCTCGCCCGTTTTCCCGCCTGCCTGCTCAGTTTCCCGCTTTCCTCCTCGCTGGCTCCCCTGTCTGCCTTGCTGGCGGCGTCCTACCGTTGGGATGGTGTGGCCTGGTGTCTTCCTGCTCCCCGGCGGTCCGCGCTCTCCGCGCCTGGGTTCTGGATCGTATGTCTGGGACCCCGGGGTCCCCGGCTCCGCTGCTCCTAGGGTTACCAACGGGGGATAGGGTGGGGCTTCCGGGTGTCGGGCAGTCAACCACTGTGTGTGCGTGCGTGCGTGTGCGTGCGTGCGTGTGTGTGCGCGCTTGAGTGCGTAGGAGTGTGTATGTGCGTGCGCGTAGGGGTGTGTATGTGCGTAGGAGTGTGTATGTGCGTGCGTGTGGGTGCGTAGGAGTGTGTATGTGCGTGCGTGTGTGTTCCATTCCGTTCCATTCCATTTTCCTCCGCTTATCCGGGTCCGGGTCGCGGGGGCAGCAGTCTCAGTAGGGAAGCCCAGACTTCCCGGTCCCCGACCACCTCCTCCAGCTCCACCGGGAGGACACCAAGGCGTTCCCAGGCCAGCTGTGAGACATAATCCCTCCAGCGTGTCCTAGGTCTTCCCCGGGGCCTTCTCCCGGCTGGGCATGCCCGAAACACCTCACCAGGGAGGCGTCCGGGAGGCATCCGGACTAGATGCCCGAGCCACCTCAGCTGGCTCCTCTCGATGTGAAGGAGCAGCGGCTCTACTCTGAGCTCCTCCCGGATAACCGAGCTCCTCACCCTGTCTCTTAGGGTGAGTCCCGCTACCCTACGAAGAAAACTCATTTCAGCCGCTTGTATCCGCGATCTCGTTTTTTCGGTCATGACCCAAAGCTCATGACCATAGGTGAGGGTGGGAACATAGATCGAACGGTAAATTGAGAGCTTTGCCTTCCGGCTCAGCTTTCTCTTCACCACGACGGTCCGGTACAGCGACCGCATTACTGCAGACGCTGCGCCGATCCGCCTATCGACCTCACGCTCCAACCTTCCCTCACTCGTGAACAAGACCCCGAGATACTTGAACTCCTCCACCTGGGGCACGACCTCATTCCCAACCCGAAGGGAGCAATCCACCCTTTTCCGACTGAGAACCATGGCCTCGGATTTGGAGGTGCTGAGTCTCATCCCAGAAGCTTCACACTCAGATGCAAACCGTCCCAGTAAACCCTGCAGGTCACAGCCCGATGAGGCCATCAGGACCACATCGTCTGCAAATTGCAGAGATGAGATCCTAGTGCCCCCGAACTGTACTCCCTCGACACCTTGGCTGCGCCTAGAAATTCTGTCCATGAAAATTATAAACAGAATCGGTGACAAAGGGCAGACTTGGCGGAGGCCAACGTTCACCGGAAACAGGCTTGACTTACTACTGGCAATGCGAACCAGGCTCCTGCTCCGGTTGTACAAGGACTGAATGGCACGTAGTAGCGCGCCACCAATCCCATACTCCCGGAGCACCCCCCACAGGACACCGCGAGGGACACGGTCGAATGCCTTTTCCAGGTCCTAAAAGCACATGTAGACCGGTTGGGCAAACTCCCAAGTACCCTCCAGGACCCTTACAAGGGTGTAGAGCTGGTCCAGTGTTCCGCGACCAGGACGTAAACCACATTGCACCTCCTGTAGCCGAGGTTCGATTAACGGTTGTACCCTTCTCTCTAGCACCCTGGAATAGACTTTCCCGGGGAGGCTGAGGAGTGTGATCCCCCTATAGTTGGAACACACCCTCCGGTCACCCTTCTTGAAAAGGGGGACCACCACCCCAGTCTGCCAATCCAGAGGTACTGTTCCCGACTTCCACGCAATGTTGAAGAGACGTGTCAGCCAAGACAGTCCCGCAACATCCAGAGCCTTGAGGAATTCAGGGCGAAACTCGTCCACCCCCGGAGCTTTGCCACTGGGGAGCATTTTGACTACCCCAGATACCTCAGCCACGGTGATGGAACTGTCTGCGTTCGTATCCTCAGTCTCTGCTTCCTCTATGGAAGGTATGTCAGTGGGATTGAGAAGGGCCTCAAAGTATTTCTTCCACCGCCCAACTATATCCTCAGTCGAGGTCAGCAGGCTCCCGTCCCCACTGTAAACAGTGTGGACCGGGCACTGCTTCCCCTTTCTGAGGCGCCGGACGGTTTGCCAGAACCTCTTCAAGGCCGACCGAAAGTCGTGTTCCATGGCCTCACCGAACTCCTCCCACACCCGAGTTTTTGCCTCGACCACCGCCGAAGCTGCGTGCCGCTTGGCCTGCCGGTATCCGTCAGCTGCTTCAGGAGTCCCACAAGCCATCCATGCTCGATAGGACTCCTTCTTCAGCTTGACGGCAGCCCTCTGGTGTCCACCATCGGGTTCGGGGCTTGCCGCCACGACTGGCACCGACCACCTTGCGGCCGCAGCTCCGATCGGCTGCCTCAGCAATGGAGGCACGGAATAGAGCCCTGGGCTGGCTCTTGGGGCACTAATCTTTGTGCTGCCTGCCCCTGTGGGCCTGGTGGCCTTCTGGCGGCCGGGGCCCGGCCTGGCTATTTGGGGCGGGGCTCTCTGGGAGGTGGAAGGCGGCCCCTTTCCTTTCATGCATTCTCAGTTACAATTACACGCCCACACATTCTTGCACCTTTATATATATGAAGTCTTCCTCACATACAGAGATACCTGTACATATGCACACTCACAGTACATACGTACTTCCCCACATTACTCACTGAGTTATCCAGGGTGTTATGTTGTTGGTTTTATTACAGCGACGGTAATATCAGCAGTATGACTATAGTTTTGTTTTTTGGGTTTTTTTTACAATGATGTGCATTACAGTTATTTTTATTCTGTTCACTATCATGGATAATCATTTCATTACTACAATTATGTGTGACTGTTTCAATGCAGTATGATCATTGTGATCACTATCATAGTTCATCATTTCATTACTGCTAATTATGTGTGACTGTTTCAATGCAGTATTATCATTGTGATCACTATCATAGTTCATCATTTCATGACTGCTATTATGTGTGACTGTTTCAATACAATATTGTCATTGTGATCACTGTCATAGATCATCATTTCATGACTGCTATTATGTGTGATTGTCATTGACAGCTTTGTCATTGTGGTTGTTGATGTTGTTTTGTCCTTATGTCCTTGTTCGTCTTTGTGGTTGTCACGGACATTTATTTGCTGATGTTGTCCTGCATGTTTCTGTTGTTGTTGCTGCTGTTGTCCTTGTCTCTTGTCTCTCTTTTTTTTTTTTGTTGTCCCCCCCTCCCCTGTTTCCTTTTCTCTTCATCTCTGTCCCCTCCTGCTCCGGTCCGGTCGCTCCAAATTTGCTTTATAACAAGCATCAAAGTCAAATAAATTTTGTATGACAGGGGAAGTGTATATCACACTTCTCCCTGGCAGAGTAAATCTGTTGAGCATTTGACGGCATTTAGATCTACAATTCTATGTGCTTTAAAGGCTGGACAGGACAGGGGAAAAAAAAAAGAAAAAGATTCAGGGCCCACAATTTAAACGATTTCAAGTGTTTGTTTATTTTTACGTAATTTAGGCTTCCAGCTCATAAAACCCACGAAAACAGGAATTCAAAAAATTAGAATACCGTGAAGAAAACACCATTTACTTCTCAGTTTTTGCAGGAAAAAAAAATAAAGAAATTAGGATCACATCAAATCAATCAAAATATGGTACTTTCAAAACGATATGTCAATCTTCAATACTTTGTTGGGAATCCCTTTGCCTTAATCACTGCCTCGATCCGACGTGGCATTGAAGCAATCATCCTGTGGCATTGCCTGGGACTTATGGAAGCCCAGATTTCCTTGATGCTGTCAGCTTTTCTTTGTTGTTGGGTCTGGTGCCCCTCATTTGCCTCTTGAGAATACCCATAGATTCTCAATGGGGTTTAAGTCCGGTGAGTTGGCTGGCCAGTCAAGCACTGTGATGGCATGGGCATCAAACCAGGTTTTGCTGCTTCTGGCGGTATGGGCAGGGGCCAGGTCCTGCTGGAAGATGAAATCTGCATCTCCATACAGATCCTCAGCAGAAGGAATCATGAAGTCCTCTAAAACATTCTGGTAGACTGTTGCGGTGACCTTATATATAAGAAAGCAGAGTTTACCAACACCTGCACCGGACATTGCACCCCAAATCATGACGGACTGTGAATATTTCACACTGGACCTCAGGAAGCTTGGGTTCTGTTCCTCACCCGTCTTCCTCCAAACCCTTGGACCTTGATTCCCAAATGAAAGGCACACTTTACTTTAATCGAAAAAGAGGACCTTGGACCACTGGCCAACAGTCCAGTCCTTCTTCTCCTTGGCCCAGTGGAGACGCTTCCTACGTTGGCTCAGGTTCAGAAGTGGCTTGACCTGAGGAACCCCACAGTGGTAGCCCATCTCCCGGATGCGTCTGAATGTGGTGGTTTTTGAAGCTGTGACTCCCGCCTCATTCCACTCTTTCTGCATCTCTGCCAGATTCTTGAATCTTCCCTGTTTGATAATCCGCTGAAGCCCACGGTCATCTCTTTTGCTGGTGCATCTTCTCCTGACACATTTTGCCCTTCCTCTAGACTTTCCATTGATATGCTTGGATACAGCACTCTGTGAAAAACCAGCCTCCTTAGCTATGAACTTTTGTGGCTTACACATCCTATGGAGGGTATCAATGATGGTCTTCTGGCCAGTTGTCATGTCTGCAGTCTTCCCCATATTGAACCGAACTGAGACAATTGAACCAAACTGAAGCAATTTCATGACACCTGGGGAAGCCTGTGCAGGTGATTTGACTTTAGTAGATGATTAGTGTGTGACACTCAGTTTAAAACATTCATGCCCTGCAAAATTTGGGCTGATTTCTTCACAGTATTCTAATTTTTTTAATTCCTGTTTTTGTGGGTTTAATGAGCTGGAAGGCCAAATTATGTAAAAATAAACAAATAAATACTTGAAATCGTTTAAATTGTGGGCCCTGAATCTATAATCTATGAAAGTCTAACTTTTTGAATGGAATTATGGAAATTAAACAACTTTTCCATGACATTCAATTTTTTTGGAAAGGGTCTGTACAATAAATGAAAATTGTTATGCAAAAGACAATGCAGCCGAAGTCAAGGCAACATATTAAAAAGGTTTCAGCAAAGGGCATTTTTCCAATTCATCATGAAATAATAGTTTCAGAAACGGAAGTGTAGAAAAACACACATTTCTATAATGGAGTTCATGATGCAAAGCAAAGCCCTCAAACAATTAACTTTTTCCTACATAACTACAAGTGAATGAATAACTTGTTATAGATATAGGCATTTTACCACTGAGTTAGTTTATCCATAATCTGAATAATCGAGACAAAAGTTGCATCTCAGTGTGTAGTTTGAGACGTGATGTTCACCATTGCTGGAAAGGAAGAGCGAATAACAAGGGGAGCTTAATGACAGCTGACTGATATGACATCTATGAAGTGGTGTTTATGCGATCGACCCAAACTACTTTCACGATTGACCGGTAGATTGAAATTGACGTAACAGGAACCCCTGATGTAGTGCTTCTAAGACAACCTGAATACAGCCGTCTTTCACTATATCATGGTTAGAAAAACTGCACAAAAAAAGTTACAATGTCTCCAAAACTCAGCAGCATGAGTGTGCTGACAAGGACCAGAAAGCCGGTGCATGTTACACGCATTTTAAGATTGTTGCCTTGGCTCACTGGATGTTTGATTGATTTGTTATTAGCTTTTAATTGTTGTCATGGTCTTGGGCCTTATCTATCTGACTTGCTTTTACATTATGAGCCATCACGGACCGTGACGTCTCCAAGCATTTGCCCTCTAATGGTTCCAAATGTCTGCACAAAAACCTACAGTGAAACTCTGTTTTGCCACTATGGTCCACATCTTTGGAACAGCTTGCCAAAGAGGCTCAGGGCCGCAGAATCTGTTGGCATCTTTAAAAGCAGACTCAAGGCCCACTTTTTCAATTTGGCTTTCATGTAATTTGCCATTACTTGTACTTTTACCCCTGAAGATGTGGATTATGTTTTTTCTCCAGTGCCTAATGGATGTTTTTATTTTAATCATTGAGGGCCGCTGACAGTTGTACCTAACATACGTAATTTCAAACCCCTTGAACATGACTAACATACTTGCTATTGTGTACATACGGTGTTTTCATTAACATTGAAGAGGATTTAGAGTCGTGACAAACCTAATGTACAAGTTTTTTTTAATCTTGTGACACTGATATTTTTCACTACCCTTGACCACGATACTAATTAGCACTTACATTCAGCGGACACCATGCTGACCACAATGGACGAGGATGTGCTGAAGCTTTGCACCAACACTGTGACCAAGACTCCGATCATCAGGCCGGCCACAGGGTTGGACAAGACCATGGTGCATCCGAAGAGGTCCCCCGCAGCTTTGCCTGTGCACAAACAACAAAGTCATGGTCTCAACATCACAGCAGTCATGAGAAGGACGACATTATGATTGTCACTGGTCATAAAAGTCGTCAAAGCGATGTTTTTGCTTGTGATGTGATGAGATGTGTAAGCTTTCATGCTACTGTTACAATACGGTTAGTTTTATATGGATGTTGCTTCAGTTGACAATGTTTCCCACAACACTGGAAGCAAGTTAGTCAAAGAGAAAAGGGAGTTGTGTCTGTGTACTCTCAGGAAAACACATTAATTTGTATTATTATTATTGTTATTAATATTAAAAGTCGATATTATCATAATGTTATATTAATGTAATTCCCACATATACAGAAACACCAGCCAGGGACAGGGAAGGCTGGGCTTCTCGTCTTAGGCTGCTGCTCCCCCCGTGACCCGACCTCAAATAAGAGGAAGAAGATTGATGGATGAATGGATTATAATGTTAGATTATAACAATTTTTTATTTCAAATGGTTAGTTTTTTCCAACTCAGCTGTTTTTATCATACCACAATTGCCAAACCCATCCATTCATCCATTTTTTATGCCGCTTGTCCTCGCTAGGGTCATGGGAGTGTGCTGGGGCCTATCCCAGCTGAATTCCCAAACTGCAACACCCAAACTGCAAAATACCTCATATATCCTGCAAAATGGAGCACTGTATCCAAAATTACATGAAGCCTGATCCCACTTTTGCACCAAAGGGCACACACATTATTCATATTAGGCTATTTTTGTCTAACCAGTGACACTTTATCTTTAGTATGCTTTGCCATAATACTACAATTTTTTCCAGTTACCGGTACTTGGAAACTGTTTATTAAACTTTATTTATTGTTTTTTGTGAGCATATTTTAGTTCACTCCAATGTAAATATATCTTTGGTGAAATATTGAAAAACACAATTCTAAAGCATGTGTGTGTATCTGCAGAATTTTGTACCATTTAAATATTTTTGTATTATGGCAAAGCGTGCTAAAGATGAGCGTGCTTTTCATTAGGCCCAAGAGTGTGTCATTGGTTTGACAAAAATCTGCTAATATGAGTAAAGTAAGTGTGCAAATTGGTGCAAAAGTTTGATTTTGATCATGTAGTTTTGGATATGGTGCTTTGTTTTGCAGGACATATGAAAGAATAATAAACGGCCATAAAGGGTTTTGACTAGTTCGACATTGGGATTATGAGGCTATGTCCACACAAATACTGAATTTTGTTAAAACGATGTGTTTTGGCCTCTTATCCACACGCAAACGTAGGTTTTTGTCCTTAAAAATGAAGCTTTTGGAAAACTCGGCTTCAGCGTATGCGTGCGGATGGCAAAGACGGAGCTTTTGGCTTGTTGCCGACAGAGCAATAATGTGCCATTATTTCCACATTAGATGAATAATATAGATGATGGCAAACATTACATTGCTGCTTTTAAACATATTGACACGACTTTTTTGTGTGTATTAGAGTAAATATATACTTACTTTCGCTTTACACTGTTGAACAAAGGCGCCATTATGGGCTTCGGAGGACACTACCGCTGCTGTTTTGCTCTCTAAAACTAGAACTACAACGTTTCCACGGACAACGGTGATTTCGGTCAAGACCCGATCGGACCTCTAGATGGTGGGAAAACAGTAACAAGCATGTCGTTATTTTGGAAGAATGACATGGGGCCGCACGGTGGCCGAGTGGTTAGTTTGTTGGCCACACAGTCAGGAGATCTGGAAGATATAGGTTTGACTCTCCGCTTGGGCATTGCGTTTGCATGTTTTCTTTGGGTACTCCGGCTTGTTCCACATTCCAAAAACATGCATATTAGGTTAATTGGCGACTCTAAATTGTCCATAGGTATGAATGTTTGTTTGTCTCTTTGTGCCCTGCATTTGACTGGCGACCAGTCCAGGGGCCTATTGCACAAAATTAGGATTCAGAAATCCATGGATTAATTATTGGTTTCCATTTATGGTGACAACTGACTGAGATAAGGGATGACATGAAATAGATCCTGGACCTTAGCTTCGTCTGAGGCAGGCTAACAGCACAGAATAAATCTCCATGGTGACTTATGTCAGAACATATTCCACTTTCCACTCTCTCACTTTTGTGCAACAGGATCACAGATAAATTGAGCCAGGATAACCAAGATATCCCGGCTTAATATCGTATCCAAGTTTTGTGCAATAGACCCCAGTGTGTACCCTGCCTCGCGCACGAAGTCAGCTGAGGAAGGAAGGATGGATGGATGGATGGATGGATGGGGAATGTTCGCATGGCAAGGCCATTGTGATTGCGTTTGACTGAGCTGCTTCGCCTGCACATTGAAAGCTTCTCTGTTATATATGCTTGTTTTGTGCTACATAACTACTGTCGAGCAGGCAATTAAACAAAGACAATTTGCCAGACACACAGTATTATTTCAACAATGATAGCGTCACAGCTATGGAGTTCTGTCTTAACCGATAAAATGAACAACACTTCACAGCATGGTAGTCAGCATCGCTACATTTGAATAAAGAACATGTGTTTGTGAAATAAACTACTGAAAAGTAACACTACTTCGCTAGCAGCCCACATGTATCTTCTCCTGCGTATCGGCATGTTTGACGTCATCGACGCTTCTGGGTGGTTAAAATTTACTTTAACAGTCTATCGCTGCAGCGCCAACATTAATTTGGCATGTGCATGACAGCCTGTGAATGTGTATTTAAATCTGCCTCGCAGGCTTATTAAACACATTTTAAAGCGTAGAATGTATAGGTACTCACCACTAATGAATGATAATTGATAGAAAAGATGGAATCGGAGTCACGGGCTAGCCTTTAGCCTGGTTTCTCAGGCTAGCGCTTCAACTGCGCTTCCATCTGTTGTGGGGCCGCCTCCATCTCCCTCTAAAGCAGATAGATTTTAAGAAAGTTGACTGGAGTAGCTAGCGCTCCAGTAGCAACACACACACACACAGGGCCGCAGTGCGTTACGCTGTATGCCTCCTGTAATTTCCTTTGGCACCGACTGTACCAAGTTCACTGACAATACCTTTGACCTTGATGCTTTGACTCGTAAAAAGCTATAATGATAGCTTTTTTTGGTGAATATCAAATGCATTTTGCTCTGATTTGCGCAGACTGAGAAGCTGTTGGTGCAAAAAAAAATGAAGCCATCCACAAACAAACCTATCTTGTGCTTTGGCACAGATTAGCAAAGGTTTCTGAATGAAAAGGTGAAGCTCTCATTTATCTGTAAATGTCTTCATGTTAAAAATATTTCATTATATAACAGAATTTTAATTACTACTTCAATGATTACAAGTTAGCATTAAATAAAGGGCAATTTATGGCTTTTGTCTCGGCTAACATAAACCAGGCCCCACACAGTAACGCGACACATTGCCAACATGTGACATAAAATATCGCGAAAAAAGCGCTTCAGAAAAATCTGAATAAAGCGACTTGTAATGATGAATTTCCTCTTTGTGGTGACATCACTGCCCCTTTGGCTTTGGAGACGGTTGAAAGCCCAGATGTGAATAAGAGGGATGTGGTCTGCCTCAGACTAGTAAACAGTGCAGAAACACGGCCTTTTAGTTCCTGTGGTCAAACTGTTGTGCAGCATTTAATGTTTAAAGAGAAGGGTGGAGCAGAAAGAAAGCATTTTATATAGACGCCGCTGGGCATGCAATGGGATGTTTTCGAGTATGTGCATCTGATGGAAAAGTTTAGCTGAATCTATAGGTCATGAAGTGTAACAGTGCAGGTAAGGAGGGATGAGGTGAGAGGGAGGTTGTGGTTGCAGACTTCAGTGTGTCAGAAACCTAAAGCCCAAACATACCAGCCATCGTCAGAGCAGTAGCAGTTTCTATCCTTTTCCTGCCACCGACCTCAAACCAAGCTGCCACCACTTCCTGTCTGGACGCATGGCAGACATACGCGTAAGGCCTATACACACACACACACTACAATCTCGAATAAAAAATTAACTGACTTTAATTGGTGTATGCTTTTAAGCACGTTTGTGCCATTGTTTGAGCTACAGAAGATATGTGTGTGTGAGTGTTTTGAATTTAGAAGTTGTGACTCCAGTTCAAATCAATATGTACATTCACAGAGCCACGGCATTTAAGCTGAACAAATATTAGATGGTGATGAAGAACATTCATTATCAGGCAATTGTTGGGCGGAAACGTCTTTACTTGGCTACATTGGCTTTCAGACCTGAGAAGTCACTGATGTCTTGAAGTTGAGATTTTAAACACCAGAGGGAAGCAAAGATCCAAAAATGTTATTGGAGAACTACAGCGTTTTTCACTGTTTTACAGCGTTGTGGTGAAGATGGTTAGTTCAATTTGGTTGGCTTTATATTTGTGTACTGTGAGCATTACGGAGTCATTGTAATTCATATTAATCTTTTAAAAGGCCACAGTTTTGTAAATTTATACTTACCATTGTATATTAACTTGTGTTCACCTCGCTGCAAGTTTTGAGGCCAGATTGTGACAAAATTGCCTGTCGAAACTAGCTAGTGCTTCCGAAGCCACACAGGGCGCCGCCATCTTGTACTGACGTCACGTCTTTCACGTATGCTGTACTAATATGTTGCCTATTTTATGCTTTATTATCAAGTATTTATAAATTTGTTGAAAAGTCTAAATTAAAAAGAAATACAAATTAAATATTTATTTTTACCAAAAAGCTGTGTCCTGCAGTTTGGACCATTGGGGTGATTTTACAGTACAGTAATCCCACGTTTATCGCAGTTAGTTGATCCCAGACCCAGCCGTGATAAGTGAATTTCTGCAAAGTATGATTTCTTCTTTGTAAATGGATTTTTTTTTGCCTTCTAAATACGGGTTTTACCATTATTAAAGCCCTCTACACATGAAATAACACCCTTACATTCACCTTTACATATACATTACCTGATATAGTAAACATAATAAATAAACAATTTAAGACATAAATAAGACTTGTGCCTGTGTGTGTCGCAGTAAATGTGTTCCGGGTGTTTGGAGGACAGCAAGTGGCATGTGAGATAATTTAAGCCTGCAATAAAACCCTGTTGTTCCAGTGAAGTCTGGTGCTTGTCTCGCCGAACAATTACTGACACCTAGTGACCAATGTAGAATACTACATTCACAATTTGAATGCGTATTCTTAATGCCTTGTGTTTGTATTTTAGCTGATTTTGCCATTCTTATGATTGAAAATGCTTAATTTGCTTAAATATGCATTTTTTAAACAAATAAGCCATATTCAACCACAAAAAAGCAATATTTATTAATATATGTTTAAAAAAAAACAATAGCGTTAACCTCAATGTGGTGAGGGATTACTGTCATTTAATTCAGCAATTTTCCGCTCTTCGAAAAAATGGATAACGTTAAAACACCAGAAGATTTGCATTCAAAATACAAATATGCATTCAGGGAGCAAACAAATGAAGGCTGTGTGAGAAAGAGAGACTGAACACAAGCATTTAGACATTGACTGCAGTTCAAATGGGTTCATGTATACATAGAAACATACCATTTATCCATCCATCCCGTTTGGATACTGCTTCTCCTTATTAGGGTCGCAGCCTGATCTCCAGACTGTGACTGTGTGGCCAACATGCTAACCACTAGACCACCGTGCGGCCCACATACCATTTAATTGCACTTAAATATATTTTTCTGATATAATATATATTAGAACATGTACAATTCTTGGGTATAAATGTAGTTTTGGTTTGGTCATGATAGCTCTTGCTTGAATTCTGTTCTTTTGAACACCAGATGGCAGCAAAAAATAATTACATTCATGTCCAGCTAGTCTGTTTCCTACTGACTCCTGATCAATATCCATCATCTTAAATTGAGGATGCGCTTTGAGTCAGAAAAATCTACATTTAAGGTTGATTTTTACATTACGGAATTTTTGTGTTGTCTCTGGGGAGACAATCGTTGAGTAGCAGTGACAAAAACTAGTTGAAACTTGCAATTACAGTACCAACAAAGACACAAATCCATATGACCTCTGACGCCAGTATCTCAGATCCGCTCTAAGGCCCACCTTAAGTTCTACATAATGACTTTCTTTATTGATTACCTTAGGACCACCCCTGGTCAAATTGTGCTGTTTTGGAGAAATACGAATACATGGGAAACAAATTGTTCAAGGAAGTATTTTTTGTTCAAAAAATAACAATTCAACATGTCTTTTTAATGTCCAGGGCTGGGATGAAACCTGCACTCTTTGCTTTAGAAGGTAGCAGCTGTACCATTACACCACCAGGGGCTGACATTATGTCAGTCAGTCCAATGTCAGCTTACCTGTCTCTTTTTCCCCCCATCCTTGCCTTGCCTTGCGCATACTTTACAGATTTATCCATAGTATTTATACATAGTACGTATGTTGGTAATGTTGGAAACAATACTGTATATCACAATTTGGAACTGCCTTAACAAGAATATATCAAATATATGTGGCTTTTTTTTTCGTAAATGTAATTTAGGAAGACACATAACCTCCGATGACACAAGTCAACATTCATTAGCTTTATTTCCATACAAAATTAGTTCCATTTATTTTGACACCATCATGTGTTCTACTGAATCCATTTTCTGCCATGTTGTCCCTCCTGTCCATCACCATGGTGTTGACAAATTAAGATGTGCAAGCCTGCATGACAGATGTTGCTCTCCAACAAGAACACACACACATACACACACACATATGAGCATGCACGCAGAGTGTGAGCAACGCAGTTTAACAAGCACCACGGCAGTGATGTGGTCAGCGTTGCCTCGTGCATTCGTCGAGAAGCCACATGAAGGCTTCTGGGTATTAAAGGACAAGGCTTGCTTGGCTGGGAGGGAATCTGTCAAGCAGGAAAACTCTGTTCACCCCCTCTTTCTCAACCTTTCATTTCTTTTCAATATTTCTTTCACTTTACTTCGCTTAGCAAGGTCTGTCTTTCACCCAATTTTCTCTCGCCGGTATGTTTCCTCCTCCGTTTCTTTCATTCTGCGGCATATTAGACTCTCTTGTAATACTCCCCATCTTAAAAAGCTAAAACCACTGGAATGTTCCAGCTAAGAGGTGGGCGGACCTAGGGGGACGGGAGAGGCCAATATAACCAATTAAGGAGGAGATTGAGGTAAGACGGACAGCTTCTAAATGGTGTAATAACAACCTACTAAAATGTAATTACAATGCAATAGCAATAGTCACTTCTAATGACAGGATATATGCCAATGTAATTTCCTAATAATGGCTTTGGCGCAATGGCTGACTGTTAACATGGCGTGGAGATTATAGAGAGGTGTCTGAAAGCAGAAATCCAACCACAGAGACTTGTAAAAGTGTGAGGGCATAACGGACCCTTAAGTAGAGCCGATAAATTGAAGCAGTCCATACAACAGAATGATCCGATAAGTATAAACTTGAGTGAAGTCATGTCACCCGGACATGTAATATTCAGGAAGCATTTATGTACTGTACTGTATGTATAATTTAAAAACGGTTGATACACCCATTCTATTTTTTTTGGGCTTAACAGAACTTTATATGTTTCGATCACAGTTGATACGTTGAAGCAGGGCGTACACCAGAATGCACTAAGTGTAAACATGTAATCAGGTCATGTAATATTCGTGAAGCAGTTCACATATGTGTAATTTAAAGTGTTGATACACCCATTCTTTTTTTAGGGCATCATGGACCCATTCCTGTATCGATCAGAGTTAATAAATTGAAGCAGTACACACAACAGAATGCGCTATTAAGTGTAAACATGTAAAAAGATCATGTATTATTCATGAAACAGTTTATGTATGTCTAATTTAAACTGCTGATACACCCAGTCTCTTTTTATGGCATAACGGACTCTTGCATGTATCAATCAGAGCTGATAAGTTGAAGCAGTACATACACCAAAAGAGCTAACAAGTGTAAACATGTAATCAGGTCATGTATTATTCATGAAGCAGTTTATGTATGTGTCATTTATAATGTCGATACACCGTTTTTTTAGGGCATAATTGATTATGTGAATCGATCAGAGTTGATAAGTTGAAGCAGTGCGCACACCAGAATGAGCTAATAAGTGTAAACATGTAATCAGGTCATGTAATATTCATGAAGCAGTTCGTGTATGTGTCATTTAAACTGTTGACACACCCATTCTTTTTCATGTGACGAGAGTGAATGTTGTTATATTTGAGCCCCCTGCTGTTTGTCCAGCAGCCATTCATGATACTGCCATACAAGCATCTGTCCATCCATCTCCATCCCTTCATTCATCATTCCATCTCTAACAAGAGGAGTGGATGCTGGCGTCCATTATTACAGAGCATCCCAGAATAGAGTCTCGTTTTATTACAAGTCCCTCTGGTCGCCGTGGCTACCCAAATTACAGGCCAGCCTTCTCACACATAAAAAAAAAAGTTGCCCAGCCGAAAACCAGCCACCTCAATAAAGGACGGATTAGAACATCCTTTGCTTTTTTCCCTTCCTTTCCTTTTTGAAAGGTTTTTCTGTACATTTTTTTCTCCCTCTGGAGTTTTGTTTTATGTCGGAGCACCGCGGTCTTCTCTCCGGCGGTTTTGTTCCCCGACCCTGCGGCGGGAAAATGCGCTCACTTGTGGGTTTCTGGGAAGGCAGCAGCGGACGAAACATCTGCTGGGAGCAAGATGTAAGTGTGTGTGTGTGTATAAAAACACACGGTTATCATGTTTTGGTTGACAGATCTGTTTGAGCGATAGCAAAATAGCACGGGAAAAATATTTAGCGTTGCGTTCAGTTTGTCGGTTGTTTGGAGACTCGGATTCAGATGTGTTCTTTCATGTAAGGCTTACTCTACATCGCAGGTCACCTTATTCTGATTTCTTTTTTCTGATATACAGTGGAACCTTGGTTAGCGTCATTAATCCGTTCCAGAAGGTCTGACTCTAACCAAAACATACTGTAACTTAATCTTTTTTTTTTTTACATAAGAAATAATGTAAATCCAATTCAAAAATCCAAAAGCCAAAAATGTTAGCACAAAACACGTTTTTATAGTTTTACCATGATAGTTTTACATGCAGAAAACATTGACAGATGCACATAAATACATATACATGATGAATGAAAGGGATAAATGAACATTTAAGATTACTTTAATCGTCACTCAAGACATGATTGTTGACAAAGACACGATATGGCAGCAAGATCAATAAGGACACCGCCTTTGTGTTGTGCCATGATTTATTTCTTGAATTCCAATAGTGTTTCTCATCTCTCTGCTTTTCTATTGATCACAGCTGCAAAATAACCCAAAATGGAGCCAAAGAAAGTTGCAAGTGGCAGCATTTTGAAAACAAAAGTGAAAAACACTGCAGACTTCAAGAAATAACTGGTGGTGTCTGTGTCGATCTCATTTCTTTGGCAACAATTACGTTTTCAATGAAGATAAAACTGTTCATTAGCAAAGAACTAGAGTCAATCGCCGACGGCCAACAAAGCTGACTTCCAGTTCCGGTTTCCATGTACTAACAAGCTAATAGGCTGCTAACAAGGGTGTTTTGTGATAAAAATACATTAAGAACACAGTAGGACTCATAGTGGATTAATAACATAATAAAATGCACACCACATTGTACACTAACGGAGACAAAATTTTGGCATGCATTTTTGATACTAAAACATGCTAACCGGGAGGTATGCTAACCAGGATTTCCACTGTAATAATTCACAACCAATATCAAATTTGTAAAAAAAAAATCTCTTTGAATTACAAAGCTCAGGTCAGAAATTAAACATAGTAATTGTGCTTAGTTATTACTGTCGCTTTCATAGGAGACGATCCTTTGACATGCTCAAGGATACTGTAGCAACCTGGCAGTTATGTGTGATTTCTGTGAATGTGACATGTCCTGACTGTGTGTGCGTGGGTTTGCTGATGTTTAGTCGGGGTTGCGGCAGACAGTAGCTTTTTTTGTTTTTTGCAATGAGATTTTTGATCGATCACTCGTCATCCACGTAGATGTTACAGTGTAGTCTTTATCCTTAATGATGGTCACGACAGTCGACTACTGAAAGTGTATAGTGTATGTATTCTTCTGCTGTAACTAGTTCTCAATCAAGTCTTGTGTTTAGGACCAAAATGAGGTTTTGAATGAATTCACGGGAGCGTGTTCGTAACCAAGAAATGCTCTAACACGGTTTGTAGGAGGTGCTTAAAACTAGGGTCTAAAGATGGTGATAAAATAAAAACAGGATATTTTGGGACTTTCATTTCCAAAAGATCTCTCCTTTTAAATCCAAAATGAGAAATACAGCTCAGGAGGCTTGCTCATTAAATGATATGAGGACTCTTTATCATGTGGCAGCCCACAAGACGTAGGCCTGCGACCCATCTCGGTTTCCGAGCCATCGTTTAAGAAGCCATGGTTTTACAGGAAGTGTGAATGTGGTGTGTGATGAAAGGATGGGATGAGGTGTGTGTGGAGGGCTGTGTGTGTGTGTGTGTGTGTGTCTACAGTGCACACTGTTATTACGTTGCTGCGGTAGCCATGATGTAAGACGTTCACAAAGGAGTAAACAACAGTAGCACGCTATTGACCGACATGAAAACATGTCTTTTTAGATTAAAGGTAGAAAGTCCGACATTGTCATGTAAATTTGAAGATATTCCTGACAAAGAGTCTGCACGACACGCCATAAGTCGCTCGCGATTTCACAGGGGACTTCAAAGACCACAACCTGGAGCCCATCCCAGCGGTGACTCAGTGTCAGTCTCGGTAACGATGGTCAGTCGGAAGTGCACCACTTTGGTGGTTGCCACTAAATTATATTCATTTAAGATTAATGTCCTAGTGTACAGAAATGGCATGACTTTACGACTCCCTGATTTAGGACCATCAGCAGGTCTGTGTGTAAAGTTTCATTCATATCCAACTACTTGCACAATTATGTAATTTCATATTACTTAACCACGAATGCTAGTGAGTAAATCAATAACAATGATCATCAGAATCAATGCAGCAGTAAACGTACTTAAAATATGGATACAGTCCAAGCAGCTATATATCAAACAGTGGAATGTTTTGGCTGGCCAAGTCAGTCCAGCTGAGGTTTTTCCATATCCTGAAGACTGGACATGTGACACTTATGACAACCATAATTGGTTCTCCTAGTTCATGTGCAGAGATATAGAAAAACACTTGAGTCACTCAAAATGCATACAACTGCATGCGTACACATAAGTCATTAATTCAAATTAAATATCTAAATTGCACTAGAACCAAATATTTCACTGTTAACTGTGCAATAAGTAAACAGTCATTCCTCGCTACATGTTGCGGTATTTCAAGAAATTAATTAACAAATGATCGCTGTGTTGTGGTTGACTATAGAAAGATAGAGACTATATTAATCTCCAAGAGAATTTCACGTGGTTGTGGTTGACTATACTCCATTATTAGCCATAAAATATTGAAAGACAAGTCAGATGTAGTATTCTGGTTGATTGGCATCAGTAATGACACAAAACATTGATGAGACATGACATTACAGTACATTACTTTAACACTGCATTTAGTTAGCCATGGCATGTCCAAAATGATAGACTGAAAAAAGGTTATCCTCTCATTCCGTGTGGAAGGTGCAAAATTTTGGCTTCTTATTCTGTCCTTCTCCACTCCATCCTTTCTTCAGTTTAGAATAAATAAATTTGAGGCCATGGCCATCTCTTATGTCCCTCCAGTGATTGCATAGCCTAGTATTAGCAATGTGGTTTAAACAAATAATAGGTGTAAAGGTGGTCTATGGAGCTCAAATAATGGTAAAAAAAAATACTTTTGAAAGTCATAAACAGATTTTCTATGCTCTAACCACAAAAATATTCCATTTGTTAATATTGAATCCCACTTTGCGGAAATTCACTTATCGCGGTCAGGTCTGGAACCAATTAACCGTGTTAAATGAGGGACGACTGTATAGTCGACGAGTAGCTAGCCGATATGGTGTGGTAAGGTGGCAATACGCCAGTACCGTAGTTTGATCGGCGTAACAGTGTTAATAATAATAATAATAATAATATCACTGTAGCTTGGTTAATATGCACATAACATGATATGCAAATGGAGCGTTGTTGGCGGAATAAGCGTTTCCCTTTACGTGCATTCTCAGATCAGTCTTTTTATCTGTTTTTGTATCTTTTGAACGTACAGAAAAAAGAAAGACATACGTGTTCATGTCTCATAAGGATTGTGGATGATGAGCAAAATTCCAAAAAAAGTGCAGTTTTCCTTTAAGAAACTGTTTCAGCCATACGCTGCACACATTGTAGTTACAAATGTACACTTACACAACAGCATGTCGTGTCAAAGCATCGTCCTGCTGGGAAATGTTAAGTGAATTGACTTGTAAGACTGCTGCACACACTATTTAAATTGCCATTGAAAAAAATCCAAATTATTTACAATGTAAAGCAGAGAAAAGGTAATCCACGAATAGATGGGGATGTACTGTAACGTGTAATGGATGTGCTGTGCATTCGGATAACAATAAGGAGTTGGGAGGACACAAACGGGAGCACCATGTGAGCTGCGATGTAGCGTATGCGAGCGTCAATGCCAACATCACAGGCACATTCTAACGTTATATTATCATGCTAGGTAAAACCAAATTATCAAATATACACCTTTTACATCCACAGCTGACTGACTGATAGTTGGCAGAGCCCCAGAATTTATTTCAAGATGTGTAGCAAAGCCTGCTTTCTTACAAAGCAATCCTGTCCATGAGTAACAAGGTTTTTCCTTCATCTCATCAACCAACCGAGCACCTCATCTCTCAAAAGTGGAGCAAACAAGTGAGAAGGGGATGATTAATTTTTCTAATTTTTGGTAGTCGTAAACAGGCTCTGTATTAACATCATTTTTAATCACTTTTAAATTAAGCACATTTTTAATTTTGTTTTCACCTGAAATTCACCCTTATGTTCATTCAGTTCAGTTAGTTTGCTGTAAATCCCGGAAGCCCGGTTTTACCTTTTAGTTTAAACTATCAATCATTTAATTCCTGCCAAGGAGCTACTTAGTTTTTGCATTTCAGTCCACCTGCCTTCACTCAACGTCACAAAATCTCTCTTTTGCCCAAATATATAATTACAGTCTGCCTGTATGTAGCTAAATACGCCCCGGCGCTCGTCTGGTCTCCCTGGTCATGTTTTTTCCTCCCACCGGTCGTGTTTGAAGCTTTTATAATTGGCAGAGGCATCGTGTCAGGATTAGAGGCTGCTGGTTTGAACACTCCAACACCCCTGTTTTCCCATTGCCTCTCCATCCCACTCTTAACATTCAGACAACCGCAGCTTTAAACCCCACATTTCACTCTTACCCCCTCTTAATTTTCCACATATTGCGTGTGTTGGGGTTAAATACTGCATATAAAAAATGTAATGCAGACTGAATTGAATTCCTACAAATCCAGAGTTCACACTTCATTATTAGGTGCTGCTAAAAAACTTTTTAATTCATTCACTGATATCAAGAATTCGTATACACTATAGTACGTACGTTTCAGGGTAAAGTAACACCTCTCAACTGACATGCATACCTTGATATTAATGGTTTAAAATGCACATATTGACCTTCTTACCCCTTACACAAGTGCCACTAATAGTTGGCCATCAGTCAACATTATCAGCCACCTGTACATACTGTAAGTGTGCCCTGCAAACCAAAATCACTGCACAAAACAACATTTTCTGCTTGGAATAACCCGAGCTCGACATAAAGTTGTCTGGTACAGTGGGGCGGCATGGCTCAGATGGTACAACGGCCGTCTTCCTACCTGAAGGTTGCTGGTTCAATCCGCCGTCCTCCCATGACAATGTCGAAGTATCCTTGAGAAAGATACTGAACGCCAAGTTGCTCCTAATGCTGCGTCATCAGTGGGTAAATGTACCGCTTTGAGTACCATGAAGGTAGATAAGCATTATACAAGTGAAAGTACCATTTACCATTTGTGTCCTGCGTGCCATGCTATCAGTCCACTAATTCTGCCATTACTCCTCCAGCTTCCATTTTTGTAAGCTGCTATGCACAAAGGATGTTATTATATCACAACAAAATCATCAACCTGTGCTTTAATACCAAGCATCTTGTCCCCTCATGAAGGAATATCTAATCAACCAGCCTTGTTAAACTTTTTACAAGTGTTAATTACGTTTTCTGGTGCCAGCGAGACGCCTGTGGTTAAATTCTGCGCCTCCTGCATCTCAGCCGTGCTGTGTAATGCTCCATTATGGGAACAGTCAGATAAATAACATGTGAGGATGTATGTATTCTAGCTTTAAATATGGAAAAATATTACACTTGAATCTTCCTGATGAGTAATAATTTGAACAAAAAACATGTTTTTGGATAAACTTACTCCAGTGTTTGTTTGGCTTTATGACGCTCCCCCCGCACAGGCCTACGTGGGTTTGTACAAACAAAGGGTGTTTGGACCATGAAAGCATTTAAGCTGAAACGATGGAGCCGATGGTCAGTGATGTCATCAAACGTGTTGACTTTGTGTGAGTCACAGTCAGTTCTGGTCAGCGGAGCCCCAATTTCTCAGTTTCTTGGTCTTTTGTGTTTATTTCTCTTTCTCGCGTCATCTCTGTGTCACTCCCACTTCGGCAGCCCACCTCAGTGGAGGATGAATGTTGAACCGTAGCATGGAGGAGACTGAGGTTGGCAACGACTGCAAAAAGGTTGAATTCTTGCTTGAGTGCCAGATATGCAACTCGGCACATTTGATGTTAAATATGAGTTTGGAAGGTTGTTTGACTAAAAATACCCAATGATTGACTCATGTTCAGTCTAGAGTCCAGTGTGCCCATTCTCCCAAAGTCAGCTGGGCTACCCTGCAAACTCGAACATGGCAGAAAATGAATAGATGGATGGATAGGCCGAATTGATCGTTTGCCTCTGTGCCCAAATTGAACTGGGACAGGACCCACCTCCCTCATGACCCTGAACGCCTTGCCACCATGTGCAGTTAGGGCAGGTTTCTTGAACTCTATATTTATTGTGCACACAAAATATATCCAATCTTTAGAGGTAATTTAAATGGGTTTATCCTGAAATAAGAATATATGTAACATTCTGCAGAATGAGAGCGCAAGCCGTTAAGATAAAAGCCCATACATTCAACTAAACGTCCAGTTGGATTCTTAAGGTTCGGGGAGTGAGATTTACCAACGTACATTCATGCACCCACACTTGTCACCTGTTCCATATACTGTATATATTACTGCTGTCAAATGATGAAAAATTTGAACCAAATTAATCAGTTTTCAAATTAATTAATCATGATTAATCCCCATTTGCCACTATGTGTGAAATATACCCATTTTTGCTGTATTTTATGAAGAGAAAGATAAATGACAGGACACAATTAGATATATTTTGTATAGAACACCTCCGAATGAACTGAAAGTTTAAATTAAGCTACAAGATAGCACGCATCTGAAAATTTATTTGTGTAACGCTAGTCTCTTTACGAGCAGAATCACACTTTAATCACTTTATTATGAGCCATTCAAAGACACCACATAACTTAAGTTAAAATCGTACCAATTGTACTTCCACAGTGAGAGTTACGTTAGTGAGAGATAAAAATATCCACTTACTGTTTTTTTTGTCTTTCTGTTTATTTAGATCACACATACACACATAAATATCTAAAGAGGTTGTGGATGAATACCATTACTACTAAAGCTATAAGTCACACCTTTTTTCATGGTTTGGCTGGTCCTGCGACTTATACTCTGGAGCGACTTATATATGTTTTTTTCACAGTGAGCCACGAGATGGCGCTCTCGGCGTATGTGCCAGGATGTGCTACTCCTATCACTCCTGTACCACTGACAATTTCCAATATAAACATCAACTGAGAAAGACAGAACACAAATGCCCCCAAAAAGAAAATCAAATTCTGCAGATTACAAGCTGCGAGTAAACTAGTCATGCTGTTTAGGCTATAGTTATCTGAATAACTGTTAATATGTTACTTTAACATACCACCTGTTCACGTTATGTTAACAGACGCCTATTTAGCCTGTTGTTCTCCATTTTATTGCTATTACTAGAACTTGCCTTTCAAGATGAGATGTCTGTTTTTGGTCTCTGATTTAATAAAATATATTTCCCCCAAAAAATGTGGCTTATAGTCCAGTGCAACTTATATATGTTTTTTTCTTCTTCATTCTGCATTTTTGGCTGGTGTGACTTACTCTGGAGCAACTTATCGTCCGGAAAATACAGTACATTTTGCAGCCAAGAAACACACTACGGAATGAAGATAACAGACTGTTGGGATTAAATACTAAAATTTAAGTTGTAAATGTTGGTCAGTGCTTCTGATAGTGGTTAGGCCAGCAGAGAAGGCCTTTCTGGTCTCTGACCGCCTAATTCAAATTTGATCACCAAAGTCGCGAAAGGACATTGTAAACCACATTGTGACATTAGAACAATAATGCATCTAAAATGGCTTCTGAACAATAATGAACTCTTCTACATTATGGTCTTTATAGCCGTCATAGACATTTTGCTGATGCAGCGCTGTTTGTTTCTGTTGTTTTGTTATTGTCGTTGCAACTGTTGTTCTTTTCTCTCTCTGTATTGTCTCCCTCTTGTCCCCGCACTCCCCCCTCTGTTTTCTTTTCTCTTCTTTTCTATCCCCCCCTGCTCCGGTCCGGCCGCTCCAAATTTGCATAACAACAAAACATCAAAGTCAAATACAAATCTATATAACAGGGGATGAGCAGCTTACACTTTTCCCTGGCAGAGCAAATCTGTTTAGCATGTAAGGGCATTTAGACCAACAATACTATCTGCCCCATTGGCTGGACAGGACAAAAAAAAAGGAGAATAATGAACTCTAGTTACTCTGTGGCACAATATGAATATACAGTATGGTTTTTATGGTCTATTAGTTTCATCCGTTTGAGTTCATTTCAAGCTGTTCTCACGCAAGTTTCCGCATTGTTGTGACCAAAAGCGATTCTACAGTAATTATTTGTGTATTTCACTGTTGCTCACTGACAAGAGTCAGAACTTGTGCCCATGAGCGTATTTAAAACAATAATATGTAGCAATTTAGTCCTAAAATAAAAGCATCAAAGTCGTTTTGATGCTACAGTGACTTATAATAAAAAGAATAGTGTCTCTGTCATTGCCATGGCTACCTACTTTTGTGGTTTATGCTATTGCCGCGACAGTTCTCATGTTGTGTTAGCACTAATGTCTGTGCCAAAGTTACTGTTCAGAGTTGTGTGCAGTGCTTGTTCTGATGTTGCCACACGCTCAAACGATCAAACAATGTTTATTTCAAGACTTGATGACAAATTGTGCCACTCATTCAGCTTCGGACCATGTCATTGTCGGTTAACAAATGTACATTTGCTACTGTCTCTGTGTGTTTACTATTTTACCTGTAGGGGGAGCCTTGGAGCAAAAAATATATTCCTGAGTGCTTCGTATTTATTAGTTCCTATTGTTGCTTTTCATCACTTGTGCTTGTCTATTGTTATTTTGCACATGACCTGAGATGCCAATGCCCCCCTCCCCAGACAGCTGTCTCACCACAGCACAGATCCAGTGTGTGACACAATGTCATAAACATGAGTACACATGGGAACATACAAACACGTTGACTATAAATACCATTCCTGTGAAAAACACAGTGCAGAAGCACAAATATTTGAGTATAAATGAATTTATTGATATGTTGCCCATGCCAGCCGGCATTGCTTGGAGCCGCAGAGTGGTGAACCAGTGCGGTGACATTGAAGTGGCGTTGAGGGATTGTGGCAACGCATGTTCCGAGTTATGCAGTTGACCAATCGGTGGGCTGGAAACTGGCAGCCGCATCACAGAAGGAGTCACTGATCAGTACCAGTCTTTGAGCGAGTCCATCTCTCTTATTTGCTCTGTCTCGTCTTCTCTCTCCACTTTCTTGTGGTCTTTATCTCCGTTTGCTTTTCCTCTGTGTTGTTTTCTTCCTAGCACGTATTTGTGTCAGTCGGAAATGTGATTCTTCCTCACATCCTTCCTTCTTTCTCTTTGAATCCTCAAGTGCGTGCGCGCAGACTTTTGGTTCCTTTGCTTTTTTACAAGATGTATGTAATTTCATTTCCCGGTTTTGTATTTGATGTCAGGCCGAGATTTTCTATTTGACTTGAAGTCAAATAACTCAAGATGTTCAAACACATCAAAGTTCAGTGTACAAATAACAATAGTGTAATATAATATTAATATTTGTACCACAGCTAAATAAATAAATAAATGCAATTAAAACGTATTTATACCGAAGCTATAGTGAAGTCACTTTTATAAACATTTGGTTTTATTCTCTGGTAATCCCTTGTTTATCGTGGTTAATTGGTTCCGTGGTAAGTGACTTTCCGCAAAGTAGGATTCCTTATTTATGAATTATAGTTACAGCATTGAAAACCTGTTTACGACCTTCTAAATACAGTTTTTTAACATTATTAGAGCCCTCTAGACATGAAAGAACCATGTAGTTACCTTTACACTCATATTACCCAATATAGTAGACATAAGAGAAAAATAAGACACATATTTTGCAAAAATGTAGACAAGGCAGAATTTGGGCAAATATTTTAAACGAAAACTGAATAATCCGAAAACTAGGCTGTGCAAAAACTGAGGTTTGACTGTATGTGTTTACATTGAGATAAATGTATGTTTAAGAGAACACATGCAGCCAACTAATGTTCACTCATAAAAGCAAACAAAGGAGATTTACTTCAGCTGAGCATGCTCACAATGGCTTCCCCTGTTACTCTCGTTCTTTATCTCTTGCTGTTGCTCTCGGCAAACGGACTAGTTTGTTTCATGCAGTATGAAAACTGAGGCAAAATATGGATGAAAATGTTCAACTAAAACCGAATCATACGATAACGTGTGCGTACGAAAACCGAGGTTTGACTTGTAGAACTGTCCAGTTTCAATTAAATGAACTGTTGTATCACCCCATCTTTACCATTATCCATACCCCTCTGCCAGCATCTTGTTGCCTTCATTTCCTTACCTGTCCATCTGTCCAATCTTTTTATTTTGCATCTTTCTCACTTGCCCTCCCCCCTCCCCCTCCGCCTTCTCTCCCTGCTTTCTGCCCAAGGTTCCGAAGCCCAGCTGGCATGGCTTTCCTCGCGGTGTAGTAAAATATAAATATAATAAGGACGTTTTTGAGCTGGTGAATCCATTCTGAGCGGAGAAACATCACCACAGAGCCCACAAATGTGGCACATGCTCAGGAGAGCGAGGAAGGAGAGAGCGAGAAGGAGGGGGGGGAGAACCCTTTCTTGACATGGAGGGAGTATTGACTGCATTATTGTTGGCCCTACCAAACCCTCTGTATTTCTTATTAGGGCACTTCATACAAATTTGACCAACTCTTTGTCAAGTAAGTGTGCAAAGTGTGCATGAGATTCTGCACAGACCAAGCCCCAAAGTTTCCTATTTTAGGGCTATTCACATGTAATTATTAATATGGCATTCAAGTGCATTAAGAAGTAGTAATTTGTGTGCAGCTGGCTTGTGTTTGTTCTTCCAGCAATGACAACAACTTGTATGATTCCGTACAGCCAGACATTCGCAGGGCAGTGTCAATGCTGTGTTCGCAACATGCTTACACACCAGTGCTTACCTGCATTCTTGCATGTGTGCATGCCTCATGTGCTTGCATCACAGCAGAGTGAACTTCAGTCCCTTGGCCCAGCTCTTTGTTTGCTTTAGCTGTGCGGTGGCTAGCCTTACCCGCTAACTCTGAGACACATTTAGCCAGTACTCTACTTTTATCATCCTGCTTTTACTTTCCCTCTTCCTAGCCTTGACAAGAATGGCACTAGTGCCTCTCCTTACTGTTGTTAGTCAGGTTTGCCCATTGTGGTTTCGAATGGCTTTCTCTAAAACATCTCAAGGCAAAAAATGTGTGATGTTTACCAATTAAGAGTTGCATTTTTAGGAAGGCTTCCAGTCAAACGCTATCCACGTCTTGGAAGATTAAGACTTACGAGATCTCAGGCAGAAACACTCTTAGAGGCCCTGTGTATAAAGATGTAGTTTTAGGTGTTTATTGTGGTCAGGGGTTGGATGCTGGAGTGTGCGGAGGAACAGAAGGGGAAGGAGGAGGAAGAGGGATGGTGGTTTTAGCCACCAGCTGCTGTTACCTTGAGCATAACGTCCTTTAACCCCCATTACAGCAATCGGCCGCAAGCCACAAACACGCTAGCTGCTACTGCCTGCAAAACAACCCAAACTCGCTTGTTTACCAGATAATGTGCCGTGTAGTCACTTACACCCCAACTTCCCAATGCGTTCCCGTTTAATTTGGTCCCTGCCTCTCCAGATTTCTTTAACATCCTGACTTGTTTTCTTTACTTCTTCCTCAACATTTCCTTTCATTTTTTTCTCTTGCCGTTTGCCTCACTCTGAATCTTTGTTGGTTACAGCCCTGGGTATGCGTGGGTAACCCTAGTGCCAATGGAAAGGCCCTCTTCTGTGCACTCATCGGCCTCCAGTGTCAGTAGATAAAAGTAGAAAGAGATTACGGGCCTGGCACCCATCTTCCTCTGTCCTGCCACTGTGGCCTCTTATTTCCCAGAGAAAATTAATAACTTTAACAAACATCAATGAGCAAGCAAACTGATGCTTGGTTGGGTTTTTCTTGTGCGTGTGTGCGTGTGTGTGTGTGTGTGTGTAACCGTGTGAATGTGCGCTGTGAACACATGCCTTGGATATGCGTGGGTTTGCGTGTGCGTTTGTGGGTCTGCGTGTGCGCGAGAGCTCATACCTTAAAGGATGTGACCCATAGCTGTTACGCTGAAGGAGTCTGTCAGATAAGGTGCAGGATGGACAAACCCAACCAGGAAGGGGCAACAGTCTGGTTTGGTCTGATCGTATTGTTTCCTCCTTGAAAAACCGCAGTGTCCTTTCTTGAGGCCAAGCCTCGACTCGGAGACAGATGGATGAAAGGAGGGATGGATGGATGAGAAAATGTGACCACTTCTGAAGCATTGTCGACAGCCACGCTGAATAGGCAGCGGGCCTGGCTGGAGCCACGCCCGTATTTATGATCTTCAAAAGGAGGGATGGCACACACACTCACGCACATCCACAAAATGTGACAGTTACAGGAAAACATGTGCTGGTCGCAAATTTGCATACAGATTGCTGCTGCTGCTGCTGCATGCGCGCGGTTAAATGCATAAAGTGCGGAAACACTTAAGTGTCATACCTACATGTATATACAGTATTATTAAACAATGCTCAACCCGGGAATCCAGTAGTCCTGTATAGTCCAAGTCAAAATGTATTCTACATGCCTCTCTATAAGGCAGTACAACCCTGTGATTTATGATGTAAGCGTTATTATGAAAAGGTTATTTCAGCCCAAGCAGCCCTCATTACCTCAACTGCAGCAGTCAGTGACATTAATGCTACTTAAAGCCTTGCAATGCCATGCATTACATCTTAACACAGGGGTGTCCAAAGTGCGGCCTGTGGGCCATTTGCGGCCTGCGGCATATTCTAAAAATATAATTTGACAAAAAAAAAAAAAAACAGCAAAAATTTAAAAATCTGTAGTAATTTTACAAGAATAAAGCCAAAAGATTAAGAGAAAAAAGTTGTGATTTAACAAGAAAAAGTCATAATTTTACAAGAATGGGAATAAATGTATTATAATTATGAGAACAAAATTTATTGAAGTTGAAATAGTTTGATTTTTTTTTTTTTTAAACTGCAGAAATGGAAAAAAAAGAGCTAGTACAAATATGGAAATGAAGTCAATAAGAAAATTTATAAGAATAAAATTGAAATAGTTGGGGGGAAAAACAGCTGCAATTTTATGAGAATAAGTCAAAATACTACGACTAAAAAGTCATTCTAACATGAAAAAAGATGGAATTTTCAGAGAACAAGCTTGTAATATGAGAAAAAATAAAGTCATTTTCCTAGCATTGCGTTGAAATATTAAAGAAAAAATGTTTTTTTTTTTAAGTTGTAATATTAGAAACAAACAAAACAAAATAAAGTTGTAATTTTTGGAGAAAATTAGGTTGGGGGAAAATCATAATATTATGGGAATAAAGTCAAAATATTATTAGAAGAAACGTTATTAAAAGAAAGTTGAAATATTTAAAAAATGAAAAAAAAAAAACAACAAAAGTACCAAAGTTCATATGAATAATACACCTTTTCACCTACATCAAAGTTGAAATGCATTTTTTTCTTAAATATATATAACTTCTTAGCATATCTACATGTTTTGGTTTACAAAATCCTTTTATATTTTAGTATGTGGCCCTCTTTGGAAAACATTTGGACCCGTGTCTTAAAAAGATGGATGCAGTTCATATGGCCGTTTACTTCACAGCATGCGATGCAATTTCCCCTCATGGATAAGTTATGAGTGGAGCTTATGATTGTGCTTTTTTGCATTGGAGCAGCAAATGTGATTCTAAAGTCTTCTGTTTTTCCCCCCCTAAATCCCTCAAGCAAGAATCCAAGATTACATATCAGAGCCTTCCCTTCACAAAGCTGGACGCAAATTAGAGGAAACACTAACACCTTTATAACACAATTTCTGTCTCCTCAATCGGCGTGTATATTCCCTTTTCTGAAATGTTTCACACAAGTGTCCGTTGATGTTCTATTTCAACTGAAAAGTAAACACAGTTATGTTTGGCTGTTTGCCGTTTATGTGAATCTCTCTTTGTTTTACACGCGGCGTCGAGCGACATGAAACGCGGCCGCGCTGCTAAAATACTTTACGGTGTTTACACCCGCAAATAATAATACATAAAGTGTGTGAACGCTCAGTCTTGTACACAGTTCAGCTCATTCAAAGACGTTTCCCAGAGAAACTGGGGTGAGACCACTGAGTTTCGGCAGGTAAATATTTGAGGAGCTAATTTGGAGGGGCTCTGTTTGCTGGTGTTAAAAAGGAGGGTGTTATTTATGCGTAACTGCATGTAAGTGTAAGCTATTAATCTAGATGATTAATTAGAATCATCGTTGACGCTATTCCAGTTAATTCATCCAGGTGAATAACCAAGCAAGGCTTTGGTTTATTAGTATGTAAGCACTTATTCCACTCTTAGATTGTCGATTAAACAAACAACCAGGCTGTCAGGCCCAGGTTGCCACAAGATTCTAATACCTATTCAGTCAGCTGATGACTGCTGACCTTTTTCAGATCTTTGTCTAAAGACGCTATATGGAGAGAAGTATGAAAACATGCCTCCGTTATCCAGAACTTCCACTTGTAAAATTAATCAGACCAGGATATTTTGGACAATTCTATGATTCTATGTTATATCTATAGCGATTCTTATTTAAAAAGTTAACAATTAACATCATCATGAGTGATGCGTTCACACTTGTGGTTTGGAACTGTGGTCTGGACCAAAAATGTAAAGGAGATACTTGGTGCGCACTTTGCTGTGGTTTGCATCGCATTGAAGACATAGGTTATTTTTATAATCTGTTAAATATACAGTGGTACCTCAGTATTTGTTATTAATTGGTTCCAAAAGGTCAGACAAAAACCAAAACATACAAAAACCAAAGCAATTTTTCCCATACAAAGCAATGTACAGTGTTCCCTCGTTTATCACGGGGGATAGGTTCCGCAATAAGTGAAATCCGCACAGTAGCATAGTTTATTTGTCAGCAATTATTATATATGTTTTAAGACTGGAAAACCCCTCACAATGCACTTTATATACTTTTCTCAGACAGGCACACGTTTTCTCACATTTCTCTCTTGTTTAAACACTCTCAAAAGTGTTCCGTTTGATTTTAATGATCAATTTCTTTGACACAAGAAGTTATTAATTCTCACCTATTCACTCCTCTGACGTGGCTCGTCCCGGCGCCGTTCGGCTGTAGCGTTTTTGTATCCTTGTTAAAACATATTGCTCCTGTTGTAGAACTTTACTTCTCCTCGTAGTGGACTAGTGAACCTAAGGTTCATTTAGAGTATTCCATAATAGCGTTCTAGCAAACAGAAAAAATGGCAATGATGCACGAGGGAGATTGATTGACAATGGTCTACAGCCAACCAGAGCGCAGAACACAGTGGGCAGGTTCTCCCTTAGCCAATCAGGACTGTTGTGGCTCTATATTTAGCCGGCTGACAGGTGGAGGGACGACATCTTTATTCCAGCGGCACACGTCTTCAACTCTCACATGAGTATACAACACCCTCTACTGGTAGCAGTAGTAAATACAATAACAGACACATACAACAGAGCACCGACAGATCGCTCTAATACACCACAAGGACGCAGAAAAAAAAACGAAACAGCGAATCCGCAAAAGATGAACTGCGATGTAGCGAGGGAACACTTTATATCCAATGAATACTTTCTGGACACCCAAAAATATGAACAAAAAACTACTGAAATCTCGTTAGCAAAGACAGTGATGAGCGGAGGAGGGGAGGCGACGGCATCTTCATACGTTGCAATGAGTTCTTTCTTGAATTCAACAGTGTCTCTCACCTTCTTTCTGAAATTGTTGCCACTCTCAACTTTCTTTGTCCCCATGGCGGATTGTTTTGCAGCTGTACTCAATAAAAATGCAAGGACAGTGAGTGAGCATCGCGCAGGGTGCTTTGTTTGGGCACTCGATTCTGCAGAATGATACAGTACAAGGCAAATGGACTAGTTTGTTATGCGCATTTGTTGAAAGCCGAATTTTACCAAAACTGCATACGCTGTCCAATCAAGGCATGATACATGATACTTGTTTTGGTCCAGACCAGAGTATAGGATTACAACTGCGAACGCACCCTCAGGTGGGAAACGACTGTATTTTGCCCTTCTTTCCCGGCGTCCTCCCATTCCCGTATTTTTCCTGCATTTTTAACTTCAATGGAAAAAAAATGTCTTCAGTACTCCCAGGAACCGAAGAAGAACAGCCCCTGCAACATTCGGTAAATATCAGCGTAACAAATGTTCTGCATCAGGCGAAAATCCAGGCCTTCAAAATAAAAGTATGCCAGTAAGACACGCTTGGTTGCACGGTGCAACTTTGCAACCTGCACCACACTACCACAGGTGACAACAGTGATGTAGAGGCGGGGCTCGTGTCAGGCCTGGCTTGCCAGATGTCACGTGATTCAATCAAATTGACAGAGCGATGGATGGACATGACGACATCTCTGCTAAAGAAAACAAAAAAAGACATTTGTGTAAAGATCTTGACCATATTTTCAAATGAAAATGTTGACACGTATGCTCAGCCATGGCTGCCAGCGGGGTTGTTGTGGTGAGTCATAAGGTTGTGTGAATAATCTTCACTCCTTGACGCCTAAAAGAAATTTGGGAATTTACCTAACATCCACAATCCTTATGTAAAACATGACCACACACGTCACTCTCTTTTCTACGTGTTCTAAAGAGAGAAAAACTGGTAAAAAAAACAAAAAAACAGCGAGCATGTGGGAGCTAACAATGCACATAACGGGACACACCCCTTTCGACTGTAAAGCCCTAAAAGAACCCTCCAAAAAACGCCAACAATGTTCTATCTACATAACTGACCTGTATATAAACCAAGCTACAGTGACATTGTTCTTGTAGCAGCTAACAAAAGGAACTATTCTTCTGCCGTCGTGATGTAGTGCCGTGAGGCGCTGTTGAGAACAATGCGATAGGATACCAAGCTGTACTAACTAGGAAACAAGACCAAGCATATGAACAACGGCAAAGACAACAAAATGATGTGTAATGTATTAGCTCACATCCCATGTTTTGTTTGTACATGGCTAGATGGACTGTGTTGTGATATCACGTGCTATGTGCTCCATGTATCAGAATCAGTGGTGACTTACTCGATAGGAAGTTGTCCGTCAGGTCAGCTGGTGTGGGGCATCTTTTCCAGTTTATTTTGTGTAGTTGGAAAAAACTTTCTACCGTATCACTGCAGGGTTTGTTAGTGCTAACAGTTCTTCGTTTATGTGATGCAATCTCTTGGAGCAATGTCCTCCTCGCCATACACACTAAGCCTTTCCTTCCATGGTAACACTGTATGCCACACTCCATTTCTGTCGGCATGGCTTGATAAGCTCCACATTTACACCAAGTCATGCCGGTGTAATGACTTGCCCCCCCATCTGCTACCTTCGAAGTTTCACTCTCTCTTCTTGCGGGCTCAGCTTCTAAAACCTGTAGCTCATCCTCCGTATATTCAGGCTCAAAAAGAAAGGTTCTGGATCCTCATTTGTCCAAAAGAAGTCGGCGGCAGGGGCTTTCGCAAAGTCTGCCACGATTAGTAGTAATAAACTGACACGCTGCTATTGTTGACGGAAATAGCACTAGATGTAAAATCAATGTGTCCAGGAAAGAAGTTCTGGTCATGTTTAAAATGATAAAAATGTATAGTTTATAGGGCTTTATAGTTGAAATAGGTGTGTCCCATGACGTGCATTGTTAGCTCCCTTGTGCTAACTGTTTTTCTCTCTTTTGAATGCACAGAAAAGGGAAAGATGTGCTCATGTCTTACATAAGAATTGTGGATGATGGGCAAAATTCCACAAAAAGTGCAGTTTTTCTTTAAAGAGACGCTCTGGATGACGAGTACGGACAACGCACGAAGTAAGTAAATTTGTCTTACAGCCTGAAAAAAACATGACATTGTTTGACATGACAAAGAACCTCTGCGGCCACTCTACGGCTAAAAAATCAACACGTCACACGCACGCCCTCAGCGCGTTTTTTTGCACGTCGATTGTCCGTTGGAGCCCGTACGACCGGTTGTGAACTAGGCTTTGGTGCGGTGACACGATGACAGTGAGGTTTAGGGTGCGAGTGTAACGGATGCCAGCAGGGATGCATGTAAAGCTCACTCCCTGACGCCTTAAAGAGCAGCATTTGATGACATGTTGACAACTTTGGCTTTTAGCTCGTTGGCTAGCGCTGCTCAACCCCGGTTCGATCCCCGGGTGCGCTCAGGAGTGGACCAGTCGGACGGTTGACAAATGGTCTTGAGTTTGTTTTAAGTACACCAAAAGTGTGAACATCCCCAGAGAGTTGTTTCCACCTGGCAAAACAAGTCCAGGTCCTTAATGACTGTTGAATGGAAATTGTAAGTGGCAGTGATAAGTGGCAATACTGATGTTTCCTGCATGACCTTTTCCTGTCAGTGCATTGCAGTGTGTGTGCGTGTGTCTCCGATGTGCGTGTGTGTGGACAGGACTCTCCCGTGCGTACTGTGCCCACGAGGGGCGGGGTGGGTGGCAGAGCGGGGACAGGAGAGGGAGAAGAGGGCAGGACTGGCAGGGTGCGGTCTGAAATGGCAACAGTTCGTCGTGGATCAGCTCAAGTGGAGTCCATTCAAGTGGAAAGCTGCAGACTGCTGCTCGCCGTCTTCTTACATGGGGAGGAAAAAAACGTCTCACAATCCACGGGTGATGTTGTGACACTTGGAGCAAAAGAAAGAGAAGCAGAGAAGAAGAGCACAAGATTCAAAACGTGGACTTGAGCGACTGTTACTGCGCGCTCTCTCTCTAACCCACCTCATCGACTTTGAACCTGTTTGTTTAAATCCACGGACTTTACAGCCTGCACACCCACGGCTGTTTCTCTTAAGGCGGAGAACCTGTTCATTGTGAGTGCCGAGAACTTGCTGTGTCCGATGGAGTAAAGAGGTTTTCTGACATAGTGCCCGTGACTGTCCCCCCCACCCCACCATGGACTGGACAGGTGAACCGGAGACGTACTGAAGGCAACTCTCTCCCTCGGGAGAGTCCTCCCTCCTCCCGGGGCGATGCGGATCCCCTTCCTCCTTCTCACCGCCTCTCTGTGCGCCACGGTCCTCCTCCTCGCACCTGCCTCGGAGGGTTGCGGACCGGGGAGGGGGTACGGCAAGAGGCGGCTTCCGAAGAAGCTCATCCCGCTTGCATACAAGCAATTCAGCCCCAATGTGGCCGAGAAGACGCTGGGGGCCAGCGGTCGGCCGGAGGGCAAAATTACGCGCAACTCGGAGCGCTTCAAGGAGCTGACGCCCAACTACAACACGGACATCATCTTCAAAGATGAAGAGGACACGGGCGCTGACAGGCTCATGACACAGGTGAGGAGAGGATGAGGAGCTGCAGTTGTGTGCATGTTTGCACACATGTTGCAGAGGCGCGCGCTGTTTGTACCGATGCAGCATGTGATTTAAGCGCTGTATGGTTAACCCTGTCCATGAATCACTTCAAAAGGAGCAAACCTCACAGTTGCACCAAACTGTGTACTCCATGTTTGCTGTCAGTTAAATATTTAAACCCAAATGATTGATTTCATTGATTCATTGCTTCACCTCTGTATCTTGGACAGACGTAAAGCGGCTGTGATTCGAACTACTAATGGTCTAAAACTCACTCACTCACTGGTGTACAGTTTTTGGCATTTTGTGCAATTTTGAATGTTTAAGCCACGTTATCACTTGACAGGATAGAACGTCTTTGAAATCAAACCATAGTTGGTCTTCATGAAGGTGAATTCACCAATATGTTCCTATGCTGCCTTGCCCTTTGTGCAGGAATACAAGTATATGCATGAAAATATACCTGCAATATTGAGTTAGCAGCGAAATTGTTTGGAGTTTTTAATCTGTTATTTTTATATAGTGACAGAAAAGATAGACAGACACGTGTATACTGTCGATCTCAACCTCATAGTTTTTTCTTTGCGAGTTGGCATCTCAGGGGTCATCACAAGACGCATGAACTCATTGACTCTTTCTAATAGGTGCGAATGATCTCTGCTTGCATGAAAAATGACAGTACTTATATCTATTGATGTGTGATACCACTGATTTAGTTTCCAATCCGATACCAAGAAAAATTCAGGCCGGTACTGGTGAGATAGTTTGTGCAAATTCACCTTATGTGTCTGGTGGTTTTTAAAAAGTAGTGTATTTCATATCATAGCATAAAGAATACCATCCATCCATCTTCCATGCCGATTATGCTCACTAGGGTCACGAGTATGCTGGAGCCTATTCCAGCTGACGTCGGGCGAGAGGCGGGGTACGCAAACAACCATTCACACTCACATTCATAACTATGGACAATTTAGAGTCGGCAATTAACCTAACATGCATGTTTCTGGAATGTGGGAGGAAACCGGAGTACCCGGAGAAAACCCACGCACGCACGGGGAGAACATGCAAACTCCACACAGAGATGCCCAAAGGACATTCAAACCCAGCATTGTGGCCAACATGCTAACCACTAGGCCACCGTGCGGCCCAGCATAAAGAATACCAGTCATTTAATTAATGTATTAATTAAAAAGGTATTACATTAAATACATTAATAATTCAATTGATTTAAGTAGATTATTTATTTATTTGAAACCGTCAAGTATACTGAGCCAAGCCAATATACAACAACAGAAAAAACAGAGGACAAAATCAAATAAAATATGCGCAAATGGTATTTTAAACAATAAAACAAGAAAAAGAAAAAAGAAGCCATTAAAATAAATGATTCATTATTAAGAACTACTTTGAGAATGAGAACTTTATTCACAATTCACACATGGCTCTGTTTAGGATCGCTCATCGTTTCAACAGACAAACTTTTCAGACAAACATTGCTTCAAATGAAGTGCCAAAAGTTCGATATTTTGATTTGGGTATCAACTTTAGAGCACGGAAAGCTGTTATCAATATATAACAGATATCAATATTTCAGTATCGATCTGAACATCACTACTTGTTACAGGGGTGGTGCCCTTAAAAGGTGTTAGCCTTACTGTCTACCAGGCGTCTATCTAGAGGAAGAGTCTGGGTGAGGATGGGCCGCCTCAAGTATTCCACAAAAAAATATGAAAAAAAAGGTTTCCAGCCTCTCAGCATGCCTTGCAGCACTTGTTTTGTAAAACGTTGGTAAAGGTGCATGTTTAGAGTTAACATATGTAGTCGTAGTAGTAGTTGCCCGATGAGTGTACTTACTTGTTGCATGTTGTGCTGTCATTTTGGCATTCGCACCGTGATTGTGGTTAGTGTTCTGTCTAGTGCCCCCCCGTTAATTTTACGGTGTGACAAGCTCATGTGAGTTCAGTTTTAAATTAAAAAGCCTCTTCCTTTCAGCAAACTCAAGCGCCTATGACCATCTCTTGTGGTCATTTTTGGCTTGGTTGAGAAATGGACAGAAATTGACTCCTATTTTTGACCAGGCATCCCTTTGCTTTGTCTCACAACTCAGGACAGCCTTTCATATACTGTGTGTATTGGTTTCTAATGACCTTCTTCCTCTTTTGTGTCCTCCAACTCTCAGCGATGTAAAGACAAGTTAAACTCCCTGGCCATCTCGGTGATGAATATGTGGCCCGGTGTGAAACTGAGAGTGACCGAAGGGTGGGATGAGGACGGCCATCACTCGGAGGACTCGCTGCACTATGAGGGACGTGCGGTTGACATCACAACCTCAGACAGGTGGGCACCCACTGCAGTTGGTAAAATGAGTTGAATTTGAGCTAATTCCGCCTTCCTTTGAAATAACAGTATCCGTGTATTGATTATTTGATGAGTCTACATTTAGAGGTGACTATGTTTAGCGTACTGAAACTCTCTTCACATTCACAGAGACAGAAACAAGTACGCCATGTTGGCTCGGCTTGCTGTAGAAGCTGGATTTGACTGGGTCTACTATGAGTCCAAAGCCCATATTCATTGTAGCGTCAAGTCAGGTAAGCAACAACAATTAGTGTATGTGTCTGGTCAGTAGTGTGCGTGCTTGTATATCTCACTGTTTTGTGGCCATCTATCCATAACACATAATAAATGAACAGATGGAATTGGAGTCACGGTGCAGCCTTTAGCCTGGTCGTCAGGCTAGTGCTTAGAGGCTAGCAGGCTGGTCAATGCAAGTCTATGTAATCCACACTTCTTGGCTGTTGTAATGGCTGTCATGACTTGCCATCATATATTAATTTGTGGACACAGTTTTGACGCCGGATTGACTGTTGAAGGTAGTGCTGGTGTGTTCAAGGACCACCAGACAAAGTGCGAACTCTCAACGCTTGGCGAGAAACATCATCAGTACAGCATAAAGACATAAACATATAAAAATTATGATGAAATGGTGGGTTTTATAACAGTGGTACACGTATGCTGTACATTTGAGTTGTTTTATCACGTACAGTAACTTCGTGCTTTGAATTTCGCGGTTTCACGGTTTTTCAAAAATATCTTAATTGTTAAATACGGCCTACTATTAGTCAAAAACATATGCATATTTAAGCAAATTGTACATATTTTGTCTAAATTAAGCATTTTCAAACATAAAAATGGCAAAATGAAATCAAATACAAATACGACGCATTCGGAAAACACATTTAAAGACATTGTGATGATGTAGTATTCTACACTGGTCACCAGGTGTCAGTAATCTTACTGTAAACAGACCTGATTGCCAGAACAACTGGCTTTTATGGCAGGTTTCAATTACGGCAAGATAAAGCTCAACTCTAAACTCCCGACGTCACTTCCTGTCCGGCCCCAACTAAGCTTCCCTAGCACCAGAACACATTTACAGCAACAGAGATAAGCACAAGTCGTTTTTATGTCTTAAATGTTGTCATTTCTCTTATTATGTCTGCAAAGATTATATATCCGAGGTGAATATAGCGGTGTTATTTCATGCCTAGACGGCTCTAATCATGTTAAAAAACGCATTTAGAAGGTGATAAACAGGTTTTCTGTGCGCTAACTACGAAAATATTTGACTTAAAAATAAGGAATCCTACTTGGCGGAAATGCTTTGTCACGGACGTGTCTGAAACCTACTAACTGCGATAAACAAGGGATTACTGAATTTATAAATTGTTGTTGTCGACTTAGGGTGAATGAGATGTGTTTTCTGCTGAAAAAAACGACAGAAGAATTTTGTGGGGACCAAAAATCCTTTAGTTTGCGGGGCTGTAAATGCTTAATCTCAGGTGTGCGCATATCAACTGTAATCAGTGTGTGTGTGTGTGTGTGGGTAGTTAATAAAAGCATCATGTGCACCTGTTCTTGACGGGACCTGTGCCAATTGGGATCAGTCTTTGTCACGTTAGAAGGTCAAGATACTCAACATATGTAGCTTTCAATGAAGCGGCACCATTCCAAATTCAACCTTTTTATTATTGATATCTAAGATACAAGATAGTGGCTATCACAAATCTGGAGTGGCCTTTCTGCATGGAGTTTTGCATGTCCTCCCTGTGCTTGCATGGGTTCTCTCGCGGCTTCCTCTCCCCCAGTCCAAAAACATGCATGTTAGGGTAATTAGAGACTCTAAATCACCCACTGGTGTGAGATGTTTATGCAGTTACTCATCTATACGTGTCCTGTGATTTCCTTTAGAGCAGTTCATATTTGAAGCCTATCCCTTTCTGAAACATAAATCATCTACAATCCGAAAATCCAAAAAGCTAATAATAGTCGAATACATTCCTCCAGCAAGTGTTTTAAAGACCCAAGTCTGGTACTACCAGTTATTTGATGCCAGACTACATTCTGGCGGTCCATTGAGGTTAGTAGGCTGTGAGATGATTAACTCTCTCTTTGTTTTGCTGTTGCTTTTCCTTCAGTAAGTTTCTCTCAGATCTCTTATCTGAGCCTTATCACCTCCTGCTTGCAGACCTCCTTTCCTGCAAGCCTCATACCTACAGACATACACACCTTTGGCAAATATTTGGCTGCCTTAAGACTTACTAAAGACACACACACACATATAATGCACATATGAATCATGGATTAAAGGGGTTCAACTCATTCTTTTGAGCTGATTAGATTCTATTCACTGGTATAAACAAATGATTCCTTTCTATTTTACTTCTCTGCTTCAGCTTTGCTCACCTTTCACTTGCTTTTTTTTTTTCCCAAATGTACTTTCCTGTCTTTCTGACCTCAGGCTGTGCTCAGATACGATCAGCTGGTTATCCATTACCTCTTGCTGACTACCTCCTCTTGCCACCTCTGCTCACTGCGTCTTAAAGAGCCACCTTACTCAGAAGTACCCAGTCACGAGGAAATAAACACTCTTTTACCGTCCATGACAGCCTTTTATAAGTGACTAGGGGACAAATATGCTGACAAAAATTCTAATCATTTGTGTGTATGTGCATCTTTAGAAGCGATACTTTGGCTTGCTTGTCAGTTTGCGTGTTGGTTTTGAGTGCTTTTCAGTGATTTTACCAAGACGTGACTGGCATGTGGCGTCCTCACAGATATACACAGAGTCTGACCGTTTTTTAACTTTATTCTTACATTAACACATGAACAGCAATGCTAAGTTCCAACACCATATACAGTATGTATCACCAGCTCATAAACATGACTCTCCGTCAGCCCTCGCAACAACACTTCCTATTCCCCACCACACTACCTCGAGGTGAATTCATATGTAATCATTTCATGAATAAAATACAGTGAAAATGGGTATATTTCAGACATTAATTAATCATGATTAATCAATTTGTAAACTGTGATTAATCTGATTTATCACAAATGTAATCATTTGACAGCGCTACTTTTAATATTGTATTAGAAATGAGTTCATGTTGGAAATAAACAGGTTTGAATTGGTTTGAGTCAGCATAGGCCTCTTGTGTCAATGTGGTTTTGAAAAGCTGATGAAGACGTTATCTTGCCCATGTGCAGGAATGCTGACTGAAAAGACGTTTAGGACGTTATAAACAGTCTGCCTCTAATCCACTGAGATAATATTGGCCTTTAGTCGGTGTCAAAGTCTGACTTGATTTATGGGGCACTGGAGGCCAAGTGCTTGTCTTCTGCAGCTTATAAGAAATCCTGATCCTTTCGTTGAATCTTTACAGCCAAAATGACCACATTTTTTCTTCATTTACATTTCAGAACATTCTGTAGCAGCAAAAACGGGCGGTTGCTTCCCTGCCGAGGCTCAAGTCACCCTGGAGGGCGGCGTCACCAAACAGATGCGGGACCTTCAACCTGGTGAGCGGGTTTTGGCTTCCTCCGCAACTGATGGTCGCGGCCCGCTTCTCTACAGTCCAGTATTATCATTCATGGACTTCCAGCCCAATGCCTCAAAGATCTTCACCATCATTGGAACCAACACTGGACAAAATATCACGCTCACGGCGGCACACCTCATCTTCGTCACGGACTGTCGGGGCAGACTTCGAGAGGAAGGTGTGAGGACAACCTTTGCCAGCGAGGTCCAGCCGGGTCAGTGCATACTAACCTCACGAGGAACGGAGGCAAAACCCGCTATTGTGACTTTTGTAGAGGAAAGGCAGAGCACTGGGTTGTACGCCCCGCTCACCCAGCACGGGTCCCTAGTGGTGAACAGCGTTCTAGCATCGTGTTATGCGGCTGTGGACAATCACCATTTGGCCCATTGGGGTCTTGCCCCGCTGCGTTTCTTCTACAGACTGATGGGACCTGCAGAACAACAAACTGATGGAGTGCACTGGTACCCTTGGCTTCTGCAATGGGTTGGGGAAAGGCTACTGGACCCCAAACACTTCCACCCTTTAGGAATTGAGCAAGGACTCTGACAGAAGAAAGACGACTGATGACAGAATAGTCTGTCATGGCTTTATAACATATTTGTTTTCAAGAAACAGGAAAATGAGTATTGAAGTGTGCCAATAAACACATAGTAAGCACACATTATTGACATGGGGGGAAAGTGTTGGGAAAAATCTCATAGACACTCCAAAATATTGTAAAAAGTCTTTCCAGCAGAGTGTAAGTGGAGTTATCCATATGGTGTAACAACCCCAATTTTGAGGTTTGCCATGCTTAGAGCACCTTAACGTTAAAAAAGATGACTTTTTATGACAACAGAACAGACAACAATCAGGCTCATCATGCATTTTCCGCTTCACGATGAGACATATGGGCATGTATTTCGGGACTACTCGTTCAAACTCCACAGGGGAGAAAGTTAAGGCAAAGTAGGGTGAAGAAAATGAAAGAAAACGGTGGAAGCTAGTGTTTGAGAGCTTTATGTACATTGAATTTATGGAGTTAAGCAGTAAGTAACAGATTAAGTTTACTATGTTTACTGATTCTTCGCATTCCACTCGATGCATTTTAGAATGACCGAAAATATATTTATCACAACATTTTAAATTATATGTGCTTCATTGTGATTTTTGTTGAGATAAAATTGCAGGACACTGCAACATGACACCTTGAGGACGTCATCAGGGTTTACCTTTAAACAATTTTATTTTTATCTACTGGGACACAAAATAAAATCACTGATGATATACACTTAACAAAATCAAAAAGTGGCTGCCTGAATGCCTCAGGGATCCTATAATTCAGGTCAGATTTGTTGCTCGCTCTGCTTCCGGTTCGTGGAGCTCAAACTTTAAGCTGTTTTGGTTGGTTCCTCAGTGTAAGATCAGGGAATAATGAGAGATTCCACAGTATTTTTTACCATCTACTTACATAAATTCTGTATGGTTCATGTATGCATTTTCTTTATATCAGGTATTTTATTTAAAACAAATATGTTTTTGTTGTAATACATTTCCGTTTCCCAATCGGTAGTAGGCCTAGCTAGCAAAATAAACTTGACTTAGGCTGTATTAAACTACTGTACACATCTAACAGCTATATATCATGTTCGGTATCATGTGGTTCTCCTTTGCATGAGCATTTTCATTCCATCCGTAGACGACAAAAGCACATTAATATATATTTTTAAATGAAGTAGGTTGTGATGGGAGTACACTTCATGAAGGTTATCACGGTGCAAAAACTCTACAGCACTATATTATATACCAATACAAAAAGATTTGTCAAATATGTATATTAAGCTATTTTCTGAGAAATTATTTAAAGATCTATTTTTAGAATATGATGTAAATGTATTATTATTGTTTGGGCAACATGATGCATTCATGTTATTTTTTTTTGTTAAATATAAAGTTGGTTTTATTACAAACAAGAATGTGTTTTCTTTTATTAATGATGAGTTGGAATGTTGTGGTGTCAGGGTGGGCTGCGGGGCGGTTGTTTTCAGTACCACGGACAGCTATTGTCATTTTGTTTTGTTCCCCCTCCGCCCCATACTTTTGTACTTTTAGGCACAGCACAGCCTGCTGGTGGCAGTGATAATTGCAGCTAGAACATCAAGCAAGAAAATACTATCTAACCCAGAGTTGTCAAATTTTTTGAAAATATTTCAACTTTCTTCTTAAATACTCTTGATAAATTTTCTTTTCATAATATTATGACTTTATTCCCATATTTTGACTTTATTGGCATAGTATTATTAGTATTTATTATTATTTTATTATTACTATTACTATTACTATTAGTATGTAATTTTCCAAAAATCTATTTTGTTTTGGTTGTTTCTCATAATATTACAAATGCTACTAAAATGACGTTATTTTTCCTCATTATAAAAGTTTATTCTCTGAAACTTTTTTTCTCATTAGAATATGACTTCTCTTACTATTTTGACCTTACTCCCTTACAAGTTGCCTTCTCATGATTATGACTTAATCCCCATAATATTTTGACTTTATTGTCATAACATTATAATTTTTCCCCAGCAACTTTATTTTTTTTTTGTTTCTCATAATATTACGACCTTTAATACTTTTTTCTTTAATATTTCAACTCTTTGCTATGTAAATGTCTATATGTGCCCTGCGATTGGCTGGCAACCAGTTCAGGGTATACCCCGACTCTTGCCCGAAGTCAGCTGGGATAGGCCCCAGCATGCCCGCGACCCTAGTGAGGATAATCGGCATAGAAAACGGATGGATGACATTATTTTTCCTCATAATATTACGAGTTTGTACTCGTAAAAAAATGAGACTTTTTTCTCATAATATTTTGACTTTATTCCCGTAAATGTTTTTTTTCCTTTTCGGCTGTTGTTTTATTTTCTTCTCACGATTATGACTTTATTCTCATAACAATATAACTTTTTCCACAACCTAATTTTACATAAATGACAACATTGTTTAGTTTGTCTGTCATAATAGTCTGACTTAAAGAAATAACATCTTTTTTCTTTAATATTTCAGCTTTATGACACTAAAATGATGTTATTTGACCTGATAATATTACGACATTATTCTTCAACTTTAAGATTACAACTTTTTTCTCTTATTATGACTTTTTTGTAGGAAAATTACTGATGATTTTCCTATTTTTGCTGGTGTTGCTTTTTTAGTTTTCTTGTTAAATTGTATTTTTAGAATGTGTTGCGGGCTAATAAAAATACATCTAAGCTGTGGGCTGCACTTCGGACACTGTTGGAGATGAAATTCTCCACAACCTACTAAAGATCAAAGGACCACTTTGGAAAATTAATTAAGCCAATTTCACCTCCCCCGTTAATCTCCAGTTCTGAGAAGGAAATAAGACTCACACACCAAATTAGATTTACAAAATGTATTGAAAAATAAGTGAGACTGAATAATTTTGCAGTTTTCAAAGCTCCGGACCTCGACCTCGACCTGCATCGGTTCCCTGCTCCTCCAGCTGAATGAGAGAGAGTCCCGATTGATTGTCCCATTTGCTGTTTTATAATTGTTTTGCTCAGACCATTGGCACCAGTCTCTCCAAAGTTAACTTTCTCCCGGGTTTCTTAACGAAGTAGGGTGACGCCAACGGGCGATAGCGCCGAGTTGTTTTGATTACATTGTGGACCATATCTGGCTGCTGACCCTGGCTGGTGCAAGTTGTTTATGCATTGATATCGTTTTTGCTCCCTCTACTTAAACCAACGTTCATCTGTTCAGCTGACAGTTTAATAAAAGCATCTGTCATGCTCTGTGCGCTGCTCTGCTGCCCTCTCTCTGCCTTATGTTCCAGCGCACGCCTTCCGCCGCCTGAATGCTAATTTGACACACCTGCAGCTCATCAGGAGCGGTCCACTTAGCAGCAAGCTCAGCTGTTCTCGCTGCCAGATTGTTGCCAACCTTCCGTCGACACAGGCTCATCTCAGCAGTGTTCCCGACTCATTGCTATCCTTAGCGTTGTGCTCCAGCCTCGCGCTGTTTCTTAGTTTCTTATCACGTGTGCCACTGGCAGCGTGAGTACCTTTTTGTTTTCTCTGCCTGCTCGGTTTTCAGCAGTACTTTTGTGTTTTGTTTGGACTCTTGCCTTGCCGCTCTGCCACACTTTTTGGTAGCTCTAGCTCTTTTTGTTCCTGCCTAGTATTTTTTCCCCCGTGTGTAATCCGGGTGATTTTGTGTTGTACTTTTGCCTTTGCATGGGGCCGCACGGTGGTCTAGTGGTTAGCATGTTGGCCAACACTAACAGCCTGGAGATCGGGAAGATTCTCCCCTGGGCATTTTTGTGTGGAGTTTGCATGTTCTCCCCGTGCGTGCCTGGGTTTTCTCCGGGTACTCCGGTTTCCTCCCACATCCAAAAAAAGGTTAAAGGTTAGGTTAATTGGTGACTCTGAATTGTCCATAGGTGTGAGTGTGAACGGTTGTTTGTCTATATGTGCCCTGCGATTGGCTGGAGACCAGTCCAGGGTGTACCCCGCCTGTCACCCGAAGTCAGCTGGGATAGGCTACAGCATGCCCCACGACCCTAATGAGGAGAAGCGGTATAGAAAATGGATGAATGTAAATAAAGTTACACCAGTCTCCAGCTCTCGTATCCTGGTAGTTCCCTCTTCAGCCGAATCCTGACAGCATATAAACTACAGGTATCTATACTGTGCTATTTTAAGGCACCCAACAATAATTCTATCAAACATCAATGCATACAGTTATTCTAAAATATACTTGTAATAATTATTTACCCACTCAGTAAATTCATTTTTGCCTATAACTCCCCCTTTGTGGGACACAATTTTCTTTGTGGCGCACATTTTAGGCCTCACAAAGAGACAACACAGATGTTATTGTCCTCCGAAGTGTTTGGTGCCACCGCACGTTGTCCAACGTGGATTTGTGGATGGGGGAAGGATGTGTGTGATGATATCACCACCCGGAGGATTTTTGTGTCTCAGTAAGAACGGTGTAGGGCATCTTCAGTCCCTTTCTTCGAGCAGCACGATGTCATCTGGAGGGACTCGTTTTTTTTTTTTTTGATGACAGGCGGAGTTGAGGGGCTTTTGCCTTGGAGATTAACTGGTGACTTGGCACAGTTGGTGACCTGGCATGTCACATGCAGGAAATAGATGGTCACCCAATCTCTTCCCCGCCTGCAGTCGCCTAGATGCACCGGAACTGGCTCCTTCCTCAAATACAGCCCCCATGCTGGCATCACCTCAACTGGACTGGTCCCATCCCAATGCTAATAGTATGCCTGATGCTAAGCTGATTTTGCTGCATTATTTGTATTTGTATTTGTACTTTATTTATCCCACAGCGGGGAAATTCACTTGTTACAGCAGCAAGCAAGATACACCAGTAAAGAATACATAGTGACTACAACATGGTTCAGGTGGTGCAGGTGTTGTAGAGCCTGACAGCGGTCGGTATGAAGGACCTGCGGAACCTCTCTTTCTTACACCGTGGGTGTAACAGTCTGCTGCTGAAGGAGCTGCTAAGGGAACCCACAGTGTCATGTAGCGGGTGAGAGGTGTTGTCCATGATGGACGTCAGCTTAGCCAACATCCTTCTCTCCCCCACTTCCTCCACAGAGTCCAGAGGACCGTCCAGGACAGAGTTCGCTCTCCTGATCAGTCTTTTGATCCTGCTCCTGTCCATGTCCGTGCTGCCCCCTCTCCAGCAGCCCACAGCATAGAAGATGGCTGAGGCTGAGATTCCTGAATTAAGATTTCTATATCGAAAAAAAAGGAGGACCTATAAGCTGGAAATACTTATGTTCAGAACAAACTACTTCATACAGCCGATAAAAGTAAAATATTGTACGTAAGTGAAAATGAAAATACATATTAGTGCAAACGGAATAAGCTGTATCCTGAAAATCGCTGATCTTGAAATAAGCCCAAATTAATCTTACAAGTAGGCCAAAAAGTCTTTACAAGAAAAAAAAAAAAATCTACTTGTTCCACAAATATATAATGCTCACAAAAATTAAAGGAGCACTTTAAAGAAACACATTAGATACATCAGATCTCAATATGAAGTTAGATATCTATACAAATAACGACAGGACAGTGTCTTAGGAACAAAAGGATGCCAAGTCTTTTAATGGAAATAAAAGTTTTCAGCCTACAGAGGGCTCAATTGTGTAGACGCCATAAAATCAGAGTGAAATGAAGATGTGGCAGGCTAGTCCATTTTTTCCAAAACTTTATTTCTGCAACTCAAAATGCTTTTCAGTATCTTGTGTGGCCCCCACGAGCTTGTATGCATGCTTGACGTCGTGGCATGCTCCTAATGAGACGACGGATGGTGTCTTGTGGCATTTCCTCCCAGATCTGTGTGAGGGCATCCCTGAGCTGTTGAACAGTCTGAGGAGCAACCTGGCGGCGCCTAATGGACCGAAACATAATGTCCCAGAGATGTTCTATTGGGTTTAAGTCAGGGGATCGTGAAGGCCATTCAATTGTTTCAATTCCTTCATCCTCCAGGTACAGGCCCGTAACCAGGGGGAGTTCGGGGGGTTCGAACGAACCCCCCCGCTGGCCACAAAGGTCCGCTTGGTTTAAAAAAACACAACAACAAAAAATCAAGTCTCAGGCACATTCACACTCGCAAGCTTGATTTTGTCATTTTGATGATGTGGAGGAACACCAGCCTCCCCCCGAGTCCGTCCAAAAGGTCCGTTCACTGTGATTTTTGCACCCCCCCCCCAAAAAATATCTGGTTACAGGCCTGAAGTACTGCCTGCATACTCTTGCCACGTGAGGCCGGGTATTGTCGTCCATTAGGAGGAAACCAGGACCTCCTGCACCAGCGTAGGGTCTGACAATGGGTTCAAGGATTTCATCTCGATAATTTATGGCAGTCAGAGCACCATTTCCGAGGCAATAGAGGTCTGTGCGTCCCTCCATGGATATGCCTCCCCAGACCATCACTGACCCACCACCAAACGTGTCATGTTGAACGACATTGCAGGCAGCATAACGTTCTCCTTGTCTTCTCCAGACTCTATCACAGGTGCTCAGGGTGAACCTGCTCTCGTCTGTGAAAAGTACAGGGCGCCACTGGCGTACTTGCCAATTCTGGTGTTCTTGAGCAAATGCCAGTCGAGCTCCACGGTGCTAGGCAGTGACCCCAGGGCCCACTACAGGATGTCGGGCCCTCAGGCCACCTTCATGAAGTCTGTTCCTGATTGTTTGGGTAGAGACATTCACACCAGTGGCCCTCTGGAGGTCATTCTGTAGGGCACGAGCAGTGCTCAGCCTGTTCCGCCTTGCACAAACGAGCAGGTATCGGTCCTGCTGAGGGGTTGAGGACCTTCTACGGCCCTGTCCAGCTCTCCGAGAATAACCACCAGTCTCCTGAAATCTCCTCCATGTTCTGGAGATTGTGCTGGGAGACACATTAAACCTTCTTGCTGCAGCACGTGTGGATGTGCCATCCTGGAGAAATTGGACAACCTGTGCAACTTCTGTAGCGTTAAGGAATCGCCTCATACTGCCAGTAGAGATAATTACGCAAGGCAAAATCAGCACGAGTGGAAAACCAGCCAAAAAAGATCAAGAGGGAGAAACTAGAAATGACCTCCACATGTAAAACCAGTCCTGTTTTGAGGGTTTTCTAATTGTTGCCACTGAAGTGCACCTGTTGTTAATTCCATGAACACCAATACAGCTGGAATTGATTAACGAGGCCCTCAGCTGCTTAACCAACCAGAAAATTATCAGACAGGTTTAATTAAATTCATGCCAGGCAAAAAAAGGGTTCCTTTAATTTTTGTGAGCAGTATATATATATATATACTGTATATATGTGTGTGTGTGTACGGACATGCCTAATTACTCTCGCTTTGCTATTTTTGTATTTTAGTTTACTTCTAATTTATGCTATGTTTTAACAGGGGTGCAATATGTGTTTACAAAATAAGACGTCACAAGTCAACCTTCCAACTCCCATGTTCTTTCCCCCACAAAGGCCTTTTGTTTCGGTGCCTGTGACGTAGCTTGTCAGCTCACACAGTTTGAAAGACGTGTTAGCACAACAGGACAGAAGACAATTCCTGTGATTTTTTTTTTACGTTTACACAGCATCCCCCCCCCCCTCTTTGGCACATGGTTTCCACCAGGTGTCAGTCACCCACATAACTTGAAAACTGTGACTTCTGGTGTGGAATTTCAAAGTTAAATACAAGACAGAGAAATGTGTGTGTTACACACATGCGCTAACAGCAATGGCAACGTTAATTCACCTAATTAATCTACTGTATCATGTTTTACCTTATTGTAAACATACATGTCACCCATATGTATGATAGCGGATTTGTCACTTGTTACAAAAAAATGTAACATCAAGTGGTTTTTCAAACAGCAGAGCAATCTTGACTAAATTATTGACAGCACGATCACATAAGTGATATGCTACTCTCGTTCATGTTCAAGTAGCTTCACACTAGGACCAACAAGAGTGAAGGCTACCGGCACGCACACACAAAAGGACGAGTTTGTTTTGCACAGAACAGATCTAAAGAAAGTCAAACACTCTGCATATTTTGTTTATTTTCCGCTTAGGAAACTTGACCCATATCAACATTTTTCAACGACATCCAAATTTTGTGAGGAACTGCGGAGCTGTCGAGTGCTTGACCCCTAATATACAGAGACAGTAGAAAATAAAAACACTTGAATAAAGCAGGAGCAAGAAAAACAACACAAAGCGACAGAAGGAAACGGCTCTGTGAAAAATATACACGGAAGACTTAGGCGGCAGCAGCAACAGATCAAGGAACCGTCTAGGTGACAGCACAGGCGAAGTACACAAAGGCAATGAACCAGCATTGTACCTGCGACGACGCTGGGCTTTTAAACTCCACTAATTGAGATCGAGAACAGCCGTGCTTAACACCGCTGCAACTTTTAACAGGTGTCATCTTCTTACAACCAATCAGATCTGCCTCTCACATGCAAAACACGCATGATTTTGGATGCGAGAGTAACCTGAAGAGGACTCACACACATACACGAGTTCACATTTTGAGCACTAAGCCATATACAATATATACAGTACATAACATATATACTATATAGTAATATGTCGCATAAAATTTTACTGACAAACATAAACAGAACTCACACACACACACACACCCAAGGACTGACAAACATAAACAGAACTCACACACACACACACACACACCCAAGGACTGACAAACATAAACAGAACTCACACACACACTAAACTGTGATCACTATAATCCCCAGACAAAAGAGACTTAAAGAACTATTACCTGTGCTCCCATTTTCCTACTTAACCTTTTTTTCTATTCCTTTTTTTCCCAACCCAATTTATGTTAGATCACAAACCCCGTGTCAAGCCCCCGCTTATTTATCCCACAATTTTCAACCCCAAAATAACCGGTTAAAACATAAACATTTAAACAGAAAATTAAACTCTCACTGGGCGCTGGAAATTGTTTCTGTTTATAGATCACAGCAGAGTCACATGTCCATCCTGCAGCACGTTGGGCCTCTCGTCTCCAACAACTTTGGTCAAGGTAGAGGTGGAAGGACGTATTGAAAAATAGGTCAGACAGATTAATTTCGCAGTTTACGAAGCTCCGGACCTCGTCTCATGCACCGGTTCCCTGATCCTCCAGCTGAAAGAGAGAGAGTCCCGATCGATTGTCCCATCTGCTGTTTTATAATTGTTTTGCTCAGACCATTGGCGCCAGTCTCTCCAAAGTTAACTTTCTCCCGGGTTCCTTGAATTTTCCACCTTGTGTCTGGAGCACGAGGCTTGTGATATGGGAGTGATGTCATCAGTGATCGTCCAGAGTTGAGCGTTCTTGAGCTGTGTCCAGTGGGTTCATTGTTGCCACCTTGGCGACTTTGTCGCTAAATCTGGCGACATTCCAAACCCAAGTTAAAGCACGTATCGATCTGCAGTTTGTGTTCTCACTGAGGTCCGCCTCGCGCCCAAATCAGCCACAAGCTGTCAGTGCGCTGTCAGCTTCCGCGGCACACTGAGCATAGTGGAGCTCCACGCATCCATGTATCACGCATGCGTGAGGCGCGATGCCACTGGGGAGGATCTCGCCATGTTTTACAGAGGGGGGTATAACTTCTGGGTACTTTGCAAATAAAGTCACGTTACAAAGACATTTGGACTCACGCATTATATTTAATAACGCAACAGTTTGGAGTCATGTTTTAAATATACGTCAGGTTGGTACAGAAGATAACATTTTGTCTTACCCCAGGAGACTGATTTAAGACAAATAGAGACCCTACTCTTGATGAAACACTTCAATTGAGAAACAAAACAGATGTGCAGCCAAGTCTTAAACCGCACGTGAAAAAAGATAGAAAAATGACATGGTTTTAAAAAAAAAATGGAGTCTGGTCGTTTGTCTCTGTAGTTCTTACCTTCATATAATCACAATTTAATCTCTTTGGACCACAATACATTGGCAACATTTTGAGGCAAGGTTGATGGAAAACCATGAGGGGCAGGGTTGGTGTGTAAATGTCTTTTATAAATCTGCTCACTTGGCCCCTCATAAAGACTAAACAAACTAAAATTCCAGTATCATTGCCTTAAATGACTGATGTTCACACAAGACGCGGGGAGTCAGCATGCTCACATTAACTCACATACAGATATGAATGTTTTTATAGAATATGTCATCACTTGGCAAAATTACACTTATACACAACAAATGCACAATAACATCTGGAACCTGTAATACAGTACCTGTCAGAATATCTTCCAATTGTCCTCTACGGATAAAGAATTTTTGTTCCCAAACGCACGCACAATCGCACCATCACACACATATATGCTCACTTTCATTTGAATACATGAACATTGTGATAAATCTGTTTAGAGTTTGTGTGTTTGGACTGTGTCCAGAGCAGAGAACCTGACGTAAATACAAAATACTCGGTAGCATCCTCAGTTGGCAAATATGTTGACCACGAGGCTATATGTTGTCATTGCTTGGCAGCGTACAAAAATAAAACACGTAGCTCTGGTGCATATTTGGAAACATTTGCCTTTTTGAGCAAAGTCATCTTGATGCAAAAGGGAGGAGTTGATGTCAGCACATCTTTTAGAATGAATGAATCTGGCTCAGTTAGAATATGTTCGATTAGAGTGTAACTAGGTCTGCCTGCCTATTTTAGTACCAGTAGCAGCTTTTCATCAGTGTAGATTGCTGGCAAGCTTTTCGGCGAGCCCGACTAATGCATATATGTGAATAAATGGTTTTAAATCTTCTATTTTGACCCTTGATGCCACGTTATGATGTGTTGTTAGTTTAATGCATAATAATTGACTTGATGCTAACAACACTGTTAAACCACTTTTACCAGCATGGGAAACAAACTAATACAATAACCAGGGGCCCGTGTTGTGTGGGAATTAAGAATGAAGCTTCTTACGATTAATTAAACTGAATTCTGAGCAGGTGGTCAGAAATGATGGAATCCATGATGCTTTGCCCTTCCTGAAAAACCTGGGAATGACATTTCAGCTTCACGCACAACGCACTTGCTACATATGACAAGAACAGGTTAGGTTCATAAACGCAGCACTCTGTTATAGCGCTAATGTGTAAGAGTTGAGATGATTCATATTGAAATGTCATGTATCGGACAGGGATGCACCGATCCACATTTTTTCACTTCCGATACCTGCATTCGGATATCTGCTGATACGAGAGTTTGATTTGCTGTAATATGAAACCATGCCAAAAGAATAGCAGCAAATGGAGCTGGAAGGAAATCTGCATTTGTTTCCACACCCTGGACACACACTTACTGCCTCACAGTGAAAAACACACAACTCTTAACATCGCACATAACTTCCAGGTCGCTGCGTTATCATTGTTGTTGATTTTATGTGGCTTTGATGTGGCTGGAATAAACTCCTGTCTACAGTATAATATTGTAGCGACCCGGAAGGTTTAAGTTGTGTAGATGTCCGACTGTTTGTGTGGCCGTGAACGCGTCACACCTGATAATTTTTTTTACAACCTCAAAGCACAGACATGGCTCATGGATCGGGAATCTCTGCAGGTGGTATCGGAAATTTCCGATACATGAATTGCGATCGGCCCCATCCCTGAAAACAGCCACTGCAGCGGGAGCCACAGCTGCATTTATCCTGCAAGAGACCAGGATTCTGTTGTCAGTCCCTCAGCGACAGCACAGTAAGATGCGGCTCCTTGATTGAAATGGCTGTCATTTCTATAACTTTTTTTTTTTTTTTCAGAAGTTCTGCCTGAGTAGCAGAAGTCAGATAATGGGCAATTTCAGCAAGGGGTGTGACAGCTCTGCTTCTATGGGCAAAGTCCAGGAAATAAGACAAAGTAAGAATAGGACAGGAAGTGCGATGAGATAGGAGAAGTGATGAAGAAAACTGTTGTGTGGAAAAAGATCTTTCACAGCCTCTGGGTGAAGTTCTCAGGGAATACTCCTTTGGTGGCATTCTCCTTTTTCTGCATCCAGTCATCTTGTTTCACTCCCATCAGCCAGCCGTCGTCCTAAAGAGGCAGACAAACACATTCAGGCGTTATTGACTCATTACTTGGTTGGCTACCCTCACTCCCTGATGTCTTAAGAGCTGCGCTGTACACGAGTTAACAGTTCATCTCTCATCGGGGGAAAGGCTTCTTGAGACGTCATCTGTACTTCTGTGAAGAAGGTGTCGGACGTTTTGCTCCTCATCCGAAGAGCTTCGTCAGCCAACTAATAAGTGCTGGTAGCCTAGGCCTTAAATACAGTAAGAGTGGGCGGAATTGGTGTGCCAACACCCTCCTTCTATTGGTTCCTTACACTAAGCCTGGGTGAAGTAGTGGTATAATCCTCTCCTGCTATTAGCACCTCCGATAAAAGGGAAGTGTCGCTCCCTGAGTTGGGTATGAACGACTCTGATACTGGCTCGTTAGCATCTATTGTTCTGGCTCGGCCCTGGCTTCACCTCATTTGCAAGAGTAAGAGCTGTGGGTTTTGGTCTCAGTAACCTGCTGAACACAGGGTCCAAATTAAACCTCAACCCACCATTCCGATTCAATGATGGGTTCTGTTGTTTGACAAAAACAACAGTTCATCTCTCATTTAGTGGTGATCGGTGGACCCGGTTTCAAGGGCTGGACTGTGCGGGTGACAACCGTAACATGTATATGTGTGTGCGTACCTGTTCCTCTGGGTTGTCAAAGGGAATTACTAGCACCACATCTCCTGCCTTCATCTCAAGTTCGTCAGTGTCGTTGGCTGCATAGTCATGCATCACCTGGACCTTTACCATACATACAGAGACAACATAGGATATAAGATTGTTTCGCTTCAATTCTCCCACTCTGGGTCAGGTCTTACCTTAAATATGAATCCAGGGGGCATGCCTGGTGACTCTGCCTCTGCTTCTTCTGCTGTCGCTGTTGGTTCTTCGTTTACTGCAGGTGTCTGGTTGGAAAAAGACCACATATTTTACCACATCTTTTTTTACAATAGCTTTATTTAAACAATCAGACACAGGAATATCAACCAAAAATGCAGAGAAACATTGTCCTGCCTCCTCAGCAAGAAGCTTGGTGGCGCAATAATTTGAAAACGGAAGAGAGTCAACATAACAGTCAATCGGCCTCGCTCTGTAGCTTCACGCAAGATATCGCCTTGTAAGGTAAGGGCAAGTCTGAGAAAGGTGAAAGATCAGACCAGAATTACATAGGAAGAGCTTGTTGTTGATGTGAAGGGAGTTGGGAGCACACTTACCAAGAAACACAACGGTAACACACTTCGCCATAAAAGATTGAGAGGGCACCTACTCAGGAAGGTACACGTACTGGCCTGTCTCACTCAAATGATGCAGAGGCAGCTGAGGGAAGGAGTGTCCCAAATGCTGCTGGCCATCCATTTTTAACTGGCCCGTATCAAAAGTCTAAAAATATAATGGACTATTGCCCACATATAACATTTACTTAACTCTTTTGTACTTCTTAGTTTAAACATTAAGTGGAGCTTCTGTCTTGAACAAGGCAGCGTCTCCACAAAGAAAGCCATCACTAAATAAAAAGGAAGAAGAAATGGCGGAATCAAACACATGCAGATTGCAAGCGACTGCTTTGCGTAGGGCCCGATGATTTCGCTGAATTGGCCAATAAAAACTTAATCTACTGTTCAACACAGAATCTTGTGGAAATTGAATGAAATGCAAAACATGCAAATATCAATGTGGCCCCAGCTTTCTTTGACTTTTCAGTATGGTGGAAAAAGTTTGGACACCCATGGTTTAGGGGAATGTCTGGTCAGATAGCCTTAAAACCTTCAGGATTTGGAAAGTATCCGTAAAGAGGAGTGCAGCAAAACTATTCCTCCTGAAATGTGTGCAACCCTGCATCAACTGCAAGAAACGTCTTCAGTCCAATCCAGGTTTCCGGACAAGCACTGGAAGAACATGCAACCATCACACTGAGAGATCTGAGCCCACACATTCAAACACAGAACCACCTGCCTCTGAGGCGGGCGTGCTAACCACATGCTCCACCATGCTGTCCCGTTTTTTATCATTCACAAGCAATTTCAGCAACAATTTATTGTCATGCAGTTGTTGCTGATGCTGATGTCTGTACTTGTACTCACCTCCTCAGATACTGTTTCTTCTGCTGCTGCTTCTGCAGGAGCTGCTTCCTGAGCTTCCTCTCCCTGAGATCACAAATGCGTTAGTTCAGAAGATGAGGCCAATACATGATTTCATACTAGAAAGAATTGAGAGCGCATGAGAGTGACAGACGCACACTGCAAGACAGACAACACAAGCAGAGCACCTGCCTCTGTACAGCGACTATGGACCATGCGTACTTGCGCTTAGCAGTGACTCATGTTAATTGTATGCATTGGAAAAATCTCTAGACTAACATTTTGTCTCATCAATTAATCAGCCCTCAGAGACATAGTTGATGCATCCAGCTTGCTGGTCCAGATGTATCACATCCATTTTTTTAGTCTTTTTGTAAGCACCCCAAGTTCAAACCTCCTCAAGAGCTGATGCATCTACCCTTTTTCATCCAGATGCATCTCCTTGGTTACCTGATCCTCTTCATTAGCTGCAGCAGGGGGAGCTTCCTCTTCACAAACGTCAACTGGAGCCTCGACAGGGCTTGTTGCATCCTCCACAGTCGGTTCCTCCGTGACCGGCTGATCCCCGTCCACGACGGCCTCCTCCTGGGCTTCAGCCACCGGTTCATCATAAGCCGGCTGGGTCCCATCATCGCCCCATTCCTCATTAGGATCATAGTGAACTGGTTGGGTTCCGTCATCGCCCCAGCCCTCTGTGGCTGCGGCTATTGGATCATAGCGAACAGGCTGTGTACCGTCATCCCCCCAGGCCTCGGTAGCGGCTGCTACGGGGTCATAGTGCATCTCGGTGGGCTCTTCTTCCTGGACACGGCTGTCCTCAGGCTGAGGGGCAGGGGTCAGGTTTTAAGAAGTCAGAGGTCATCAGACATTTTTACCTCAAGACTGAGTTGGTAAATCATTGGGGGAAAAATTTGAAGGACAAAGCAAGATACAAGGGATATTTTTAAAAAAAAGGTATACTGGTACAGTATTCAATGTAGTCACAATTTGGACGTATGCCATTTAGGACTTTATTATTATAATCGGTAGACTGGGGGTAAAAACGGCATTTTAGACGATTATCACAATTTTCACCTTCAGGGATGCAGTTGACTATTTACTATTTATTTTCCCATATTTCTATTTCAACATCTTAGTAGCGTGTACCTGCTGTTTATTATTATGGTCCTGCAAAGCTATGCGCAGTAGCCCCATTCTATTGTTCGTCATACTTAATATTTATGATTATGGGCCTGCAAGCAACGCTCATACCATGCAAAGAACCCTACACGTTATATCACTGGATAGGTCTTGACGAGCGAAAGTGTGCTGTTTATAACTTTTTGTGTAACCGTTGCGATGTAATTGACGAAAAAAGTGAAAAAGGGCCACTTTATTAGGAACCCTCCCCTCAGCCCATAATGTGCGAAAAACCCCAACAAGTGTTAGATCATTGGATAGGTCTCGGGGGGGGGGGGGGCAAGAGCCCTATTTGTATCTGGTAACATTATGTGTAACCATGTTGACGTAACTGACGACCACACTTGAAAACGGCCACTCTATTAGGAAGCCACCCTTCAGGCCATACCATGCATATAACATGTGAGCAACCGGCAAGGATACGCTGAGCCGAAGGGAAGCAACAGGCAGGCCCATTCAAAATTTCCATGGGAATTTTCCTAGCTAATTATTACTAATATTAATTTTAATATGATTTGATTACCGTAAAACCCTGTGTATAAACCGCACTTTTTTTCCACTGGTAAGAAGCAAAAAATCGGGGTGCAGTTTATACACGATGACAGGTCTGTGACCAGATGCAGAAATTGACGAGAAGCCCATTTTAGAATAGCCGTCTGTGGGTCAGACAGTTGCTTTGACTTTAGCGCCCTCTGATCGACAGTGCTGAAAATGCTTGTGTATGCAACTAGCTTATCTGACGGCTGTCTGTATTTTCACACAGTGAAACGATCTCTATATACACTGAAGCTAACCTAAGCTTCCAATGTGAAATACAATACAACGTTGGAGTTTATTCAAATTCACACTGAAGCAATGCAATAAAATAATAATAGAGAAAAAGGGAAGCAGTGAAAGATATCAAAACATCTCTGAAAATTGCAAATTTCTTTATTTTGATGTATTATTATTATTATTATTATTATTAATCTGTGCTTAGCCATAATATTAAAGATCTAGATGTCGAAGTTCAGATTTCTCCTTTATTCTTCTTTTTGAAATTGCTTAGTACCTTTACGCATGTTGATTTGAGATGAAAGAGTTGGCAAGCATTTATGAACTAAAAAAATTTTTTCCCCGCCGTGAGCCTGAAATTGGGGGTGTGGTTAATACACGGATGCGGTTTATACACGGTGCTTTACGGTAAAAAAAAATATCCCTGGTTATGAAAAAAAAAAAAATCCCCAAAAGTGAAATGTGTTGGAATCATCTGTCCAAATTCCTGTTCAACCAAAAGGTTGCAAAGTAAAAAAAATAAAAAATAAGGGGTTTAAATAACGGTGAGGGTTTACGAAGTTAGCAAAAAGTATTACTTTTATGCAACTTCAGAGCCAAATCTGAAAGGCAACACACGAGCAGAAACAAGATCATGACAGTTACGATGGACAGACATGTTAGAGTCTAGCAAATCTGTTAAAATCAACATTGCTCTAAAAATCATTCTGTGAAAGGGGTAAGCCTTGAAGCTTGAAAAAAAAAAACACATGACGTTAAAGGATGACTGTAGACGGCAGAAAGGAAGCCTTTTCCATCAGAAGATCGATGCTAGCTCTTCTGTGTGCGGTTGGCATGGCTTCTATTCACGCAGCTATGGTCACATGGGTGGGGGGGTCAGGGTGAGTACTTTGTAAGAGAGGAAGTGTCATTCCATTGTGAGATGCAGCATTGCCGTTTGCCTCACGCTTGTCTTGGAGACACATCTCTCTTACAGCGATGGACAAAAAGGGTTAGTTCATGGTCTGAATGCCGTGTTGCAAGCAAGGCTTTGTGAAGATGCCCACAAGCTTTTTGTTATTCCCCTGCAAAAGCCTTCGCTAAAAGGATGAGCGACTTCACTCCATTGCGACTGTTCCCTGTGTGTTACCTGGCATTTATAGGGAACACGTTCAGTGTAACATACAGGGATACACAGAACAACTCCAAAAAGGTCAATTCAGTTCCAAATATTTGTATGCAGGCATCTACTATTATAACTTTGCAGAATATGAAGTGTAGCGTACACACAATGATACAATTGAAATGTTTGAAACTGAATTGACTCAAGCTTATTCCCAAATTGCATTCGTGCCATGTAATCTTTTGAGTGCGAGGACATCAAACATTGCAGACGCAAGGACAATGCACAAAGGTTTGGGACATGGAAATGAAAAAGAAACATTTACAGAGCAATATGTGCAGCCATGAAACAAGTCCTGCATGGCATATGGCTCTCCAAACACACGTTGGGTATGTCTCATAATGAGAATGGTGCTTAAATGACGTTAAAGATGACGATGATAATAATAATTCTGAAAATAATGTACGTCTTGGGGTTGATTTGCTTACCCAGGAGTCCCAGTTTGCTGGCTGTGGGGGAGGAGGAAGTAACAGCATGAGAAGAAATAATGTTTTTAGGCTTTATGCAGTCCCTCTTTATAAGCTCTACAGTCTGAGTGCAGAGTTAATCTGAATGAAGCAATATGTGTTAAGAATCTGATCGGAATTTAATAACTTCAACTCATAAAACGCAGTTTCCCATGACCAATTTGGCATCAACACTAAAAAATATACTGAAATACGTGCATAGTGATAGGGTAAGTGTGTGACAGGTGTGGGTGTCGCCCACACTTTTCATGGAACACACAATATTGAGCCAACATAACAACATTGCCGTGATGGACTCCAGTTTCTTTGCTATCATTTATCAAAAATATTAGACTCTGCCATTTTCGTATTATGTGGTCAGCGAAAAAAGATAAATTGTGCAAGCTGCATGCCATTCATTCAGCCATTTCAATTCTGCTCAGTAGCAGACCTGCATCAAAGAAAAAGCTAAATACAAGTGGTCCTCAAGTTACGTTCTGTGTTACTTTTAGAGCCGGCTCTTTGAAGTGAACAAACCATTGTTTTTTGTCTATCCATGCATATTCTATGCCGCTTATCCTCAGTAGGGTAGTGGCGGTATGCTGGAGCATAGCCCAGCTGACTTCGGGCGAGAGGTCTACCCGCACTTGATTGGTCTTAATCAGAAAAGGGAAGGAGGGGTTACATTTTTAGGGAGCCTGTTCCCTAAAAAGAGACAAATTTCCCATCAGTATTGACAACGTGATCCCATAAATTAATAAAAAACAACAAAATGGACTTCATTATGTCTCCCGCGTAAGCGTAAGGCAGGTGTCTTTGGTGGGCATGCGCCAAGGGAAAGGAAAGCCATCACCATGGAAGTGAATATGAACATCATAGAAATCTCCAGAGATAGGACAAACACCAATATTGGCCGCATTTTTGGTCTTCAACGTTCGACTGTCACAGCCATCATTAAGGATAAAGATCGTATTCCTGAGTATGTTAAAGGATCGGCTCAGTCACAGTCATAACGAAGCAGCACAGTGGTCTGCTTTTTGTCTGCAAACCCAGAATCCAACTCAGTCTTATATTGACTCTGGAGAAGACTAAAAGATTGTTTTCTATGTTCTCCTGCCTCTTGTACTTGTTCTTCCCAATAAGCCACATGGATGAAGGTAAGGATTTAAATACATTATAGTCTAGGAACTGAAGTAGTTCGCAACCTGAGGACCACCTGTACAATGCAAATGTTAGTACAGGCATAAGCAAAGGAAAGCTCAATTATTCTGCAATCCGTCTGCGTATGAGGAGAAATATGATGTTGCCTATGCTGCAGAAAAGGGTCGCTTGAAATGCATACCAACAAATGATCATGCAACCATCTGACTAGTTTTATTTTAGTATGTACAGTAAGTGAACATGCTTCTTTCTTGTCATGGTAGAGGGCATCGGTTTGATTCCCGGCCAGGGTTGTGTCAGGAAGAGCATCGGGTCTAAAAGCTAAGCTAAAACCATTAATGTGATTGACTCGCTGCGGCCACCCCTGACAGGGGAAATTATAGCCCTGAAACGGACTTTTCTGATTTCCTGGAACAATCTCTTGCGAAACCTGCCATCTTCTTGCAATATTAAGTTAATAAGAGCTGCATATTCATGCCGTTCATCTTCCACCTGTGTGATCATGGATGCTTTGGTTGCTCCATTGAAAGTGTCCGGGTCCATGTCCCAAAGAGCGCTGGCTACAGTACTGTCAAACTGACAAAAATAACAACACTTACTGGGCAAATTTGAAGGGTAGAAGATGAGAACAGTAAAGGGAAAGAAAAGGCCTGCACAAAAAACATGAAAGTTAAATGCCTCTGTTGATGCCAACTATGCACACAAACCTCTGTCGGGGAGGTGACGCTAATATCAGGAGTTGCTGCAGAATCAAACAGACTGATGATATTTTCTGTTTTCATCTCCTTGGATGGGGTCACCTTGGGTGGAGGAGGCACTGCTGGCTTTAGCTACAAGCAGGAAACAAGAAAAATGGATACATTTTAAACAAATGCTATACTCTCATCCTTTGTAACTCTGAGTATTTGCAAAACAAAGTGTAAGAATTCACCTTGGATGGTGATTTTGGAATTGAGGGTGGTCCTCCTGGTTTAAGAGTGTGGTTGGAGTCATCAACGCCGCTGGGTCAGTAAGAAAGAGTCCAGGTTACACAGTGTGGGTGTTGCACGGTGCATAACGTGAGAGGAGAGTGAAGAAAAGTACTACAAAGGATGTTGCAATGCATGCAGAGATTGTCGCTGGAAGAGCTGTCATGCAAGAAAAGTGAGCCTCCATCCCTTCCTCCATTCTTTCCGTCCCATGCAAGCAGGCTTCGTATGGGCCTCAGTTAATCCGCACTAAAGAGCAGGGCTCGTGGCATAATCCGTCATAAAGACCACAGAAAGCTGACAGACGCCTCAGAGCCGGAAATATTGAAAGAGATGGACATACTGTGTACACTCAACATTGGGAACAGGAATAATGGAATGAGATCCAAAACAAGAGCGATACGGAAGACATTGAACTGGCTGAACTGTTAAGAAAAAAGTTCTCCTTATTTATGAAGGATGACATGAAATTATTATACCCTTTCACGTTTGACTGCGCATTCTTGCACAATAGTGAAAAACTTCGTAGTGCGGTTCACCTGTTTTTGAACACATGAGAGAGGAAAGCTTAAGAGGAAAGCAGCGTGCTGCCATTATTCAGTGGAAATAAGAAACTTTACTGAAAATAAAATAAGAATTATCACAAATTCTTACTGTTGCATTTGCACCTTTCTAACACGAAACACTGTTAACCAGAGGGTCCAAAGTGCGGCCCATTTTCGGCCCACTGCTTGTTCTTTGTTCTTTCTAATGAGATACATTTTTAGAAATTACAATAATTTGCTTTGCCACCAATAACCCAAAGCTTTTATAACTTATAGTACAATATACAGTACTGACCTACACTGGATTGTTTTTATTATTTATTTTATTTATATTTATCTTTATCATACAAATCAGAGTGGCCCCCACATCCTTCATCCTTTTTCTGTAAGCTACGTCAATGTATTTATTTTTCATTTGATAATTTTATTTATTAGAATGTATTTATTGCAAAGTATTAGATTGCAATTTCATTTTCATGCTTCACTTTAAAAGTAATTCAATAATAATAATAAAAAATCAATCAATCAATCAAATTTTTGGAAAAAAATTCTCTTTACGCGAAAAAAAAATTACCGAAACAGCAGCCGAAACAACAATGTACGGACTGTACTGTGGGTTACCTGTACCGTCGCACACTTAAAGTTATAGTATCAAATTTAAAGTATATATGTTTCACTTTTGGGTCTCGCAGCAACTACGGTGTGTTCAAGGACCGCCGAACAAAGTGCGAAATCTCAGCGTGTGATGAAAAAAACATCATCAGTTAAAGCATAAATACACGAAGATGTAAAAATTGTGGACATTTTTTTTAAAACAGCGGTATCGACTCGAGAGTGAATAAGATGTGTTTTCCAAGGAAAAAAAAACAAACAATTACGTTAAAAATATTTTTCGAATATTTCCCGAATCAAAAATGTGTGGGGCTCCACTTTGCATTTTCACTTAGAAGAGGTCTTAATGCTCAGCTGTAACTGACACTGTTAGCAGTATTCATTGAAGGATATGTTTATCATCATGGTGGTAGTTTGCAGTAGTGCACTTATTATTGACAGAGTGTATACTGAGCTATTTATAATAGCTAAATATAAAAAATACAAATATTTATAATATGCTCAGGCCTGTGAGAAAAAAAATGTGTGAAAGGGTTAATCAAGCTGTAATATGATAAAGTTCCCTACGCGGTACAGCAACTTTTCACTAATTGTGCTTTCCTCCACGTGCAAAATGTCGAGTGGGGTGTATTTCTGTTTCGGCTCTTGTATCGGATCTCATTAGACTGCTGATAAAGTGTGAGTGTGTACCTGCAACTTATTGCTGAACTAGGAAACCTTTGTTATAAAAACCATATAGTACTTCATAATAATATGGCATGTCCTTGTCCTACAGCAAGTTGCTGTTTGGAGGAGATACACCATGAAAGATTATTGTTACATAACACTTACGCCTGGTGCAGCATTAATGCATCAAAGTTTGTCCAACTTGTTCATATCTGCAGCTCTGAGCGCACTATGCTCTTTCCAACAAGCGTGTCTGTGAACCCACTTGCACAACCAAGCACTTTGTATTCTGTCAAACCTGCCAACCGGCTGACATACAGACATTTGGACAGACAAACAACAGTGGTGTCACCGTGGTTACCACGGTCCTTGCTGGTTACCTCCTATTTGCTCCTGACGATAAGGCGCTGCGGTTACCTGTCTTTCTGCAATGGAGGTTCAGGGCAGGGGTGGCTTCAGATTAATGCATGTCATTTGGTTCGGTGTAAGCATAAAATGTGAAATGTGGCGTTTTAACCCACGGATCATACGTGAAGAGGCAAACCTTGAAAACGAGCTGATTAAAAAGGTTGTATACAATAGAAAAACAAATGATCTCATTACTCCTTGTGAAAATAATTGATACCACAAGGCCTTATCTAAACTGTAATGCCAAATACTACTTTGTATAACATGTTTGGTACAATGAGACACTCAAGGGAAAGCCTGTATTCAAATGAGCAACAAACTAAATGTGCTTTTCTCACTAACCTGCTTGTGTCTGTTTCTTCAAGTTTCTCCAAGACATCATATAAATCCTGATCCAACTGCCAGGAGCGGAAAGAGAAAAAAAGCAGGCATGAGATATTAGACCCCTGTTATTATGGAAGTGTTCATTTATGGACAGCACTCATGCTGAGACCATAATAGAGAGAACGGTTTGGGGGCAAAGGTATTGGAAAATCTGGCCTTTTGATGCACAGAAACGTAAAAAAGAATCTCTTGGCACGATTGGAAGAGGTGGTCTAGGGCACGTCACGCTTCCATGCACACACACGACATAGTGGAGTCATACAATAACTATTACACAACCATCCCGCATGGAAAAGACATAAAAATATAAATGCAACACTTTTGAACTCAAAGATGTAAAACTTGTTCCACAGACACAATATCACCATTTCTCTCAAATATTGTTCACAAATCTGTCTAAATCTGTGATAGTGAGCATCTCCTTCGCTGAGATAATCCATCCCACCTCACAGGTGTGCCATATCAAGATGCTGATTAGACACCATGGTGTGCCTTAGACTGCCCACAATAAAAGGCCGCTCTGAAATGTACCAGTTTTATCACACACCACAATGCCACAGATGTCGCAAGATTTGAGGGAGCGTGCAATTGGCATGCTGACAGGTACAATACAGGTAAAATGTGCAGCATACATGTAGCACTGTTAGAAAGTCCCCAATTTGTACATGTTTACGTCTTTACGCTTCACTCATGATGTTTCTTCGTCAAGCGTTAAGATTTCCCACTTTGCTCGGCGGTTACTGAACACACCGTAGCTGTGTGTTGAAACACAAAATTTTGTGTTAGCTTCAACAGTCAACCCACACTCAAAATGTGCAGCGTTTTGAACACAATTTCATAAATTATCGTAAAATAATTACTGGAATTACAACAGGCAAGCAGTATGAATTATGTAGACACGGCCTTCTCCTTCGCCTGCTAGCGTCTAGTGCTAGACTTACAAGCATACTAAAGGCTAAACCATTACTCCAATGCCATCCGTTCATCCATCATTTTACATTAATCACTCATTAGTGGTGAGCACCGATACATTTTATACTTTAAATGCATTTAATAAGTGTGTGAGGCATATTTAGGGATTAAACCTGGATTGTGTTGCGAGTGAACCAAACAACACGATTGAAGAGTGAGGACAAGGGCTCTGGAGCTGTCATCTAATAAGTACAGCAGTCACTTTTATTGCAAATGTTGATCCAAAATCAGAGGAGAATGTCAACACCAAGCTAGTAGGAGGGTTTGGGGTTTGCTCTGATTTTTCAACATTCGCTGTTGGTATCAGAAAACAAAAAGTGGGGATCTACTGTAACCTTAAAGTAAAATCCACAGTCATTACATTCGTGTGAGTAATAAAGATGTGTCGCTGTAAATAATTACAGCGCAAAATAAATGGTCAGAACCACTCCAAATAGGACCGGAAATAGACCACAAAGTCAGGAAAATTGCAGTTTTAAACAGCAGAATAGAACTGATGGGACAAGCAAACGGGCCTTGGCCCCGAATGCCAGGAGTGGGAATCGCGGTCAAGTCCAGCACAGGTACGGATCATCTTGTGTGATTCCGCCCCAACTTATAGCTGATAAATTCATGAAGTAAATTCTGTCCCAATCCTTTTGTTTCAGTTATCCTTTTTCTAACCGATACTCACCCGGCCTATTTCCTTGTGAAACTTCTCCTCAAAACCAGCCAAGCTCTGGAAGGTGCTGACGTAAAACCCAACACGACTGGAAAAGGGAAATAAAAAGTTGGATAATCAATGCATTTGCAGATTGATTTTGTTCAGTGCTAAAAATAGATTTGATGACATTATTCACATTTTAAATCCTATTTGTCATTTACTTACAGTATGTTTTCTTATCCTCTTTATCCCCCAACACAAAAGCTCACATATTTGCTGGAGTGCCGACTTGGCTGAGAACAATCAACTATGATTGTATTTTGGAAATATTTTGGATATATGTAGTGTTGTGACCGGCCCTTTTACAGGGCAAAAGTGGCCCCATATTCTTTTATTCTAACATATGTGAAATTAGTTTAGGAGTCTCGAGGACAGTTTACAATTTAATTCAAACAGGAATACTGTAGATACAAACAATTGCAATGCCAGCGCTGGAGAGAGCGATCAGCAATCCAATCGATCTCCAAAGAGGAACCCTGTTCTGCTTTTTGAAATAATTTTTAGTGGTTGACCGACCTTCTTTTAAATCCGACGGGCTGATATCAAGAAATCAATTTAAAACTGGGTTATTTCTGCTCAGATGCAGCCATGCCTCTCACTCTCCTGCCGGATGCGACTTCTGTCTCCAGCATTGCTCCACCCATTTGATTGGTTAAGCAAGCCACAGCACGTGTCAGCAGCAGAGCCAATCTGAAGCGGAAGCTGTCCTCACACACACACACACACACACACACGCACACACACGGCTGAGAGGGAAGTTTTCTTGTGTGGAGAACGTCCTGAGAGCCAACACACATGTCAAGGTAAACGCAGAAAATGCTCTCGAAATGGTGATAAACATCCCAGTGCTCTACATCTCACAACTACAACTAATGTTACAGTGAGTCATTGTGAGAAAAAGAAAAAAATTTAATTGTCTTGTTTTGTTTCAGGGAAATAGGCTAAGATGAAGGCTGAAAATAATTCAGGGAGATATAAGTTTTTATTTAACTTTACAAGAGTTGCTGCTGAGCTTGTTAACTCCCTGTACTTTTTGTTGTGTTTCAACTTAAAACAAAGATAAGTTATATATAAATGTTGCTTTATTTACTGTGGAAACATTTCAGGGAGCTACTTATTTATTAAGTTTTTATTCAACTTCTAACTAGAACCAGGTGGAGGAGTTCAAGTATCTCGGGGTCTTGTTCACCAATGAGGGAAGGTTGGAGCGTGAGGTCGATAGGTGGATCGGCGCAACGTCTGCAGCAATGCGGTCGCTGTACCGGACCGTCATGGTGAAAGAGAGCTGAGCCGGAAGGCAAAGCTCTCAATTTACCAGTCGATCTACAGTATGTTCCCACCCTCACCTATGGTCATGAGCTTTGGGTGATGCCTTTGAGTCGAGGAACTCCATGCTCTTCTGAAGCTATTTTTCTATTTGTTTGGTTAAACATTCTTTAACTAGTTAAACGAAGTTAAGTGTTTGTATTATTCAACACTTTTACGCCAATTTTTACTTTTACTGCAAATGAATATCTGCTCCAAATATCGTTTATCGGCCTCCTTAACTACTAATAATCGGTATCGGTCCTAAAAAAAAAACCCATATCAGTCGACCTCTAATAACTTCTGTCAGGGAGGTGATAAAATGGGTGTAAATCTCTCTTTTTCGTTGTTAGGATGTTAGGCACCAGCCTATCTCCGTTGGCCAGCTGATCGCTCCTCAGACAGAGATCCAAAAAGTGGCATACATTGGTGTGAAAAAGTGTTTTGCCCGTTCCTGATTTCTTATTATTTTGCTTATTTTTCTTATTATTTTTGAAATATTAATCACTGACAACACACAAGAATTCTTGATCACATAATGGCGGGTGAAGCCTAATATACACACCTGTTCCAGAGTGAAGGTAATTCCTCCTGTAAGTCAATATTAATCTCCTCAAACACCTTCTGAGCTCTCTCCAACTCCTCTTCAGCCTGAAATGTTTACACAATTTCCAGTGAATTCACTGTTTGGCTGTTCTTTCCTCTCCACATTTAATGCATTTGCATATTAACAGTGTGGTATACAGTACCTGGCTCCTGGACAAGCTGCTTTGGGCAACATTGTGTGCAGACAGGATGCCTTGAGCCCAGCCAGGGGTTGCCCTCTCCAACAAAGAAGAGGGCTAGAAGGGTGAGACACACAAGTTAAATCATGCTCTTGTATAGAATCTACTGTATAAACGGTTATGTATTCCTATTACCTTAGTGATTTTAATACCGCCATCCTTTTTCTTAGACTTATGCGTGGTGGCATAGTTGTGTCTCGCGCTGTCGTAATCTACCAACTTTCTGTCCCTCTTGGCAATACGAGCCTGAGCAACAAAGTAAGCAAAGAAATGGACGAATAATCATTTGCGTCGTTTTATTTAATTCTACAGTGTAAAGAAGGATGATTACCTTGATATCGGGAAACTGTCCTAAGTAGGTATCCATGGAGATGAGAGCGTGATCAACCAACTTCTGGTGGTAGTCAGTCCAAAGCACATCACAGTCCTGGAACAGAAAGCAAATACTGTATATGACCGTGCTTGTAATCAAAGGCATGACAGTTAGCTGTGGTACTGTGGCTTGATTTGTTATCCACTTGCAAAGTGAAAATCTTTCTCTTGTTCGTAGCAGCTTTATCAAACGTGAAGAATTGGGAAAGATATTCATGGAAATTGGGTTCTAAAATGCTTAAGTCAAGACGTCAGGTGATGAACAGATAAAAAATGTGCTAGCTCGATGCTAGTTTACATTGGAAATTCCATGTATGTGCTACTGATTAGCATTAGAAATGTACATGAGTCGCGCAAAAGCCCTTCTGTCCCAGGGGGCGCATGACAGAAAATAACCGAGAACCACTGGGCTAGTGTGAGCCCACTGATCCGTGCACAAACGTAGTGCACTTTGGCACCGTTGGGATAGATGGGTCGGGGCTACATAGCTGAGTTATTAAATGCCTGCAATGGGATTGCTCTCTTGGTCTCGCTAGTTCATAATGATGAACGACGCATTTTGTAATAGAAATAAAATCCGAAGACTAAAACTATTTCAAAAGTTAAATCCACAGCATGATTGCTCAGACTACAGGTGGTGCTTTGGTTATGAACGAGCTCAGTTCCTACGTACGTCAAATTTTAGTCTAAGTTGGAACTCATATCAAAATTATATGTACAAATATATATTGCATACATATATATATATATATATATATATATATATATATATATATATATATATATACACTGGCTGATGGAGAATGGCTGTGTCATCTTTACAAAGGCCGGTGTAAAAATACGCTCTTCAGCCTTACTGACAGTCACAAGAGAGAGTAGAGCTGTAAGACTTAATCAACAACTATTTTGGTATTCGATTAATTGTTTTTAAAAAAAACATTTTAAATGCATACATCCTCTGATTTTGGCCTCTCAAATATGAATATTTTGTGATTCCCTTCATCATCCATGAAAGCAGACCTATTATCTTTGTGTTTTAGGCAAAACAAGATATTCACACACATCAGCTTTGACTTTGGAAAACAGTGATCGACATTTTTGCCTCTTTTTTTTCTATGTTGCAGACCAAACCACTCACTGTTTGTGTTTGGTTGATATTGATTAGGTCCGTCTAGAGCCTAACCTATTCCTCGATTAATCGAACAACAAGCTTCAGATTAATTGACTAAGAAACTAATCGTTAGTTTCAGCCCTATTAGAAAGAGAGAGTAGAGAGAGAGTAGTTTGTATTTTTAACTAATTTATGGGAGCGCTTTCATAACCACAGAACGCCATCAACCTAGGACCATCTGAACATGCGTGTGCGTAAGTAAAGACATAATTTAACTAACGTGATCACTTCTCAAGTAATTAATGACAGACAGCACATTGCACAAATAAATAATCAGAACAACTGTTTTTTAAAATAATCTTTGTCTGGTTATCCAATGTTGTGGCCAATGAGTGCACCTTTAGTGTAACGTTACGGAAAAATGTCTCTGACCTCCACGATGGAATCAACTTCGTTCTTCCCATACCACTCGGGCTCGTACATGTCAGCCAGACATGACTGCAAGTTCTTCGACGACTCGTGCATGGCTGAGGACAAAAGACACACCTTAGTAAGACTTGAAAAAAGGCTGGGAGCGGTTGTCTTTCTCACCTTTCACGGCCTCCAGGTATGCCCTGAGGTCCCGCTGGAGTTTGCTCCCCTCAGCCTGAAAAATAGCACACATTGATAAAAACACATGTCAAAATGACACTACGCTGAACAAATCATCATGTCAGTCACTGGAATCTCACATATTGTTTGTTGAAGTTTATGACTCCCTCCTCGAAAGCAACATCTTTGGTCTCATCTGCTTTGCCAAGCTTCTGTAGAACCTGTCAATAACAACAAAAAAAAGAACACTATGAATCGTGGTATTCCGTATCGGTTCTTGTGACATGGACTGCTGAAATGAAAAAACATCAAATGTATTGCATGTCATTAGACGTTGCCAGTCAGTATGTATGTGGCACCATGGGGGATCACCCTGTGATGCATACTACTTGTATATACGCTTAACTACTAGCGCCCCCCACTGCCTTCCATCCATCCATCGCATCCTCTACACTGACATGAGAAGGGGCCTCTATACCGCATACACATTGCATGATGCAGCGTAGATACTTTGCGCCGTTATTATTATATTACTATCTCAAATGCAGGGATACCCAGAGGTGCATCCCTCCATCATACTCAAATGTATCATCTCAGCTGCCAGCTCCGAGGAGGTCGTGATGCGACATTGCGCCTCGGTGGTGGTGGGGGGGATGCGCCACTTGGTGCCTCGCTGCTTTGCAGGCCTCGCATCTCATTCCCATATTTCAACACGTTCAGTCAGCAGATCGTACCTTCTCTTGTGCTCTGGTGAGCTTCTTCTGAACGTTGCTGGCCACTTTCCCCGCAGTCAGCCCCTTCCCCAAATTGAGCTCGGCCATCTTACAGCGTGGACAAGCCTCAGGATGCGCGCAGGAGCGGAATGAGAATCCAAAAAAAACGGTCACCGGGTCGGGAAATGCATCAATGTCCCTTTGAGAAATGAGAAGTTAAACTGTATTACTGGTGTATCGTGGGAAGCTGACGTGTGATCAGTGAGATGAGGCGAAGGCAGGCTCTGGATGTGTTCTAAAATAGTGAGCTGGTAAATGCGCGTTCACGACAGAGGAAGAGGATGCTGACCGAGATGCTCTTAAAGGCGCAGAGCCTGCCGCGCGTCCACGTGTACCTGTCACGGACTGGTGAAAGTTGCATGTTTAGAGTCGGCCGTCCTTTCATTTGTGAATTAGGAGAAAATTTAAATTAAATTAACACAGTGATGACCAAACTGTTTCTACCATTCTGAAAAATGTATATATATTTATGAACTGAATATTTTTGCCATTTTGTAAAAGGTAAAAATAGGTTTCTAAAGATTGTAGATTGTGGCCTGTGTAATGTTGGTCCACTGCTCTTCAATAGCTATTTGAAGTTGCTGGATTTTGGCAGCAACGTGAACACGCAGTCATATACGCTGATTCAGAGCATCCCAAACATGTTTCATGTGTGACATGACTAGTGAGTATGCTGGCCATGGCAGAACTGGCATGTTTTCACCTTCCAGGAATTGTGTACAGATCCTTGCAACATGGGGCCGTGCGTTATCATGCTGCAACATGAGGTGACGGTTGTGGTTGAATGGCACAGCAATGGGCCTCAGGAGCTTGTCAAGGTATCTCTGTGCATTCACAATAACATACGCCTGCCCTAAGCAGCCTAAGCAGGGAAACCCAGACCTCCCTCTTCCTGGCTACTTCGTCCAACTCCTCCCAGTGAAACCCAAGGCATTCCCAGGCCAGTTGAAAGACATCGTCTCTTTGTGTCCTGGGTCTTCCCCAAGACCTTCTACCGGTCGGATATGCCCCGAACACCACCCCAGGGAGGCATCCGGGAGGCATCCTGACCTGATGCCCAAGCCACCTCATCTGGCTCCTCTCAAAGCGGAGGGGCAGCGGTTCTACTCAAGTTTCTAGTGACAGTGCTTCTCTTCTCTGCGATCTTGTCCTTTCGGCCAATACCCAAAGCTCATGACCATAGGTGAGGGTTGGAATGTAGATCAAATGGGAAATTGAGAGGGTTGCCTTTTGGCTCTGTTCCCTCTTCCTCTCAAAGGAACAACGCCCCGCCAATCCGCCTGCTGATCTCCTCACCCAGAGATGGCATTCCACCCTTTTCCGGGCGAGAACCATGGACTTTGAGGTGCTGATTCTGAGAGCTGAAGATCACGGCGCGATGAAGCCAGCAGAACCACATTGTCTTCAAAAAGCAGAGACCCAGTCCTGCGGCCACCAAACCGGATAGCCCCAACGCCCTGCTTGCTCTTAGGCATTCTAAAAATGTAATAAAAGTAATGAACTGAATCGGTGACAAAGGACAGCTCTGGCGGAGTCCAAGCCTCACTGGAACAGAGTCAGACTTATTACCAGTAATGGAGGCCAAGCTCTGACACCGGTCATATAGGGAGCGAACCGCCTGAATTAGGTGGTCCGGTGGTCCACTAACCCAAACTCCTCACAGGATTCCTCGAGGAACAGAGTTCAATGCCTTCTCCAAGTCCACAAAACACATGTAGACTGGTTGGCCAAATTCCCATGCACCCTCAAGGACCCTTCCGAGAGTATTGAGTTGGTCCACAGTTCCACGACTAGGACAAAAACCACATTGATCCTCCTGAACCTAAGATTTAACTATTCCTGAATAGACATTAAAGGAAAGCTGAGGGGTGTGATCGCACGATTGTTGGAACACACCAGGGGGACCACCACCCTGGTCTGCCGATGTAGAGGCATGCAATGCTGCAGAGTCGTGTCAACCAAGACAGCACACAGCATCCAGGGCCTTGAGGAACTCTGGGCGGCTCTCATCGACCCCTGGATCCAAAGCACCAGACGACATCAAATGTATTTGCCCACTCAAGTCAGTTATGATGACAAACTGCAGTCAGGACGAGACCCACATGAGGACAACAAGCATGCAGATGAGCTTCCCTGAGATGGTTTGTGACCATTTGTATAAAAATTCTTTGCAAACAGATTGTTGCAACAGCTGTCCAGGTGGCTGGTGTCAGACAATTTTGAAGGTGAAGATACAGTGGTCTGTGATTGGATGTACTGCCATATTTTCTGAAAGGCATATGGTACAGAAATGAAAAGTTAATTCACGGGCAACAGCTCTGGTGAAAATGTCCTGCAGTCAGCATTCCTATTTATGCTCCCTCAATACTTGCCACATCTGTGGCACAGTGCTGTGTGATAAAACTCCACATTTTGGGGTGGCCGTTCATTGTGGCCAGCCTAAGGCACACCTGTGCAATGCTATCATAATCAGCATAGATATGCCACACCTGTGAGGTGGATGGATTATCTCGGCAAAGGAGAAGTGCTCACGAACACAGATTTAGGCAAAATTGTGAATATTTGAGAGAAATATATGTAACCTTTTGTATACATAAAAAGGTTTTTTAGATCTATGTGTTCAGCTCATGGAAGATGGGAGCAGAAACAGGACACCCCTTTCTTAACACATATTAAAAGGACCCCCGATTGATGTTTATTATAGTTTAAAAGTCAATACATTGGAAAAGTCACTGTGCTGTGTTGTGAGGTTCGACCACACTGCAAACTACAACCATAACAATAAACTAACAGCTAAATTAACAACCTCTTTTCTAACCGTTTATCAATATGTTTAATAGTGTTTATCATTGCTGTTCGTGCATTAATGTGCTGCAATGAATGATGTTTCTCATATTGTGTGTTAGATGTACCTCATGTTCTAAGTTGGTATAATTAGTTCTCCTGGAGATGGCGCCACATGCACATATATATCTGCACACGTTCACGCTCTTAATAAATGCCGACACTTTTTAAATTGTTAATGTAGCTCTCTATCTAATCGTGTTTTTATGTTTTTAATGAGGAACTTCTGCCTACAAAGAGTTTGCAATGTTGTACGATTACTCTACAGAAGAACATATAGAACACGTTTAGTGATGACGTAATAAGGGCTCTCCTATAATTTGCATTGTTTGCATTTGCTTCAATAGGCGGAGCATATTAGTTTTTATTAGCACTTCTATGCGTGTGGTTGGGAACTGTCCATGGTCCTGAACTATAACGAGAGTCACGCGGTGGATGGACTTCATGTTAATCTCCCGCGTTGTCCGTGCGCGAGCCCACTCGGCTTGTCTCCTTCCATTCTCGCCCTTCAGCCCCCCACCTCTCGCCACACTACCACGATCACCACTCTACAGCCTCCACAACATTTAGCCTATTCGTTCCCATAGCGAAGCAGACTCCCCTCCCGTGCCGTGGAATGGTTTGACCCGTCCTCCACCATGAGACAATAGGGGTGGGCGATACTGAAAATTTGGGTATCAATTCGATACCAACTACATACGTGGCTGCCGATTGCCGATACCGATACTTTTATTTACGTGAATTTTTTCAAGATCATTGAACGATTTCGTGGCTTTCCCTTTAACTAATTTGTTGATCATTACAATCAGATTATAACAAAGAACAAAGATTTTTAGGCAAACATTAAAAAAAACAATTAAACAATACAGTTTAAGCTTAATGAATTACAATATATTTGAAGTTTATATAAATATCAGGTAATATCAGTGATATTACCAATATGTTATTGCTTATTTTATATAAATTATTTATATACAAACCAATAACATTGCTTATTTTATATAAATTATATATATAAATTGACCAATATTATTGGTTTTTAATATTGGTATTTAATATTTACTCACACGTAGTAAATTTGCACTTGTATTTGTACATTTTTGTTCTTATTTTAAGCATTTTTATAATTCATTCAACTTGTATTTTGCCCCCGTCTGTCCAATTATCCATCCCTCCATTTTCTATGCTGCTAAATCCTCATTAGGGTCGCGAGGTATGCTGGAGCCTATCCCAGCTGATTTTGGGCGGGAGGCGGGGTACACCCTGGATTGGTCGCCAGCCAATCGCAGGGCACATATAGACAAACCATTGGCACTCACATTCATACCTATGGACAATTCAGAGTCAGCAATTAACCTCACATGCTGTGTGAGGAAGCCGCAGTACTGGGAGAAAACCCTATCAAAACCAGATCAATATGAACACCACACAGAAAAAACATTTGAGAAAACTGAAAAATATTGACGCTAGTATCTATACGTTATTGATACGGCTCCTGATATCGATACTATCGCTCTTTGAATCGATCCGCCCACCCCTCTGAGACACAGACAAACACAAAGAGAGCACATCGAGAGCGCTTTATGAGAAGGCAGTGTGATGTAAACATGGAATAAAAAAACATTTCCCAGCTTCCTGGCGATTATGGAGAGAGATTCGGAGAGATTTTCCAAGTGTGGATGAGAGCCGTGTTTCGTTTCAGCGGAGTTCTTCTTTCGGTTGACAATAGTGAAATGAAACGTGGGCTTTTTCGAGCTGACCCAGCGGACAAGTGGAGATCTTTCGTGGACAAAGCAGGAAACACTCGAAGATGTTGCCTTTTTTGAGGTGAGTTTTCTTTTGTTCACACAGCATCATACATTTCTACAGCAAAAAAAACAAACAAAAAACCCAACTACACAAGTATTGAAATAGCATAAATACTTTAGCGTCTTCTATGTGTTTGTGTTTGACCATTATGTGTGTAACATCTATTGTTTCTCCCCCCTTTGTTTTCATTAAGGGGATGGCGTTCGGTGCTCTTTGACCACCTCCACACTTGTCAACACACTCTGTATCATGTCTAGTGTTCCTCATGGTTTCTGACAATCAATAACTGCAACAACTCTACTCTCATTTTGATACCCTTCGCGTGCAATTGGGTTGGACGCAGTGGAAACACTGTGAGGATTTGGATTTGGATTGGATTTTATTGTACTCACTCCATCTAGCTAGCCACCTTCGTCAAATTTTTGTATTCTTTTGTGCAAGCATTTGCTGTATGTTTTTCATGTCACATGCTGAACGCGCTGGTCAAAGCAAAACAAAGATGGATATACTGTAGTGTGTCTCACTTTCATGTCTGCAAGTCTGGCTGAGGCAATACTTTTAGAAATAATAAGAGGCATTAACAAATAACAAAAAAGTCTGAGAACATGTACAATTACAGTGCTTTATTAGTTGGACAATATTTTCTCTATCGCTCAATAAATTAGAATATATTTGAAAAGTTTATTTCAGCTATTCAATTCAAAAAAGTGAAACTCTTATAGTCTTTTTATTGACTCCACACAGCGTGATATATTTCAAGAATGTATGTCTTAATCATTTTGATGATGATATATTACAGCGAATAAAAACCCCAAATTCAGTGTCTCATAATTGGAAAAACAGGAAAAAAGTTCAATATCGTAAGCTTTTGCACAATACGGCAATCACTTGTTAATCAGTGTTAATTGGTTGCTGTTTTCGTAGTTAGAAAACCTGTTTACGACCTTCTAAATACATTTTCTAATTTTGTTAGAGCCAGGTAGGCGTGAAATAACACCCCTATAGTCATCTTTCTACCCAATATAGTAGACATAATAATAGAAATAAGACATTTAAGACAAAAATACACTTGTACTCGTGTGTGTCGCTTTAAATATGTTCCCTAGGGGAGCCGAGTGGGGTGCGGCCATTGAAAATAGTGTAAATCCAACTAATCGGTTCCAGACACCCAAAAATATGAACCAAAAATGGCTTTTACCTTTATTGAAGACTGTTTTTGGCGAAGACGGTGAAGAGCGTACTTTGCGATGAGTTTTTTCTTGAATTCAATAGTGTTTCTCACCTTCTTTACGAAATTGCTGGCACTCGCAACTTTCTTTGGCCTCATGGCGGGTTATTTAGCAGAATGAAAAATTCACGAACAGTGAATCCAATCCAGTGAATCCCTACCAATGGGTAGGGTGTTTTTTTTGGGCATTGGATTCCGTGAAATACCATACTGTACGATTATCGAGACCAGGGCAAAGTTCTTGCCAATCCCGAAACATACAAAAACAGGGGCGTTCGAAAACCAGGTTTGACTGTATTCCATAACCTTCTTGTTAAAGTCATCTGTACACAAAAGTCTGTCAATCATTGCGGTCATGCTTTTAGCTGGAAGTGCATTAGCGTAAAACTGCCGTATAGTACAGCATGCACACTATATAGTACAGCTTGCACACTATTCAGTCGCAAGTCAATTTAGACGATTGATCGTAGGCAATGCATATTTGTCAAAGTTATGCAGATTTTTAGGAAGCACAGTGTGAAGAAACTTGGCTGCTTCCATATAATTTTGTAATGCCCCCCAACTGTACCTGAATAATTCAGGACAAGATGGGAAATGAAGAAGAATAGACACATCTGTCTTTTCCGAGCATGAGATTATTTGCATATAAGAGACTGAAGTAAAGGTCAGTGGGATACACATAAATAACAAAATCAGATCTTTACGCTCAAAAGTGAAGACAAATAGAATGCACTACTAAGACTCAACTTCAGGGATATCATTTCAAAACAGAGCATTTCGCTCAAATTTTGCCTCAGTTTTCATACACTGTCTCGGTTTTCATACAGTATTGAACGTAACAAACTAGGACTTGTATTGTATTGTTCTGCGAAACCCTACACGTTTGTCGCACTGTCCATGCATTTTTTTTTATTGAGTACAACTGTTATCTCACCAGGATGTACGACATCAACAATAAGTTCCATCGATTTGTCATTTATAAATATTACACATGAGTATGAGTGTGTTTATGGAAGTAAACACGGCATCTCCTGGTGAATTTGTGGCATTTTCAAGGACTTTGTGCAATATTTTTTCAACCAAATTATTTCGATTATGGCTTTAGATGGCTGTTTGCGGGGAATATGTGAGTGGAGCCAGGAGCGGTGGGAGATTGACGTGAGCCGCTTCACTGACAGATTTTTGTAATAATTTTCGGATGCCAAAAAGAATTTTTGCCAATGCATCTGCGAGTACTTTTCCTTAATTGTCGTGTGGCGAAACACGCCTTTTGATGATGTGTAGGTCGGATATACGCGACCAGAACATTCAGACTGCAGTAGCATCGGATACATCGTATTTATATCCATATACAAAAGAGGCCTGGGTCGCATTTGAAAAAAATCGGAATTGTACTGTTCACACTGACATGAAAAAAATTACATACAGGTCACATATGAGCAAAAAAATCGAAAGCGTCTATATGGCAAAAAGCAAGGCACCACTGTACTGTGAAAATGTGATGATGATTGCAGCTCTGGATATTACTTGCAGGATGAGAGAATGGACAGTTCGGTGATTGAAATCGGAGGTATACAATACATTTTATTTAAAGATCCATCTTTTAAAAGTCCATTGAAAGCAATTTGAGTGAGGCCCCATATGGCGCAGTGCTCTTATATAACTGTAATCAACATCCAAGCAGTCTTCCTCAGACCTTCGCCAAAGTGACAAGCTCAGTTGATGAACAGTTTGGCCAGAAGTCAAAAATTCTATCTCCCTCTGGCATTTTCCATTTCAGACTCTGGGAATAAAAAAAAAATGCATGAGACATCTAGTGAGGATTTAGCTGTTCTCAGGATTTGTACCGATGCAGCAAATATGGCTTGAAATTCCGCTGGACAGATCTTTCAGACTGACAACCTTGAGTGTGTTTTGAATGATTCTAAAAACGGCTTTGTTACATCCGGTGTTTATTAGCTCTTTAAGGTGAATCAAACCAAACGAATGGGCTGTCTGCCTTTCTGCTCGACTCACAATACAGAGAAGATGGGTTATGTAAGTGTGGAGAACATAAGCCAAAAAGACTACTGAGCAACAAAATGTCGACAGGAATGTCTTTGTCAAATCTGGTTTGCAGCAGGGCTATTATTGCAGAGAAGTACGCATGAGTGCGAAGACAGAATACGAAATAACATGAATTGACAAGATGCGCATACTTCAAACAGTGTGAATAGAGAAATGTGTGAGAAGAAGTGGCTGAGAACCAAGTGAGGTGTGAGAGAGAGTGTCAGATCAGTCCCATTAATAGAAATCCAGTGTTTTGCTTGCAAAGTCAGACATACTGTACGTGCTGTCTGTCCATACTAAATATATGGTGACATGCAGTCTGTAATGAGGACAGCGTCGGAAGTGACTCACAGTGTGCACGCGCGCTCTGGCAGTGTGGCCTGTGTGCACATTTGTTTGCTATCATGATACTTTGTCGCCAGGCCAGTCTCCATATTAGCAGGCACGTCTGGTGAAACTGGCCACATCTCGGTCTGGGGTGTAAACACTACCTGGCAGTGTTTGGGGACAAGAAGAAGATTTATTATCCTCCATGTGTTTTTTTTCCGAAACATACATCAAAGTGTCCTTTTTCGCTTTTTTTTTTCAAAATGAAGCGTAGTTGGGACATTTTACATATTGGAAATGAACATTATGTCACGCCTAGTTGGACAACTAAACATGTTTCAGTCAGTATCATTTTTACCTCTCCCAAGGGGGGGTTTCATCAGTGTAGGTTTGCTGTCTACAGTATACTGTATATAGTTTTTGATATCTCTGTTGTTGGTTTTTTGATGGATTGGATGATACCCCCCAATGGTGCTCGTTTGTTCTTTTGGCAAGAATCCCTGCAAGAGATTGGCATCGGAAATAATGAATCCATTTATTTATTTCTACAAGTTTGCTGACTGTCTCCTACAGGCAGCATTGTTAGGCCCCGGCTGGGAGAAAAGTCCAAGTACCAACAATGGCCATTCCGACAACTTCTCTTTGTGGTTATGCAATTATTTAAGAGCACCAAGTTTTTTAACAAAATTATCAGAACCGTCCAAAATGTGAAGATACTTAAGAGGAGAGACGAATGGGAGGTGCTCTTTCCTTATGTCACCCCTGGGATGAGACTTAGCCCCCCAAAATCTGAGGCCAAGGTTCTCAGCCAGAAAAGGGCGGATTGCATCCTTCGGGGTGGAATTGAGGTCTTGCCCGAAGTGGAGGAGTTCAAGTATCTTGGGGTCTTGTTCACAAGCGAGTGAAGGCTGGAGTGTGAGATCGACAGGCGTCTGCAGTAATGTGGTCGCTGTAACAGATGGTCATGCTGAAAAGAGCTGAGCTGTAAGGTCGATCTATGTTCCCACCCTCGCCTATGGTTATGAGCTTTGGGTTGTGACTGAAAGAACTAGATCGTGGATTCCAGCGACTGAAATGATTTTCCTCCGTATAGTGGCTGGACTCGCCATAAGAGATCGGTCATCCAGGAGGACCTGGTGTGGTGTTCCGGGCTTAACCAGCCAGGCCCTGGGGCAGACCGAGGACACGCTGGAAGGATTATGTCTCACAGCAGGCCTGAGAAACTGGAAGAGGTGGCCGGAGACCGCGAAGTCTAGACTGCTGCCCCCGCAACACGGACCCAGATAGGCAGAAGAAAAATGTTGGATGGATGGACAAATGTTTTATTCTCTCCAATTGACAGAAAAGACCATTTTACAATGTAAAGGTTGGTTTATGCCTGACGCATCCGCGAGGTCCGCACGGCTCCGCGCGGCCCAAATTTTCCGCACCGTGCACCTAGAAAAATTTCTAATACGCAGACGGTCCTGCGTGGAAAAACATGGCGGACAAGCAAAAGCCCCTGGTGGCGGAGATTCAAAAATACAGACACCTTTATGATTTGGCTCGTAAAAATCACCGCGATCAACAGATTGTCATCAATTATTGGAGAGAAATGGAAGAGACGAGGAGGCACTAAAATAAAAAGTTGGACAAATTTAAGAGACCGAAATGTGAAGGCAAGAATGGCGCTAAAGGGAAAAATGGTGATGCAGGAGAAGGCAAGAATGCCCCACCAATTGTGAAAGAGATGGGTTGGCTATTGTCCTTTATCAAACACAGAGAAACGTTTAAGCTCAAGCTCGACACAGAGTTGTCAGCAACGCTTTCTACTTCTACTATGGTGTATTGTGTACGAATGCCGCAGACGCTCTACACTGGCACCTATCATCTGGGAAAATATGGGCTAACAGCGGGGACATGACGCACTGACAATAAATGCTGCAAAAGTTGTCTCCACCTGATTCCGCACGTCTTATTTTCACGCTGCACGTAACAGCGTCAAGCATAACCCAAGCTTTAGTTGTAATGTCAAACCAACTTCATCCTTATTCGATCCGGAGTGAGGATTTGGCAAGTAAAATTCCATATAACATTCACCCACTGATAATTGTCAAATTTCAAGAGATGTTGCTTGTTGTGCTTTTGTAAGATTTCTAATCTCTAAAGTGAGGTATTGTTTCCACCAATTAGCTAGTTTGCACGTGAGTGTTGGCAGGACTCCGCAAAAAACACACCTTACATGACCTTACATGAAAATGTGTAGATAGGTGGCATTTACCTTTGGTAATCCACAAGCCACACTTGTTCCACTTTTACTAAGTGCCTTTCCAATCGTATACATCTAAAATAAATTCTGGATCTGCATGTAACAGGCTAAGATCATAGAATGTTTGTCTATTTCAGTTATTGGTGAGCCATGGTTAAACCTCGGCGGAGGTCTGTGCTTTCGCATTCCAACTATAAGGTCAACCTCCTGTAAGGGGAAAGTGAGTTCCCAGAGGCCATAACACTGCCACTGTACACTTCATGCATTTTGAGTGCACAAAATCAGCTCATTAGGGACATTAGAAGAGAGGAATATCGATTTGCTTTGAACCGGAGACAAATTCTACACTATGGTCTGGTGTTTCATGAGCAGAGGAGCAAAGTGCTTGAAAGCAGCCGTCAGATAAATGTTGGTGGAAAGGGAGACGTCGAAAGATAGAGAATGAGCTGTAATCTGATGAAAGCCTCTTTACTCCCTGCTACCTCACCTTCAGGCTTCTAGCATTGACCAGGGCTTACGGAGGGATCAATGCTGAGACCACCAACACGACACACACATACTGTACACACACCTCAAATCACTTAAGGTACTGCCAGGCTGAACTACAGCTAGGATCACTGGAGAACACTTTGTATTAACTTCTGTACTTTTTCGAAAAATGCATAAGCTGCCTGTGTCGTGTTTTGGGTGCATGTGGGTGGATGGTGCCATAGGTCACTGATATTCAATAGATTTTAGCTCAAAAGGGAGAGCTGAGGAAGTGTGAGGAGAAAGTTAATGGTGTCTTAGCACCCATACAAGTCACCCTGCTGCACTTAAACTTAATGACCTGAACAAACACATGACCCGGGCTGCTCCAATGCAAGCGCTATCTACTTTTAGCCTTATTTTACACATGCAAACACCAGTGGGTCTGCAGTCAATGCACGCAGCCCTGAGAGCTACGAGACTGCTTTTAACATTACCATATAACAACATTATGGCCTCTAAAGCTGTCCTTTTCTGTAGTTCACACAAAGCGTAAGTAAGAGTTTTGCATGCTGATGCGAATAAACATCCATTGGGAAATAAGTAAAACATATTGTCAAACTGTGCTTCGTTGACTGGTAGTAATGCTTACATGAGTGAAATAAGACTGGAGCAAGAGAAGACTTGGCTTCCTACCATATCCTCACAGGTAAAGTAGAAACGACAACCATTCATCCGTTTTTCTATACCACTTATCCCATTCAGAGTCAAAGGAAAGCTGGAGCCTTTCCCAGCTGAGGTGGGAAGCGCAGGACAGTACACCTGATTACCTGTTAGTCACAGACTGACACACAGGCTGTGATATCCTAAAACTCAGACCTGAGTCTGTATATTTGTAAATTTTGTAGTGCTGAAACTAATGATTATTTTCTTAGTTGATTAATCTCAAGCTTGTTATTTTGTGTGATTAAGCAGTTAGGCCGTAGATTAATCAAATCACTATGAACCAAACACAAGCAGTTGGTGGTTTTTGGTCCACAACATAAATCAGAAAAGAGGCAAAAACGTCCATCATTGTTTTCCAAAGTCAAAGATGATGTGTGTGATTATCTTGTTTTGCCCAAAACACTAAAATATAGTCTGCTTTCATGTATAATGAAGGGAATTTTAAAATATTCACATTTGAGTGGCTGGAAATCAGAGAATTTAGATTAAATAAACAACTCGAATATCAAAATAGTTGATTAATTAATTGATGAATTGATAATTAATCGATTAATTGTTGCAGCTCTATAATACTGCATGTGATCAACATCATCAGTGACATCATCGAGATTCGACTTAAGGCTGCAAACTTTTCATGCTGGAGTGTAGTATACTGCGGTACCTGGATTTTCGTTATCAATCCATTTAAAATGTTTCTTACAAAACCAAATCGTACGAAAACCGAGACAACTGCTCCCATGTTAAACAATGTAAAACCAATGAATCCCTTCCAGACACACAAAATGTTAACACAAAACACTTTTAATCGAGTACTGACACTTGCGACTTTGCTTCATTTTTGGTTTTGGGATGTGTGCCTTCACAATGTAGTTCATCTGCGTAGTTGTTTTATTCTCCGTCTAGACCCTTAATCTATTTGCTAATTTCCTTCACAGGTGGCTACTCTCTGCTGTACCGTGGTTCCAAATAGACTTCTGGTAAAGCACATAAATCACTTATTTGTTTTTGCTACTTTACATTCAAGCTAGCTTATCGGTTAGCATGGCATCTCTGGCTTAGCTTAACTATTCCTCGTCCTCTTTTTGTGAGAATGAAACCTGTAAGAAAAGTAGTTTATTTGCTGCCATGGGGGTGAACATTAGTAACTTAGAGGATCAGCTCTGCGCCTCTGAAAGGACATACTGTAGCATCGCTACCTACGGAGCACTACATTACATGTTGCATCCAGCTAGCAGAGCAGCCTTTAAGCACAGACACGGTTCATGGATTGGAAATCTCTGCGGATGGATCCGAAATTTCTGTGAATTACGCTGGCGTTTGAACCTGATGTGGACATTGGATCAAATTGAGGCCCATCCCTACTTTAGGGGTTTGATGCTTCCTTCTACAGTGTGTAAACTGTCAAAACTGGCAGAATTTTTTGATTCCGGTCTGGTATTGAATCTCAGTTGTTGTGCAGCTGTACCTTATGATTGAGGACTGGTGAGTTGGGCTGCCTTCAACAAAAAATATTCATACAGGGAATCTTATATCTACATGTATATCTTGATATATCTTATATCTATAGATTTTTCCATAGTCAACTAATATTCGAGAGCACCGCAAATGGCGAGCCTAACAAATAAACAGATCTCATGTGCGACTTTTTCCACCTCTAAGAAAAAGTCTAACATTCTCAGATAAACAAATAAACATAGGTGGTAGCAACAACACTTTTATTTATTTAGTGACATAGAAAGCAGAAAGAAGTTGTTCTGTCAGCCCGAAATGTGTGGCGCTCGGCTAGCTCAATAGCATTGTCCGGTATTCCGCCGTTTAGTCACGTCTCTGAAAATTATGACATTTATGACATTATGACATGGGTGATGTGAAGTCATAACTCATCCATCAACTAAAGGCCGCACATTAGTGAGGAAAATGTTCAGGAAGGAGAGTCTGTGGGGCGTTAGCTTGAGCTTAGCTTGTATTCTTCCGCGCGTTCCTCGTGTTTTTGACGCCGCTTGCGAGCACTTCTACCGCATGGCTGGTGTGTGTAGACTCCCGTACTCTGGAGATGTCAGGGATGCGTTTTTTTCAAAAAAAATTGGCGCTGCAAAATCCAATATCCTGAAACTCTTGTCTAGTTTTAGATGTTAAACCAGACCCGATTTGGTCAGTAAGAACTACGGGCTTCACTGTGTGTATGCGCCGCCGTCTTCCGCAAGTTCTGTTAAACACGCACATCACATCAGTTGTTTATTAAAACATTTTCATATTATTCGACTGCGAGATTGATAGTCAAATCAGACTCCTCAGAATCAAATTGTCGAATAGTCAACTACTGTATTCGAAGACACCCCTACTGGTGAGTGTATATAATTGCAATTGAATCAACAGAAAAATATGTTAAAATTGTATATTATTAACATTGTGTATACTAAGCTCTGACTCGTCCAAGGCTATTTCTGTTTTCCCAACAACACACATTCACAGCAGTCTCCCCAGTGACAGATGGGCTTGATGGAACTCATCTTGTTAGTCATCATGACATCACCAACGGTGTTACTGTCACATGCATATGGATGCGCTATCCCCCCTCTTTAAACCACAAAAAAGAAACTCTACCGTGTATGTCACTTTCAGCACAGTAAGGAAGGATTTCCATTTTCTGCCACGAGTTTGTCATGTTCATCCCACGCTGTGATACACTAGCTAGATGTGCTTCTATGAATTATGAGAAGCATTTTCTTTCTCGTGGTTTCAGCATGATCAATCCGCGGGTCATTAAAACACACACGCTCACGCCGCATGTTTTGGTGGCGCACTCCTCATTCATTTGCAAAACGTTCACTTAATTCCAGCTCAGGATTATTTAAATCAGGTTTGGAGACAGATGATGGTCTGGGTCCTAATGTGCACTCATCAATGCACTTCAGGCCCGTTATAGAGCATCTGTTATTGGCCATTACAAAGGAAGGACTGCCATGCATTAACAAGCGTGTGCCTTTGGTCTGGTGTCCAAAACAAAGTATAAAGACAATCGGATTACGGATCACACAGAGGGAGTGTTGACTTCATTCTTTGCTCGGCACGCTGTCGCACCACACGTTTTTTTTTTACATTTTCAGTGACCACTCTGACTGAAGTATAAAGAATTTCACATGAAGTTCAAGTGTACTCGCTAAAAAATAAAAACAAAAGTAATGCTTATGTTCTTTGTTTTATACACATTCCAGCAATTGTCTCTTTTACCCTCATGACCTCTGGCCAAGATATATTAGTAACTGCTTTGGTGGCATTAGCAGGGTTTATCTACAACATTTCACTTTTGTTTACCTTAATCGCCATCATGCTTCCACGTATATTTCATTCATTTTTTTTATTTTACCAGGTATAAGTAACCTGAACAACTTTTAAAGAGGTTCTCAGAAAAGATAAATTTACAGCTGCAACAATCAATCCATTAATCGATGGTTAATCGATTAACCCAATTAATCAACAGCTATTTTAGCATTCGATTGTTTTGTCCTGTGATTCCAGCTTCTCAAATGTGAATATCTTTTTAATTTCCTGAGTCATCCATGAAAGCAGACCTATTATCTTTATGTTTGCTTTGACTTTGGAAAACAGTGATTTGACATTTTGCCTCTTTTCTGACATGTTGCAGACCAAACCAGTAACCGTGTTTGGTTCATGTTGATTTGATCCCTCTCGGGCAGACCTGGGCATCATATGACCCTGATTGGCCCGTTCCTATGTTGACTCTGACTAACGTGTACGGTTAACTGGAAATTCCAAAATAAACATACTTTCTAATTTCACCTCATTCATGGACTAAAGCTGCACTGCTTTTATTCTGAATGTTTTTAATTCACGTACATAATGACATAATACATATTGACACTTAAGATTGAACGTTATCAGAAGATGAAATAAGAGTGTAGGATTTTCAACAACAATTGGACGAAGATTTACTGAAGTTGGAGGTAAAGCCGTGTGTTTAGTTTGCGGGGAGCAGATCGCCGTGTTTAAGGACTACAATCTGAGTCGGCATTACCAGACGAAACACCGGGAGAAATATAAAAAAATGACTGACGCCAAAAAAGTGCGAACATTGGACGCTTTGTGAGTTAAACTGCAAACGCAGCAAGGCTTTTTTACCAGGCTCCATACATCCAGGGATGCAGCAACCAAGACCAGTTTTGTCATATCCCACAAAATAGCCAAAAACAGCAAGCCATTTTCGGAGGGGGAGTTTGTGAAAGAGTGCTTGGTAGACTCTGCAGCGCTAATAATATGCCCTGAAAACAAAGCCGCATTCGAGCAAGTCCCGCTGTCCAGGCGGACCGTGACGAGGAGGATGGAGGACATTGCGGGGAACCTGGAGCTACAGCTGCAACGTGAAGTGTCAAATTTGGACTTTTTCTCCTCCTTTGGAGCACAAAGACAATGTTGAGATGTCTTTAAAATGATCACAACCTTTACATCACTTTCCAACAGTATATGAAACTCAAATGTGTTTTGGAGTGAATGTGACTGAAAATGTTCACTAATATGAGTCACAAATCGTAAAAAGGTTAACATTTTGTCTACCACTGTTTTGAGAAATTTGTGTGCATAAATTACATTTTTTGGAAGGCAATCTCACTTTTTAATTGCATAACTTTAACATTTTGTCTTGCCTGCTTATCAAAACAATGCTATTTACTACTTTTTTAAAAATAAAGAATTACAATAAATATTATATATATATTCATATAATAGTTCAGCCTTTCAGCCTGGCCCTCCACAACATTATGTGTTTCTTATGCAGCTCCATGGAAAAAATAATTGCCCACCCCTGGTCTAGGGCCTAACCAATTACTTGATGAATCGAAGCAACGAGCTTCAGATTAATCGACTAAGAAAATAATTGTCTGCTTCAGCCCTAGTTAAATTAAAAACATAGAAAGTAGTGGTTAAAGGTAATCAGTGATTGGTGCAGGGATCTGTGATTATGAGTTGCAGAGAATTGATGACACAAGAGACGAGAATTAATGTATCAATTTTTAACTTCTTTTGTAGTCAGTTTCAGACTATTGTGCTAAAGTGCTAAAACATAGATCACAGGTGCTATTGTGGATAGCAAACAAAACCCTACATCGTTTTAACGATGAAGGGTTTTGTAGCTGAGCAGGAACCAGTGGATCTCTCCCTGAGGGTGAAGAGCTGGCCGGATAAAGATAGTGGTTGCTGAACGATGAAACGAATGGCGATACGGTAGATCAAGTTTCCTGAGAATTATTTTCTAAATATCTCCATAATACAAATTGATAATGCTGTCCTTTTGGACTAGCGTGTATTTTGCAGGGTTGATTTATTGTCAAGTTCTTTTTGGTCTAAAGCCAGCCGGCACTTGAACAGGCTGAGAAGATCGATCGTCGAGGACGCTTTATCAAATCAACTCCAGTAGATTTTTTTGAGTTTTATTTCACACTTCAACTATTTACAGGATCTTGTCAGGTTACGTTGATAACCTTGAATCAAAGAGGAGTAGCCACCAATTACTTGCAAAACAAGGACTTCGGAAAAGAGCGATCAACATTTTTGCCTCTTTCTGATACCTTGCGAAGCGAACCCCTGCAGAGATGTGTATGTAGACCAACTTGACCATCAAACAATGCACCGCCCCTCCCCCCAGAGCAGACGAGCCGATGCCAAACACAAAGCCTGCCCCTAACGTTTATTTATTTGTTACTTCTTATTGATTTATTGGTGATGCACATGTAGCAGTCCGTGCCAGTGACTTGTTGATTTGCAGTAGCGTGTTTGTGATGTTTGCCAGTTCATTTTTTATACTTCTCCACTGCAATTTCGGTGTCGGAGAAATTCCTCTTCCTCGCTGTCTTTGCTGTGATTCTGGGGAGGGAAAAAGTCCATTCATGCATTCTTAAAGAGGAGGAAAGTAAAAATATGTTGGTTTTTTTCAGTGCGATTTATAGATTAATCGAAAAAATAATCGACCGATGAATCGATTATTAAAATAATCCTTAGTTGCAGCCCTACACTTCAGCATCATAATCGTCATACGAATCGTCATACTCTTTGATGAATAGACGTACAGTCAGGTGACGCTTATTTTTACGAAAACTGGGGCTTTAGAAAATCAAGGTTTGACTATATATACAGTATATAAAAAAATCTGGATGTCAAAGAATAGGTACTGTATATTGTATGTTCATAAGCATGCATAACTCATGTGTTCACACGATATGTATCTAATACAATATGAAGGCACAGGAATGAATCGGAGATGGCATACAGCAGAATAGGTCATAGCTGTTATATTGTCAGCAGTGTACAATATAGTCTATGGTCTACTGATTAGGATCGGAGAGGTGCAGAATAAAAAAACAATCATATAGAGAGCGAACATGCACCAATCAAAAGGTTATGGAACTGACAGTGATTACATTATTGGCCTGACAGGGGCATGCGGGCAATGAAACGGCTCTGATTTGTGTCCAACGGACTGCACTCCGATTCAGCTTTCCCTCCAGCTGGGAGTAAAAGCAAGGTTTCAAAACAGTCTTTGAATGTTGGCATCAGTGAAGAGTGTGTGTACAAAAGCGCTCATATGATCCCGGCAAGAAAGCAGCGGGACACTTTAATGTGTTTGCCACGTGTATGCACGGTCGGGGTCAAAACATTTTGAGTTTCATCCTTTTGGCAGCAATTTAAAAGTCAGAATGGAAAATGGTGTTGAGCGTGTCCCAATGCTGATATCTCACAAGCTGCCGTGACAAACCATGTTTCATCTGCAACATTTGACATGCTCAGACATTTTTATCTCTGTTGAATGTCGTTTGATGTGAACTAAATTACGATGTCAAACCAAAAATTCACTCAGATCTTTTCCAGATTGCTCATTTGGCACTTTGGTGAATACAGTCCTTCCTTGTCACTTCACTCTATCACGATTTTTCAAAAATATATGGATGAATGCTGTTTCGGCGTTGAAAATGGACTAATATTCGTCAAAAAATATATTGAAGCAAATTTTATGTATTCTTTTGCATTTTCAAGCATAAAAATGGCTCAATGAAATAAAATACAAATATAAGGCATTCAGAAGACGCTGTGAATGATATGTAGTATTCTACACTGGTCACTAGGTGTCAGTAATGTTACTGTAAATGTTCACATTTAAATGTAAATGTAATTGTTCACACGAGCGCCAGTCTTGATAAAAAACAACAGGCTTTTTTTGCAGGTTTGAATTATCTCACAACAGATTCAATAATCCCCCCCAAAAAAATCCCTAATAAAAGCATGGGTTACCTTTGCTGCACACTCAACTCTGTACCCCGGCTTCCTGTCTGTCTGCCACTCAGCACCCCTAGGGAATACATGTATCGCAACACACACGAGCACGAGTCTTATTTATGTCTTAAATGGCTTATTTTACTCTTACTTATGTCGACTATATCGGGTAGTATGAGTGTAATGGTGACTATAGGGGTGTTAGTTCATATCTGGAGGGCTTTAATACTGATAAAAAACATATTTAAAAGGTTGTAAACATGTTTTCTATGCTCTAGTTATGAAAATACTTCATTTATTAGTAAGGAATCCTACTTGGCGTAAATTTGCTTATCACAGTCATGTCTGGAACCAATTACATGTGATAAAAGAGGGATTACTGTATTACATTTTGGTTTTCTTGGATCCTGTGTGGTACTGGACGGAACTTTCCTACTTTTAAGCTACTGTATGCATTCAGCTATAAGATACACTTGTACATGTAACACAATGTTTAAGGTTTGATTAAGCAATGTGCTTTCTGAGTGACGTATGGTGCAATATCCTTCCTGGTGTTTTTAAAGCAAAGCACAACACTACAGCATGATCCCATGATCATTTTCACTGTTCTCTAAAGAGTAGCGGAGCCTGAAGGCGTATATTCACAGATGAGCCCGCAGCACATCTAGGTTCTGCCTTTGTGCACAAGAGAGGAGGCTGGACCTCATTAAAACATTGGTGTTGGAGACAGAGGGCACGTTGATTCCACAGCAAATGTGGGATCTGGTTAAATGTTACATGTTGTGTGAACTGACTGGCAGGATCAGAGGTCAGGATTGTTTGCCGCCAGGGGCCTCGAAACGCAGCCGTCACGGATTGGCTCTTTGCATGCATGTTCCCTTAGCGACAAGGCCCCCCCCACACTTTCTATTAGCAGGGTCCTTACGTTGCTGCAGGTTGTTATGGCAACACGCAGGATGTGACATAATCCCATAATGTGTTGTTTATTCAGCTTCTTGGCTCGGACCTTAGGGGCAGCCTTTTCTCTAATTGTGTCGTCGTGTGAATGTCGCATGGAAATTCATCAAGCTGTCATGTAGATAATTACTCCAGAACTTCAACTTAAAGAACTTGACCGTGCGGGTACAAAAGGCAGGAAATGGTGGGTAGATTTACACGAGAAGTATGAATGTCCAATAATATTGGCCGACCAATATTGTTGGTTGATATTGGCATTAAAATGATGGGTTCATATCAGTATGAGTTTTTGTGGCGAGAATGATATAGGCACACAAGTAGACTCAATCAAACTGCAACAAACCGCACCTGCACCTACACAGCATTGAGCATCTCATAGTATACCACACATGAACGAAAATGGGCCACAACAGGTGTGTTGTTTGACTGACAATGATTGACACTGACAGATCCATGCAGAGACTGCAAGATACAAGACGAGTGAGCAGCGGCCCCTCTTCAGTTAGTCTTGAACTCTCACATGAAAACACATTCTTATTCTAGGATTCGTAGAATATATCGAGTAGAAAAAATGTGGGTTTACTTAATGCCACCTCAGCACGCTTTTCCACGGTCTAACGTCTTCAGGGTTTTTGACTTTTTGTTGACATCCATCTGCGTCAGTGCTTGTGTTTTCCCCGATCTGGGTCGAGGAAAGACAGTCGGGACAGCTGATTGTAGAAGCACCGTCCGTTAATACACATTCAGTCCCAAACAACTGACCTCCGAATCTGAACAGGCTAACTTTGTCTCCTCCATAATGACTCCATAATATCACAAAAAGCACGACAACAATATGAAAACACTGTATTATGCGCGTAGTTAAGAGAGGGAGGGTTATATGCTTTTGCCTGTATCGGCTTTGGTAATGAAGTGCTGGACAATATCGCCATGTTGGATATCGGTAAGAAAGCCAATATCGAGCATCTTTAGTTCTTAGTTAAAAACTACTTCAACTTTTCGTCAAGGTCATGTCCCATTACAAGAAACATTTCCACTGGAACTTTAAAAAAAATGTATGTATGAACGTTAACTTTCAAAACTTTTTGAGACATTCGTCCTGCCATTGATGCCTGTCTCGGATGTCGGAATGTTGTGCATTCCCATTTCAATCACGTTTTAGCAGGGCGACTGAGAAATAAGCTACACCATTTGAGGCACTTTTTCCATGATAGGACACTCACAGACTACTTGATTTGCTACATGTTCCCTCTCCTCCTCCTACTTTACATTCCTCTTATTCCACCACATGCCAGAAGTTATTTGTTAGATTGAGATCTGATGATAGTTCACTTAAGTACAGTAAAACCCCTTGTCAAGTTCAAGAAGCCGCTTTAAGATAATGACAGGTTGCAGGCATCAACATGGTACATTTTGGCCATAAAGTTACTCAGTGATGCTTAATTGGCACACAAGGTTCTAGAATAAAGTAGATCCGTTTTGTTTCGGACACACCAGAGTTTCGTGATAATTCGCAAGCTGTTGAAATGCCAATAAAAATGCAAACATTTTTGACACACCGCTCTGATGGTAGAGCGGTGGTCTCGCAACCTGACGGTTGCTGGTTCGATCTTCCGTCCACCCATGGCCATGTGGAAGTATCGTTGGGCAAGATACCGAACCCCCAGTCGCTCCTGATGCTGCGCCATGAGTACGTAATGTGGTAACAGTATCAAAGCGCTTTGAGTACCTTGAACACAGAAAAGCGCTACACAAGTGAAAGTCGATTTACCATAATTCCTATGGGAAAAAATGCCTTCGTTTTCGTATGTTTCAGTTTTTGTAGAACGTTTTGGAACACATTAATAACAAACACCGAGAAGTGTCACTTTTGCTTTGTAGCAGAGAGCTATGGTGCATTCAAGTACCACAGAACAAAGTGTGACCTGTCAGCGTTAGGCGAAAAAAACTTTATCCGTGAATTATAAAGACAAAATCATGACAACACTGTGGGCTGGTACATCCATGCTATATATTTTACCTGTGTTATCACATATTTATAAATTATTACCAATTTATGGGTTTTCAGCAGGAAAAAAATGCCTATTTTTGAAAAGAAAAAGAACATTCAAAGAAAATATTCTTTATAGCATTACAGTATCACCGACAGACTACCCTGTAATAGACATCGAGTCATCAGACCGGGAAACGTTTCTCCAATCTTCTATTTCCCAATTTTGCTGAGCCTTTGCAATGTGTGCAAGTGAATGGTGCAGTAGATCAGCAGCAGTCTGAAAGTCTTGCAGTACTGTCCAACAAATACACAGCCTACGTGGTTTGTAATTTTTCACTAATCCTGTATCGATGCATACTGATGCAGGGCTTATTCTGATTCCTCACTAATTCCACATCATGTCACATCATTTGTATTAATGCAGAACATGCATAATCACATCAGATCCCCTCTTTACACTCTAACTCTGACGAGACATGTCAGTGTCTCAGGGGGCCTGTGCAACTGTGTCGCACCTGTAAACAGTTAGTGAGTTGTGCCTTTGCTAAAGGACACTTTGAGAGTGCTCGGGAAGTAAACTCACATCTATTGCTACCATTGTGACCGGTCCACAACAGGCCGTAAATGAAGACGACCGCCTTACAGACTAAGCTCCTGCTTCTGTCCGTCCTGTATTAATGCTAATCAGCTCCAGCTCTGAGTCATGCACACCTCCCACAGGAAGCACTGCTAACACCGTGACATTAATGTTCTTCAGATTAGTCTGGGTTAATTCTTTTAATTCCATATTCATAGTGAGAGGACAACCGCCTTGCATGAGGGAAGGTATTTTGCTCTTAGATCTTACATTTAATTACGCCTGCTAGGTGTTTCAGGAATTTATTCTTATTTTTTATGCACTATAATTGAGTTCTTTTTTCTGGTATTTGAATTTCAGAAGCTATAACATTAGTGTATTTTCTGAACTATATTGCGACTTATCAAAGGGACAGTGTTTACACCAAAAAAGAGACTAAATTACTGTAAAGGTATTCAATACCGTAGTACTGCGTAAATTAAGTATTTTCATTAGAGATTTGGGTGTTGGCTGCGTGGTCCACGATGGCTGAATAAACAAGCAATGCTGGGAGTAGTCCGTCCACATCTTTAAGATTCAACGTACCAATATTGTACGAGAACCGAGGCAAAGTTTTGGCAAATATTTTTGTGGAAAACCCAATCATAGGAAAACTGGGGCTCTGGAAAACCGAGGTTCTACTGTATTTCAAATATGATGAGTATACAATAGAGACGCTATTGCTTTAATGGTTTGATGTCATCTCAAGCACAAGGACGTCCCTTATCCAGGTGAATGATACATGTACGCAGGTATTTCATGGGGAGATGGCGAAAAATGGCAGGGTGAAAATGTTTCTGTCATCAGAATCAGTGTGCTGACTGCACAGACAGTGCCCAGCTGAGTCTGACCAATAATCGTTTACCCTGCTTTTTTCTGCGTCTTCTTACAGGTTGCCACATCTCAACAGGTGAGGCCCATTGATCTAGCGCTTCTGCACGACCTCTCCGTCCCTCGCCACCAGACTCCTCTGCTAAAAGCTGGCTCCCCTCACGTCGATGGCCATGGCCTCCACTGGCCGACTGCTGGGTCTGGCTGAGCTGGGGCTGAAATGTGACCAGGAGATTGAAAGGCGATATGAGATTGTGCCCTCTGTGGTGTGCTCCATGAGCTGCCTCTTTGGAATCATCTACTGCTTCTTTGGTACGTGACATACAAGTCGAGAGTTTGCTTCATTCAAGTCTCAGCGTGGTTCCGCACAAATGTGACTAAATGGTTCTTGTGCATTATTAACACAGCATGCTGCTTTGTGTTGTTACCTCATGGAGACACTTTGTTATCTTTAGGTGTTGTTTTTCAGCCACGAACAGTTTCTCTTTGGACGCATGTACGTCGATAGAGCTCGACTAAATAATGCATTTTCGTATTTTTTAAGTGAGCTCTTCAAACATGCCGTGCTCTACTTTTTAATTACCAAGCGAGCCTGGCTGTTTTAGCGAAACAGAATTAAGACAGTTCAAACTGTAAGCTCTTAAATGGGGGGCAAACGTTGAAAACAAGGGAACAGTCCGCGATATGTCATGAATAATTTAATAAAACAAAAGATAAATGCGACAAAGTTAGCCTAGCTTGAAAGCTAACATACTAACTAGGGGTGGGAATCTCTGGCCACCTCACGATTCGATGCGATTACGATTCGGAGGCCGGCGATGCGATGATAAAGCCATTATCCATGCATCTTTTTTTGTGATCAATAGTTTTTTCGTGCATAATTTTTTTTATATATATATCATTTCTTTTACTCACTGTGCACTACAAAAACAAAGCATATTTGTAATGAAATTAAAATAAACATTAAACAGATGAATGTACTAGCATTATCTTTTAATAATTGGAACGTTACATCTGCCAACATATTTCCCATTGTACAGAACCAGCAGGAAAAGTACCAGGAGCAGTATGTATGAAATTAAGAAAAAAAGCATATTCTGAGTAACAACATAAAAAAATCTGCTGATAGTCTAAATCACACGTGTCAAACTCGTGCCATGGAGTTTGACTCGCCTTTTCCGAGTTGGGTGGAAAATAAGTTATCACCTGCTCGATGGTTCTCTGGTTGGCAGCAACTTCAGCTGGTTTCCTCCCGGTTCGAGTGGAAACGTGCTATGTGGTTTCTCATATTTGTCGGGTTACCAAAATATTTTAAGCTCGCATGACAAAGCTCGCATAATGTCTGGCTCTTGTTCAGCTATGTGAAAGCTAAAGTGCTTCCAGGCGCTCGCTTTAAATCCAGAGGGTGCGGGACAGAGGTTACGCTCAGCCATTTTGGTAGCATCTTATACTTAGGTGCACCACCATAAACTGTCTGGGCAGCACTTCTGCATTCCATCTTTTTGTTTGGTATATTTTTTTTCCGTCAGCATCGATTGAATGAATCGATTAATAATCGTCTGTGTCCGCATTGCGATGCACTTGAGAATCGATTATTTCACCCACACCTTTTACTAACACAGCCCTTAGACCGCTAACTTAATTAACTCACTGAATAAGCAGCATTTACACTTACCTAGTAGCATACAGTAGATGTCTAAAAATTCACATCTCCTGTATCAACGGCTCCCCTTTACTTTGAAACCAAGATCATCCATTTCCACTTTGTAGATGCAGAGAAAAACTTTTATTTATTTGGGATATCTTTTTTTAGCAAAATGGCCCAGAGTGGAAGAGGTTAAGCACTAAATTATTAAAACCTCAGTCAATTTCTGAGATGAAGTACATTTTTATTAGCAGTTCTTTTAGCTGGAAATGACAATAGAAGGTGGCAAAGGACAGCAATTTAATAGAGAAGGTGAGAAACGCGACTGAATTTGATCTTGCCAGGATATACGGGAAGTCTGCATCAACAATAAGTTCTAGGGCTGTTTTGGACTAAGGATTTTCATAGTTGAATCTGATTCATTAGATTTTGTCCTCAGTCGACTAATATAATAGTCACTCGTTTTAGGTGATAGTCAATGACGTTTTAATAGGGGTGTCATAAGATCTCGTGTCATAAGATCTCGCGAAATTAAAATGTGTGATTTGTCGTTCAGAAAAAAACGTGGGCACTAGGCCTTGGACGATAATAAATAAATGAATTAATCACACAATAAATGAAAATGAACTGGATCGTTTTCTCCGGCCTCAGTATATTGCCATGTACATGTGTGCATGTTTTCCTTGTCTCTTGCCTCCAAACATGCAGGAAGAGTGTTCACCATGTGCATTGGTTTCAGCACCTTGGCGAACAACGGCATGAACACCGGTCGACTGACCGGGCTCAGTCTGTTTGTCTCAGTGGGTGGAGGCGGGGCTGGTAGCATACACACAGAATGCAGAAGAGTGTAGAAATTAAATCTGATGTTATATTGTGACCAGTAACACATACAATAAATTATATATTTGTTATTATTTTGGCCCTCGCATGCAATTAAGCCACCAAAAACATTAGCAACACCTCCAAACTGTTACAGATCCTAATATGGCTGTCCTAGACTGAGCAGACATATCTAATATTGTGTCTGGTGAGTGTATTGTAGTCGTCAGACTGTCATCCATGCATCCATTGTCTATACCTCATGTCATCTGCAGGCAGCTATTGCGGCATGTATTTCAATCATTAAGTAAACTGTAATTTAATTCAGCACAACAGACAACAGGAGCAGTCGTGTAAGACAATGGCTGTGAGAACACAAGATAAAGAAAAAGGGGCATAAACTGACGTGAACAGATGGGATGAATGGTCTGATAGCTGGGAGGATATTAAGGGAAGGTGAGGGGCCAGCAAGGGGGAGCCGAACAAGATGAATTCAGTGTAAGAAAAGGATTTATCTGGGAGAAGACAAGAAAAGCCAGGGTTTATACATGATATGATGGGAGAAGAATTACAAATGTGTAATGTGTGTGCTTCTGACCAAACTAATGTAAAAGTTGACTTCCAAGCTTCGGAAACGCTTTGTTTCACTTCTGTCAGCTGCTCATTGAGGCTTTGTCTTGCAAAAAGGGCAAGCTGTTATGCAGAGCGCACTGACTTTTAGGAAAAAGTAGGAAATAAGAAAAGCTAAGAGAAGTACATCAAGTAAATGAAGTATGGCCACCAGGGAGGAAAATGGGCTGGACAGAAGAAAGAGTATTGTTCAGCTGTGCAATGCCTGATTACACAAAGATAACAATCTGATGTTGAGTCCCCTTGAGTCCTTCCTCGCACAGAAAGGAACGTGATGACTAAAGTAAAAAGAGACATGCACGTTTTAATAAGCTGAAATACGAAGCTAAGGTGCTTTTAATATAATCTAGCACATTGAAATGACTTTGTGGTCAAGCCAAGAAAGACTGAAGAGGGCATGCGATGAGACAAAGAAGAAGGAAATTAGAAGGGCAGCAGCTGTTTTGATCAGCTTGCCTGTTGACTACTGAATGTGGATGACCTTTTATTATGAGATCATTATCCAATTTGAAGCAATCTCTCATAGGTTTATCTGCTTTTCCATTATATTATAATAAGGGATGCTGTGGTGTTTGTAATTCAGGCTGTGAACATTTACCTGTCAACATTTGCATTTGAAAATATGGGAAATTTCCCAGGAAAATACATCAACATTGAAAAACAATCTCTAAACAGAGTGGGAGGTGTACGACACCGTCTCTCCCACACATATACCGCTGTCCTTTCATCCCTTCCTAAAATATTCAATCATTTAGCCTCTAACAAATAAACAAGGCACCTTGGTTTGAAGCGTGTCCATGACCATCGTGACATCTGAAACGAGGGTGATACCTCACATATGGCTGTCATTGGCCCCACTCCATTATATCTTAACGACTGGCATTTGACACCATAAAAGATCGAAACCGTTCTTGTCTGGACATGCCTCTACTTTTGGAGGACTCCTGCACCAACTGTCCTAGCTAGTCAGACTAGTGTTTGTCCCACCTAGTCATTGAGCATGAACTGATTGAAGTCTGCTGGGTGGGAGGTGAAACGTCTTCTAAGACAACAGCACAGTTGAAATCGATTCACTGCCTTGAGCACACAGTACAATGACGTGGATGAATGACAATATCCACAGGCAGGGAAAATAAGGGAACAAGTTGCAAAGTTGTTGACCGCAGTTTTTACAGAGTGTTGCGGACCGGAGAGGATATTTTCCCCAAGAAGTTAAAAAATACAGAACAAATACGGGAACGGTAGGATGCTGGGAAAGAAGAGCAAAATACAGGAGTTTCACGGGATAAACAGAAGGGTTGACAGGTATGCTCACTAACAGCTTCAACCAACCAGGCTTACTTACAACACTTCCTTTTGTAAGGCAGTACCGTGTCATCTCTCACCAGGCAGTTTTCTCGAACCGCAGGATCATATCATCATTTCTTTTCCCCCCAGCCCTCTAAAAATGTAAGAGTTTTGAGTTTTAGTTTGCATGCAAGCTTGCCCAAACCTCATGTTTGTGTTTTTTCTACCTCTCCTCAGGCTATAGATGCTTCAAGGCCGTGTTGTTCCTCACAGGCCTCATGTTTGGCTCTGTGGTCATCTTCATGCTGTGCTACAAAGAGAGAGTGATGGACACTCAGCTCAGCATAGAGGCATCAGTGGGCATCGGTCTTGGTATCGGGACCTTGTGTGGCCTGGTCACCATGTTGGTTCGCAGTGTCGGGCTGTTCATGGTGGGGCTGCTGCTGGGCCTGTTGGTTGGCGTGGCTTCACTGGTGGTAAGATAATACATTGGAATGTAACATTTCCACGATGCAAGTTTGTTACAAGCGCCAATCTGCCTGAAATATCAAGAAAACAATCAACCCCTAAGCTGCTAAGCTTTTCTTTCTCTCTTCTATTAGGTCATGGAGGAGTTTTACCATCCCAAAACAGTCTGGGTTCCTCTGGGAATTCTCTTGGGCTCCGGAACCCTGTTTGCTGTCCTTACTCTTCAGTGGCAACGCTGCTTCGTAACTTTGTCCACAGCCACCTTCGGCTCCGCCATCATCACGATCACAGTGGATTATTTCATAGAGCTGTTTGCGATGGTCAACTATGTGTACGAGAGACTCAAGGTACTTCTGCTGGACTCTTTGTGTTTCTCACTGAACTGTTAAGAGAAAACAGGACAAATTATAGTTATCTTTTGGGGTTGGGAGTAAGTTGCTTGGCTGAGAATTCAAGATAACACATTTCAAATTTGTCAGCAGTAAGCTGCTACTTGGGATTGGATCTAGGGCTCGGGCTAGGGCAAGGCCTAGGTTTTGAAAAACAGAGCTCCTCGACATCGGCTTTCTTACGATATGGTACAGCACTTCATTACCGATCCCGATATTAACTGACACCAATATCGGCAGGAGCTCTCCCCTCAAACTAATGTCGTGAAATGAACACATTATGCTTCTTTTAGAGAATGCTAGGCCTGTCACGATAATCAATATATCAATTAACCGCACGATGAATAAAAACAAACTCGATAATTTTGCTGGCCTCGATATCTTGACACGCCCATGTGTGTTCGATATCTTCCTCTCGCTCTCTACCAAACAGTTCATCATGACGAGAAGGAATGGTTGTGTGGAGAAGTATTTCCCCGGTGGTAGTAACACTGGTGATAGTTGGTGGAAAAACTCCTCTTACGGAGCGTGAATGGAAGCTAGCTGGGTTAGCTTAGTTTAGCAGAGCATGTTAGTGCGGCTATGTGTGTGTGCGACTCAGGCTGTGTGTTTACACCGTGTTTACGGTTTGTAAATGTAAGCGGGCTTCTTACGATGCCCGCAGACGTTGTGTAAGTTTTCAGTGGAATAAGGCGAAAGGCACTTTTAGTCTTGCTCCCAGCTTGCTGTCACCAGACATCCTCAACACACACAATACACTTCCGGCTTTCAAAATAAGAGCGCCACATCCTGGCTAATTGTGTGAACAACATAAGGGTGTCATAAAAATATCTTATATTGCAGTTGAAATTGCATTGGTGATGTCTTCCTGAACCGCAGGCATGGGCATTACAATTTGTCGATGATTTTGTAGAAATGTTTGCAGTGGCTGACGTCTTATTCGAAAATTTAGCTAACCTTCATCCGCTGCTGAATTACTGGGCAAAATGGTCCAATCATCTAGTACATCAAGGAAATGTATATGCAAATGACGTCTGCTTTGACACACAATGTGAACTTCAGAGTATTTCTGGGTTGTTTGTCCATTTCTTGTCAATACTCAGGTAATAACGAAAGTGACACTGTTGCAAAATCAGAAATATTGTGATTGATTGTGCTTTTTATTTAAGTGTAATTTTTGCTAAAAGAGACTGAGAGTCCATGTTATTCTCATTGGGTTTTTGTTTGTCTTTTTGGTTTATTTAATTGATAATGTTGTTGTTGTTGTTTTTTTTTTATTTTAAAGCTCTTGACATTTAAATTACAATGTTGAGCCAAACCTCGGTCTTCTTATGCTCCAGTTTTTGTATGATTTGTTTTTTGCCAAAACTATCCCTCAGTGTTTGTAATTGGGGGGAAAAAATGATACCAATATCAGTCCGATCAGTCATGTCCGATATTATCTGACATCCCTAGAAAACAGTTATGGTCCATTTGCAGACAATACAAGAGAATGCACAGTGTGCTGCTTGATGAGTCGCAGACAATGTGCAGTGCTTTTCGTGTATTTCTGTTGGAGATTCAGTGAGACTGAGCCTACATGCTTAAACACTGCAGCAAGTCACGGGTCATCCGAGCTTCCTGTCGTGAAATAGCTTGTTTTATACAAGCTAGTCAGATTGAACTTTGACCGGGAATATCATTAGACCCACTGCCAGTCCATGCGAGCAGTGGGGTGCTTTAAAGCCTCCTCCAGGCTATATTTACACCTGCCCATGCAAACACCTTATCCCTCTTTATTGGGCTTGCCAATAAATTTCACCAGCAAAATTTATTCTGACAGCGGCTTTTGTAGGCTTAGTACAAGATTTATGCTTCAACTGCGTACACATGGTTTTATCCAGATAACAGCTCATGTTGTTGGACTCTTGCTGGTATCCATCAATTGCTTTTATGACTGCTCCTTAATACGAGGCAATGTAACGTCTATCTATATATTTGCACCTTTTTGTTTTCAGTGCAGCGCATGAATTAAGACTACCATTGTCGTTAACACAGGTGGCACCCAAGAAGCCAGTGTGCTGGTTCACATGGGTCATTATGGGGGTGTGGCCTGTCCTGGCCCTGCTCGGAGTGCTGATTCAGTGGAAAGTCACAGCAGAGGGGTTTTCTCACACGGAAGGTAAGCGCATAACCACTATGTTATTATACTCGCAATATCACGATGTCATTATTATGTTGTCTTAGAGTTAAAAATAGCTTTTTGAAGGATTGTATTGTTACATTGTATATGTTTATTTTTGAATTATTTTTAGGTAATTATTGTATTTTATTATGTTTATATATTTATTATATTATGTACATTGCAATATGTATTTTATTGTAATACGGTAGAGTAGTCAACAACAAAAAATGTTGCTTTTGAAAAAAAAAAAAGGTATAGCTCCTAAAATGTATTACAATTTAAAATAAAAAATATACATTATAATTCATAACAGTAGACTATATTAATAAACATCACAAAATCAACTTGTTATTTAAATAATACTGCCATTTAGCCACATTAATAAATAAATACAGTAGATCCCCGCACATTCGCGATATAGCATTCACAGCCCAGCAAAGGTAAAAAATAACTATAACTTTTTTTCATTTTTTCTATAGAAAACAGACCTCCTTCACCCCAAGTCGGTCATAATTTACAATTACGTGATAATACAGGTCACACTATTTATTTTTTACGCGTTCATGACTTTATAAACCACTGATAATGTTTTTTCGTCAAGCTCACTTTGTTCGGCTGGACTTGATTGCACCATAGTTGCTGCGAGACACAAAAGTGAAACTTCGATGTCATTTCTACACCGATTCCATCTGTTCATGGATCATCATACGTTTTTAGAGATGCAACAGTTAATCGATGAAGCGATGATTAACCGACAACTATTTTTGTATTCCATGAATGGCTTTTTGATGTAATAATGTATCCTCTGTGTTTGGTTCAAGTAGTTTTGGTCCGTCTAGGACCTACACAGTTACTCGATTAATGGAAGCAACAACTTCAACATGAAGTGAACAGGCGCGTTTGAAAAAAAATTACGGGCTTGTTCGTCAGAGATACGTTCTGGTCGTCCGGAATCATAATCCCCGCGACTTAATTTAATTTTTTCTTCTCCTTTTACCCTAAAATTGTCATTTGTATTCTTACAAACTGCATCTAGAACACCAGAAAAAAAATAACACACCAGAAAATCTCGTCAAGTATCAACATGGGGTCACCCCAAGCTGGCTGTTGCAGTGTTATTAAAGCGCTGTAATTGCCTCCGAAATCATAACCATTATGAGGAAACACAATGTGTGCTAATGTGTGTTTGCGTGTTATTAAGAGCGATAGCTTTTATCCGAGCTGAAATCAGCCACAACACAGATGGCAAGATGGCACCAGCCGTCGCTTGCGCCAACAAATACGCCAAACACAAACACACAACTGTCACGGTCGTGCATGCGGGGAACACGACGACAGAAAATTACTCTCTTTCCCGTTTGTTCTGCGAGTGCAGATAAGACGATGTCACAAGTGCCCTTCAGTAACACTCAGTTGGTCGCAAATGGACTGTTTAGGTTGTCTTAGACCTTTCGCCTCTCATCCGAGTAGGCTTCATCAGTTCATGCCCAATGACTAGATGGAACACACACCAGTCAGACTAGATAGGACATCTATCCTAGGTCCTAGACGGACCAAAACTACTTGAACCCTGAGAATACAGTGCCCTGGATGAATGACAATATTCACAGGTCCTTCAGTAACGGGATTTAACAATCGCTAGCCTAGCTACTAGTCAGAGGTGTTGAAAAAGAGCGAAAGTGATAGAGACAGGAGGACATTTTGCAGTTTCCGAACAACAGATTCCTGGGGAAAACATGATTCATTAATAGGAACAGGGCCGACTCATCAACTCCCGTCCGCAAGTGATAAACACATGCAAGTGAGTGACACATCCAAATTGTCACAACAATATCTGGCTTCCGCCTTGCATATTTATGCAAACGCACACAGGGTTTGCCCGTGTGTGAAGGAGGGATAAGCAATAAATGTGATTGCAAGAATTAACTTAAACAGCACAAAAAAATAGCTACATGAAGCAGTAGAAATTGCATGTAAATGCTGAAGCTGAACTGAAATGTCATAATATCCTAGAAATGTGTTGAAATCTATTCACTGAGGATCGAACCAGCAACCATCAGGTTGGGAGACGACCACTCTACGACTTGAGCCATGCCACAGTGCACAGAATAAGCAGAAGGTTACTTGCGATGTTAAATGAATTTCCACCAACAGAGGGTGACTTTGAAATTGTCCATTTTTAATGGGAAAAAATGTCACAGTAAATAGTGAATTATGAAACATGTGAGCATTTTTAGAAAAGTCCTGATAGCCCGCATGTCCTGAATGAGCATGAACATTTTGATGGTGGAATGGTTTGAATCGACTTTGACATGTGGGAGTAGTTAGCAGCGGAATTTGAAATGTCAGAATGTAAAAATGGAGACCGATTGTTGAAATGTATAAACATGAATGATTAAACGAGTACTGAGGATTGAACCAACAACCATCGGGTTGGGAGACGGCTAATCTCCCAGAGGGGTAGTGTACATAACCACATACAGGGTTTCCCCTAGGATTTTTGAAGCTGTGGTGGTGGGCTGAATGGGAGTGTGGACTGCCGCCGCTGCGTCTGCAATTTTTGTTTGTTTTGTGACAACTAACCATTTTTTAATTGACTTATTTATTAAACTTTTTTTCAACAACCAGCACTACATGAACCGAGAACATTGCAAAACTGTTGGAAACTCGTGGAAAATGAACTGTTCAATAATATCTTTTTTAGTTCCAAATAACACAATTAACAAAATAAAATAACAATTTAAATATTTTTGTTATAGAAATCTGTCCTGCATAAAGAGAACAAATTGAGAGTCCAGGGTTATGATAGCACAGGTGTATTAAAACTACTATGACAAAAAGAAATGAAAGGTTTTATGCGACTGCCAACATTTAAATTGTACATTATTTACAAAGCGCATCTCCACTCAGTGTGCTCATTTGACATTAAATACAGGCGTCATGTTTGAATAGAACACTTATAAAAAATACTAAGAGGTGAAACAAATATTCTTTGGTGAACATCATCAGCTGGCAAGCTACTGCTAGCATACAAGCTACCTGTCGGAGACCCCGGTGATAGCATCGCTATCTTAAAGCTGGTTGTTTATGTTGAACAATTTAGACACACAACTAGTCTTTTGAAGATAAGCTGTGATATAATGATAATACGAGCGCAAGGTTGTTAAGTCACACTTTAAAAAATAAGTGGTGATGATGGTTGATGATGAAAGTATTCTATGAACATGATAACCACTTGTAGCTTTCCCATGGGACAAGAAACTAGCTAGCGGGCTGCCGCAAGAGAGGCAGTGAGAGCCAGGCAAAATGTGTACACAAAAATGGCAGAAAATCGAATGAGATTGAAACGTGAGCGATCACACATGCTGGCTTAGCCTGTGACAAGCTGTCGTCAATTGACTCCACATTTTGTGGATTCATTTTCATTCTCTCGATAATAAGAAACAAAGTGAATGTCAACCCAAGGCCGGTCGCGTACTTTCATCTGGTCACGCATACGCAAGTGCCAACGGGGCAGACCGGCCATTCCGGTGCACGCTTAACAAAATAAAGCACAGTGAAACATTTGTGATATTTTAAATTGTTTTATGTGCGTAAATAATAATTATAATATACCATATACTGTGTATCCATTCATACAATATATTACTTAAAATTGTGTTCAAGTTTAAAAAAAAAACCAACTAATTTTTAAGAGGTGGCAGCTTTTATTTTGTCGTGGTGGTGCACCACGATCAATTACATCTAGCGGAACCCAATGAAGTAAAGCAACGAACGTGATTTCTATGACATTTTAGTGCGAGATTACTGTTTCTTAGAAGACGCAGCTGAAGCGATTTAGTCGACTTTGTGTTCATGCTGAGAAATAATGGCAGAGAATGGGGGGGGATGTTGCAGAGGGAGCAGGTGTAAGGTGGGGTGGTGGGGGGACGGAGGTTTGAACTGGAACATACTGGGTAAACGGGGCACCCAAGTGGGCCAGTGAGGAGAATCACGTGGCAGTGATTGGATTGCGTGCCGCACATGGGAGCGAATGATCTGCATGCCCGTCATTGGCTGGTGTTCCTTTTTGTTTTTCTCCCATTGGTCCCAACACACACACACACATGCACACACACACATTTGGCCAGGGGGCCAGAGAGGGTGAGCTGAAAAAAGGAAAATGGGGGTTTCATTAAGCATTTCTCCGGCAGATGGTGCCTCGTTAGCCATGCTCTCGCACAAAGAACAACAAAACAATAGACAATAAACACGCACACACATACACACGGTAAGGGTGACACTTTTATTATGTGCAGAGGAGTGATTTAACATTATTGCATCATTATTTCATTGTGTGTCTGCACATACTCATCCAGTCTACAAAAGAATCTGAAAAATGAGGAGCAAATATTGGGAATTTTTAAAGATCAATCCTTCATTTGCCTTGAGCACAGAAAACTTGTTTACGACCTTCTAAATATGTTTTTTTAAACATTATTAGAGCCCTCTAGACATGAAGTAACACCCCTATAGTCACCTTTACACTGCTATTACCCAATATAGTAGACATATTACGAGGAAATAGGACATAAATAAGGCTTGTGCTCGTGTGTGTTGCTGTAAATGTGTTCCGGTGCTGGGGGAGACGAGTAGGGGGCGGACGGCAAATGACGTCGGGGGTTCAGAGTTACTGATACCCAGTGACCTGTGTAGAATGCTACATATCATCACATCGTCTTTGAATGCCTCTATTGCCTTATATTTGTATTTTACTTCATTTAGCCACTTTTATACTTGAAAACACTTTGGGCAAAAAAGTTCATTTTGCTTCACTGTTCATATTTGTTATATATACTTTTTAAAAATACACGTGATAGAGTGAAGCTGTGAAATTCAAAGTGCAAAGTAGCAAAGGGATTACTGTACTTCGGTTTTTATTATTAAGTCATCCCAAAAGGTCCGAAATGTGGCAATTTTTACCATAGGAAATAATTTAAATCCAATGAATCCGTTCCTGACACCCAAAAATATTAACAAAAAATTATGCTTCTGCATGCAAAAAAATAAAGTAAAAAAAAAAAAAAACATTTAAATAAATGTACATTTATTAAATTAATTCAATTAAATGTAATGAATCCAATATTTTTCCACTTAAACCAAACCAACCGAAATGGATGGAAGTTATTCGTACATCCCCGTGAGACTGAATTCAATAATGTTTCTCATCTTCTTTTATAAATTGCTGACACGCGCAAATTTATTTGGCCCCATGACGGGTTATTAGGCAGTGGCACTCCATAAGAACATGCATGGACACCGAGTCAGCAACACGAAGGGTGCAAAACATTTTTCAACAAAAAAACGGGCCGTAGGAAAACAGAGGTTTGACTGTAATTTCTTTAGAGGTTGTGAAAATTACAAACACCCACTCACAATAGCTCAGGATAGCTTCAATTTGCGTTCTTATGTATGTTTTAGATTGAGTTTTCCAACAACAAGGTAAAAAAGTCCATCTAATACACCTAAAAAACAGTAACTGTAAGAAACTGAACATATACCCACTCACAATATGTTGGCAGCAACATGGAGGAAGGAATATTATAGTTGCAATACTTCAATGTTCACAAAGAAAAGCTTTGAAATATGTTCTTTTTCCCATCACGTCTCTCTTGTAGTTCATGTCTTGGTTCCTCCCGACTATCTTCTGCTTTCTCTGTAGTGGTTCTGAGTCGACAACAAAGGCGAGTCCAGCTCATGCGCATCCGGCAGCGAGAAGAGCGGCTCAAAAAGGAGAACGAGAACAAGAAGAAGAAAAAACAACAGACGCAGAAGAGCAGCCAGAAGCAGAAGGCCCACAGCCTTCACCACCAGCAGTACCACCACCCGGGGACGTCGAACCCTCATCACCCGGCCCGCAGCTCGCAGACCCCCAAAATACCTCCCTCGCAGACGGAACCCGGCTTCCATCGTAAGCCCAACCCCAAAAAGCGCTTTGAAGGAGACGTGCTATCACCGGTAAGACGTGCTGCTTCAGTTTCACTGGAATTTTTACCTTTTTTTAGAACATTGAGGTGTTAGTGTGGTTGCCAGGCGACCAAAATGTTCTCACACTGATATTGTGTGTGTGTCCGCAGAGCTACATCCGCAGTTTCAGGGACAGACAAACGGACAGACGAGCGTACTCCCAGAGTCGAATGATGAGCCGCTCCAGGATGGCTGAACTTGACTATGACTGCGGCTCCCAAGTACCCCTCACAGCACCCTCTGGGCCGCCGGTTCGCATCTGATGCCTGACCATGCGCACCCCCTCCTCTAAAACACACCCCAATGACAAAAGGCTGAGTGTGTTGCCAAGGTGGTCGGGCATGTGTCGACACGGCCTGTTTGCCTTTCCCGTTTAAAGCCACAAGAGAGCCGGAACTGCATCACAAGATGAGGAGCTGCATGTCACGTCTGCTGTTCTCTAGGTTGAAGTTACAGGAGGCGAGAGAGGCAGGAAGCATGGACTTGCCCAGTGCAACTTTTAATTTAATGTCTGAACTTTTTTTTTTTTTCCCCAAAGAGTCATGTTTGGCGGCTTCGAGGGAAGCTGCCACCTTCAGAAGTTGCCTCAGCTGAAAGAAAGCGAAAGGAGGAAGTTTATTTCCTGCTCGTGTTTTCACTGGAATATTTAATTGTCCCCTCTTTTGCACTCTCCCTCTGCAAGATGTTGTCATCTCATTTGTTGGCTGTTAGGTGTAGTCATCACTGGCACTGGTCACTACAGTAGTCCATTGCACAAACATGTACTTTTTTTTTTGCTTCATTTAAATTGTAAACTTATGTTTGCCCTTTTCCTTGTTAATACATTGGAACATTATGGAGGGAAATTTGTGTCTTTTTATCCAATCAAACGAAACAAAAGTGGAAATCAAAACAATTATTTGCAAACAAAAAAAATACTGAAAATTTAAAAAAAAATTAAAAAAATATAACAATTAACAATAAAAAAAATAACTAATAAAATAACAATCAAATGTTAGGAAAATTTTAGGAAATGCAATCAAAATTGTTATTTTCATCAGAACAATTTCTTGATTAATATTAAAGAAAGGCAGCATTTATAAAAAATATAATTGGTAAAAAATAATGTTTGCAAATCCATTTTTTTTGCAAATATTTTTTTAGAATTTCAAATCCATTTTTTGTTTGATTTAATACTGTAAGACACAAACTTCTCTCCATAGGACACAGAGTCAGCAACGCGTAGTGTGCTTTGTTTGCACGCTCAATTTTGCAGAACGATACGGTACAGGCAGACTCTCTTAAAGTTTGCAAAGTGCAATATTGTACGAAAACCAAGGCAACATTTTCGCCAAAAACGGAATCATACGAAAACCGAGGGTGGAGCATATGTCTTTCTCTTCTCTTTCTATTCTGTAATTCTGTTTTAAACAACAAGCACACAGGAAATGGTTGTCATATACCGGCCCCAAAAGGAAATAGGCAACATGCAATGAAATGTGCTGCAGCGTTGGTGCACACACACAAACTGTGTGGCCGCGATGGATCGTACCAAATACTGACTAAAGCTAGGGGGGTTGTTTACAATGTATATGTAATAATGTGAGGGCTTGGTTCTACTTTTGTGCGGTCAATACACTGGTAAATGGAATCTATATATACAGTACAACATAATGTCATCACGCATGAGAATGAAGTTGATGATGGAGGCTGTGAGAGGGAAGGAGTTGCAATGGCGCCCTCTTATGTTTACAACTGGACTGTGTTTTGTTTTTGTTTTTTTTATTTTTAGGTTTTCTAAATTCTTGTTCTGGGTACCAGACAATGGACATGATATGTTTTGTTGTATTTTTTTTTATATTTTTTGCCATCCACTGCTTAGTAGCTATGACCATTTAATTGTTTGTACATCTTGTAGATGTTTTCAGATTGCACTGAGGTCAATGCAGAAGTGCTACAAAATATCTTGCAGCGGTGTAAAAGTTGCACATCTTTGAGGGGCACGTTGTGTTCGTCCGTGCATGAGAGTCCTTGTCCAACTGTTGTGTTTTCCTGGTGTCGATGTGTCTCCGTGCAACGTGTCCTCGTAAGAATTTAGCAGAAATGACGCAACTGGAACGCAATGTTAACGTTCAAATTTGACGGTTTCCGTCAATCGGCACTCCGAAAAAAACATGGCGGTCGCGACAGATTGAAACTCAGGGTGGGCAATACTGTCAGTTTTGGTATGGATTCGATACCAAGTGAATGCAGGGCCAGTATTGCCGATGCTGATACACAATTTTTCCGTTGAGGGATTTTGTGATTTTTTTTTTTAAACGTCTTTGTGAACTTAGAAAGTGTTAATTAATTATATAAAATAATTAATACTAAACAATAATAATAAATTATACACAATTGTAAAAATATTAAATAAAAACTTTAACAATAATACAAAAAAATTGTAAAACCTCAAAAATGCAAATAAAATTTATAATTTCATGAGAATCATTTTAAAATTTGTAAACAAAAGCAGCATAAAAAAATGAATGATTTTAATCTTATTTGTGAACTTTGAAATGAAAAAATAATGTAATTAGTTAATTACATTACATCAATTTTGGATAATCATTAATAATAATAAAATATACTAAACATAATTTTAAAAAATAATAAATATTTAAAAATATTTTTTTTTGCAGAACTTCAGAAAATGCAAACAAAATTGTTTCAGAACCATTTTTAAATTTGTAAACAAAAGCACATTTTAAAAAATTATTTGGCAATTCTTTTTTTTCATTAATTTCAAATTTCTGGCCCTTTTTTTTTTATTAATTTCAAATCCATTTTTTGTTTGGATAAAAAGACAAATTTCTCTCCATTGGGCAAGTGAGTCATCAACACCTAAGTTCATATTTGACATAAAACTAAATTCTTATGAGGAAAGGCGATTGCTTTGTGTTTTTGTTGACTTGTGGCATCCAAATTGCTTTGTGGGTCTTCAAATTCATCTCAGTGTAGTTCTCCCAAATATAGAAATATATGTAAAGGACAAAACGTTGTCTCCATGAGGTCTCTTCTCACGTCTGTGTTTAACGTGTCCAGGAAAAGGGCTTTGAAAAGGCATGAAGTCATGTTGTATTCAATGTTTGTCATGTAATTCATTGTCAGAATTTTGCATTTCTGTCTTCTTTTGCTGGACTCCTTTTTAACATGGCTTTGTGTTGTATTGGGAGACATATTGACAGGCCTTTTAAAAAAAGAACTAGCAAAGAAGACTCATTACTTTGTTGAATCATTATCTGCAGTCCTTGCAGAATATGCTGAGGTAGCGCTTTCATTGTAGATATTGATCTGTAAATACTTTTTAAATGTATTGTATTGAACGTTCGCTTGATGTTTACGCCATGGTCTTGTCGATATTTTTTTTTTCAGTCATTTCTTTTCAGGTGCAGTAGATCTTTTCTAAATTGTGTTATTGCCGAATGTTCAAGTAGTTTCTTTTTATTTGGGGAGCGGAGATGAGCCTGTGATGAGACACAGAGTCAACTTACCGCCACCCCTTCAATATTATTCATATGATTTGTATTATTATTATTATTATTATTATTATGATTGCGCATGTCTGTAAATGGACCTATGATATTATTAAACAACATACATGGAATTCTACAAATGGTTTTGTGTGATTTGTGCAAAGCTCTCATCGTAACTCCCGAGGCATCTTTCATATGGATAAACACTTTTTTAACCTTGGGTCCCAAACTGGGCCCCCTCATAAAAATACATTACACAATTTTGCTCACTTTCTCTGCATCACATCTTTTCAACAACTTCTGTCCTAACCATGGTTTTAATGTTTTCTATATTTCTTGTGATTTTTTTACAATGGGAGAAAACATAAAATATGCAATATTTTCCAAAAATTAGGTGCAAAGCGAAATATTTGCGTCCGTATTTGATATTTTGAGAATTAATTTAGTTAAAAAACACACCTTAACCTCCGTCCGTCCATCCATTTTCTATGCCGCTTATCCTCACTAGGGTCGCGGGGGTATGCTGGAGCCTATCCCAGCTGTCTTCGGGCGAGAGGCAGGGTACACCCTGGACACACACGAGAACAACTCCACACAGAGATGCACACTTTTTAACCTGAAGTCCCAAATTGGTTAGTCTGGTAAGAATAAAAATTCCACTTTCACCAAATCTTTTCAACAACTTCTGACTTCTGACCACTGATTTCCTTTCCAATCCGAGACTGAGTAAAATTCAGGCTGCTTCCGGCGATACCGATCTGATACTGATACTTTGTGCAAATTCACCTAATATGCCTGGTAAATTTTAGAAAATGGGGTATTTCATATTATAGCATAAAGAATACAAGACATCTAATTAGTGTATTCGTTAAATCAATTAATAATTAATTGAATTATTTATTCATTTATTTTAAACCCCAACATATATTGAGGTTGTGAGGCGATTTGCAATAAAGCCAAGCTAATATACAACAACAGAAAAAAACAGATTACAAAATCATATAAAACACGTGAAAATGGTATTTTAAACAATAACAAAAGGAAATAAGTAAAATAATAAAAGCATTCAAATAAATGATTAATTATTAAGAACTACTATAAAAACTTCATTCACAATTCACACATGGCTCGGATTACGATCAGTCATCGTTTCAACAGAAAACTGTTTCAAACCGTTTCAGAGAATCAATTTTAGAGCATAAAGAGCTTGTTTCGGAAGTATCAATATTTCAGTATAGATTTGCACATCACTATTTTGTTCGCCTTATTTTTTCAATTGGAGAAAACACAGTAAACATCTATAAATAAATATCTAAACTGAAGGTCAAAAATTGGTCAAAAAAGATATTTTCTTACCAGGCACATTTTACGCTAGCAGAATTTGTTCATATTAAGTAGTAATGTAATCTCGTTTACAGCGGTTTCAGACCCGACCGCGATAAATGAATTTTTTGCGATATAGGATTCAATGTTAATAAATGGAATGTTTTCATAGTTAGAGCACAGAAAACCTGATTATGGCTTTCTAAATACGTTTTTTTTAACATTATTAGAGCACTCTGGACATAAAATAACACACCTATAGTCACCCTTACTCCTGTTATTCATTGTTTACAACACATTACGCAACTCTTATGCTGCAGGGCCTCGAGACAGCCGCCAGCTAACAAGCTAGCGAGTTATCAAGCTAACAAGGTAACCAGTTAGCCTCAAATGTATTTCTTGTAAACTTAAGAAGCCAAAACCTTACCGCTTCCATGTGGAATGGGAGAACTTTTTTTCAATCTATCATGTTGAAGCTGACTTCACGCAGTGTTAAGGTAATGTAAGGTAATGTCTCAATGTTTTGTGTCATGACCGCCGCCTAGTGACAACAATACTTCATTTCACTTGTATTTCAATTTGTTTTGACTGATAATAGACCATAGTCTACCATGAAACAGCGATCATTAATTAATTATTTAAAAGCTGTGATATAGCGAGGGACCGATAATTGAACTACAATATCGTGAGGGGTTACTGTATGTACTAAAATCAGAGAAAAACAGCAGATTCCCGCTATTATCCCTTGATTATATTCCAAAACCACTCACGAATAGCAAATAAACGTGAGTAATTGAGTAAATTTTGACACCCGAATAAAGCCTGGATTGTGAAATGACATCTACCTTGGAGAGACCAAGCGACCGTTATACAAACACACGGAACAGCATAGGAGTTTCTTCGGGCCCAGATAAAAAAGAAGACACATTCTTTGGCAAGACAAAAATATGGAATGAAAGAATATGGTGCGAAAGAAACCCTTTATGTTTAACATTTATGTTCAAGAATGTCTCATTCAACAGAAATAGTAGCCACTACCAACCCTATTGTGAGCATTCCCAGAGGACACACCCACTCCACACCTTACATTTTAGAACTGAAGAAGCCTCGATTTAACCTTTGAGAAACTCACTGAAATAGCTTCTCTATCTGTCTCCCCATATAACCTTTTCATTAAAATCATGTCTCGCTCCTCGCTGGTGCCGCCCTCTTTGCCTCGCTGTCTTCTTGTATTCTCCATTTTCCTCCACCACCCCACCCCCTTCTCTGCTTTCTTATCTGTAACATTTTCAGTCCAGTGACTTCAGACACATGCTGCGCCGCAGATCTGGCTCTAGCAGGGCCGGGGCTCATTAATGAGCCATTGTTCACAAAGAATACTGTTTCTGATCATTCCAACCGGCGGTCGCCGCGCCTGCAGATCTCTAGGAGTGAATTAAATGCACGGAGCAAAATGTGTCAAAGCAGTGGTTTCAGATGATAAATGCGCTGCACAAAAGCGACATGAGGGAAGGACGTGAGGGATGGAGTAGAAAAACGTATGTGTTTGCAGCCGGGTGAAAAGAACCTCTAACGAGTCGTGGTAATAAATGTCTTTATTTGACATTTTTAGGCAGGGTGAAGCGGCACCACATGGTCGCCCATGCACATACAATCACACGCTCTCAGCACACGGCCCGGATCAAATGTCACACACATGGCTTATCTCCTTTTTCATTAGACGCTCATGTTGCTTGACATTTTTAAACACCGTCTTCCCACATTGCTCTCGTCGCCCACAATGGCACAAAATGCTAATTTTGCACTAACAAAACGTGGAATATGTGCGCCGACTGTTCTCTCTCACCATGTGTCATGCATTGAAGCTTCTCTGGAGGCTTTTGCCAGTTCTAATAAATCCTGTTTAAGCATAAATACTGGTGCAGAATTTTAGAAAATGGCTTCATCTTGTATCTAAAAATAGGCTTTTTTCAAAAACCAATACACTGTAGTGGGAGGATGCTTGTAGTTTCTCTTTTTTTGTCCTTTTTTGTAAATAATGGCTGTTATGTCGTCGACTTCTGCTTACATGATGTCCTGCTGGTGCTGTGTGGACTCGCTGACAACCTGAGAAGGAGAGCAGGGATATTTATATATTCTATTTATTACCAACACGAAGGATCAAAGTGTCTCGTAGATAATATGTGAGAGCGTTTTCCATCCACAGTGAAGCATCTGGCATCATCACGAGTGAAGTGGTGTGCAAGGAAGGGCGGGGGGTGGCACAGGACCCAGTGCTGTACATACGTGGGTTGTTTACAAGCAACCTGTTCTCATGAGAATTTGCTGGCAAATGGTAAACACGGAAGAATGTCCGCGGATACTTTCAATGGGTCTGCCTGTTGCTTACCTCTGGCCAGGCGTTGTATCCTTGCATGTGTTGGGGAGTTTTGCACGATATGGGCTGATGGGGAGGTTCCTAATCAACTGATTAATGGCCCGTTTTCAACTTTTTTTTGTCAATTGCGCCGCCATGGTTACACAGAATGTTACATTGTATAAATAACACACTACCCACAATCAAGACATTTGCAGTGATATAACATGTGGGGGTTCTTTGCACGGTTTGTTCCGCATGAGTTGCAGCAGAATAAGATATGATAATAATAAATAAGAAGTTAAGAATGTTAATGTAAAGGTAAGAAGAAATTATAGGATGGGCCGCTGTGCTTTGCTGGGCTGGTAGGCCCATAATAAGTATGAGAAATATTAAGAGGTGCTGCTGCACTTTGCTTGCAGGCCCTTAATAAATGAGAAATATGAGGAATACAGTAATAGGATGGGCTGTGGCACTTCACTTGCAGGCCCATAATACATTCAAACTGGACTATTCTGCAGCGACACGAGCCTGGGCTTTCGTACAGCCCAGTTTTGACAATTTTCACAAAACTTTTGCCTTGATTTTCGTCTCGGTTTCCGTACAAAACAGTGTTCCCTCGTTTATCGCGGCGGATAGGTTCCCAAAATAGCCCGCAATAAGTGAAATCCAACTTTAAATGTTTACAATTATTATACAGTATATGTTTTAAAGATGTAAAACCCCTCATAATACACTTTATACACTTTTCTCAGACAGGCATTAACATTCATTTTCTTTTCTCATTTGTTTCTAACACAGGCTTCTAACCCTGAAAAGCCCACAAAGTGGAGTGAACACCTGCAGTCAAATAGTTGGCAGTGACATTAGCGTGTCATGTAGCCTCTTTTTATCGAGTCTGAAGTGGTAATTTTATGTTTATTTGTTCACCTTATCGTGTATGTCAAAAAAAAAAACCAAGGCTCGTTTGCTAGATTTTGGATTATATGGCCAAAGTGCTACACTTGGTACAGCAGCCTGTAAGAGTCAAAAAGCATTGTGTCAAAGTGCATCTGTTGGTTTGTTTTTTCAGTGTTCCACCATTATTTCCTGTTCGGTGCTTTTATTTGCACATTATTCTGATTTCTAATTAGTTGCTCCGCCTCGATGCACCCCGTTTGCGTCTCCGATGTTTTTGCTTTACTTTTCCTGGGACTCTTGTTACCTGTGTGTTGGATGCATTCTGTGGCACTTTGGTTAGCCGTTTTCTTGTTCCTTGGTATTTTTCTTCTGCTTGGGCACATTTCTGTTTCCACCTCTCATAGTGACATAATATTAACCTTATCTGTGCCTCCTAGCCTACTGTGTTATTTTGCCACTTTGCCTTTTTGTGTCATAAGAAAACTGGGGTGTACAAAAACCGAGGTTTGACTGTGCATTACTTAATTATCATGAGAACAGCAGTGAGAGTGCTTGTGCGGGGTCATTGCAAACTACAAGATTTCCACACACCAGATTTCCAGCTTTTGTCTTAAATTGACCATTACACAATTATTACATTGTGGCGGGCATGATTAAACCACAAAAATCTGGACTTTTTCATTAAAATCTAGGAGTTTGCTTCAACACAGTCATTAAAAAGAGAAGTGGGACTCTCCAACCAGACTTACACACTGGGCAGTAGCGCCCTGGCTCACAGAATACTTCATCTAGATATGAAAATGACAGTTGAAGATGGTTCATTTGTAAATAACTCCTAATGGGCATCTGTATGTGTGTGCGCGCCAACCTCTCCATCGCGGGTCTCGATGGTCTTGATGAGAACGGTCTTCTTTGAGTGCACCTCAGAAGGGCGCTGAGGCTGAGACTCGGGGCTGGTCTCTGGAAAAAGAAATGCAGTTGCTTCTTCGCACAGTTGCTAAAAATTGTGTTTTACGCTTTTAATGAACACGTCTCGGAGGTTCTGTTAAAAGCACATCCACTAAAGTTGGTTCCATGTCATATCCCCACACAGCGGTCAGAATGTGTCACTGTTATGTAACATGTAATGCCCTCAAAATAGCACCCCCCATGTATGGTCATGGGTTATAATTAGTCTTTTTTTATCCCTTCCTGTGCAGTTTAATGGATTTCTTGTGGATATTTCTGTGTAAAGCGTCACAGTTTCACCTACCTCTGAATCCAATGGAAGAATAGGCGGACTGGACAGGAATAGTTGTGGTGATCCTGGAAAAAGGACAAACGCACAGAGAAATAAACAGTAAAAGTAATATATGACTGGCAGTGATTAATTTAACGTAAGAGGCACATACCTGCTTTCCTCTCCCTCCAGCAGCTTGCGGTAGGTGGCAATCTCAATATCCAGGGCCATTTTCACATTGAGCAGGTCCTGGTACTCCCTCAGGTGACGGGCCATATCATCCTGGAAAACAAACATCTCTCATCAAATAAACACTCTCCTCCAAATATTTACGTGACGGCAACATTATAAATATGCAAATAAAACCATCTGTGACAAACAGTGGCAGGTGGTAAGTGCTCTCACTATCACTCTGCATTCATGATTTCTGCATTTGGATGAACAGTTTTCTTAAATTTGCAGATGAGTTGGAATATGCAATACTGACCTTCATCTTGGCAATATCCTCCTCCAGACGTGCAATCGTGTCCTGGTAACCGGAAGCCTCACGTCCCATGCGGTCCTCAATGTCCCTCATCTGGCGCAGCAGAGACTCATTCTGTGGAGAAGGAGAGATGAGGGACATAACAAATTGACCGTATTGACCAAATTGACCGTATCACAAACAGGAGCTCCACCAGGAATTCTGGTGGAGCTGGACATCGCTAGCACGTAACTGACCCATTAAAAGCTGTTTTTATAATACTATTTGACTTGAACCTGAATATACAGTAGTTAGTTTTGGAGTTATACGAATACATGGGTTCAATAAATTATTTTTTGAGCAAAATAACAAATTTACAAGAAAAAAAAACTCTTTGGGGCTGGGCTCGAACACCAGCACGCTGCCTTAAAAAGCAGCAGCTGTACCATTACACCACCAGGGACTGACAGTCGAGTAGGTGAAGTCTGCTATTTCATTCTCTTATTCTGCTCCGCGTTGTTATTTATTGTGGCAGTATGAAATTGGGTGTCACTTGGGTATCTGTCTTTACCACATCTCTAGCACCTAAATGACCCATTAAAACCTATTTTTAAACAATTTGACATAAACCTGAATTTCTCTAGTTTTGGAGTAATACAAACCCATGGGAAACAAATTGTTCAATAAATTAGTTATTGGGCAAAAGAAAAAAACAGGACTGAACCTTATCCCTCTGCTTTAAAAGGCAGCAGCTGCACCATTACCTCACCAAGGACTGACAAGTGAGTAGGTGAATGCTATTTTACGCTCTTATTCTGCTGTGTGCTGTCAATCACTGTAGCAACGAGCTTGGGCCTCAGGCTGACTTACCTTAGCTCTATGCCGCACAGCAGCGATGCACATCCTTTATTGTTTATTTCAAGACATGATGTTTTAACCAAAGTAAGTTCTGTTAGTGTTGAGTGCATTTATTGTCTTGACTTCTTTACTTTCTGACATTGTTTTTTTCAGTCAACAAATGTGCGTTGATTTCTGTTTAACACAGTGGCTTAAAAGACAATTCCGCTTTATAATTGTGGGGACAAAACATGAATCAGGTGTAAGAAACTCTGCTTGACCGATCGATACTCACTGTTCCCTTGAGTGAGTCAATCTCGCAGGTGTAGGACTGGATCTGGTGTCTGTACTCCATGCTATCCTGTTTGGCTTGACGAAGGGCATCGTTGTTCTTGGAGACAGCTTGGTTCAGATCCGAGACCTGGGGAAAGACGGTTACAGTATTAGCTGTGGAAAGACCCTCATAGAGCTTTTAACCTAAGTTTAAAAGGATTGGTTGGTGAATGTCAGTGAAAGCAACACAACCCTACCTTAGACTTGTACCAGTCCTCGGCCTCTGAGATGTTCTTGGCTGCGATCGCCTCATATTGCATGCGGATGTCCCTCAGAGCGGCAGTCAAGTCGGGTTTGGACATGTCCATCTGGATCTGCACCTGAGTGTCCTGCATCTGGCTCTGCAGCTCACGGATCTCCTGTAAATCATTCATTTTCCAACAAAGAGTCATTGGAAACATTTTTGGCACATAAAGTTTTATCAGTGTAACAAAATCTATTGTCATTGTTCAGGCAGTAAAATATTATCCTCAAATTGTAACAGAGATTCTAACAAAAATTCTGGAGATATTCTCAATCCCCCCCACAGTCCAAAAACATGGATGACCAACAACTCTGTGATGCAGTAAGAACTGTGCTGGACAATGAGTTTTTGGATAATGAGGCTAGTGCTGTTTGGCAAGAACTCTCACTCGGTGGGGATGTGTGGACTTGGGTTCCTACCCTGGTGTGTGCAGTCGGACTGCGCGGGTCACCAACTAGGTTAATTGGAAGCTGTCTGAATGTGAGTGTGAATGGTTGTTTGTCTCCTAGTATATGTACCTTGTGATTAACTTATCCCCAGTCTGGGGTGTACCCCACCTCTTTCACAAAGTCAGCTGGGACAGGCTTCAACTTTCCAGCTTTTTCGGATGAATGAATCAAGTGTAACAGCAAACCAAGATATACATTGGGCTAATTTAACAAAGCACAACCGGTAAGCCTTGGTTGCAGTCAGCTGTTCTGTGGTCCAACCAAATGTATAAATAGCTATGCATCTGTTCACATACATACATTTTTTTTACCTCCCCCTCATGGTACCTCACACACAACAGTTGTCTTCAACTAGTTCAGAACTTCTTAAAGGTCAAACTCGAGGCAAGACTAACAAGGATTTCAGTCTTTTTTTGTTTTAGACATGTTTTCACTACTGCATGTGTGTGTAAGAGAGGCATGTTCTATCCCCTGAATATAACCGTGAGCAAACACCCGATTTAGTCTCCAGACACCGCATTTGTCACCAGCCACAATTATATATTGACTGATAAACAAACCTCCTCGTGTATCTTCTTGAGGAATGCAATTTCTTCTTGCAGACTCTCGATGCGTCTCTCCAGGTCCAGCCTGGCCAGAGTGGCATTGTCTACATCCTGGATACATACAATAGAGCAGAAACAGAAAAAGGAATCAAAGGGGATAAAACTGAGTTTGAGAAGTGAGGAAAGGCTGCACGAGCACTCAACAGAACTAAAATAGAGCATGGTAGTGAAAGAAAATATTTCCTACAGCTCTGAAGGCAGATAAGTTGTTCTCAGCTTCTTCCTTCTGGTGAATCTCCTCCTGTAGTCTGCAGGCAAAAACATGAAGAATCAATCAGACTTGCGCTCATCTAAGAACAGACGCACTAAACTGCTGTTTGAGTCCTGAGGTTGTTGCGCAGCTGTCACAATGGAGCCTAAGGGGCGTGGGCGGTGTTAGCAAAAAACTATGCCCTCGGCTGGTGCTGTTTCCAGAATTAGCGCTTGACTGTGCCCACTAAATAATTGTGGAACATAGATCAAAATATTGAAATTTATAGAATCTGGGTTTCGGTGGGCCTCCACCCGTCCCCTTACCTACCTGAGCTTCAGTTTCTGCAAGTCGTCGGCCAGGTTGTCTCTCTCCACCTCCACACGGGCACGCTGGTTGGACAGAGCTTCTATCTGCCTCCTCAGCTCCCTCATTTCATCCTCATACATCTCAGCCACACGGCCGGGTCCCTCACGGCCCTTCAGCTTCTCAATCTCCACCGTCAGCGCCGCGTTCTGCTGCTCCAGGAAACGGACCTTCTCGATGTAGCTGGCAAAACGGTCGTTTAGATGTTGAAGCTCGGCCTTCTCGTTGGTCCTTGTGTTGAGGAAGTCTTGGTTCATGGCATCGGCCAGGTTGAAGTCAAGTTTCTCGCCATAAGTGCGCATGGCTGTGGAGGCGCCCAGGCCGGCACCCCCAGATGAGACCCTGTAGCTGGAAAAGGAGGGAACACTGCTGCTCTTCACTTCATAGACTCGAGTAGACATATGGCTCGAGGCAGAGCCGCGGCCACCTCCGTGAGTGGAGAAGAGGGAAGACATCGGGGATGAACCGACCCCAGAACCGAAGGTGCGGCGGTAAGAGGAGGCCGTCTGAGCCGAGGAGGAATAGGACTTGCTCATGGCTGCTGGTTTGATTTTGTGGTGTGATGGAGCTGCTTGAGAGGCCGAGACCCAACTGTCCTGCTGGGCAACTGGGAGAGGAACCAAGTGAAGAAACGCCAAGCAGCAAGCGCGGCTATTTGTAGCTTTGCCACACCCACTGTCACCCCGACACGTCCTCTGTGTCCTCCCACCGCCTCCCATCATCTCCTCTGTTTGACCTATGACTCCACCTCATTGAGTTTTTTTTAACCCGGGTTACTAAACATTTACCAAGATTAATAGTCACCAATCACGTCTTTTAATTACTTTACTCCAACCACAACATTTGTACACCTGCGCAATCTAATTAGACTGAATAGAAAAGCTCTATCCAAAGGTATTAATTTTACAGTATGTTTATTATTGTGGCTTTAGTTTATGAGAGGTCTTTCTAACAATAATATTGCCATATTTATTTCGCTAAATATGTTTATGTGCGGCATTTTTAGAAGCACTTAACTGCTTGGTGTTCTTGATACAGACTAACGCCAAAGAGGCCTTTCCTCCACATCTCCTCCCCCCTCTGCAGCCAGTCAGCTGTTCTACCATGCCTTCCTCTCCTCTCTACCCCAACAGCTTCCCTGTCGTGTCTGCTGCCAGTCGTCCATTCAGCTGTCCAACGGGTCTTGTTTCAAGAGCTTGAAAGACTGTTTTGTGTATGTGCGTGTGAGTGAGTGTTCTTTAATGGATACATGATTGAGTGAGTTGGGAAGACTGCATTTGTGAGAGGTCACTCAAACAGCCCGCATCATTATACATAGTAAGGTGAGCAGAATAGGTCCTTATACATGTTTAAGGACCTATTCTGCTATACAGTGCACTATAAAGCAGCAGTCTAGTAGTCCGCAGTGAGGACAGCATGTGCACACAATGAGGCTGTGCGACACGTATAAAAAAACAAAAAAAAACAAAAAGGTCGAAAGATTGCACATTATTTTTGGTAATACCATACTGTATGTCAGGTAAATATAAAATGTGAATTGCTACCCGGTCAGTAGCTGTAGTTACAGTCGGGTCACTCACCCTTGGATATGTAAGGAACAGTCTGAGCTACTGCCAAGAAGGTCACACAATTTTTTTTCATGTGGGGGATCTCCAGACCCGCTCACACAACAGGAGTGTGGTGTTACTCGTGTGCACGCTTATCCTTTCTGATTCTGGAATCCGTTCCTTCTCACTGTACTGTATAAATTTATTGATTAAAGGACAGGGTGACCATATTTTCATAGCCGAAAACCAGGACCCTCGGCCTGGCAATGAGATACTCAAATATACACAAGGTTTACTCAAAGATACCTTATAATTTCAATAAATTCATAGTATGCCTCCTCTGAAAGGATAGAAAATATTGTACATACAATAAAAATTTGAATATTTAACATTACATAGTTAATATCATTTCATGAATTTTATTTTTAGTTTATATTAAAAAATAAATATTAAAATCGTAATAAAAATAAAATATAATGATAAAAATATATAACTTATCATTAAATATCTCATTTAATGTGATGAATTTATTTTGGAAAAACACTGACTAACAACACTGCTAAAAACACTACTATCAACTCCATCCATCCATGAATGGATGGATGGAAATGAATGGATTGCTAACAACTGTGAACATTAGCACAAACAAAATTATGTGTGTAAATGATGGCTTTGAGATACTAGTCTCCATTGAAATATTTTTTAAGCTGTATAATCAAAGGTTAAAATTTACGCTATTGTTATGTAGTGCGCAATGTATGGAGGTCTCGGTTTTCTCCAGGATGTTTTTAAGGGGTGGAGTCAGAAGGTCAAAAATATCAGGGAGCAGCTGGGGGATGGTTGGGAAAAACTTAGCAGTGCCCGAAGAAGACCATAGTAATGATGCAAGATTGATACATGTTGCTGGAAAGAGGCAAAGTGATCAATAACAACCACAATAACAAATGACTTTCTTCTCCCTCCAAAAGATGATTGCCTTCTGCACATCACAGACAATACCTGAGAGACAAAAGCAGCAAACAAATACTCAGAGACCTCAATTTTCACTGATGACACACTCATTATATATCTGAAATAAACACAATGAGAGAGAATCTGTACAAACTCCGTATGAGCATCCACATACTATTTAAAGGTGTGTAGGGTGCGGTGGTTCAAAGGGTCCTTGTGTGTGGTCATGCCTGCAGTCGCATTTTACTGAGCATCACATGTGTCAGCTGCCAGTGGTGTCACGCTATTTTTAACATTCCTGTTTGAACCTCGTCGTCCAAACCCGTACGCCCAAAGAATCATGGGACATGACAGTTACCGGCACACCCAACATCAATGATGGAGATGATAGCACACTTTCTGTCAGGAAAATAATAACCAATGTCAAAAGCTGCTGACAAAAGTGATGCACACGACCAGCCACTTCCACAATATATTGGAAGCCAGCACAAGAGATGTATTAAAAATGCTGCTGTTACAAACACCATGGTGCCTCGTTTTTCGTTATTTATTCGCTCAGAGAGGTCAGACGAAAACTGAAATGTACAAAACACCAAATGAAATCCCATGAATCTGTTCCAGACAGAGGGTTGTGGGCTGAAATCCAAAATGTTAACACCTGAATGTGAGCAAAAGACAAGAGTTAATTGATACTTGAAGCATGTGAATGGGGCGGCGGGCATCTTCAGTGGGCAGTGAACGAAGCAGCGGTGTCAGGCAGGGAAGGAGGTGAATCACACTGAACAATGAAGTGGCCAGGAGAAAGCTGATAACAATCTGGTGATGGTTGTCCTTCGGGCGGACCTGAAAAAGATTTACCTTCAAAGACTGCGGCAATGATTCTACATCAGGGTGCTGTAATAAGGGGATGAAAGGTGAGGCAAGGAGAGGTGAGGATTCTACATCAGGGCCTTCTAAGAAATTACCATCAACAATTGTGGTGATGATTCTACATCAGGGTACTGCAATATGGAATTGAAAGGTGAGGCAATTATTCCACATCGGGGCCTTCTAAGGAGTTACCACCAACAATGGTGATGATGATTCTACATCAGGGCTGTGCAATAAGGGCATGAAAGATGCGGCGAGGAGACGCCATGAGTCCTCATCAGGGCCTTCTAAGAAGTTACCACCAACAATGGTGGCGATGATTCTACATCAGGGCGCTGCAATAAGAGGATGAAAGGCAGGTGAGGGGATGAAGGGGAGGAGGGATCTGGAGAGTTCCTGACAAATATAGAGAAGTTATTTTTTATTATAATATATAATAAATAATATATGAAATATATATACTTGGGGCCCGGCCGGTCACAGCCCGAAGAGACAACATGGGTCCCCCCTCACATGAGCTCACCACTCATGGGAGGGGCCAAAGGGGTAGGGTGCAGAGTGAGCTGGGTGGCAGCCGAAGGCAGGGACCTTGGCCGTCCGATCCTCGGCTATAGAAACTAGCTCTTGGACATGGAATGTCACCTCTCTGGTAGGGAAAGAGCCAGAGCTGGTGCACGAAGTTGAGAAGTTCCGGCTAGATATAGTCGGACCCATCCTCAACGCACAGCAAGGGCTCTGGAACCAGTCCTCTCGAGAGGGAATGGACTTTGTTCCACTCTGGCGTTGCTGAGTGGCTTCTGCTGGGGGACTTCATCGCTCACGTTGGCAGCGACAGTGAGACCTGGAGAGGCATGATTGGGAGGAACGGCCCCCTTGATCTGAACACGAGCGGTGCTTTGTTATTGGACTTCTGTGCTTGTCACAGATTGTCGATAACAAACACTATGTTCAAGTATAAGGGTGTCCCCACATGTGCACTTGGCACCAGGACACCCTAGGCCGCACTTCCACGATTGACTTTGCGGTCGTATCATCGGACTTGCAGCCATATGTTTTGGACACTCGGGTGAGGAGAGGGGCGGAGCTGTCAACTGATCACCACCTGGTCAGTTGACTCCGATGGTGGGGGAGGACGCCGGTCAGACCTGGCAGGCCCAAACGTATTGTGAGGGTCTGCTGGGAACGACTGGCAGAGTCACCTTTCAGAAGGAGTTTCAACTCCCACTTTCGGGAGAGCTTCGACCATGTTCTGAGGGAGGTGGCGGACATTGAGTCTGAATGCGCCATGTTCCATGCCTCCATTGTCGAGGTAGCTGATCGGAGCTGTGGCCGTAAGGTGGTCGGTGCTTGTCGTGGCGGTAATCCCAGAACCCGTTGGTGGATGGATACCAGTGGTGAGGGATGCTGTCAAGATGAAGAAGTAGTCCTATCGGGCCTTTTTGGCTCATGGGACTCCGGAAGGTATCGGCAGGCCAAGTGGTCTGCGGCTCTGGCAGTTGCTGAGGCAAAAACTAGGACATGGGAGGAGTTTGGAGAAGCCATGGAGAACGAGTTCTGGACGGCTTCGAAGAGACCACCATTCTGCATCGTAGGAGGGGGAAACAGTGCACAGTCAACACCGTGTATGGTGGGGATGGTGTGCTGCTGACCTTGACTCAGGATGTTGTGGATCGGTGGAAAGAATACTTCCAAGACCTCCTCAATCCCACCGACACATCTTTTTATGAGGAAGCAGAGCCTGGGGACTCCACGGTGGGCTCTCCTATCTCTGGGGCTGAGGTTGTCAGAAAGGCAGGGCCCCGGGGATGGATAAGATCCGTCCGGAGTTCCTTAAGACCAGGGATCCTGTAGGCGTGTCTTGGTTGACACGACTCTGCAGCATCGCGTGGACATCGGGGGCAGTACCTCTGGATTGGCAGACCGGGGTGGTGGTCCTCCTTTTTAAGGGGGACCGGAGGGTGTGTTCCAAATATCGTGGAATCACACTCCTCAGCCTCTCTGGTAAGGTCTACAGTATTCAGGGGTTCTGGAGAGGAGGATCCGCCGGATACTTGAATCTCGGATTCAGGAGGAGCAATGTGGTTTTCGTCCTGGTCGTGGAACTGTGGACCAGCTCTAAACTCTCAGCAGGGTCCTTGAGGGTGCATGGGAGTTTGCACAACCAGTCTACATACATGTGTTTTGTGGACTTGGAGAAGGCATTCGACGGTGTTCCTCGAATAATTCTGTTGGAAGTACTCCAGGAATATGGGGTATCGGACCAGGTAATTCAGGATGTTCGTTCCCTGTATGACCGGTCAGGGTTTGGTTCACATTGCCGGCAATAAGTCAGACCCGTTTCCAGTAAGCATTGGACTCCGCCAGGGCTGCCCCTTGTCACCAATTCTGTTAATTATTTTTATGGACAGAATTTCTAGGCGCAGCCAGGGCGTTGAGGGGTTCTTGTTTGGTGGCTGCAGGATTGAGTATCTTCTTTTTGCAGATGATGTGGTCCTGCTGGCTTCATCGAGCCGTGAACTTCAAATTTCACTGAATCAGTTCTCAGCCGAGTGTGAAGCGGCCGGGATGAGAATCAGCACCTCCAAGTCCGAGTCCATGGTTCTCGCCCAGAAAAGGGTGGAGTGCCATCTCCGGGTCGAGGAAGAGATCCTGCCCCAAGCGGAGGAGTTTAGGTCTTGTTCACGAGTGAGGGAAGGATGGAACGTGTGATCGACAAGCGAATTTGTGCAGCGTCTGCAGTGATGTGGACTCTACACCGGTCTGTTGTGGTGAAGAGACAGCTGAGCCGAAAGGCATAGCTCTCAATTTACCGGTCGATCTACGTTCCTACCCTCACCTATGGTCATGAGCTTTGGGAAGTGACCGACAAGATCGCGGGTACAAGTGGCCGAAATGAGCTTTCTCCATAGGGTGGCTGGGCTCTCCCTTAGAGATAAGGTGAGAAGCACTGTCATCTGGGAGAGGCTCTGAGTACAACCACTGCTCCTCTGCATTGAGAGGAGCCAGATGAGGTGGCTTGGCCATCTGGTCAGGATGCCTCCTGGACGCCTCCCTGGGGAGGTGGTCAGGGCAAATCCGACCGGTAGAAGGCCTCGGGGAAGACCCAGGACACGTTGGAGAGACTATGTCTCCCAACTGGCCTGGGAACGCCTCAGGACCCGCCGGGAGGAGCTGGACGAAGTGGCCAGGGAGAGAAAAATCTGGGCCTCCCTGCTTAGGCTGCTGCCCCTGCAACCAGATCTCGGATAAGCGGTAGAAGATGGATGGATGGATGGATTATATTTTATATATATATATTATAATATTATTTTTATTATATGTTATTTCTACTAATCACGGCCTTACTACTTCTTTAGAGTACTGAGGTAAAACTAATTACAATAAACAGTCATTTCTATTGTGAGGTTAAATAAACCATTAAAATAGGCCAACACGGTAATTTGAGTGTTTGACATGAATGTGTTTGGGTTTTTTCAAACTCTAAGCTAAGAAAACTTTAAACAGAGGAATCAATTCAGACTCATCTTCTGTTATATATTGACTTATGTGGATACGTGTTGCATGTATAATGTTACACAACTGTCACAAGCTATTTTTATTCCACTATGTACGCCTCACGCAGGCGGGGCTAAGCAAGCCATGACTTTGCACGCTTTCATGCCAAAGGCCCATGTGCTTGAGACACATTCCCTGAAGGTACCATCGGGGAAATCTATTACTGCATTCATACTCTGGGAGTGATGCATGGGCTCCTCAGTGTCGCTACAGATGGAAAATTATCCAATAGGAGGCGAACAGATGCGATAGCATGATGGTGAGAACTGTTTTGCATCACTTTCCTCATAGAGATACAGCTGAATCATCATCACAGAAGAGAAAATGAGTACCTCTGAGTTGACCAACAAGCTGTGATACAGATAAGCACCATTGAGCTTGTATGCCAGAGTACAGAACTTAAATTAGCTGGGAGGAATGCCCGGTACACGTCTGAGAATATCAACTGCACACAGCAGCCAACTGCTTCCTCGCTAGCCCTCCAATAAAATATAAGAACATGACATCGGTTACAAAATAAACAATGACAAACAATATTTTCAAAAAATAAACATCCAACTATTATGCTATCTACACAGTCCAGCCCTGCACACTCCAAGGCTTGAACTCACGACCACATGTCCCCGCCAAATGAGAGTTAAGTCGTGCAGTGCTAGCCTGTGACCCAAAAGCCCAGGGCTGTCACCCTACTTACTGTCCAGCACAGCTCTGAAAATGTTGGGGAGTGAGATTTACACAACATACGATGGCACGGCCACACAAGCTGTCATTTGTTACACCAAGAGCTCACAAACCCTTTTTAGTAATCCCTCGTTTATCGCAGACTCGGCCGTGATAAGTGAATATTATATATATAAAATATTTTCGCAGAGCATATAAAACCTGTTTACAAACTTCTAAATATGGTTTCACCCGTGTAGTCACCTTTACACTTGTATGACCCAATATAGTAGACATAATAAAAGAATATAAGACATAAATAAGACATAATTGCTGGGTTTCCCATGACATCACATCCGTTTGTTGTCAGCCCACCTCAAGGAGATGGGGGGCACAAAAGAAGATTTTTATTGAAGTCATGTAAAATCAGAGTAAAAATACCAAATTCATGTGCCATTTATCGCATGTGGAAATTGTTCCACTATGTTATTAGGAAAATGCTATTACTAAGATAGTCCATCATAAGTTGAAAAAAGTTCAGGAAACAACCAAAAGATGCCAAGAAGCCACCCTTTTCGGTGGTAAAAATCAAGTGTTTCGATAGGGCAGATAGTTCAGCTGGTGTAATCCTTCATAAACGTTGGATGCATGTTACCTAGCAACCAAGCAAACACAGATACACGCATGCCAACATGCTGAGGTACAACACAAGTGCAACAAGGACGATAGAATGATGGGAAAGACAGACAGAGTGTGTGTTGGTGATTGCATATGTATGTGCAACATGGAAACCGGTTCCAAATCTATTTGCAGTCTATCTCGGGGGCCGTCTGCAGCTCAGAGTGACAGGAAAAGCAAGCAGTGGATTTTAAATCAAACCTTGTGATTCATGAGTTACATCACCTTCAAAAGACCACTTCATTTCAGTGCTATTATAACATTTCACTGCACACCGTCCAATAAAACAATGTGTACTGAATGCAACAGTGAGCCATATGGCATGATGGGACATGCATTGCATACTGCCTGTGGCACCCCCAAAATAGGATGAATGTGTGAATAGCAGGCTCAAAGCCAGGAATCTAGTCTTTTAAATGGCAGGCCTTTGTTGGCTTTATATAGTCTGCTCTAATTAAAATATATTATAGGTTTGCAGGCTGTAATCTTTTAAAAGAGGCCATCTCATGCATGCATTATTATAGCACTTTATTTGTTTTCCCTGGCAACCATGTATCCAGGCCCTGAAAATGAATTTATCTTATTTTTATTTCATCTTTTAACAACATATTATTCTCTACCCTTCACATGATTGATTTATTCTAACCATTGCACCTTACTTTTGAGCTAATTCATTCATAATATATTTAATTTTGTATTAATTATCTGTCTTTTTTTACCTCTTTCCTGAGTGAATACACAATCTGTTGTGGCATTCCTTATTCGTTTCCCTATTTAAAAAATGGTAACAGGCGAGTATTGTTAACACAGCAAGTGAACAAACTGTCAGAAATTACTGGGACTTGGGGAAGGGGGTAGTGTTAAATAAGATCTGCTTCTTCCTACTCCTATTCGTAAGTGTTTAATTGTGCAAGTGTAAACATGTGACGCCACCATTATCATGACAACCATTTTGGGTTTTTTTCCGCTAGAGGGAGCCAGAGGACAAGACAACAAAATTAGCTGATAAAATAATCATTGTGATATCGAAACTATGAAAATGATACTCTGTATAAAACACGAATTAACACATTGTCAAAGTCAGGAAATAAGATATAAATTATAGTATTTGACAGTGTCATCTTGTTAAGAGGAACCACCAGGAGATAGCACTATTTGGGATGGACATGGTTACAGTACTTAGCTAACTATTAGCTTATGTTTCACTGTGTAACAAAAATAAGATTTAAAATCATACCTGCTCTCTACGATGTAACAGGTATTTGTCTATAAACACTAGCCTCATCTTCACAGGTGTTTAAATACCTGTGAAGATAACGCTGGTCTGCATAATCTTCTCCCCCGTTTAGATGACAGCATCTGACTCACCTGAAACTGGATTGGCGGTTCATTTGGTTTTACGTATGAATGTACCTACGTTATTTCCGCAATTTGTGCTGTTGGCCACGCCCCCTCGACATCCCCACGCCCCGCCTTTTCAAAGTGAGAAATGACTTTTTTCGTCCATACAGTCAGTCGCTCCCATCGTCAGCCACCAAACCTTATTGCAAAATACTGAATATTTCCAACCTGCTACGAATTTGAGCCACACTGGCTCTGCATCCTTTCTGGACATGATGGAGATTTAAAGACTAGGATTTTTTCTTCTTTTTCTGCGCTGCTGTGACACTTGAGCGCATCATGCAGCATTTGAGAACATGGAGAGTTGTGCTGCTGCTCACCATGATCTTTCACCCGGGGATGTCAGACAGATACGGTAAGATGATGGAGATGTGGGAGGATGCTGTGGGTCCACTATCCTTCACTGTGAGCTTTGGCTGCCTATGTCAGTATCATGCACCTGTTTTTATGTTATTCATCAGCTGTGTCGATGTAAACATAGAGGATAGCACCCTAATGAGATTTAACAACGATGGAGGAATTGCATTAATTGCATTTATATGTCTTATGTACATTACTGCATTTATTCTTCTGTATTTGTGTCTCGTGAAAAACTGTTCCATAAGACTCATAATAAAATACAGCAGGCTGTTTGCAGGTAACACCCCCTAAATTCAACATCCGCTTCTTGATGGGATGATGTTATTGCGTCTCTCATGTGTTTGAGACTGATTTTGGGTTTTGAATGATTCTGCTTATTGTAAATGCAGCTTTTGTAGATTGAGCACCCGCTAATTTACGTCAGCCCTTAGCTCTTTTCTAACATCCCCTACAATGTTAAATACTTATACGGGCAAATAACGTATTTTTTAATACACTATCTTTTGTTTTTGTGCCCAAATTTACATAGATGGAATATCATTAAACTATAAAAAGCCAGTGTAGTCATTTTGTTATGTTATGTATTGGGGGTTGTTTTGTACCTTGTACAAGAGTGTATTCAGAATATTTCACTAAATAAAATACATGGATAGTATACATCCTGAGCAAAAATGTGACACACAATTCTAAAGAGATGTAATACCCTTAAAATAGAAAAAAAATAACAAAATGTATTTTCTTGTATGATCTATTAAAATTATTTTGTATGGATAGTTCTTAGGGGAGAAATAAATTGATTTTTTTTAAGGTTTCTGTTGATATTTAAATTTAGTGTATCATGCAAAGTTGGTTGCTTCTCATTATAAAACAAAGCACTGTGTTGCTGTGATAATTATATTTGCACATGTTGCCTTTAGCAAAAGTGGATAATTGAAAAATAGTTGTGAAAATGCAATAACACACAAGCCAGAGATGAAGTTGTTTGCATGGGTTGGATAAGAACTTGAATATCTTGCTTTTGTCCATCCAAGCTGAAACACGTTCCTTCTTCTCTATGAGGTATGCCCAGCCATCCTTTAATAAACATCAGTGGTGGAGCAACGTGGTGGCCAGGGGTCACTCTCCGGCCACCCCACTGGCCATCTAGACATTTCAGGTATCAACTTATTGCCACCCCTATGTGAGTAATGGTTTCACCTCGGACACCCCAATGAAAAATTTCTGGCTCTGCCACCGATTAACATATAGCCCTGAGGTGGTACACAGATACCAGACACCTTGCAAGAATATGCAGTGTAGTTCATAATCTTTGGTAGGGATGGTAGCCAGGAAGAAACGCGCCAGAGTACTTCGTACTGCCGGTCCCAAGCCATGATAAATGGTGATGGTTGCATCCGGACAAACAAATATGCTACTCATGACAAAGTTTTCCATACCGGATCGGTCAAGACCCGGGTTAACGGCGACCACCACTGGCATTGTTAACCGTCAGGGTGCCAGAGAAGGCTATGCTATTGTTGGTTGATAACCAAGACATAAAGACAGAGAAAGTGTAGTAGTGAAAGTAGGGACTCTAAACATTGGCACAATGAAAGGAAAGGGTAGGGAGAAGAGAAAAATGTATATATTGTGTGTCCGAAAGACCAAAAGGAAAGACAACAAGGATAGAAGCAATGAAGGAGGCTATAAACTGTTTTACTGTGGAGTAGATAGCAAGATAAATGGGGTAGGTGTGATCCTGCAGGAAGAGTATGTAAACAGTGTTGTGGCGGTCAGGAGAGTGTCAGACAGAGCTATGATGATGAAGATTGAAATTGGGGGAGTAATGATAAACATTGTTAGTGCGTACGCCCCCACAAGCTGGCTGCGAGTTCGAAGAGAAAAACAATTTCTGTAGCTGGATGGATGAGTTGATGCAGAGTGGTAGTCTGTACAGACGTCAGTGGCCATGTTGATGAAGGAAATAGAGGCGATGAGGAGGTGATGGGCAGACATGGTGTTAAGAACAGGAACATGGAAGGACGGATGGAGGAGATTTTGTAAAACAAATGGAAATGACTATGGTGAATTTCCAGAGGAGGGAGAAACATAGTCACTTGGAACAGTGGAGTACGCAGGTAAACTACATTCTGTGCAGAGGATGTAACCTGAAAGAAATTGTTGACAGGGGAGAGCATCACCACAGAGTGATCGATATGTAGGATGCCTCTTGTTGAGCAAAAAAAGAAAAGAGCAAGGACAGAACAGAGGACCAAATGGTGAAAGTTGAGGAATAACAGTTTCTGTGAGGACTTCAGGAAGACGTTGAGACAGACTCTTGGTGGTAAAGAGGATCTGCCAGATGATTGCACAAGGACTGTAAAAGTGATCAGGGAAACAGGCAGGAAGGTGGTAGGGTGTCATCTAGACAGAGGAAAGATGATAAGGAGACTTGGTGGTGGAACAAAGAGGTCCAAGAACGTATAGCTCGAAAAAAGGCTAGAAAACAACAATAGGGATAGCAAGAGGGATAAGGAAAGTAGGCAGGATATGAGACGTGCGGTGGCAAAGGCTGTACGAGAGACTGGACAGTCAGGAAGGAGAAAATGACATTTTACAGATTGGCAAGGCAGAGAGATCGTGATGGGGAGGATGCGCATCATGTTAGGGTGATCAAAGACAGGAAATAATACTTGGTAGAAATGATAAATGTAGAAAATGAGAAAGAGAGAAAGGTGGAAGTTGTAACTGCTGTAAATGAGGACGTTCGAGGCATCAGTAAGGCTGAAGTTCAAGGATAAATCATGTGAAGGCAGTTGTGCCTATTGGCATACCTGTGGCAGTATGTCAGTGTTTTGGTACGATAGGAGTGGCATTAGACTGTTCAATAATGTCATAGAGAATAAAAGGATTCCTGAGGAATGGAGGGACAGTGTCGGTGAGGCAACTACAGGGGCATAAAGCTGATGAGCCACACAATGAAGTTCTGGGAAAGAGTATTGGAAACAAAGGTAAGAAAAATGGTAGAAATTAGTGAGCAGCAGGATGGTTTCATGCAGAGCACCACAGATGTAATGTTCACTCTGAAAGTCCTAAGAGGACTCCTAAGGGGACACAACTCCTAACAGGAGCTACATTGTGTATTTTGGAACAGCGGACGATAGTGCTGTGAGAAGAGCTGTGGTTTAAGATGAAAAAATGATGGTATGATGGTGTGCTGTAGGAGTCACAGATAGGTTCCAGGTGGAGGTTGGACTGCATCCAGGATTGGCCTTGAACCCCTTCCTGTTTTGTATGGTGATTTACAGATGAGGTCAGACAGTAGGCTACATGGACAGTGATGTTTGCGGGAGACATTTTGATCTGCTGTGGTGGAAGAAAGCCTGCAGAGGTGGAGGAATGAGCTTGAGAGGAGAGGAATGAAGGTCAGTCACAGCAAGACAGAATACATGTGTGTCCATCAAAAGCGATCAGGTAGAACTGTGAGAAAGAAAGGAGTAGAGATGCCAAATATGGAGGAGTTTAAGTACTTAGGATAAACCATTCAGAGCATTTGAAAGTGTGCAAAAAAATGTGAAGAAGCGAGTGCCGGATCAGGAAAAGTGAAGGAAAAAATGTACGGAATAGTAGTGAGACCTGCCCTGATATATGGTCTGGAGCTGGAGGTGGCAGAGCGGAAGATGCTTAGATTTTCACTGGGAGTGACGAGGATGGACAGGAATAGAAACGAGCAGAGCCGAGGAACAGCCCACGTCTGGCAGACAAGGTCAGAAAGACCAGACAGAGATGGTTTGACCATGTGAGAAGCAGGGATTGTGATGATATGGATGCTAGAGATGGAGCTGCTAGGCAGGAGAAAAAGGGGAAGACCAAACAGGACGTTTCTAGATGTGGTTAGATAGGACATAGAGGTGGTAGGAGTGACAGCGCAAGATGGAAACACTTGATCCGCTGTGGCGACCCCTAGCTAAAAGTAGAAGAATAATTATATAAACACAGCAATGTATCATCATGTAACAATATCAACAAAATAATCCAAGTATTCCCTTTTATTAAATTGAGCACATTTAAAAAAATAATAATTGTATTGGCTCTCATTCACATCCTTTGGATTTTTGCCCCCAAAGCCCTGCTGTGTCCACAAGTACAGTACCTATTATCTACATTTGTAAACAATATATAAATATAATCATATCAACAATGTAACAATATGAACGAAACAAACACAGATAAACACAGATATTTGTGAAAATAAACATAGAAGAGAACTGAAAAATATTGATCTCATCACGATTCTATCGATCCGATATCCATACCTCTCTTGGTAAAAATCATAGCGATATTTGCATCCAACACAGGAGCTGTGTAAGTAATTTTGTTGTCACAAAGATAACTACAAATGCATGGTCACAGGCCACCATTTGAACAAAATGATGTTTTTCACTCCATTACACAATTTGACAATATTGTGGTGTGATATTGTGGGATGATGCACAGTCCAATACAACTGCACACATTGTCAATTATCTTATTATCTTTATCCAGTGCTTATGTTGCATTTCATTAAAATGCACAGGTATACCCAATATTGCAGTAGGTGATTGTATTGTATGACATAGTATTTCCTGAAATACATGCTTTATTTTAATTGATCTATGGTTTTTGTTTTTTTACACACAAAAGGGAGAATAAAGAAGATATTTCTCTGGAGAGGAGGGAGCTGCAATTCAGACAGCCAGCCAAAGATAATCATACATTACCTGCAGCTTGAGCGTCCTATCTACCGCCAACCACCTGCTCATTCACATACCCCCAAGATCTTTTTTGTCTCAAGTGCACGAAAAATCCTGGATTTCAGTTTTTTTGTTACCCATGTCTTGTGAATGAAAAGCCGTCAGATGAAGGTTTAGGGTGATGTGTGTGTTTTATTTACTTCTTTTATTTACACTAGTAAATACTAGTACTATGTTAAATTGTGGACCGTCACAGTTCAACGTTTTACCTTTGGGCCTTCTGTCTCTTTTCTATCTGCATCAGGTTGCCTGTTTGAGAGGAAACTGTGCTCCAGGGACCAGTTTTGCTCAGATGGTAAGCACACACACAATATTCAGCTACACAATCACATCCACAGCTGTGGTGTTTGCAATACAGTACATGTGTTTACAAAAGGCCAGTTCAAGAAAACCAAACACAAGTCAAGGATTGCAGCCTCATGCGTCCATCTCACTACCGCCGCCTTCCCCTCTCCGTTTCATTTTCTTTATCTAAGCCCTGCCTCCCTGCTCTGCAGTCTCCATGGCAACACTGACATCACATGGAGGTCGACACCCCCACAGTTGTTGTGCTAATACAGTGATGAGTCACTCGCACAGGCTTACGCACTTCTTGGTGGAAAATTGCACTTACGCACATTGCACAGCCATCGCACGGAATATAAAATGGGTCTGAACATGCGCTCCAGGAGGAGACTGAACCAGAGCCATGCAGAACAAACACATTGAGGCATATGTTGTCGGTGTTTTATGGCCTCTCGTATGACCATGAACACACATTTCCAAAACAGACCCACCCAGCAATTATCCTCTTAAAAGCCCGAATTCTTGGCTAATAATGGCTGAAAATGATTATTTAAAATAAATAAATATCCGTACAGCTAAAAGAGCATCTAGTAGAGCAAGGACAATGGACCAAGGCTGAACAATACACTCCTGATCAAAATCTTAAAACCAGTTGAAAAATTGCTAGAATTTGCATTTTGCACATTTGGATCTTAATGAGGTTTTAAGTAGAGCTACAATATGCAAAAGCAAGAAGGGGGAGTGAGACAAAAAACACTTTGAAAAAGTAATTTATTGAAAACAACAATTAAACTGAAATAGGCGGTTTATTAGCTGATCAAAAGTTTAAGACCACAGACTATAAAAGCCAAAATCTGCTCAAAATTGTCATTTTCTGTCAGGCATTCACACTGTCATGCCCTCCTGATGGCTAAAGCTAAGAAGCTTTCTCTTTTTGAACGTGGACGGATTGTCGAGCTACATAAGCAAGGCCTCTCGCAGCGTGCCATTGCTGCTGAGGTTGGGCGCAGTAAATCAGTCATTCTAAATTTTTTGAAAGTGGTAGACCCAAAAAAATCACACCTGCGCGGAGCCGGAGAGTCCAATTGGCTGTCCATCAAGACACAGGGCGGTCTTCGACCCACATTAAGGCCCTTACTGGTGCCGACTGCGGCGCAATAACCATCAGACGGCATCTGCGGGAAAAGGGTTTAAAAAACAAAAAACTAATTCAAAGACATCGTCTCCTTCAACGCCACAAAACTGCCTGTTTAGACTTTGCCAGGGAGCATCAAACATGGGACATTGAAAGGTGGAACAAAGTTTTATTCTCTGATGAGAAAAAATGTAACCTTGACGGTCCAGATGGCTTCCAACGTTACTGGCATGACGAGGAGATCCCACCTGAGATGTTTTCTACCCGGCACAGTGGAGGTGGGGGTCCATCATGGTCTGGGTTGCTTTTTCATTCAGTAGAACACTGGAACTTCAGGTGGTGCAGGGTCGTCAAACGACGGATGCGTACATGCAGATGTTGCAGCGGGCATCCCTCATGACTGAGGGCCCTCATCTGTGTGGTAACAGCTGGGTTTTTCAACAGGACAACGCTGCAGTTCACAATGATCGCTTGACCAAGGACTTCTTCAGGGAGAATAACATCACTCTTTTGGACCATCCTGCATGTTCCCCTCATTTAAATCCCATAGAGAACATTCGGGGATGGATGGCAAGAGAAGCTTATAAAAATGGCCATCAGTTCCAGACAGTTGATGCCCTTGGTGAAGCCATCTTCACCACTTGGAGCAATGTTCCCACTAGCCTCCTGGAAACACTCACATCAAGCATGCCCAAACCAATTTTTGAAGTGATTAACAAGAACGGTGGAGCTACTCATTACTGAGTCCTACTGAGAACATTTTTTGTTCTGGTTTGCAGAGTTTTTTGTTATTTTTTGAGCGATGGTCTTAAACTTTTGATCAGCGGATAAACAGCCTATTTCAGATGAATTGTTGTTTTCAATAAATTACTTTTTAAAAATGCTTTTTGTCTCACACCCCCTTCTTGCTTTTGCACATTGTAGCTCTACTTAAAACCTCATTAAGATCCAAATGTGCAAAATGCTAATTCTAGCTATTTTTCAGCTGGTGTTAAGATTTCGTTCAGGGGTGTATACTTACTTGTTTGAGATCACACTGGTCCACTGCAGCCCTATCTGCTGGAAAATTCAACAAATCGTCATCGTTATTGGAAAAATCAATTTAGCAAGGTCGCTTGTTTTATAAATTAAGTTTCAGAAAGTACATCGGGGAAGTATTCACAGCACTTCATTTTTTTCCACTAGTTGTTAAAGCAGACTAAAAATGGCGGAATTTAAAATGTTGGAAAGTAAAAATCCAGACTGACTGTTGAAATAAATTGAATGACTGCAGTGAGATGGAGGATCGAACCAGCATGCAGCGGGTAGGGAAATTACCACTCTACCTCTTGAGCCATGTTACCCTGTAGAATAAGCAGAATGTTACTGTAATGGAATATGGAAAATTATTTTCCATCATTAGGGGGTGCCAAATAAATTGCCCATTCATTTTCAATGGGAAAATTCATTCTTTCATTTTCTATGCCTCTTGTCCCAATGTGGAAAATGTCACAGAAAAAAATTATTTACCATAAATGTGGGAATTTTGATAGATTGCCAACGTGTCCTGAATGAGCTGAACATTTTGACGTTGGATTGGTGTGAGCCAGTTGGGAAATGTGAGAGTAGTTAGCGGACAAAAAATGGTCACTGGTACATAAATATTCACACCCTTTTCCATGAAGCTTGACACACTGTTGTAAAACACTGTTGTCCAACTGTTGTAAATTCAGTTGATTGGACACAATATGGAACGACACACGTCTGTCTAAATAAATCCCAAGGTGCATATCAGAGCACAAACCAACCATAAAGTCAAAGGAAATGTCTGTACACCTCAGAGGCACAAATACGTGAAAAAGGACTTTCCGGTTACATTGTATTTAGTGGCTTTATTCTGATTCATTTCTAGGTTTTCTATTTACCTCTTTCCTCGTACAGAAGGCTAAAAAAAAACAAAAGAGGATAAATCATGCAGCCTGTGTAGATTTCAGAGTTGAAAGTAGTCTGCACTCTCTGATATATAATTAGAGGCTAAAAAAAACACATTAATCCCTGTTAATCTTTTCATTGTAACGATTCACAGTGTCACCGTCGCAGGCGTATTTGTGTCAGATTTAGAGGGTGTACTGAAAGACTGCAGTGACTCATCGGTGCGCCAAAATATCCTCTTGGTATAGTCATTCATTCACATTTCTGTCTGAAAATCGTTTTTATTTGGAAGCAATATTTTCATCGAAACACGTCAGGATGTTAGATGAAAAAGTGACATGAGGAAGGCTGTGATGGTGATAATTTAGCTGGCACCAACCTTCACGCCTCTGCAGGTGAATGTTTCCTCATTTGGCCTTTTTTTTCTCCAAATGTAAACATTCTTGATTGTTTAAATAAGAACAGTGCAGTAAACTTCGAATCATGATCAGTCAGTCATGTGGTCGCCATGGGGCTGCCAGCAGTTTTGCAGCTATTGCAGACAGAGTGGCAAATGTTCAAAAGCACAATCAGCGACAGTGAAAGGCCACTGTGGAGGTGAGTGGCAATCAGGATAAAATGTGTGGGCTGTACTTCGGTGGTATGAGTCATTGTTGAGTGCTACTGTGGCCACACACGATAGAAAAGTACCATGACAGAAGCGTTGCATATTGAATAAATGGAAGGCAGCAGTTTGCAGTTTTAATAAGTATAGGCATGGCAATTTACACAGTAACTACTGTAAATTACAATGTGTATGTGTTTTTGCATGCTTCTTGTGTGTGCTCACCAGATGGACTATTTGGTCAGTGCCGTAGTTCGAAGCAGGACCGGGTCCAGTACCAGGTGACAGTTCCTGTGCTGAAGAGAATGCAGGAAGTCCTCAAACAGCTCATGCTACAAGGTTAGTGTTTACTCTATGCTGATTTCAAGAAACCCAAGGAAACACACTTGTGAATATTCTCAATTATGCAAGTCATTGCATTCTAGTGGCATTGAATTGACCACATTTCACCTCTCATCTGAGCAGGCTTCATCGATTCATGCTGAGAGACTAAGTAGGACAGCTCTAGTCTGACGAGAATAATCCTACAAACGTGTCAGTCTTGTCTAGTCTGACAGCTAGGGCTGTCCTACCTAGTCAGACTAGAGGTGTCCTACCTGGTATTTCATCATAAACTAGAGCTGTTCTATTAAGTCCAACTAGAGCTGCCCTATCTAGTCTTTGAGCATGGATGAGATAGGATTAGATGTGTCCTATCTAGTCAGATTAGAACTGTCCTATATAGTCGGACTACAGTTGTCCTATATAATCTTTGAGCATGAAATGGATAGGACAGCTCTAGTCCTATCTACAGCGGCACGGCTTCATCAGTTCATGCTCAAACAATAGGTAGGACAGCTGTAGTTAAAGGTGTCCTATTCAGCTCATGCTAAAATACTAGGTAGGACAGCTCTAGTCTGACTAGGTAGGACAGCCCTAGTTTGACTAGCTGTCAGACCAGACTGTGTCTGTAGGATTACTCTTGACTAGCTGTCAGACCAGACTGTGTCTGTAGGATTACTCTTGACTAGCTGTCAGACCAGACTGTGTCTGTAGGATTACTCTAGTCAGACTAGAGCTGTCCTATCTAGTCAGACTAGAGCTGTCCTACCTGGTCTTTGAGCATAAACAAGCTAGGCCAAGAGCTGTCCTAAGTAGTCTTGGAGCATGGATGAGATAGGGTAAGAGGTGTCCTACCTAGTCAAACTAGAACTGTCCAAGGAATCCCTGCAGCTGTAGCATCTGATTTGTCAAGTAAATTACACTTCACGTCTGTAGGGTACCAAACATTCTTAAGTCACATTTAAGCACTTGAATATAAATAAAGTAAAAATATCAATAACTTACTATCTTTCTGTACTTGTCTTTGCTTGTAGGTCTTTCCTGGCAGGACGACATCACCCAGTATATTTTATCAAAGGAACTGAAGAGAGTTCCTCACGTCACCCAGTCAGCCAAACCAAACTCTTCTTCACAATTATCTCTGTAAGTTCTCTCCAACTCAGTCATGAAAAGAAAGCAAATGAGTTTAGGTCTCCATGCACCTTCCCTGCCTGTCCGTCCTAATCCTACATGTTTCTGGCTGTATTTCAAGATCCAAACAGCAGGTCCCCCATCACCACAGCTCCAAGTCAGGATCCGTACCACCTGCGGGCAACTACATGGACTACATGATTGTTGAGCCTCCTCGGTCACCACTTCAAATGCAAGCAGCCTCCATAGATCCATACACGTACCACCAGGTAATACGGACATCACACGTCAAGCTAATAGGTCCCAGGATGTACTGCCCTGGGAATAAAATGATACATTGGCTAAACCGACTGATAATGTTGCAGTGTGTATGCCAGACCAGTATGGACAGTGGTTAAACAGCCAAACATTTCTCCCAATTTATAGCACAGACACCAAGATGAAGCAGAGAGATCCATCATTGGGGGTGGCTATGCTCGCACCCCTTCATGGTCGCCGGCCAATCAGAGAGGGCGAGAGCGAGACAGTCAATTGCTTCAAGAGGCTTTGTCCCTCTATTTGGCTTCTGCACCGCCCTCTTACCGTCATCGCGGAGCCACCTCCGTGGGTTCTGCAGGTAAAGAATTTATAATTGCAAGAACGACAAAATGCTATAGACTTTGCATCCAGATGCAAAGTCTATAGCATCTTCACCATAACACATATACAGTATCCTCAGGTCTGCCTTACTATGATGACCTGCAACTGGAGGTACCAGTAGACTATGTTGAAGATTACACCCTAGAGGAGAGACTGGGTACTATGAACCAACAACAGCCGCTCCAAAATAAGAAGGTTTCCCAGGGCTCCAGTGCTCAGTCTGGAAGCAGTGGTGAGGAAACAACAATGCTTTTAGTTACTTATCCTCTTGAGACCCAGAAAAATAGAAGTCATTGAGGTTTTGTTAAATTAAACATCACTGGAAATCCAGGAATGTCCTATCCACAGCAGAACATGAACTGTTATCCTTCAAGAGTGTGTTGCATTTGAAGTAAGGCTGTGAAAGTGCATTACTGGGTCTCAGGAGGATAAATATACAACATGCTTGAAAAGCTAATTTTGTCATCCTATGTTAGATGGCTTGCTGCAGAGGATGTCAGGCGTCCTACAGAAATACGGAGTCGACCCCAAAGAGCTCAGTCAAGAGCAACTCTACAAACTAGCCCTCATACTGCAGCTACTGCAGACTCAAGACAACACACAAGGTATTGTTTCCAAACTATCAAAGATTGTCATGCTGGGATAGAAAATGGCCCTTTCCAAATCGCTCCCCCAAAGTTGGAAGCACATAATTGTCCAAAATTGATGGGTATGTCCCAAGACATGTGTCTCCTGTAACCTTCATAGCATCATCTTAATACTGTATCTGACATTCAAGTTAATTATTCAGATTTTAAAAATGCTGTTTGCTTTATGTCTCTATCTTTCCACAGATCCAAATGAGAAGGACCTCACACTCCAGGAGGTATGTCACCATTTGTTTCCTTTAAGGATTCTCAGTGAATTTTGTGTTTGTACCCATAGAAGGTTAATTAGTAGCTGTTGTACTTGGTTTGGGATACCTGATGTCTAAAACGGGAGCATACATTTGAGAAACCCATCTCAAAACAGATGGAACCCCTTAACGTACTATCAATAGTACAGTGCCCTCCAGAAGTATTGGAACAATGAGGCTTTATTGACTGCATTTAGAGGTGAAAACAACATGAAAACCAGAGAGCTGTCAATGGGTTGTGAATCTGAGAGAAAATGAAAAATCAATCAGAGCCATTGCATTAAAAATGGTCATAGCCAGGACAACCATTTCAAATGTCCTGAAGAAGAAATAAACCACCGGTGTAAAAATTATCAAACGTCAAACAGGTAGACCAAGGAAAACATTAGCGGTTGATGACAGAAACATTGTGAGCTATGATTCTGATTCTTCTGAATAGATGCAGCTCTTAAAAACAGACAGCATGCCCAGGAAGCTAGAGAGGCCTGCTTCTGCCAATGCCCCTCAATCCCACAGACCTTCAGCCACAACTACACCGTCTACGAAGATTACAGAGCCCCTGCCATCTGTCCCTCAGTCCCCATTGGTTTCTCCTGAAGAGGGAGCCATCATGGAGAAGCAGGGACCACCACCACTTGATGACACAGGAGCCAAGGAGGAGTATGGCTACATAGTCACAAACCAGAGGTCAGTAATACAAGAGTACTTGGGAAACAAAACTGGTATTCCAACTACTACTACTACAACTACTACTTGTCCTTTCCAGTCTTCTGAGTTTGTATGATGGAGTGAAGTTGTTGGAGCTACTAGCTGAGAGGATACACTTGGCAACCAGCAGCTTTATCAATATAAGGTATGAGCATCATGTGAGATTACAATACAGTATGACACATTTTTTCAGTTTGCATGTGGGTTTTGTGCCGTCAGCGTGGTCGGACCTGCGCTGACGTTCCGTATCCGCCAGAATGAACACAACATGACTGCTGCAGAGGTGGCAGCTAAAGCCGGTGAGATGAGCAAAACAAACAAACACACGCGCCTTCCTACGCACACATTCAAATAGAACTTCACCAAGCATTCATTATTTTTTTCCCCCGACTCAAAAATGACACACTTATTGTTTTTATGTTACTACAGTATCGGAGAAGAACTTCCTGGAGTCAGAGACAAGCCTGAAGATTGTACAGAGTGGTGTGGGAGAGGTAGCATATACACACACACAAACATATAGGAATACAAATGTGCATCTTGCATAGATTGTCTAGAACAGGGATGCCCAAACTTTTCATAGTTGCGTACACGTCCAGACATTTGACTTGCAGCCATGTACCCCCTACTCCTGCACACTTAAAAAACCTAAACCTTTTTTATCTTCATTAACTTGAAATACCTGCGATTGGCTGGTGGCCAGTCCAGGGTGTAGTCCAGGCCAAGTCAGCTGGGATGAAGTCCAGCCTACCCCCGCGACCCTAGTGAGGACAAGCGGCATAGAACATGGATGGATGGATTAACTTTAAATATTGAACATGATTAATTGATCAATTAATTTTACAGTAAGTAGGCAATTCTGGGGGGGTGTACGGTGCAGTCACTATTATATAAGTCTGCATATTAACTTGATACCAAGTTGAAAGGGAAAGTTTAACAAACATGGTGTTCAGGGCATATCCAACCGGTCGGAGGTCTTGGAGAAGATCCAGGACACGCTGCAGAGACTATATCTCTTAACTGGCCTGGGAATGCCTCGGGATCCGCCGGGAGGAGCTGGATGAAGTAGACAAAGTCTGGGTTTCCCTGCTTAGGCTGCTGCCCCTGGGACCCGACCTCGGATAAGCAAAAGAACACTTTTAATGCACACCATAATCATCAAACTTACAGTATGTGTTCATATAACTCACACAGAGCAAAGAAGAAGTCTGCCCCAACAATGTTCTGTGAGGTCTTGATCACTCGCTGGAGTGCCTTCCTATCACATGTTGTACAGTTGCCGTACCAAACAGTGATGGAGGCGGTAAGGACACTTTCGATAGTGCATCTGTAGAAGCAACTCAGGATTTTGGTGGACATGCCAAATTTACTCAGTCTTCTCAGGAAGTACAGTCTCCTTTGGGACTTCTTGATGATTTGTTGGGTGTTGTGAGACCAGGAGAGGTCCTCTCTGATGTATGTGCCAAGGAACTTGAAGGTTTTCACCCTCTCCACCTCAGTCTCATCAATAAACAGATGTGTGGTCAGGTGAGGGAGCGGCCCTAACTCTGACCCTAACCAAACCAGAACTCTTACTCTAAACCCAATCCCAACCCTAACTCAAATCTTAACCCTAACTCTAATCTAATCCCAACCCCAACCCTAACCCTACCTCTAGCGCTAACTCTAATCCTAACTTAACTAACTCCATCCCCAACCCCAACTCTAACCCAAACCCTAAACCAAAAAAATGAAAAACAAACATTAATTATCAATTAATATTAATTATTAATATTATTATTAATAATATTATAACTGTTGAACTATGTTCTAAATGTATTTTTTAACATTTTTAAAAGTCAAAATAGCTGAATTTGCTGGTGAAATACAGGGCAGAAACCTAAGATGAGGTTACGACGAGTCTCTCCTCTCGGCTTGAGCTGAGCCTGTCAATTTCAGTTTGTCAGCATGTCGCCAATATAATGTTTGCAGAAATATTCATTTTACACCATAGCTGTGATGTAAGTGTGACATCATTATTCTTGCTCATCGGGACAATAAAATGCCTAAGATGGAAGTTGTTTTTTTTAAACTTTATTTAGAATGAAGTCAAATGCAATAAAGACGTTTTTTTCAACCTCTCCAAACTGGACTTTCACACGTACACTCACTAGAATGTGCACAGTGTGCTGAGTTCTAATAAAATTGGATTTTATTAAGACGTGCAAAGTGAAAAATAATAAAAACATAATAAAGCTGCACCCAAGATTTTACTGCCTAAACGAGGCGGAACAAATGAGTGGTGACGCAGCATAACAAGTACCGTTTTACTGTTGCCATGGTGCTTTGTCTCTTCACCCCCACCGTGGCGCCTAGATCCCAGGTGCTATGACAACAGGTGTCATTAAACTATCCTCCAGTTCCCACAGACCGCCTGCATCTGAATCATGACCAGTGATTTCTTAAATAATGGATTATCAGTTAAATGCCGTTTCACTTGGGGAGAAAGATATGTATTTTTATGAGTGGAAATGGTGTGATCTTAAAAAGCTAGCAAGCTTGTCATTCAATTAAATTGATTAGTGTGTGCAAGTCATCATTATCATGCAAAAAGAGTATAACACGCACCATCAGCAAATACGAGCAGCTCCTTTCCCTTGAATAGGATTGTGGAACACGCTACCTTGACTTTTAAGCCCTCCGTGTCTTTAGTGTCATGCATTGTTACAGTGACATGGTGAAACAAGTGACCTTTCTGCTTCTCCTCTCCACATCCCCCTGTGGCTCTCGGCTCTTAGATGAATAGATGTACACTGAGAAGATCACGTCCTGTCTTTTTTGTCTATGTTCCCATGTCATTCTCACTTGTTCTCTGTGGTTGTGTGTTTTTGTTTTTTTCCAGAGGACAAATGCACAGGGTCTCCCTCAGGTAACCAGGGTTTCCCAGGGCTCCAGTGGGACGGTCATCACACTGGTTTCCATGGCAGTGGTGGGAGGAGTGTTGATACTGGCTGTGGCCGTCGCTTGCCTTAGGCACTACGGTCACCAAGTGGCCAATGGCAAACTCGGTCTGGGGCCAGAGGGAGGAGCCGAAACACACTTTGATTATCAGGTAACGCGACTGCAGTTTACAAAAAAAATAAATTATTGTGTTAATGTTCAGTGACGCTAATGTGTTTGTATGTTAAAATGTTGTACTTTAATATCAGTGAGAAACAAGCATTTATAGTAAGGCCATTGTGGAATGTAAATATTTATTTTGTGAACGCCAAGAGACAAATATTGACTAGTTTCTATTGTGCATAAAACATGGCGTGAATGCAGAGAAGCAAGCTTTGACATTAGTGCTATTTTGAATCAAGATATGAGTGTGCTGGTGCAGCTATGCTTTAGTACGCCGGTAAACCTCACTTCCCGATACCTTAAGAGTTGTGCTGTAGTAGTAGTGAGTAGTAGTGAGTAGTAGTGAGTAGTAGATTTTAGCACAATGCCTAGCGCTCTCGGCTTGGTGGACCGTGGTTTTGAGCCCACCAATCAAACGTAAAACCCAGTCATTAGCACAGAGACGAAGGCCTTCAGTCACGAGGGATGCCCCCTGCAACATCTCTACATACAGTAGCCATGTGCCGTTTGACGACCCCGCACCACCTGAAGCGCCATTGTTTCATTGAAGGAAAAAGATCATGATGGCGCCCCCTCCACTGTGCCATGTGGAAAACATATCAGGTGGGATCTCCTTGTCATGCCAGTAACGAAAGCCATCAGGACCATCAAGGTTGCATTTTTTCTCATCAGAGAATACAATTTTCTTCCAGCTTCCAACTTTCAAAGCCCCAATTCCAAATTGTCAATCTTGTGGCCTTGAAGGAGACGAGTCCTTTGAAGAAGTTTTTGTTCTTAAAACCCTATCTCTCGCAGATGCCGTCTGATGTTTATTGGTCTGCACTCAGCACCAGTAACAACCTTCATTTGGACCGAGGATCGTCCCGTGTATTGACGGACAGCAAATCGGATCCTCCGGCTCAGGGCCTGTGAAATTTTTTACTTGGCTTTTTTGTTCCATACCCCTCAGGATATTTTAAGATATTTTAAGTTTAAAAAGAGCGTCTTACTGCATCCAACCTCAGCAGCAATGGTGCGCTGCTAGAGGCCTTGCTTATGCAGCCCAACAATCCGACCGTGTTCAAAGACAAAGCTTTTTTGCCTTTGCCAGATCATGAGTGTGAATGCCTGACAGAAAATAACATTGGATCCACATTTTTGGATTAATCGAACACAAAAATAGTTGCCGACTAATTGGATAGTGGATTAATCACTGATTACAGTTGTAGCACTAGAGTCAAGTGAAAAGAGATGTCTATAAATGTGTGCCGGTCCACACAGTGAATCACTGAATCCCGTTATTAGGTAATTAAGTGTAAAAACTTAAAAAATACCTGTCACAGAGTGACAATTGCTTTCGACACAACAGGGCGGCAAGAGACGGGAGGCTTGGGTGTTATACTTAACACTCTATTATGCCTTTGATACCACCTCGTAAGCAGGGCTATTCCTGTGTTCACACAGAATGGCGGCACATAAAAAACATGGGGAAAAGCCAACTTTCATGGGCAGTGACTGAACCGAAATGTGTTTTTTTTACAATGTGGGTTATTGATGGGTGATATCACATAGGGAAAGCAATGATGCCGCAATGATAGCATGTCATCATCTTAAAGCCCTTACAAAGTATCCAACTAGATGAATTAAATGTCATCACTAAGCTGCTCACAGCCTTTAGAGAGGTACCACGTGGATGACATGCTGTGATGTATATACCCCAGAATCGTGGCATATTCCACACACAATTGCCAAGGGAGTTGCACAACAAGCTACTGCTATAGATTTTTTTTTTTATATGTATCACACTTGCGCCTCTCCCCGTCTGTATCACACATTCAGGAGCTATGTCGGCAGCACATGGCGTCCAAATCCTCTCTGTGCCGCCAGGAATGTGTGGGTGGCGGGAGCAGCGCAATGGCAGGCTCCGCGGGCGGCACCGGTGCCGGCGGTCGTCGAGGAACGGACACGTCCCGTGTGAGCAGTGTTTCCTCCCAGTTCAGTGACGGCCCTCAGCACAGCCCCTCCTCGACCCATAGCTCGACTCCATCCTGGAGTGAGGAGCCTGCCCAGTCAAATATGGACATCTCCACCGGTCACGTGATTTTGGTGAGAGAACAATCAATCGGAAGTCAATTAATGCTAAAGACTTAACGTCCTGAATCTGTGTCTGTCAGGCCTATATGGAGGACCACCTTCGTAATAAGGACCGCCTTCAGAAAGAGTGGGAAGCTTTGTGTTCCTACCAGGCTGACCCCAGTTCAGTGGCTGTCGCGCAAACTCCCAGCAACATGGACAAAAACAGACAAGCTGAGTCGCTCCCATGTCAGTTCATCCACATTGCTTTTTCCACCAAAACTACGACTAACACTCATATATGTCTTTTCTTAACAATTCTCACTATCATTCCAGATGATCACTCACGTGTGAAGCTGAAAAGGGAACAAAACCCCAGAAAACAAGATTACATCAACGCCAGCTTCATTGTAAGCACATTTCATTAAAAGTACTACAGTGCTGACTGTTTGCAGTGAATTAGCTAGAGCGCCTCCCTCCCTCACGGTGCAACCAAAAATAACACAAGTAACACATGTAAAACACACAATGTTATAGCACCACGCGGACTATGCGGGTATTGATATACATGCTTATATAGCTGTACTGCTATACATACAAAACTATATGCTAATTGCTAGGAGTAGGGTCAGGGTTGAGTTTCGGGTTAGGGTTAGGGTTAGGGTTAGGGGTTGGAGTTGGAGTTTTTTTACTAATGTATAACCCGCAAATCACGCTGGGTAACTTCCTGTTGGAGAAGTGTGCGCATGGGCTTTCCTTTGAGACAGGAGGTCCACAATTTTAATTAATCCCACTGCGTGTGAAAAGAAACTACTAACATGATACAAGATATGTCTGGTTGCACTAACTCTGCTCTTTAATTTATTTTTTTACTTTCAACCTGTAGTCTGATCACGACCCTCGGCAGCCCGCTTATATTGCCACTCAGGGACCTCTGACTCACACTGTGGCAGATTTTTGGCAGGTTAGTACATGACTGTACTATACACACATAATTGTATACATAAAATTGTCCTGTAAAACAGTGAAAGTGAAAACTAAAGCCCAAAATTGAGCAGCCACGTGATGATGGGATGTGTACACAGTCATGCATGCGCTCTGTTCTCCCCACTCCACAGATGGTTTGGGAGAACGGCTGCACTGTGATAGTGATGATGTCCGCTCTAGTAGAGGATGGACAGAAACAAAGTGAGCGGTACTGGCCTGATGAAGGTTCATCGCTGTACCACATCTATGAGGTTAGTTTCTTGTTGATTTTTGTTGTATTTGGAGTGGTTGTGTCCAGTGTGTGGATTTTTTTGTGAAAAGTGTAAACTACTCTGGCATTTATTTGTTTTTAGCTCAATAAATGCATGATTTTCTTTGGTAAAATGTCTCCCCCTGGTGTCAAACTATGGTAGTGCTAACCCCACATGTCTTCCACTGGCCATATTTTCAACATTTGCATTTGAAAATAAGGGAATTTTTTGGGGGGGAAATAAGGGAAATTCCTTGTGGGGTAGAATGTCCTGTGGCTCAAGCGTGTGTCCTATAGTTCCAGAAAGGTTTTGGATTTTTGGATTTTCCTACCTTCTGCCACCGATCTGCTCGTTATCCCTCTCAGGTAAACCTGGTGTCAGAGCATATCTGGTGCAAGGACTTCCTGGTGCGTAGCTTCTACCTGAAGAACGTTCAGACACAAGAGACAAGAACCTTAACACAGTTTCACCTGCTGAGTTGGCCGGCTGATGGCATCCCTACCTCGACACGACCCCTGCTTGACTTCCGCAGGTGTGAACGCACATACCTGTAGACACAACATTACTCTGTACATGCCCTTAATGTTGTCCTCCGATTTTGACTCAACATTTGCAATAAGAGTGACTGTTGTAATTATGTATTTAGATTCCGCGAAAGAACCCTCCCCATCTCCAATATGCCTCACACTTATTAAGCACAATTTAAAGTATAAAATGTATAGGTACTCACCACTAATGAATGAAAATATAAGATAATCGATGAACAGATGGAACGGGAGTCACGGTGTAGCCTTTAGCCTGGTCGTCATGCTAGCGCTAGAGGCTAGCAGGCTAAAGAAGCCATATCTCCAAGCTGCATTGTCTTCTGGGTTTAGCGTGGCAAAGGTGTAGATGTGTGTGTCAAATTCAAAGAACACGGTAGTTTGTCTTCCATTTGGTGGATTTCCAAAGCTGTGGCAGCGTCTGAGAAAGTTATGTTTCACTTCTGTATCTAACAGCAACTATGGTGCGTTCAACTATCAAAGCTTCACCAAAAAAACATTATCAGTGAAACACAAAGACATAAATATTAGGGATGCAAGGATACAGAAAATTCACGGTTCAGTTTGATAGGATAATGTAGTGTCATGGCTCAACATTTTCATACTTTTTTTAAAACTTAAAAGTACTAATTTTTAAATGAAATGTATGTGGTGCAGCTATACCAGCCTCATTTTCTGCTGTGCATACTTATAAGCACAGTAGTTAGAACCATATAAAACAAAAATACCACCTTGTAAAAATACTAAATAAAAACAAAGAATTTATTTTAATTCAACATGGCAATCAAGATCATGTTGCATAATTCTAACACATAATAGTTGTGTTCATAGATTCAATAGTATTTCAGTCAAAAGCATTTCAGTCAAACTACGTAGCATTCATTATTGCCACAGTTCAAGTACACATCCTGTGTTTGCTATTAAAATGACAATTATAAAATGAACGAAAACACTTGTCGAAACGACAGTACAGCCGAAGTCAAGGCAACAAATAAAAAATGTAAGCCTTATAAAAAAAAATGTAATAACAAGTACGTGTAGAAAAACAGATTTCCATAATGAAGTTCAGGGCCTCGCATGGCGCATTGGCTTTTTATAAGATTTTGCATGGAACTAGCTGTTACGAACACAATGAGAACTTTTATTTTATGTATATGCATCTTAGCGCTGACATATTTTATCTAGAATTTGGATAATAAAGATAAAAAATGCAGTTGCATGCATGCCACTAGAGATGCCACCGCTGCTGCTATTTTGCGGGGACTTTGACGTCAGCTGACTGATGTCATGTGATCTTCGTGACTTGGGTTACCGTATCGTTCGACTCCTGGTGGTATTGATTCGATGCACACACATGTATTGTTGCACGCCCAATTAACACGTAAAAATTGGGGGCTTCTTTTAACATTGGTACATGTATGTACATTATTTCTATATTGTCAGGTATTTATGAATTATTACTGACTTTAAAAAAATGTGCAAATGCTTCATCAAGAATACACGGGGATCCACTGTCTATAACTAGTTGGAAACCCTAATTTGCGCTGGAAATTTTGGCTTCAAGAGTCAATGCCATTCATCACCTTTATTCTGGATACTTTTTTTTTTTTTTTTTCAAAACGTAAGGGTTGCTAATTGCAGGTAACCAGAAGACATTTGGATTTCGGCAACCCAAAACTGAGGGCATCTGGTTGTATTTGCCTTTAAAATACAGGACCCAGGAGAATGAATGTAGTGTCTGGGTAAATTTATTGATCAAAGTATAACAATCACTTGTCACTACCTTTTATTTTTCATCTTTGACCCCATGATGGTTTAACATTTCTCTGCCATGTTCTGACTTTTCCTCACTTTAAAGGTGCATGTGCAAACTTTGCCTCAAATCGACCCATCGTAAACCGTTGTCAAGATGGAGATACCATCAACAGCGTCATCACATCCGTCCCTTATCCATGTCCGTGTCCATTCCTCGCTCCCTCTCTCTCTCCCTCTGTCCCAGTGCACGTCGAGATAGGTTTGTGCTCGAACATCTCCCAGTGTCATTTTTGCGGTTTGCAGCTAGTACTCTGGCTCCAGTTGCATAGTCACAAAAATGAGCATTGGCAGGTGTGACTGGCTACTGCAAGAGGGACAGTGAACCCGGGGCTTCCTACTTTAACATTTTTCTTGACGGTTTTACCAGCTCCACTCTTTGCCACCTTCTTCATGTCACCCCCTTGTTTCATCATCAGTCCCATTGCTTGTAATTCAATCCCAATCTACAAGTACCTGTGGCTGCATTTTCTATGCATCTACTTTTCAAAATTACTTAAATTCACCGCGTAAAAGTTGTCAGTAACACATTCCTGTATGTGTCTTTTGCTCTCCTTTCTTTTCCTATTTTCTCTTGCTGATGCTTTTCAGGAAGGTGAATAAATGCTACAGAGGTCGCTCCTGTCCGATTATTGTTCACTGCAGGTAAAAATGTCAATGCATTTCCCAATGGTGTGAATGGTTGTTTGTCTGTGTGTCATCTCTAACACACGTTCTATGTGCTCTTACATTTCCTTTGCTGTGTGGCAACCGCAGTGATGGCACTGGCAGGACTGGCACGTACATCCTCATCGATATGGTGCTGAATCGCATGGCCAAAGGTGAGTCTGCTGGCTTTCGTACGCACAGGCACATTTTTAGCAGTTGACAGCGTGTAGATTTCTGATGAGCAGAGGGAAACATTGGTTTTAAATGGTAAAACTGCAACCATCATACCCTCGTCTTTGCTTTGTGAACAGGTATACTCAGCCTGGTAATGACGATAAAGACTTACAGATGTTATGATATCTTAATTGAAAAATATATACTGTATATTTGATATCTTCAAAATTCTGACAAGAAGTTCAATGTGCAAAAGTGCTTTGCAATCCAGATTTCGCCAACTTTTGCAAATTGAAGACTCAAATTGGGTCCTCCCAATACACAAACTGGCTAAAATATATTGTGTGTTGCCATGACAATGACATAAACTGTACATTAATTAGTCAAAATGAACACAGAGGAAAATAATTTATTCAAAAAGACATGGGCAAAAAAAAAAAAAAGTGCAAACCCCCCAAAAAATACTGATGTCCCATTTGAGGTCTGACCCTCAGTGTCTGACAAGATCGGATATAAATATATTTCGAAATGCAAAAAACTGTTGAAAAATGTTGAATGTTTCATGACTATCCCTAACGTGTCGTCTGATGGCCTTTTCACTTTCTGCTAGTATTTCAAGCGAGCAGATGCCCATTAACCAAAATTAAAATTAACCTGAACTCAAAATCTGGCCAGGGTATTAAAAATGTAGGGGTTAATCAAAGTTATCTAGTTCAACAAAATCCTTGCACTCAAGCTGACAAATGATAAACACTAAAAACCAGTGCGGGCCATGTATTTAATCCCTGGGCCTTCAGTAAAGACTTAACCGACTTATTCCATCGCTTAAAACCAGTACTATCACATCACAATTATACAACCCATCAGTAATATACAAAACTGCAATATTACAAGGCATGGCATTATACAGAGGCATTTCACACATTGGGAGTATATCGCGTATTACCTTCGAATACATTGCCGCTGATACACCTGAATTACTGCTAGCAACTTCGAGCATTACGTAACTCAGCCGAATATAACAAGCGTCAGACGAATCCAAACCTCTACAAAAGGGATCGGGAACCTTTTGGGCTAAGAGAGCCAGGAAAGCCACATATTTTAAAAATGTAAGCAAGAGCAACAATTTGAGAATATAATAAGTTTCTGAATTTATTGTTTTTAATAACATTGTTACACTGAAGCTATCCAATAATAATAAAATACTTAATACTGTAATAAAATACTACAATACTAAAATAAAATACTGTGGCCACCCACATCGTGGTAGAAAATGGATGGATTAAAATGCATCAGAAAGTTGTATATTTTTCCCGTTTTTAACGCTGTGATCTCTGTAATGTTTTATTTTAAGATGTCAGCGAAAAAATAAATAAATGTAATCATGTTAAGACATGTCTGAGAGCGAGATGCAGTCATCAAAGAGCCACATCTGGCTCCCGAGCCATAAGTTCCCTACCCCTGCTCTACGACATCGTCTGGAGCTGTTCAGAATCAATATTTCTCTAAAAATGTGACAAAAACATAAAAACTCACCAGAGCATGCTTCTTAGAGGCTGTAAGCCAGTTGTACCGCTCGTAAGCACCGGTCTGGAAGTGGAGAACAAACCCTTTCCCGAGTTAAGACAAGCTAGCTAGCTTTGGGGTTGGCCGACCTCTCCTTCTTGCTTTTCTGGAAAAGTTGGCCTTGAAAATGGACTTTTCAGGATGTAAATTTCTTCTCCTCTTCTGTCAGCCATTGCGGGCGTTACTTGGCTTGTTGAACAGTTTTGCTCTGGTCAACTAATCAGAGGACTGAAAACTGCTGATGTTATTGTGGGCCTTGTAGCTGTCCCTGTAAGGTGAACCTGAAAACAGTCCCACTGCTATTATGTGACATCAGGCCAGCACTCCTAACTCTGAAGGCCTTGGGAAGATTACATTGACAGGGCAACACATAGACACTGAAATCTGATTGGACAAAAACAAAAATTAACGTACACATTCGCGTAAATACAGTTTTCATGGATCAGTAGAATTAATTTGTAAATGTAGGTCAGTGCTTCTGATAGTTTTTAGGCCAGCAGAGGTTTTGCTGGCCCTGATGGCACTGCTAAAAAAAAATATAGTATATATTTTTAAATGAAATACTGCTGCTCCTGTTATTAGGCGTCAAGGAGATTGACATTGCTGCCACACTGGAGCACATTCGAGACCAGAGACCCGGGCTTGTCCGCACCAAGGTACTAATACGTTGTAATCTCCTGTATGCGCATGTACAGTAAATGATTCCCATATGTGGATCACCACTTTCATTCTTGCTCTTCACACTCAGGACCAGTTTGAGTTTGCACTGACAGCCGTAGCTGAGGAGGTGAATGCTATCTTGAAAGCTTTGCCACAGTGAACTGCAGCAACGAAGGACACGTGCAAACCACCCCAAAATATTGTAAGACGCCCACCTCCTCCAGACGTCTCCCTTCAATGAAGTTCAGAAGAACTTCACTGCATTTCACTGTATTTTAGCATTTACTTGACTGAATTTTTCAAAAACTTGTAATGTAAATGGTAAATGTTCAGCCCTGTGAATACATTGTCAAATTGTAAGACAAAAGTATAAAACATACACAGTGCCTGTGTGAATTTTGCTGTACCGGAAAACTGTACGCTACTGTCTTGTTTGTGTCAGTTTTGAGCTGAAGTTTTAAGGAGAGGCTTGACTTTGCCTTCACTCTGATTGTGTCCGTCCATGTTTCATCAGATGATGTACTTTTAAACAGCGACACGTGCACATCATTGTTTTCTCCATTGAATTGCATGGCTTTGAATCGATGGTAACTGGAGCGTTCAGTTTGTCTAAGAAGTTAGTTTTGCCTCCGTGCTCACAAACTACATAGAACAGCGCTAGTCAGCGCTATCTTGAGCCATCCTATCAAGTGAAAAACTCAAGACTAGATAGGACAGCTCCAATCTGAGAGGTTGGTGCAGGATCCCAAGTAATAATTCCAATACTTCAGATCCTGAACCAGCATCACAGACTACCTGTCCTATCTTGTCAAAGACTGAAAGACTAGATAGGACAGCTTCAGTGTTGGTACAGGATCTGAAGGATTGGAAGTGTTACTTGGGACCCTGCACCAATCTCTCAGACTAGAGCTTTCCTATCTAGTCTCGAGTTTTTCACGAGATAGGACAGCTTAATATATCTCACACTACAGCACCAACTTCTCATACTAGCTGTCCTATCTAGTCAAAGACTTGAAAGACTAGGGCAGCTGTAGTCTGAGAGGTTGGTGCAGGATCCAAAGTAATAACTACTTTCAACTGTCCTATCTAGTCTTTGAGAATGAACTGATGAAGCCTACTTTGGGTCCTGCATCAACCTCTCAGACTACAGTAGAGCAGTTCTGGTCCTATCAAGTCAAAGATAGGGCAGCTCTAGTCTGAGAGGTTGATGCACCTTTAGAGTCACAGACTAGGACAGCTCTAGTGTGAGGGGTTGGTGCAGGATCCAAAGTATTCCTATCTAGTCAGACTTGAGCTGTCCTAGCTAGTCTTTGCATATCAACTGTTGAAGCCTACTCTGGTGAGAGTCGGAAACGTCCGAACCGGAACAGTCCAGTTGTGATCGATTCAATGCCCTGGATGAATGAGAATATTCAAAGGCATCTGCTTTCTGCAGATCACCCTCAAGTTTCTGTTGTTCGGTTTCTGTGCAGCAGTGTGATTAATGTAAATACAGTACTTCCCTGAGATGATTGTATTTATTCCATGTAGCAGAAAGATAAAATATCTATAAAAAATGTATTTTTGACTTGATGAATAAATGTGATGTGATGCAGCAAAACCATGGGAGTCTTGGTGTGTTTATGCCTCAAAGTAAACGCAGCAGACAGAGTCTGAAGGAAATGCTTTATTTCCCTCTTGAAGATAATCTTATATGTTAAAATAATTTTGGTATTAACTTATAATTGTTGAGATACATTTTCTCGTAGCCTGTAGATGTTTTTTTCTCTTCACAAAATTCGTTACAACACAGCACGAATCGTTCGATTCAGAGATGATCCAAGCAAATTCCAGTCGTTCCCCCTTCATTCACAGACATCCATACTGTACAGTATAAAGCAGACTTTTGTAACCAGTACAAACCATGGTGAGCAGAGAGACAGATCATGGGCCTGTAGAAGTAGAAATTTGATTTATGAAGACAAATGAATCAAGGCATGTGAATCAAATGATGCACACTTTACCGAAAGATGGGGAGCATGTTTGCAGCGCGAGCCGATCAGGTTAGCTGGTGAAGGCCTCAAAGTCTGAGTCTGCAATGGTAAGAAAGTTATTTTTTCAAATGTACAAAGAAAGGAAAAAGCAAAAATATTGCCAAGATCAGAAGAGTTTATCAAAAACTACAATTTTCTCACAAATCTGGATGAAATGAAATATCCAAACTCCTCTTTTGGCTCAACCTTTATTTGTTATTGGTTTTTGAACAAATTGCATCATAGAGACAACAAAACTGACAAGTACAATGAAAAGCATTTACTTTGCGATGATTATCCTGTTCCGCTGATGTTTTGTTCCATGTTTGTCATGACGTTATCCTTTCGAGAAACAGCAAAACGCTGGCAATGTTTAATGTTTATATCATACTGCATATGTGACAAGCGAGTACTACTAAATGTGTCATTTCAGTATTTGTATATAGCAGTGCTTCCCAGACAGCGGGTCACGACAAACACTAAATGAGAACCTCTGGTATCTAGAAATGTTTAAATAGCTTAGGTTTTTGGCACTTATTCACTGAGTCAGCACACAGCATGTTGCTTTCTTGCAAGATAAAACACTACAACCAGTTAACTGTAGTAACTTTTTTTTTTATGCTTTGTCAGGTTTGGCACATCTGCCATTAACGGAGTTACTAAGGCATGCAAAGGCACCAAGAGCATATAAATTGAAACCATTTCTCTCCCCTCATGTTTACATTCAGTTGCAATGCTTGGCACAAAAACAGACAAGTCTGGATCATGTTAAAGCATTTAGCATTTTGTTGTTTCATCAACTGGATCCGTTCTCCTTATTGAGAAACGTATGCAGGATTTATGAGTTAAGTTATTCGCAAAGGAACATGCTCAAATGTTCAATGTCTCAACGGTGAGTTTTGGACGATGAGAACGTCTTTAATAAACCACACTTGCGTTGTGTCCGTTAGGAATGGAATACTTTCCCACTCTGTTCTGGATGGGTTGTGCAACATGTATGTGCTTATCTACAACAGAGCGATAACACAATCACAAGACCTTTCATTTGGAACAAAGGCACCCTGTTCTTTTTAATTAAACACACACACACACAAAGTTTCATTATGAGTCACCCTTCTGTTGCCTGGCTGAGACGCCCAGCTCTCTTAGCCAGGATTAGGTGAAACCAGATCAGACCAATACACCAACAAACAATTAACGGGAAGTTCCCTGATCATTGAGACCACCTCCACAGCTGGCTTATGAGGAAGAGGAACTCAATTTCACTTTAGAGACAGCTTGGGCCTCGCTAGACCTTGGCTGTTGGGCTGACCATTCTCTCCAGTGCTGGCATTACAATTGCTTGTATCTACTGTAAACCTTACTTGAGACTCTTAGCATTATTTCACAGCTAGTAGAACAAAAGAATCCGGGTAGACTTCACCCTGCTAAGAAGGCATGTCCAAGCATGATCCTTTATGCTGGACTGGGCTGCATGTGTCAGATTTCTGATACTCTCCTCAAAGATGAGTCAGATGCTACAAATACTACAGCACGGTCTCAACTGACCCAAAAACACACATGCATGCAAAAAAGGATGCCTTTTCTCACACATGCGCACACACACACACACACCTGGAAAACCCCGTCTCTTGTTGAACTGAACTTTTTGAACGAGAATTTGGCAAATCTGCACGGATTTATCAAGAATCTTTAGTGTTTATGTGCATGCAACATGTAACGCTGTCGGATATTTCACACCTTGAGATCAGGTTGATCTCCTGACGTACAAAAACATAAGGCTGCTCAATCAAACTCACACAGTGCTGCATTAGCAAACAAGGCACAAACACTTTTTCTTTTTCACACTACCATCGCTGCTCTGTATGGCAGGGCCTTGGGCCATCGCGTCTCCAGGCTCTGAATCCATTCCCACATGATCCTCTCTCTCCCCTTCAACCCTTTTGCCACTAGTGCCTGTGTTTGGATTTTGTGTCTCAACTACCCCGCCTCCTGTGTGGCCACCAGCTCTGTCAATCACAGCCCTGACCCCTCCCCCGGCACCTGATATGAAGTCGGGAGCAGCTGTTCTCTGCTGGGCTTCCATTTCTGACAAGCTACACGCCAGTGCCATCTGCAGATCTTCATCGTCCTCATCTTGCTCGCCGGCGTCAATGCCTCCGTAGTGGTAGAAGGGGGTGGCGCTAAATGAACGGTGCGTGCCTGCAGAATGTGAACCGGACCGGGTTCTTCCAGCGTCGACGGGTGATCTGTTTTGGATTGAAGGATTTGACGATGTTTGATGAGGCAGGCCCTCTCGTTTGCTCAGCTCCAGTGCAAGGGCCATGTCATCCTCCACACCTGGGAAAAACACAATAAAGCCAGTTGGACTTCTTCACGACCAATATGTGAACAATGTGTGATCAATTTACCGTTAATGAGCACAGTCTTCAAGACGCCATCTTCCTCGATCTCTGTTCTTTCCTGTCCGTTCTCTTTAATCCTAAAAGCAAGTACGCATATGAAAAAGTAATTCTGTTGGTGTGTGTTAGCATTTTCTCTTCTTCACAGTATTTAAAGTACAGTGGAACTTCGGTTTTCGTAGGATTCGGTTTTCGACAACAATCACAGCAAAATACGCCCAAGCAGTGCGCCAAGCAAACTAGTCCACAGAATCCAGTGCCCAAACAAAGCATGGTGGTTACTCAGTCTCTGTGAAGAATGGATAGAGTGTGGACACTATAGACAGGTTCCGGCCAAGGAATCCTTTAATCATCTTTATTGTGTGTGTGTGTGTGTGTGTGTGTGTGTGTGTGTGTGTGTGTGTGTGTGTGTGTGTGTGTGTGTGTTGTCATCAACATACAAGTAATGTAAAATGTAATAATAGTTTGTTCCTATGTTTGTTCATATGCACATGTGAATTTAAGAAATAAAACAGTTGATTTTCTAAAAAATGAAACCAATTGGTCGTTCATTATTTAGTGAAATGTTTTATTTTCTCTTGTGTATTATAATTGCTCTTCTTTGTATATATCTTCTCTATCTATCTTTCTATCTTCTATCTTTCTCTATCTTTGGGTACAAGAGCCGGTCCGTGAGGAGCTGAACAGGGTGATCGGGGATCGACAGGTCCAGGTGGAGGACAGGAAGAACCTGTCCTTCACAGACGCAGTCATCCACGAGACCCAGAGGGTGGGCAACATCATCCCCATGGCGCTTCCTTGCAGGACCAGTTGGGATGTCACTATCCAGGGTCGCTTCATTAAGAATTACTCAATCAAAAAAATTCTCAGTTAAATACTCGATTACTAAAATATTGGATAGCTGCAGCCCTATGTGTGTGTGTGGTTAATTTCTTCAGAGAACACACATAGAACAGCATGAATTATTAATTAATATAATTTTGAAAAACTACGATAGTGTACTGCGAAATTCAAAACGCGAACGGGCGAGGCATTACTGTAACTCAATTTCCATTTCTATGGGAACAATTTATTCAAAATTCCAACAAATCGGAAGTCGCCTAGCATCTGGCAACAGATTGCATTCAACCTTAGAGGTTCCACTGTAAATACAAACTGTAACACATTCCACGAGCAATATAAAGAGCTAAAATAAGGATATGAGATAAACAAAAAGAAGATGTAAAATTGCTTTTGGCTTTGCATAGAAGTCATTCTTCACTTTCGGAAAACATTTCTTACTTCTTGGTGGTAGTGCGTTTGCCGTTTATGATGCGAGTGGACGTAGACACAGACTTGAAATTGCCTCCGCCCATGCTGCCCATGTCAGGAAAACCACCCATGGACGAAAATGATGTAAATTCAGCTGAAGAAGAAGTAGAACAGAGAAAAGAGGGCTTAGAATTTGGACATTTTCTTATACAGGTGGTCCTCGGTTTATGGTGTTCCTTGTTACGATGTTCCATGGTTACGTACGTGCTCCCATAAATCAATTAAAAACTTAATTTTGGTCCACTGACATGAGACTTGCTCGGGACCTAGTTACAGGGGGGCACGGTGGATGAAGGTGCACTCCACAGAGTGTGTGCCTCATTTGCAACTACACTGAGTAAGGATAACATTACTTATTAGTTAACTCTTTCAACTTCATTAACTCTCCCAAGCGTAAAGCAGGATCTCCTGGAAGAAAAGGAATTGAAAAGCTCAGAGAGAGGAGAAACACCCACTAATATTGGCCGCACTTTTGAAACTTAACCACTCGACCATCCTTAAGGATAATGACCATATCCTTGAGAATGTTAAAGGATCTGCTCCTATGAAAGCACAGTAATAACTAAGCAGCGTGTTGGTCGAGAGGGAAAGGTTGCTTGTGTCGTGGCTGGAAGGCCATAATCAAGTGGTTCGTAACCCGAGGACCACCTGTATTTTGTAATATACAACAATGTGATATGTGTGCAAAGTTCACCTCCTGCTGAAGGGAACGAAAAGAACCGACTGGGCCCCATGCGGGAAGACGGACCGCCAAATGATGAGAATTCATCTAAGGAAAAATAGAGACAGCAATGAACAAATTGTACAAACTGCTTTGCTGCTTCCACAATTTTGTCCCTGCAAAATAACATATTTAGAAATGGTAAAAAGACACTTTCATTGTCCATTATGTCAAACATCCCTCAGTCAATACACACTAAAATCCCTTTAGAATAACTGCTTCTTTACGGTGTGCATCTATTTTAACAGTAAATGTTATTTTATCAATTTTATCAAAATAATTATTTAGCTGACTTGTATGTACATTTTTTCATACACTCATTATTGCTGCTATAAATAAAAAGTATCCTTAAACACTTACAACTGTTACCATGACTGGTTAGCTCCACTTTTGAGATTAGATGGGAGATGGCAGCATAAACCCCTGCACAATGTTTTTATTCTTTGTTACATTTGCCTTTATTGTTATTATTTCATGTGCAAACAATTTTAAGAAAGTACATTTTGGCCAACCAGGGAACAGGCATTCCCTTTCATTATGTGACTAACCAAAGAAGCTGGCGAAAGGATCCTGGCCTCCAAAAAACTCTCGGAAAACCTCATCTGGGCTGCGGAATGTGAAGTTGAACCCTGGGAAATCTGAAGGAAAGTCTGGGCTGTATGAGCCTGAATGGAAAGAAAATGGCACAACATTAATAAAACAACATGGGCAAAAGAAAAACAAAACCAGTAATTGAGAAGGCAAAAGAGTTACGAGCAGGGCCGCCCCTGGCCATATGGGGGCCCTAAGCAGAATTTTATTCATATATGTTTTTGGAGTAATACCAATTGTGCAAAATAACATATTAACAGATTTTGGAACCAATACCCTTTACCTTAAAAGTTAGCAGCTGTACCATTACACTATCAATTCTACTAGGTCATTATCTTTTCTCTCTGTTCTGCTACTTCCAGTGCGTGTTCTGCATTAGCTGTCCTGGTTAAGAAGTAGAAGTACTGTATCATAACATCAGAGATCCCAAAGGGGGTAAAGGAGGCAACAAGCCCTTTTATCTACAGTATACCTGAGTGTCTCATTCTATCACTTCCATATCTGTCATAGGCGTCACGTTTACTCTCTGCACAAGAGAACACAAATCATCAGTGAAAGTCATAATATGTCTCATACACACAAACAACAAAAACAAAGAAGTGAAACCACATGAGGATTTTTAGTCACAGATATACAGTATGACATGACCCGCATGTCAACATGCTCCAAGACTTACGGTCAGAGAGCACTTCATATGCCTCCGCCACTTCCTTAAACTTCTTTTCCGCTTCCTCTTTATTGTCTGGATTTTTGTCAGGATGCCATTTTAGTGCCAGTTTCCTATAGCTGAGGTCATACAAAAACACAAAGATTACTGTTGTAGTACTGTTTGAGTACTGTTTTATTAATACCTCAAACAGACAGTCAAAATTGAACATTATCTTTTTGATACAACAAGGGTGTTCAAAGTGTGCCCCGTGGCTATATTTTTTATTTTTTATAATTTAACAAGAAAGAATGGGAAAAAAGTTGTTTTTAAAGTTGTAACATTATAAGAGGCTTTATTTATATTTATTTCATTATATACTGTATATCTATCTATCTATGTATCTATCTATCTATCTATCTATCTATCTATCTATCTATCTCTCTCTCTCTCTCTCTCTCTCTCTCTCTCTCTCTCTATATATATATATATATATACACACACACACACTGTATATATACACAATTGTGGCCTGCAGTTGTTTTTTTTTATTGGCCAGCAGCACATCCTAAAAATATAATTGAACAAGAAAAACTACAAAAAAAATTGATATAAAAAAAACCCAGCAAAAATGAAAAACATCAGCAGTAATTTTGCAAGAATAAAGTCAAAATATTAACAGAAAAAAGTAGTTAGCTAGCATAAAGTTAAAAAAAGATGTTATTTTTAAAAAGTCATAATATTATGAGTGCCAACAAAACAACAAATAAAATTGTAATTTTTTTAAATTAGGTTGCAGAAAGTTATAATTTTACGAGAGTACAGTAAAAAAATTATAGGAATAAAGTCATAATTATGAAAAACTTTACAAGAAGAAAATTGAAATAGTTGGAAAGTTAAAAAAAAAAATTAAATGGAAAAAAAGCTGTAATATTCCGAGAATGCAGTTGTATTTTAATGAGAAAAAAATGGCAATTAGATGAGAATAAACTTGTAATATTATGAGGAAAAATAATATACTTTTAGTAGCATAGAGAGAGAAAGAAAAAGCATTTTGTGACATCGCGCTTTTTTACAACGAGTCTTAACATTTGAGAAGACGCAGGGATACTCACGCCTTCTTGATGTCATCCTGAGAGGCTGTTTTGGATACTCCTAAGATGTTGTAGTAATCCACCATGTCGCCTCCTGTCACCCCTCTCGACGCCGCTCCTGGGATGGAATCTAGGACAGTTTTATTTGGAACAATGTCAAGGATGAACTTTGATAGGACAAACATGCATTCTACCATCATTGAAATAACAAAATATGACTATGTGGAATTCAAACGGCAGATTAGGAGATGAATGCAGTAGTTATGCATGCAACTTTTGTCATTTGTCATAAGATCAACGTGACTCACGGATGACTCCCACATCTGACTACAATGTTTCCTGTTAGTTTATTCAAAATAAAAGACAGGAACTGTTTATTGCATCATGTATTTATTTGGTAATCAAGTCCAAGCGGTCACGAAAGGTGAAGATTTTCACCACGGAAGCAGAGATCCAGACATGCAGGGCACCTCCACAAGCCCGGGTAGTGTGCATTACCCCCGTCGTGTGGAAGAGTACAAGACATCTCTACAAGCATGTCATGACGAGCAACACTTCGCCTTCCCGGTGAAATATGCAAACCAGGGGTGTTCAAAGTGAAGCCCGGGGGCCATTTGCAGACCATGGCTCGTTTTTTTATGGGCCTGTGGCACATTGTGGAAATAAAACACCAAAAAAACAGCAATTAAAAAAAAAATAGAGCAAAAAGGAATAATGTAACAAGAAACTGCTGAAATGTTGATACTAATAACTAATAACAACACAAAGATTTGTTTTTAGATAAAAGTATAACAGGGTTTGTTTTTTTAGCCATTTTAAAAATGTGCATGCAAATGTGTCTAATAAATATCCCTATTTCTGTATCTCATTAAAAAAAGTTGAATATACAGTATAGTAAAAAACTGTTGCACGCTCTAATTAGCAAATGAGCGACAAGAACTTCCTGAGTCTTTAACTGGTCTCTTAGTTCTGAACTAAACTCCTGAAGTCAAATAACTTTTTCACGATATTCCAATTTATTGACATGCACCAAGGCATGTAAGCCTTATTATTGCACAATTTTGCACAACAGTTTTTTTTGTTGTATACATGTAAGAGTATTATTTGTATTATTATAGTATTGCCTGTGAATGGCTGGCGACCAGTCCAGGGTGTACCCCACCTGTCGCCCGAAGTCAGCTGGGATAGGCTCCAGCATGCCCCCGCAACCCTAAAGAGGAGAAGCGGTATAGAAAATGGATGGATGGATTATAGTATTGCTTATTATTATTGCCGTTTTCACTGGTGTCCGATTGCACTCCACTAATAATAGTTTAGTAACTTACAGGATTGCCCATGTGAGAGTGGTTATACTGTAGTTTAAACAGTTCCCACCAAACACTATAATTAAAAGTACTCTCAATCAAAACGTGACATCATTTACTCAGTAGAGTCAGATTTTTTTTATCCTTTGAAATTAAATGTATCTCAATACAAACAATCGCAAGAGCACAAGTATGATTTGACTATTTTATCCCGTCAGACTTTCATGCCAACTGACGACCAGCACTGAGTGGGGGTTTCCAAAGTGATGGTAAAGCCCTGAACGCAACACCGAGGCCCCTGGGAGCAGCATTAGTGTATTTCCAGAGCAATGGCGTCCCACTCACACAAACCTGTACACGTTGTCTACTTGAGCCTACAAATATTAGTCTAAGTTGGTGTTTTGATGACACACACGTACAAAAGTTAAAAGGCAAATAGCTGTCCCCCCCCTAGCGTGTAACCTGACCTACCGTGTCCGCCTGTCAGAAGCGGCCGTTGTTGACAGAGAGATAGCGGTGTCTCTTGAAGAGTCTCCTCCCTAAAATGTCTCTCCACCGCCCCCTCAGCATGGAAGACAGCCTTTCGGTACTCTCCACCGGTGGCAAGGTGGGGGAAACCTGCGGTTCTTAGGCCGCGTTTCGTCTTTGTGTGCTGTCTAAACTGTGCGCATTACGTCACAATCAGCTGAGAGAAGAAATAGAGCGTCGAGAACATGCCGGAGTTTGGATACGTCATTAGACACGCCCATTCTACTGCCGCGTTCCATGAAACTCGTACATCTCGATATCAGACCGCCGTAGGTGAAATAAGGCGCAAGAGAGTGGGACAGCATGCAAATAGTTTACTAATAGTTACTTATCAGGAGTGCATCAGGAGTGCCCCTGCTGATGCCGAAAGGAGACCTAAATAGTGTAATAGTCCAATAGCCAAAACATCGCTGACTTTAGTATAATTCTCATAATGCCCCACTTTTGAATGTTCCAACGCAACATACTTTAGCTCATAATTCCCTGTTGCGCAAATGTAATTGACGAAATGATACACAGAACACTTAAGGTAGAATCACGTTGGAAACCTAAAATGCGAATCACTAAATGCACCTGTAAATTACCACGAGTTAATGAGTCACTGTAACTAGTCACCCTAAAATTTCTGCCTGAAAATAACCTTTCAACCATTGCAGGAAATCTCCCATGGCACTTGCGAGTTTCGTTTCTCTACAGCAGGTGGCGACGTTGTCCGCGGGACGTTGAGGAAGCAATGACACTGTTGCTTTCATAAAATAATTTTCAGGTTTTCATATCAGACTAAGACTCAACGCAAAATACATACAGTATATATCGTTCATCACGGTATGCAGAAGCTTGTTTCAAAGGTCATTGTCCTCTTTCAAACAAATTAAAAAGCATAAGTTTTAAAATCATTCAAAGAGCTTGAAACTTTCAAATAAAAAGTGTCGGTATCTAGTTGTATATTGGCAAAACCGAACCTTCAATTGCTTGACACTGCATTTGCAGTACCGCCCACGGCCACTGGATAGACCATGACTCCACCTGGTGGATTACAGAGAAAACTACATGTGCAAAGTGTCATTTCTGAAAGCTCTAAGTTATGCATGTATACAACAGTAGTATGTAGAAATCCTGTAATTCTACATTTAAAAGCTTTTAATAATCACACATTAAAACTGTTTGAGATCTTTTATTAATACTGACAAGTCACCACCACAGGTCATCGCATGTTGGGAATCTGCAACATCACTGAAAACTTCTGGGATGTGAGAGAGCAAAGCTTGGGTGATTTAACAGATCAATACTCCTCTCCCTCTTCTTCATCCTCCCCAATGCTGTCAGTACCGACTTCTTCATAATCCTTCTCCAGGGCAGCCATGTCCTCTCTGGCCTCGGAGAACTCTCCCTCCTCCATTCCCTCCCCTACATACCAGTGCACAAAGGCCCTCTTGGCGTACATTAGGTCAAACTTGTGATCCAAACGGGCCCAGGCCTCTGCGATGGCTGTGGTGTTGCTCAGCATGCACACAGCCCTCTGCACTTTGGCCAGATCGCCCCCAGGAACCACTGTTGGAGGCTGGTAGTTGATGCCCACCTTGAAGCCTGTGGGACACCAGTCCACAAACTGGATGGTGCGTTTGGTCTTGATGGCGGCAATGGCGGAGTTGACGTCTTTGGGCACCACATCACCGCGATACAGAAGACAGCAAGCCATGTATTTACCATGACGAGGATCACACTTCACCATCTGGTTGGCTGGCTCAAAGCAGGCGTTGGTGATGTCAGCCACAGAGAGTTGCTCATGGTAGGCTTTCTCAGCGGAAATGACTGGGGCATATGTGGCCAGAGGGAAGTGGATACGAGGGTAGGGCACCAGGTTGGTCTGGAACTCTGTCAGGTCGACATTCAGGGCTCCGTCAAAGCGAAGAGAGGCTGTGATAGATGACACTATTTGACCAATGAGCCTGTTCAGGTTAGTATAGGTTGGCCTTTCAATATCGAGGTTCCTGCGACAGATGTCATAGATAGCTTCGTTGTCCACCATGAATGCACAGTCGGAGTGCTCCAGAGTGGTGTGAGTTGTCAGAATGGAGTTGTAAGGCTCTACAACAGCTGTGGAAACCTGGGGGGCTGGGTAGACGGCAAATTCAAGCTTGGATTTCTTGCCATAATCAACAGACAGTCTCTCCATGAGGAGGGAGGTGAAACCAGAGCCGGTGCCTCCACCAAAGGAATGGAAGATGAGGAAACCTTGCAAACCAGTGCACTGATCAGCCTGAAAGAAGAAATTAACACTTCCTTTAAATCACTTATTTTCCACACAGATCTGTCCTTATCTAAAAATTAAGCTGACCAGCTTACGAGTCCTGTCCAGAACCAGATCAATGATCTCCTTGCCAATGGTGTAGTGACCACGGGCGTAGTTGTTAGCAGCATCCTCCTTCCCCGTGATCAACTGCTCTGGGTGGAACAGCTGGCGGTAGGTTCCTGTACGCACCTCATCTTTGGGGGGGAAAAAAAAAAAAAAAAAAAGTTAAAATTTGACAATTACACCCTCCCAAGTACTGAACCTCCAAGTTCACTAACCAATGACAGTTGGTTCCAGATCAACAAAGATGGCCCTAGGAACATGCTTCCCAGCTCCCGTCTCACTGAAGAAAGTATTGAATGAGTCATCTCCTCCTCCAATAGTTTTGTCAGAGGGCATCTGTCCATCTGGCTGGATGCCATGTTCCAGGCAGTACAGCTCCCAGCATGCATTGCCCATCTGGGCTCCGGCTTGGCCGACGTGCATGGAGATACATTCACGCTAGATGGAAGAGACAGGGTCAATTAATAAGAGGGCTGCACCAAAAATAAAAAAAAATAATAAAAAAAAAAAATCAGAGATACCAACATGTAGTCTATTTCATAATTACAAATACATTTTGACACAAAATGGCCAGTCCAAAACAAAATGGCTGACTTCCTGTTCAAGAATATGACTCGTTGAGCTGTTTTGTGCATCCTGTCATGACAGACCTCTCCACCAGATTTGGTAACAATCTGTGAAACCAGCTTTTTGTTGCCCGAAACAAGATCTTGTTTGTGGACCCATTTTGGTGTCATTACCAGGGTTTGAATGGAAAAGTCGCTCATCAAATCCAGTTCCAAATGAGACTTATTCAAAATATAAACATTGTGTAACCAAACTGACTTAAACGTGAGACTTTCTGATCATGTAGCCCCCCCCCCCAAGGATGTGGCCCTGAACAACCACATAGTTTATGTAATTTTTTTTATTTTATGCAGTATCTCACAGCCATAGACACACACCTTTTGATTTTCAGTATGCAGCCCTCAGTGGAAAAGTCTCAACACCCCTGCACTTTAGGGTCTGTTTATTAAATACATGGTGAATTGATGAAGGAAAATTCCAATAGAAAGTTGTGGAAATCAGGACAGCAGCCCTCAATACACATCACTGGTGTCCCTCCCATGTGTGGCGTGGCCTGTCCCTTCCCCCACCCTTTCCAGCCATAGTGCTGTGTAATCCTCAGGATGTGCTGCCCCTCTTTCCCAAATGAAAAAAAAATGGCCAGCTGAAAAACGGCGGCTATGTAATTTATGACTCCAGATCACTCTTTCCCCCCACCGTGTTATTTCTATCAATCCACCCACTGCCACGATTACATGTATGGACGCCATGATCAGATATCGTGGATTATTATAGTACACCAAATTACGCGGAAGCAGCTTTAATGTATTTCTTGTGCACCAAACACGTGTAAAAATGTAAAAACATTGTAAAAATATTTAACCTAGTTTATGACAGTTATTTTTTTTCCCCACACTTAACACCTTATCATTTAGTTCCGTTAGCCAACAACGACTGTCCCAAAAGGGAGTAACGGTACTTTTTGTCCCTGTAACGGTTCAGGTTAGCAGAGGCCTTGCTAGCATGACATAGCCGTACCTCTGCCGGCTAACCTCGATGGCGCCAAGAAAGAGAACCCGTAGTGCCGGGACAATGCAAAGTTTCCCGACGACGTCACCAAGTCATGCGGTTACTCACCATTTTTGTCTGCTTGTCCTTCGAACGACGTGGAGGATTCAGACACAAGGCAAAAGTGCGGAGGTAGGGGGGAGTCAGAGTTTATATATGTGGGGAAGTGGCAGAGGAGGAGGAGGAGGACCGGCTGGAGACCTCAGCCGGCAGCTGCATTGATTGCTCATTGGCAGAGAGGAACAGCCATTGTTTGTGGTGGTGGTGGAGGGGACGCACCCAAAACTGTATAAACTTTATACATTTTTCTTATTATCTTTCATTTTAGTACAGATTCTGAAGTAATTGTAACGGAGTAACTAAGTAAAAGTAACTTTGTCCTCACATTTCTCCATCTGTGTACAAGTATGACTGTTTTGGGGAATATTGACAGTGACCCACATGCAGTAGAAATATACATTAAGTACAGTGTTAAGTAAGTGCAGCAATGAAATATGAATTGACAGTAATCTTTTCTTTTTTAATCTTTTCTTTTCTTTTTTTCTCCCTAAAATACCCTCTGGCAAAGACGAACGGTCTTATTTTTGGCATTCAGAGATAGTCCAGGGTTTCCAATGTGCGGCGTGGGGGGTATTTCGCAGCTAATTGCTAATTTTTGCTTTGACTGCGGCACATTCTACAAAAATGACAAAAAACACACACAACCAAAATGATAATTGGGGAAGGGGGCAGGGCAAAAAGGCCACTTGTAAGAAGACAAACGAAACAATTTAAATGTTGACGCTAATAACCCACATTTTTTTCATTGAAATATACAGTCAAATCTCGGTTTTTGTACATCCCAATTTCATATGATTTTTTAAAATGATAGATTTTGCCTTGATTTTTTTTTTACTCTGTTTCAGTTTTTGTACAATATTGCGCGTTACAATATTGGAAGTGAATAAATGTATTGCAGTCGATGTGAAATGGACGAGTAGTAGGTTTAATAAGCTTTGCTTCTTTCTACTCGTTTTGGACATGTGCAACTGCGAATTGAACTGTGCCATGTATTCCATTGTAACTTGTCTGCATGTTCAAATTAAATTAAACCATTACCATAACAAAGTAGTCCGTTTGCTCTGTACTGTATCCTTCTGCGGAATCAAGTGCCCAAACAAAACACCCTACGTGTTGCTGACTCGCCCTCCGTGCATTTTTTTTTATTGCGGCTGCTGAATAACCCGCTGTGGGCCCAAAGAATGTTGCAATTGCCAGCATTTTGATAAAGATGAGAAACACTATTGAATTTGATCTTGCCAGGATGTCCGGGAAGTTCACATCAACGATAAGTTCCATCCATTTGCCATTTAGAATTATTTCACATTGTTTTCTCCATGTAAAACTGTAATTATTTTGAATAAAATTTATTTTTCCTTCATATTTTGGTCTGGAACGGATGAATTTGATTTACATTATTTTCTATAGGAAAAATTGGCTTGGTGTTTGTACGTTTTGGTTTTCGTCAGATGTCTTGGAATGAATTAATAACAAAAAAAACAGGTCCCGCTGTATATACAGTGGATCATCGCGAATTCGTGATGCAGTATTCACAGCAAATTCACAGATTATGGGGGTAATTTTTTTTCTTCATTTTTTCCGAAAATTTCCACAAAAAACACATGCAGTTCACCATAGGTCAAACTGACAGCACGCTCACTCACCCCTTTGGTCCGAGTACAAAAATACCAATGCGAATTGTAAGCCATTCTATTTAAAAAAAAAAAAAATTATTCCACACTCTTGCCCAAACAGTCAAAGTTTGGGCAAGTTAGCAAACAACAGAGGAGACATGATGGTGCTGATTTTAAAATAATGGTGATCAGTGATGTGCAGCGTGTTCTGATAGGGTCCAGTCAATGACGATGGCAACGACATCATGGTACCATCCTGATATCTTCCCTGTACTGCTCACAGCCAGTAGAGAGAATGTTTAGGTGATATGTTGTGTTTAATTTAACCACCTCAATCTTATCTTTCTGTGACATTTCAACCTGGTACAATTTCTTGAATGATCTTAACATGTTTGTGCATTTGCCAGTCACATGCTATACTGCATGCCAATTTAACATCTGTACATGCTAAACGTGTTTTTTGTATGAAATTCTATATATCAAAAAACAAAGACACATTTTTAATCTACAATCTTTATTATTTGTCATAAGCTGTCACATGCTCAAATGATCATTTTTAAAAAGTATTTACCAATAACATATACAAGGATTGTTAACTTGGACCATGAAAGAGTTAATGCTGAGGAAACCACCCCATCAATTTGCACTGCCTGCAGAGAAATGCACTTTGACCCATTTGTAGATGATCACACCCTCACACAGAGCGAGCAGACACACTAGAGCAGTTCACAACTACGGCACCCTTGGATCAGTTTGAAAGTACTGTAGGGCGGAGGGGGACAGCCGTTGTTTTATCGACTTTGTTTGGGTCATTTAGATGGCTCGCCACCCCTGCATGAGACGGGATCTTTTACTGGTGTTGTATTAACAGGGAGAACGATTTCAGTAAACAAAACCTGTTTCAGTGACAATAGGCACCTTATTTGTGAACCTGTACTTTCAAGTGAACAAAGGAAACTACAGTTTTAAAGTATTTTTAAAGAATACATGATCTTTGACAAACATAGATGTAAAAAATTATATTAACTATACAGCTGAAGTGAGTTTCTTTCAGTTATTCAACCGTTCCCTTATCACTGAGTTGTACTGTAAGATAAGATCAGTGGGATTCAGTTGTTGCTCTAGTGGTGCTACACAAAAAACACCAGACAGGGCGTTAGTCGTTCATTCTCTCACTCTAGCGCTCTCACAGAGTCACAGCTGAATGGTATATAGAAACTGACATTGGAGCCCTTTCATAACTTACATTCCACATGTGTGGGGATAGTGGGGGAGGTGCACAAAAGAGAGTCTGACACGGGACAAAGAAAGGATCTTTGGAGGTTCTAACTAACAAATCTATCACTTGTCGTCTTAATCGAAAACCTCGACTAAACCATCTAATTTGTGCCAATATCCACTGTACTACTTGTGTCTACTTGTCTTTGGCTCTTTGGGTCAATATTCCTCTCCTTCATCCTCATCTCCCATGTAGTCTGTACCCACCTCTTCATAATCCTTCTCCAGGGCAGCCATGTCCTCTCTGGCCTCGGAGAACTCTCCCTCCTCCATTCCCTCCCCTACATACCAGTGCACAAAGGCCCTCTTGGCGTACATTAGGTCAAACTTGTGATCCAAACGGGCCCAGGCCTCAGCGATGGCTGTGGTGTTGCTCAGCATGCACACAGCCCTCTGCACTTTGGCCAGATCGCCCCCAGGAACCACTGTTGGAGGCTGGTAGTTGATCCCCACCTTGAAACCTGTGGGACACCAGTCCACAAACTGGATGGTGCGTTTGGTCTTGATGGCGGCAATGGCGGAGTTGACGTCTTTGGGCACCACATCGCCGCGATACAGAAGACAGCAGGCCATGTATTTGCCATGACGAGGATCACACTTCACCATCTGGTTGGCTGGCTCAAAGCAGGTATTGGTGATGTCGGCAACAGAGAGTTGCTCATGGTAGGCTTTCTCAGCGGAAATTACTGGGGCATATGTGGCCAGAGGGAAGTGGATACGAGGGTAGGGCACCAGGTTGGTCTGGAACTCTGTCAGGTCGACATTCAGGGCTCCGTCAAAGCGAAGAGAGGCTGTGATAGATGACACTATTTGACCAATGAGCCTGTTCAGGTTAGTATAGGTTGGCCTTTCAATATCGAGGTTCCTGCGACAGATGTCATAGATAGCTTCGTTGTCCACCATGAATGCACAGTCGGAGTGCTCCAGTGTGGTGTGAGTTGTCAGAATGGAGTTGTAGGGCTCCACAACTGCTGTGGAAACCTGGGGGGCTGGGTAGATAGCAAACTCAAGCTTGGACTTTTTACCATAATCAACAGACAGTCTCTCCATGAGGAGGGAAGTGAAACCAGAGCCGGTGCCTCCACCAAAGGAATGGAAGATGAGGAAACCTTGCAAACCAGTGCACTGATCAGCCTGAAAGAAGAAATTAACACTTTCTAATCACTTGTTTTCACACAGATTTGTCTTTATCTAAAAATTAAGCTTACCAGCTTGCGAGTCCTATCCAGAACCAGATCAATGAACTCCTTGCCAATGGTGTAGTGACCACGAGCATAGTTGTTGGCAGCATCTTCCTTCCCAGTGATCAACTGCTCTGGGTGGAACAGCTGGCGGTAGGCACCTGTACGCACCTCATCTGGACAAAAAGAAAACTTTTCAGAATAATGACAACAATCCATTAACTAAAAGTCCAGTCAAGCACCAACCGATGACAGTGGGCTCCAGGTCGACAAAGATGGCTCTTGGGACATGTTTTCCGGCTCCCGTCTCACTGAAAAAGGTGTTGAATGAGTCATCTCCACCCCCAAATGTCTTATCAGAAGGCATTTGTCCATCTGGCTGGATACCATGTTCCAAACAGTAAAGTTCCCAACATGCATTGCCAATCTGAGCCCCAGCTTGGCCCACGTGTATGGAAATACATTCACGCTGCAAAGAGAGAGCTCAGTCAAGTACAGCAAGCATATTAGGATTTGTTTGATTATTGTGTCATTACATTACCATAGCTGATCTCTCTTCTCCGACGTTCAGGTGTCAGTAAGAAGATGAACTTCTTGTGCCACTTGTGTTGCACCACTTTATATACCTGCACATTGAGGTGAGCCGTGATTTGATATTAGCTGTAATGAGAGAACCTGCTGATGGGACAATGATAAGCTCATCCGCTCAACAGACAACACAATGCAGAAGGATGTCACCACCCAAGGCATTGTGTGGGTTTTGTCCCGGTGTGTGTATATAGTGTACGCAAATGGGACAGTGTTTGTGCAACTATTATGTTGGCAATGAGGGGAAGATAGTCTATCAGAGTTTCACACAGCAGTTTCAGATGTTTGACCTTAAGATGCTGACAACAGCATAGCAAGTTAAGAAATACCTGTTGCTTTCCGTCATTCATTTGGATAATCAGTTACATGATATTAATGTGGAATCTTTCAGCATAGTCTATGAACTAGAATGGCACTCAGCTGAACACAGACCCCCTCCTATTTACCTCCATCAAGCATGAAAACACAAGGCAAGGGTTGGGCTTTCACCCTTGTTAAATTGTGGTGCATATTGGAATAAAAATGTGACTTGAGGAATATGAACTGCCTGGACAGAAAAAGGTCACCACCTGGATTTAACAACCCAAAGAATGAGGTCACCTGACTACCCAAATATACTGAATGACCAGATTGTTCCATTAACTGTTTTTTTTTTCCTTCCCTAATGGCACGAGCATATTCCAAGATGATAATGCCAGGATTCATCGGGCTCAAATTGCACAAAGGAAACATGCAAAACACTTTCCCATACTCTACTATCAAGTTGGAATGAACTGTCAGACTTCACAAAACACTACAATGTGGAGTATACAGTATACAAGATCAGCACTTAATTCCCTAAGGCTTATTCATCCCTTTGGGAAAGAACATAAACTTGATAGGCTTGACATGAATCACCTAATATGAATACGAATGGCACACATAGCAACTGCCTGAGTGGGGTTTAGCTGCGTAAACACAAAAGTCAGCCAGAAATGTCGACCGTGAGCAAGGCAAAAGGTGGTCTACGTTAGCTGTTATGACAGTCTCCTCATTGCTGTCAGATTTTTATAAAGCTGTTTTGATGAGAAAGGTTTCACATAGGAAGATTTACAATCCTCCACTCAATGTGAGTTTCAGTTGGCCAACAGTAGAGTCACTGACTGTTCAGCTGAGTGAGACAAACTAAACTGTTGATACTGCGCATAGCTTCAGGCAGAGGCCTCCACTGACACCAGGAGTATTTCACACAAGTATTCTAACTGCCAACAGGCATCAGACAATGCAGGACTCTGTAAACTTGTGAGCTACAGCCTTTTGAGAAACATTAAGTCCTTACTGGTCGTCACTGGGTACACTTGTGCAAACAAATCTTTAATTAAGTACAATGTGGCTCATGTGGCTGAATTGCGCCAATACAAGGCACAACCCATGTCGACTCATGAGTGGAACAGAGAATTCTGGAACAGAATTGTCAATTTAAATGATAGCTAATGCCAACTAATACTGGACGCCTCACTCTTGCCATAAAGCTTTTGACCCACTTCTGTTGTTTGAGCATATTGGCCAACGCCCAGAGTCCCAACATCAAGCTATGTTTGAGCGCATAAACGTATTATATTTTATTGTTGTAAGTACTTTCTATCCAAACGGAGGTTTGGAAGTTTCATAAGGACAAAAGTACTTGGTGATTCATGTCTCATGCTGGAAAAATATTGTTGTACTATGTTGTGCCTCGGGCTTGCCCTTATTTATTCTGCAGCAACTCTGACCTCTAGCGGCCAAATAATGTAAGTGTATACTGTCAAATTTGCAGTAATTTTAGAAGATGAACCACTGAAGTTTAAAGACCCCGAGGTGAAACAGTTTGAAGTTTGAACCACTGACATACATGTTGTAATGCAATCTCTGGAGATATCATTTCAGAACATACAAGAATAAACCCTGACTTTTTGTACTTTTTGTAGCTTTTTTTGGCCTGATAGACTGCTGACATGCATGTCACGTGATACATCAGCCTGTCACCGCCCTACAGTCAGTTTGCACACTTTATTATCTTATTTTTCCTCTTGTAAGACTAGTGAGGACGTTAAAATATTAATAATTAAAATTATTACTATTTCCATTATTTCTTGAAAAATATTTTATTTAATTTTTTTTTTTAATAGATTGTGTTCAACCTTGGAGGTTCCGCTGCATTCTGATTTGGGTCAGCTTCCCTTTCACACAGCAAGATGGGTCTTGCTTTTCAGAAAGATATTTTGTTTATGTAGTCATGTTGTTAACTATAATGCACATACCTCAGTTTTCGTTGTTAATCTGTTCCAAAAGGCCTAACTAAAACTGAAATGTACTGAAACCAAATCAATTTTCCCCATAATCCAATTAATCCTTTCCAGACCCCCAAAAATATTAACACAAAACAGATTTTATAGTGACTAATTATAGTTTTACATGCAGAAAACGATGTGAAATACATATAAATGACGAATTAAATGGATAAATGAACATTTGACATCACTTTTATCTTTATCGAGGACGAGCAAACGCAGATAAGTGGAGGGGGGACGGGGTTGGGACATCTGTTACAAACGTAACTTTAAAGAGTGGACATTTAGAGCTGTACACTTGCTCACCTGATCTTTATTGTAAACTTCAGTAGCAGGAACAATCATCATTACACATACTGGCCTGTCTCACTTTCTGTTATGTGTCTCCCTTAAACCATTCCCCCTTCATCCTGTTAACTAAGGAACCTTTACATTGCAATCCTACTGTAACAGACGCTAGCTTCCGTACTTTGCGACGAGCTCTTTATCGAATTCAGTAGTGATTCTTACCTCGTTACCAAATTTCTGGCATTTGCAACTTTTTTTGCAGCCGTCCTAAATAAAAAAAAAAAACACAGATTCCTCAGAACTGGCACTCAGTGTGCTAAAACGCCCCATCAGCTTGAAAGGACGAACGAAGGACACAGAAGTGTTCGTCATCCAGTGTGTGTTCTATAAATGACTTCGACATACATAAAAAGGATGATTAAAGGATTCCCTGGTCAGAATCTGTCTATTAGTTCCCAATTTTAAAAGAACCGCTATTGATATTCACAGAGACAGAGTCACCAACGCGTGGATGCTTTGTGTGGGCACTCGACTAGCTTGTTAGGTGCAATGTTTGACCGTACGATAACCAAAACAGTGTATGAAAACCGTGACATATTTTTATCAATAATGTAAAACCGATTCATTGTCTGTCAAGACACATGACGATCCTCCAATAATGCTCCAAGTGAAGGTTGTTACTGGTGCCGAGTGCGGGCTGATAACCATCTGCAAAAGAAAGATTATAAGAGTAAAAAAACCTCCTGCAACGCCACAAATCTGCCCATTTGGAATTTGCACGAGTGCAACAAACATGGGACAAAGAAAGTTTTATTCTCTGAACAGAAAAAAATGGAACCTTCCAACATTACTAGCATAACAAGGAGATCTTACCTGAGATGTCTCATGATCTGGGCTGCTTTTTCCTTCAATGGAACAATGTGCAGGGGCATCAAACGGCAGCTGGCTATGTGGAGATGTTGCAGGGGGCATCCCTCATGACTGAAGGACCTCATCTGTATGACCGGCTTTTTCAACAGGACGACGCCACAGTTCACAATGCCCGCCTGGCGAAGGACTTCTTCAGGGAGAATAACATCACTCTTTTGGACCACCCTGCATGTTCATTTGATCTAAATTCAATTAAGAACATTTGGGGATGGATGGCAAGGGATGTTTACAAAAATGAACATCAGTTCCAGACAGTGGATGCCCTCTGTGAAGCCATCTTCACCTCCTGTAGCAACATTCCCACGAGCCTCCTGGACACACTGACATGGTTTGTCTCACTAACATTTCTTCTTTTTGCATTTTGAAACTGTGCAAAAAGTAGTTTCTTGCAATTTTTCAACTGCTCCTAAAATTTTGATCAGGAGTGTATACTCTAAAGAGTGCTCCCATGTTCTTAGGAGTACATATAGAGGGGCCATTGACTAATGACCCGCAGCCGCATGCGTATTTGCACAATGTCCACCCTAAACACTTTAATATAAACTGACTCGAGTTAGTGCAAACACTTGCAGCGTGCACATTGGAGGTCTGCACTCGTAAGTAGTGAAAGTTTCCACTTCTGCAGCAAGATCGGTTTACTGTATTAAGAATTATACTGACAGCACCTCGTGTTCATGCAAAACAGTCTGCACACTCACAGTGCCTGTCAAGGAGACAGGTGGGAGTGGTTTGAAGTTGAATATAGCTTGTAGTCGCTGTCTATCTGGCAGTTAAACTCACTCGGACCACATTGAGGACCGCCGTGAGAGGAACCACAGAAATTAAAGTCAAAAACAGATTGTGCAAAGGACCCTCAACCTAGCAGGCACTATGGTAAGTATATGTATATATATTTTTATTTTACTGCATTTACCTGCCGTTTAATTTGAATTTTGATGAAGTGGAGGTATAGACTTATCAAAGGCACCTGCTCATTCAGGTCAGCAGCCAAATTCAGCTCAGCTTTTCTGCCAATCACTGGGACAAAGATCTATTCCTGACACAAGGAGGGCACAGGGGAGAGCAGCTGGAAGTTCCACTTCATGTGGCCCAGTTTTCATGTTCACTTTGAGTGGTATGGAAATGAAATGATGTGAAAGACAAGCATATTTGACTATTTATTCCTAGTCTTGTTTCTTTGTAGCATTTTTGTATAGTCATAAGACGTGATCGTTAGTATCGATGATTCGCAGTGCGAGGAGATATATGAAGCTTGGAATTTAGGTGTGTCCCATAAAACATGCAGGTGTCAACAAGTCAGATCAGACTGAGACAGAGCAAGTTATTCTACTGTGACACAGCTTTTTTCCTTTCTAAAAACACACACTTGAAATATGCTGTACATTATAACTGAACAAATAGATGAATCTGGAAATTTTGGAGTTGCTTCCATAAAACAGGAAAGTGCATTTGTTGTATAATTGCAGTTAGTCACAAGGTTCTACTACGGTTAGTCATTTATGTGGGAAAAACACTGCTCCCATGCTGAGTTTTGTTTGCACGGCATAGTACAAACACAGCTTGTTAGCATTGCTAGTAGCGCAGATAAAAGCATATTGTACAGCAGTAAATACACCCTGATCAAATGTATTGTGATCTTTATCCTGATCTTTGGTCAGGTGTTAAATGACGGAAAACAAGTGTAAAGTCTTAATTCATCTCTTTCACTGTCATTCTACTCTGATGTTGACGGGAAATGTATTTTTTTCGATCTGACAAGGACTATTTCTGGGTCGGCCTGTCAGTGTTTACTCAGACTCAGACTCCCACATTTGCTACAGGGTGTCATCTTAGCGTGATCACCCTAAAATAGCTGCTCTGCAATGACCTGCATACCTGGAAACTGAGATGATGCTCACATTAACTGGGGTCACACTCAAGAAGACACCGGAAGCTTGAAATGATCTGCTTGTTGCTCAACATGGATTTAAAGAGCAGTAACACTCTTTGAAATTCATGCTCTCAATCTCATCATCCTTTCCACATAAGCACCAACGTAATTGCATCAGTGAAAACGGTTGGGGGTAAAAATAGTACCCTTGCTTGATTCACTATAGTGATATAGAGTATGTGAATGGCTACTATACACTGACTATCCACCAGGGTGCTTTCATTTACTCGTAATGAAGATCTGTTGCAACATAAACCGTGTAAAACAAGCAGATTAAATGAAAATTTGAGTGAATACCTTAAATCCCTCACTGACAAGATATGCATATTATTTAACATGTATTGTGTTCATATTTGATCCACATCAAAGTGAAAAATGTTATACAACTTGGGCTTTTTTTCCAACTTCCATAGCTAAACATCCCAAGTTTCCATGTTTCCAGAACTTTTCCCGAAATTGTACACCCATACAAATATCTACACATTTTTACACACATGATATAGTTCCTTTTAGGCACCTAATATTTAATTGGAGCTATAGTAATGATAAACATATTGTAAAGGATGAGGGACGAGCGATGGAAGTTTCTTTCCTGCTGATCCAGTCTAGCGAGATGACGACTATCTTGCTCCAGGAAGTTTTCCCTGAGGGTGTGTTGTGTATTTACATGGTTATGTCAAGTGGGTGTGTCCAATTGTCAAATGAACTAGTCAGTTTTTTTAGAGGAAACAGAAATCTGCTCTCTTCCTTGTTTTCAGGGAGCATCCATTCGGCAGGTGGTACTGGTTTGTGTTCATCAAAGTACGGAAGGACATTTACTCAGTAAATACTGGACAAACTTGTCACTATGATGCAGTGTAGCTGTTCACTACCAAACTACAACTGCTGTAATGAATGCATGGCTAAATTCCTACCTAGCTGGACCTTTAAGAATTGATCTTTGTTGACGTCAAATTCATATACAGTAATGGCCAGTCATTCCTGCATGGAGTAATCAGCCTGATTTACACAGCCATGGCCAGAAACATTGGCATCTTTGGCCTCACTGCTTGACACCTTAAGAGTCAAAATGGACGTTGTGTTGACAGTCCGAGCTTTTAGCTTTGCGGCTCGCGCACTCAACTCTCATTTGGTGGGTCTGGGTTCCAGCCCAGAGCGGAACGCAGGCCTGGCTGATCCAAGCGTGTTACATTGGTGCCGTGACCTAGATGAGAGTGAGGTTTAGGGGGGTGAGTGTAATGAATGCCAGCTGTGCAGTTGTGTTGATGTACGTTGGTAAACCTCACTCTCTGACGTCTTATGAGTCGCACTGGACGTTGTGTTGACAGTCTGGGCTTTTAACTCGACGGCACTCGACTCTCTTTCAGTTGATCTTGGTTCGAGCCAAAGGCGGAACAGGTGGGTTGGATGTTTTGGATCGGATTTGATTGTGGCGCATTAACAAACGTGGAATCATTCTATTTCTCTTCTTCTCTTTTCTCTTTTGAAGCGCGAATGCATCTCAGTCCATGTAGGCCAGGCTGGTGTCCAGATGGGGAACACCTGCTGGGAGCTCTACTGTCTGGAACATGGCATCCAGCCAGATGGTCAGATGCCCTGCCAAAAGTCCATCGGTGGACATGACGACTCTTTCACCACCTTCTTCAGCGAGACCGGGGCTGGAAAGTACGTGCCCAGAGCAGTTTTTGTTGATCTGGAACCCACCGTTGTTGGTGAGTACTATAAGAGGAGAAATGACTTTAACTTTGACTTTTTTGTATCTTCTACCTGTGCCAGTACTTTTTGTTTTATAAAGTTACACTCTTTTCCAGATGAGGTGCGTACAGGTACATATCGCCAACTCTTTCACCCCGAGCAGCTGATCTCTGGAAAAGAAGATGCGGCCAACAACTATGCGCGTGGACACTACACGATTGGCAGGGAGCTCATTGACTCTGTCCTCGACAGGATCCGCAAACTGGTGAGGCTTAAACAAACCTTTCATTAGCAACTCACCAATCATTTATGTTGTCCTGCAAATTATACTTATTTTATCTCTCTCTCTGCAGTCTGATCAATGCACTGGTCTCCAAGGCTTCTTGGTCTTCCATTCCTTTGGTGGAGGCACCGGCTCTGGTTTCACTTCTCTCCTAATGGAGAGACTGTCTGTTGATTATGGTAAAAAGTCCAAGCTCGAGTTTGCTATCTACCCAGCCCCCCAGGTTTCCACAGCAGTTGTGGAGCCCTACAACTCCATTCTGACCACTCACACCACCCTGGAGCACTCCGACTGTGCCTTCATGGTGGACAACGAAGCCATCTATGATATCTGTCGTAGGAACCTCGATATTGAGCGTCCATCCTACACCAACCTCAACCGGCTTATCAGTCAGATAGTGTCATCTATCACAGCCTCTCTTCGCTTTGACGGAGCCCTGAATGTCGACTTGACAGAGTTCCAGACCAACTTGGTGCCCTACCCTCGTATCCACTTCCCTCTGGCCACATATGCCCCAGTCATTTCCGCTGAGAAAGCCTACCATGAACAACTCTCTGTGGCTGAAATCACTAATGCCTGCTTTGAGCCATCCAACCAGATGGTGAAGTGTGATCCACGTCATGGCAAATACATGGCCTGCTGTCTCCTGTATCGCGGCGATGTGGTGCCCAAAGATGTTAATGTGGCCATCGCCAACATCAAGACCAAACGCACCATCCAGTTTGTGGACTGGTGTCCCACAGGCTTCAAGGTGGGCATCAACTACCAGCCTCCAACAGTGGTTCCTGGGGGCGATCTGGCCAAAGTGCAGAGGGCTGTGTGCATGCTGAGCAACACCACAGCCATTGCTGAGGCCTGGGCTCGTTTGGACCACAAGTTTGACCTGATGTACGCCAAGAGGGCCTTTGTGCACTGGTATGTGGGGGAGGGAATGGAGGAGGGAGAGTTCTCCGAGGCCAGAGAGGACATGGCTGCCCTGGAGAAGGATTATGAAGAAGTTGGAATTGACTCCTTTGAAGAGGAAGATGAGGGAGAAGAATATTAGACTTATTTGGCTATCATTTACTTTCAGGGCCCAAAATATCTATTTATAAATAGATATCATTTGTGTCATTATGACGGCAGTTGGCAATATTGACTTATGACGATCGTTTTCAAACTGTCTGTTGGAATTGTGTTGTGACCCATTAAATCTCTAAGCATGCATAATTTTCTGTTGATATTTTGTTGATTGGATTGTGTGCACCATGAACACCTTATTACTTATACATTACTTACACATTATACGTTATCCAGACTCACTCTGTCAACTTGGAAAACTGTATTTGTTTAGACATGTGAGCCGATGCAGAACTGTCCTTCCAAAGGGTTTCTCTCAGACAATGAAAACGTACTTTCACGTAGAAAACATTCAAATTCTTTATCTGACACAACTTTGATATCCTGAGAGTCTTCTGTTGGGGAAGGAAAACTGCTTCTTGCAGTATTATCCATTTGTATTCAGCGAAACTCATATAACCATCATTATTTTTTGGATATCCTCAAAGATGACTTTTCACCACCATCCTCCCTGAATGGAATAATACAGACAATACAGGTTAACCCTCTTTATATTGTTTTTTGGTTGCTACAGGCCCATAATTGACTGTCTCTGTCTTCACACTTTATAACGACATGAGAAGCTACTGTACTGTGTTGGAGCGCCCTCTGGTGGAGCTTGAACTACATCATTGCAGTACATACACTCCTGTTTAAAACCTTAAGACCAGTTGAGAAATTGCAAGAATTTGCAGTTTGCACATTTGGATCTTAATGAGGTTTTATGTAGAGCTTCAATATACAAAAGCAAGAAGGGGGAGTGAAAAAAACAACACATTGAAAAAATAATTTATTGAAAACCAGAATTAAACTGAAATAGGCTGTTTATCAGCTGATCAAAAGTTTAAGAGCATCGCTCAAAGAATAACAAAAAACTCTCCAAACCAGAACAAAAAATGTTCTCAGTAGGACTCAGTAATGAGAAGCTCCACCGTTCTTGTTAATCACTTCAAAAATTGGTTTGGGCATGCTTGATGTGAGTGTTTCCAGGAGGCGAGTGGGAACCTTGCTCCAAGTGGTGAAGATGGCGAACATTGCTCCAAGTGGTGAAGATGGCTTCACGAAGAGCATCAACTGTCTGGAACTGATGGCCATTTTTATAAACTTCTCTTGCCATCCATCCCCAAATGTTCTCTATGGGATTTAAATGAGGGGAACATGCAGGATGGTCCAAAAGAGTGATGTTATTCTCCCTGAAGAAGTCCTTGGTCAAGTGAGCATTGGGAACTGCAGCGTTGTCCTGTTGAAAAACCGAGCGGTTACCACACAGACGAGGGCCCTCAGTCATGAGGGATGCCCGCTGCAACATCAGCACGTAAGCCAGGCCCGTAACCAGATTTTTTTCGGGGGGGTGCAAAAATCAGAGTGAACGGACCTTCAGCAGGGAAAATTTATCATTTGGAGCCCGAAAAAACATTTTTCTCATGCATATTTTGGACAGACATAACAACAATGTTATTTCCTCCAAATGACAAGCTTAAGGGCAAAATTACAACATCAAGCTTGCCCTATTTAGATACGTTCATCAGTTTACTGGGCGACTGAGCATGCCATGGCTTCAGTGGTGGATGCTATTTACACAGGCCTACACAATATGAATCACTACAATGTGTTTCAGCCTTACCTATCGCTCATTCAGCATCATCTTTCTTGGAAAATATGTCCACCACTTCCTTCAGGTTGATAACCTTTTTGTAGTGAATGTGGAGAAGTGACAGCGAGGTCAGCCGCTGTTGCGTCATATTGGCCCTCATGTAGTGTTCAGACGCTTCACGGTACTGGCACTTGGCTCACATTCACACCATGTTACTGGGATGGTACAGGCCAACTGAAGGAGGACCCTGATGTTAGGGAAGTGAACGGGATTGTGTGACGGTCCACAACTTGATGTGGGGGAATGCAGCTCCACAATGCTGTCGCTTGAATGCATCACATCCAGTCAGGTGGATTATGGACTTCTTTCAATGGCAGTGTGTCCTGTAACAACACTTTTACAGAGGAATGAAAGGTGAGCGTCAACTTTGGTCACGGGATAATCATGTCTCATTCCTAACAGTTCTGAGCACTTCCTACAGCAATTTGGATTCCATTTTACAAAACAAAAAGTGTTCCAATTGGTTGTGATGGTATATTATATATTGGTTGGCTAAGCCTTTCTAATTCCCCTTAAAATTATTATCTTCACATTTTATCATTTGTCTCACAGGTGCGCTGATATTCATACAATTAAATATTTTGTAATCCAATTTACAATACAGGACAAGTTAACACATTCACACTTCTTTTGCATGATGTCCCTGAACACATCTCACGTGGCCAACATGGCTTCTGCTGCACAGCGTGCAATACTAAATGGCCCAGCAATTAGCATTAGCAAAGTAGCAACAAGTAGAAACAGCATATTGAAAACAACATCGTCACAATAACATAGAATATTACCTTTAACAACAGTTTTACAGAGGAATGACAGGTGATAATCTACATTGCACATAAATGATTCCAAGTTAGTTCAACAAAGAAACTGCATTAAAGTCTATAAAACTTCACTCAACAGTGCAGACTGGCTCATTCCAATTAGTGAACACTATAAAATGCACATGACATTGTATATGACAAAATATAAACACACAGTAAACATTACATCACCAAATATCCCGGACAGTGCAAAAACGTGACTCACCGTGTCTCATTCCCAGCGCTCATTCCTAACAGTTAACAACTTCCTGCTGCAATTTGCACATGCTGGATGCATGCATGGATGTTGGCTAAATTGACATCCATCATGGACAACACCTCTCACCCGCTACATGACACTGTCGTTTCCCTTAGCAGCTCCTTCAGCAGCAGACTGTTACACCCACGGTGTAAGAAGGAGAGGTTCCGCAGGTCCTTCATACCGACCGCTGTCAGGCTCTACAACACCTGCACCACCTGAACCATGTGTCACTATGTATTCTTTACTTGCGTATCTTGCTTGCTTGCTGTAACAAGTGAATTTCCCTGCTGTGGGATTAATAAAGTACTATACATACAATGCCACTATTCACCAGCAACTGGCGCTGTTGCAACACTTCTGCCATCATTTATCACAGCACATCTACACTCCATTACAATTGCACAACTTGATAGCAGCGTTTTTTTTTAACCAAGCGGACCTTTGGTCGCCCCCCCCGAATACCCCCTGGTTACGGGCCTGTAAGCAGCCGCCGTTTGATGACCCTGAACCACCTGAAGCTACAGTGTTCTACTGAATGAAAAGGCACCCCAGATCATGATGGACCCCCCCCACTGTGCCGGGTAGAAAACATCTCAGGTGGGATCTCCTTGTCATGCCAGTAAGATGTTTATAGATGTTTATAACATTTTCAATTCATCAATTTCAAATGAAAATAAACATGAGCTTGTTTATTCATATTGGTCTCGTTAATGCTATTTTCACGTTTAATATTTATAATTCTTTTTACATATAAAAAAAATCGTAAAATGGCATTGGTATTACAATGAGGCTACCGGAAGTAGCGTTCTGTCCCTTTAAATTGGAGCGGGCTTCATGTAGTTGGTTGCCTGGCAACTCCATAAACGCTTCTTTCACTTCCGGAAGTGCGTGGCTCTCCCAAGGAATATGGCGAACAGAGCAATGCATGTATCGTTTGCAGTAATAGATACAGCCAACTCCATTTGCGTGTTGTGTTTTTCTCTTCTAATTGCGTACACAGGCTCCGTAACCGCAAATAGTCAGAATGTGTTTAGTGCAAGTCAGACGGCGACTGTACCCATTGCCGCCGCTAGGGACCTACGGTGAGTAAAGTGTACAGTTAAGCTAGCTTCTGTCATTGCTCTTCTGAAATAAATTGAAGCGATTAGTTTCAAACAATTTTTAAGGATTTGCTCTGAGTAACCATTTTGTTGCGTTGCAAACAGATCGCCTGTCATTTCAAACTGCACCCTCGCTGATAATACGGCACGCAGTATTGCGTTCAAAAAGTGACACATTTATGATTTACTTCATTTGTTAAGGCACACAACCTTTATAGTTGTGTTTGTAAATGCATTATCTAAACACTACACTGTATTACTAATATTCGGCGTCATAGGCATGATCTAGTAACCTTTTTTGTACTCGCGAATGGCTTTGAGTTAATGTTGTGTTGCCAGATGCTACATATTAGCGTACACAGGATAGGGTTCTTACAAAAACCGCTACATGGGGCAGCAGTTGAAAATAAAATAAAACAAACACACACGCACACAACCTTCGTCAGTTTTTGTAACGCTAAATTTGCTCCTAAACCATACAAGTAAATTGTGAATTAAGTGTCCAAAAGCAGCACTTGTAGAATAGTTCCCCAGTGTAAATATATTGTGCCACAAAGTATTACAAGTTAAAATGCAGTTGAGGAGATAGGAATACACTTGTTATTGTATACATTTATATACATGACTTGTTACGTACATGTTCGACCACTGAATATGAACACAATACACTTTTATGTTTGTTCAGCCTAAAGATTGTGTTGTGTTTTGTATCCAAGATACCTCCTGTATGATGTGAACCCACCGGAGGGTTTCAACCTGCGAAGAGATGTTTATATCCGTGTAGCATCACTGGTGAAATCTCTGAGGAAAAACGGTGACGACTGGGTGCTCGTGCTTCCCCCCTGGGGTCGCCTATATCACTGGCAAAGCCCCAACATCCACCAGATCCGCATGCCTTGGAGCGGGTTTTTTAGTCTTACCAGTTTACAGGCCAATGTTCCTGTGATAGAGTATGAAGAATTCATTGCAGGTAAGCTTTTATTAACAAAATCTAGCCATCTGTCCCCACACCCGCTTCACATTTCGGGTCCCTTTTTGTATTCATTGTAGAGAATGGAGGTCCATTCATCGATCAAGTTGTGGTCCTGCAAAATTACGCAGAGGGATGGACTGATGGAAAATGGGAGGAGAAAGTTGACGTTCGGCCGTGCATTGACAAGTTGATGTACAACAAAGATAAACAGGGCTACTACAGGTAATGCACGGCACCCACGCCAGCGTTTGAAATGTATTGCACTTTTAAAATGTTGGTTATGTCCTGTTATTTTTACATGTTTGATGCCAATGCAGGATAAAAGATGAGTGTTACCTCAATACTGTAGCTTTTCTCCTATCATGTTTTCATCTGCTTCCAAGGGGCTGGTTTTGGGGCTTTGAGGAGACAAGAGCTCATAATGTAACTTGTATGTCGGCACAAGGTCATGCCTCCATCATGGTTCCAGTTCTGCAGAAGAACATTTCTGCGACGTGAGTCCTCACAGCAAGATTATATCTCACACACAATAAAGTGTTTGCTGTGTCCCATGAGTATGATGCTATTTATTCTAGTATTCTAGAGTCAAGATTCAAGAGAGTAGTATATTAGTATTAGGGATGCACCGATTCACATTTTTCACTTACGATCTGATCGTTTGCTGATAGTCTTTTGGCTATGTTTTGTTGTTCAAGCCACAACAAAATTTAATAACAGGCTGTCACCATTACTAATCCCACTGTGTAACATAGACAAATGACACTACAGGTGGCAGTCTTAAGTGGTAAAACTTGTTTTGGCTCACCCGCAGCTCAATAATGCTTGACCGAGCAGAGACTCTCCTCCATGATCACTACGCTGGGAAGGATTACTGGGATGTAAGTCAAACAATGGTTTCATGTCACACCTGTGTGACTAATGCTGCATGCTGGCATGTCTGTCCATGACTTGCAAATACAGAATACATTGTGGAATGAAACATTTTTGATTGGCAGTTTAAGCACATAATGCATCTTCCACCTTTAACATAGACCCGCCGCAGTATGGTGTTTGCCAAGCACCTACGACTCATTGGAGATGACTTCAGAGCAAAGTACCTCAACTCGACAGATGATGGTGACCATACTGCTTACAATGAAGACTGGACTCGCATGAAGGTGAGTCAGCACATCTTAAGTAAATGTGCAGTAGTAACACTTATTCATCTGTTTCAGTGATCAAGTTGATGGAAATTTTCCACTGCACTGTTTACTACATCTAGTTCATACCTACACATGATGGTCAGATCAACACAAATCTTCAGTGAGGCTGTTGATCCAGTATTGGTATCTTGTTCCGATACCAATGTAATTCATGTATTGGAAATTGCCGATGCCGTCTTCAGAGCTATCCGATCCATGAGCAATGTCTGTGCTTTAATGTTGTTAGCAAATGTAGCTACAAGAATATCAGCAAACTTAGCCAAAAGACTATCAGCCAATGTAGCTACAAGAATATCAGCAAATAATATCACCACAATAGTATCAGGGAACATAGGCAAAAAAATATCAACAAGCATAGCCAAAAGTGTATCAGCGAACATAGTTAAAAGAATATCCACAAACGTATTAGTGAATGTAGCCAAAGGTATCAGCAAAGGTAACAAAAACAATTCAGCGAACGTAGCGAAAATAATATCAGCAAACATAGCCAAAAGAGTATCAGCGAACGTAGACGAGTATCAGCGAATGTAGCCAAAAGAGCTTCAGCAAACGTAGACAAAATAGCATCAGCGAACGTATTCAAAAGAATATCCGCAAACGTAATCACAAGAGTGTCAACACACGCAGCTGAAAGGATATCAGCAAACCTAGCCACAAGAGTATCAGTGGACGCGTCAGACTGAGCGTGCGTGTGCGTGTGTGTGTGTGTGTGTGTGTGTGTGTGTGTGTGTGTGTGTGTGGAGACAGCTACTTTTGTTGATATTCTTCTGGTTACATTTGCTGATATTCTTTTGACACATTAAAGCAAACAGAGCTCTGTCATGGGAATCACATCAGTATCAGTAGATATCTAAATTCAGGTATCAGTAGTGGATCGGAAGTGAAAAATATGGATTGGTGCATCCCTAGCTGCAGTGCGTACCACATTCATTCCATTGGTGCCATTTTAAAAATAAGCCTGAGGGCATTGTTGTTCGTTGTGATTCTACCATTTCCCTGACAGACCAAGCTGGGCACCGCCAAAGGTGGCCCCTACCTAGGAGTCCACTTGCGGCGAAAGGATTTCATCTGGGGTCACAGAGAGGATGTACCCAGCCTGAAGGGGGCGGTCAAAAAAATCCAAAGCCTTTTGAAGAAGCACAAATTGGACAAAGTGTTTGTGGCAACGGATGCAGACGAAGAAGGTGATGTCTTGGTTTCCCATCAACAATTTTTTAACCTGAAATGAAACCACAGGGAATTCTCCATGCCTTGTTGCAAAATAACATCATTTGCGTGATCCATGCAATCCAACAGAACTGAAGGAGCTCAAGAGGTTGTTGCCCGAGATGGTGAGATTTGAACCGTCCAAGGAGGACCTGGAGCTCTTTAAAGATGGGGGCGTGGCCATCATTGATCAGTGGATCTGTGCCCATGCAAGGTAAATGGGTGGCCAGTCGCACCGTGTGATGGATGTAGTGTATATAAATTAGTTTGTCACAACACACATTGTGCACGCTCCTGTTTTTTCATGCTTCCCATGTTGCATCACAATTGTTGCTCCATGACAGGAAGCAAGCCATCATGTTGGCAGTTCATTTACAATGGAATGCACATTATATATTGTGTGTATTTTGTTTTTCAGTGAAAAAAATAATTGCATTCGTCTAAAAGATATTTTTTGTTATTAATTTAAAGTAAAAAAAAAAAAAGGAATTAAAATAAATAAGCATTTTTTTAAAAGGTAGTATTTAAATTTATTGTGAACTAAACTTACCGACGCATAGCAGGCGTGGAAGAAGTTGCTCCTTTGTTGTCTTGGCCGTTTGTTTTGGGTCATGCTGGAAAACCCCGCCGCCACCCAACAGTGGCCTCTTGCTCACTAAATTCTTGCTGATGGTGTTGTAGGTTATCCAGCCCTATGCAGGTCTACAATCTTGTCCCTGAGGTTCTTTGACAGCTCCTTGTTCTTTCCCATTGTGATAGGGAGGGTGGTTTAAGCGACTGTTCCTGAAAGAAATTGTAACTATTCAAGACTTTTTTTTTATGCTGACTATAAGTCTGCAAGGGATCAAATACATATTTCCCACACAGTATAGTATACCGCAGGGGTCACCAATCTTTTCAAAACCGAGAGCTACTTTTTGGGTACCAATTGAACGCGGAGGGCTACCAGTTTGATACACATTTATGAAATACCCAAATTGCTCGATTTACCTTCCTAAGTTATTAATAATTATGTTAATATATGGGAAGACACTGATCATGTTATAAATATCAACAATGATTTAATAAGAAAATAAACAGATAAACCTCCATATGCAACACTTTTATTTCTATATTTTCGCTAAGTGCAAGTGTTTTTTTCAAATTGAATATTTTCAAATGATCACAAGTACAACAGTTATAGGAAATCACAATGTCCCATTTTCACTAGGCAGTAACATTTTTTCACAAATCATGAATTACCGTAAATTCCGGTGTATAAGCTGCTACTTTTTTTGTCAACTTTGAACCCTGCGGCTTATACAGCGGTGCGGCGAATCAATGGCTAAATTCCAATCTCGCGACATCTCCTATACTTCAAACTACTACTAATTGTTTAAATGATGTGCTGCTCGCGAGTCAGTGAGGAAACGGTAGCTCTTTCTTTGGTAGGAGCCAATCACGAGCTATCAGTGCACTCACAACGAGGTTGTCAACCCACTGGAAATCACAAGAGGTCATTATATGTAACAGTATAACAACATAACAGTCTGACTCACAGTGTCATTTTACCAAGAACACTTTACTAACAACACTAAATTCATCACACAGCAACGTGATACTCAAAAGGTGTCCCTGACAAATATACAAACATGTACCAATAAGAAAACTAAAGTTTTCCCATAAAGCATTGTGTCTGACCAACGCATTCATTGGGGCGTTGCATCAACGTCAGCCTCCCTCAGCTGGTAGTGCTTTTCCCTGTGGGTCGTTAGCATTGTAGTTTGTGTGACACGATGTGAAATGTCTCTCCCCATTGTGCTGTAAAAAAAAAAAAAACTCTACCTCCCATTGATCGTGAAAATTATGTGTTCTTTTTTTTTTGTCTGCCGTCTTTTTGGGGGTCAGTCATCTCCTCATTTTCGCTGCGCCTGCTTGCTTCTATCCACCGTGTTTGTGTGTCTCCACAAACGCTACATTTTGGCCATGCGCACAATACTTTGAACCATACTACGTCAGAGTTCATTTAAATTAAACATTTTTTTTAAGTGTTTTTTTTTAATATGTTGTCATTTCCAGTTTACATGTAAGGGTGATTTAAACAAGAATAGAAACCAAAAACATTTTTATGCAGCTCACACTGCAGACCGCTTTATAACTTGAGTGATTTTGCCACGTTAAGATCGTGAAACCCGAAAAACCAGTCAACCACATGCAATTCACAAAGGGCTGCCTGGTCATTGTTTTCCCTTTTCACTTGCTTCATCCAGATTCTTCATGGGAACATCAGTGTCCACTTTCTCCTTCCGTATCCATGAAGAGCGAGAAATCCTTGGTTTTAATCCCAAAACCACTTACAATCGCTTCTGTGGGGACTCAGAGAAGGAGTGTGAACAGCCGACACACTGGAAAATAGTTTACTGATGTCACCTTTTCCTGCAACAGTACACGCAAGTGCCAAAAAACAGTGTTACTCTCAAAGCACAGTATTACAACTGTTACTAGTTAAGAGGCGTGTAGGAGTTGTGCAATCAGGTGCCAAACCTTGTAGTATTTTAATTTTCATCACTTCAATCGGAAATGTGTTTTAAGCTTCGTGCAGATCCAATTTTGGATTTCTACATGTTATTTATTCTTCATACCACCAGCATGACTGAAAAAACTATGTTTTTATGTGACTGAAATTGTATCTTTATTTGAGATTGTTCCATCAGGACATTTTATGATTTTTCTTGTAATTGTTTTTCAGCATGTGGAGTCTGACTTTTTGAATATTTTGGTGGCAATTGTGATGAGTTTTTTAATACAGGGTTCCCACGCATCCTGGAAAATGTTCTGGAAGCGGTGAAGTTATTCGGGGAAAAATATATCTCGGCCCAATATATATCACCTTACCTTCTGGCGGCACAGCACCCCTTGTGACTCTACCGGCCAATCAAATTAGCATTTCTGCTTAGAGCAGTGCAGTACTGTACTTCCAACTGACTGTTACTAGATTTAAACCAAGGTTGGCTCCTAGAGCAGGGGTGTTTATCGGCCCTTGGCACATTTTAAAAATACAACTAAACAAGAAAAACGACACGAAAAGTGGGGGAAAAAAGAGCAGCAATTTTATGAAATATTACAATAAAGTCATAATATTAAAAGAACAATGATTTACGAGCATAAAGTCATATTATGAGGAAAAAAAATACATTTTTGAAGCATAAAGTTGAAATAGTAAAATATTACAAACAAAAAAATGAATAAAGTTGCAATTTTTGGAAAATTCAATGTCAAAATATTATGGGAATAAAGTCACAATGTCAATTTTTGTCAAATTAAAAAACAACAGCAAAAATGGAAAAGCAGTGGAGAAAATGTTCATAATAACAATAATAACAATACACTTTGTCACCCGTAACAAAGCTGAGATGCAGGCTGTTTTTTGTCTTTAAATATTAGCATATCTACATTGGGTTGGTTTACAAAATGAGAAATTATAAAGTGGCCCCCGTATGCTTTGATTTTACCGTATACGGCCCTCGCTGGTTGGACACCCCTGGCATAGAGACAAAACTTGCAACTGCAAGTGCAAAAGTGTCGCTAGTATTGATCTGTATGACGTTATAACTTGTCTCTGTAGCGGCTGAAAATCTCCCGGAAAGAAGTGGAAACGCCGTAATATTAATATTACTAACATCCAACCATATCGTTATTACCATATTGTGTGTTCACCACGGTATCCCTTGGGAAAAGAATAAAGAGGTACACTATTATTAGCTACTGGTTTGCCAGTTGCCTTACTTTCGTTCCCCTTATCCACAAATTTTGATTAAAAATATCCAATTCATCAACTGTGTTCTTTTCATGACTTTCTGTTGTGTGTATGTGTGTGAATCACAACCCAGTATGAGGTGTCCCAAAAAAAAATGTATACACACTTTAAATAATTGTAAACTAGGTGGTTATTATAATTTGTTCAATTTTCAAAGCGTAATAGAATTTACAAACATCATTTTATTGTTTTGTCACCGCCTGTTCTCAAACTGACGTCCGTTGTGGTGCAGACACTGCTGACAACACGAAGCAATGGAATTGCACACGTCACGAAACGATTCCCTTGGTATTTGCGTGCATTCACGTTCAGCGGCTGCTCTCAATTCAGCGACTGGTGCAGCTTTCATAGCGTACACTTTGTCTTTTAGGTATCCCCATAAAAAAAAAAAAAAAAGTGTAGTGATGTGAGGACTGGTGAACACGGAGGGCATTCAAAGAAACCCCTTCGTCCAATCCACCTGTTTGGCAGGATATCGTCAAGGAAGGAGCTAACTTGCGATGGTGGTGTGGGCGTGCCTCATGTTGCTGAAGATAAAAGTCCTCATCATCAAGGTCTTCTGTAATAGTTAGCAGACGGGCTGCAGCAAGTGTATACATTTTTTTGTACCACCCTGTCTATACACGTGATATCAGCAATCTAGAGAACACATTGTTTTGTACTTCCCCCCCTTTGACGCCACTCCTCATGACACATCAGTTATTTTGTCAGACTTTTCCCTTGCGGAACCTGCATTCCCAACAACACTACTTACATATACCCCTCGCATTTCAGTTGTTAATGATAAATGGGCTTTTCTACCTTCAAGGTACCGTACGTGCTTTGGCGCTTTGATGACACAGCATCAGGGGTTTCAGTATCTTGCCCAAAGATACTTTGACCTGGTCACGGAAGGAGGAAGCATCGAACCAGGAACCTTCAGGTTATACCTCCTCCTGGGACAATACTATAAAAACTATACTACATATGGAGAGCTTGTATAGCGATATAGATTTACTGAAAAGTCAACACACAGCCCTTATTGTCAAAATAGCTGGTAACACCTTACAGCGAACATTCCCATACTGTGTCCAAAGTGTTAGTAATCAGTTTGAGTGTTCTCTAGCACTGCCTTTATCCTCTTTGGGCATGGAATTCACCAGAGATGCAAACGTTGGATGTTTGACACTTTGTACTTTTCCACCTTCCACTTGAGGACCCCGCAGGTTCCCCCCATGCAACCTCCAGGCATGGATGTTCCAATGTTTTGAATGTGAATGGGCATGTGGAAAAAAAAACAACTTGAGAATCCTGTGCACTCCCCAATGCACTTGTCATGTGAGTATGCAGGTGTCACCCACGCCCACACACACACCTGCACACTAACAGTCCCGGCAGACGGCAGGAGACGCTCGCTCACCCAACCAAGCGGATTGACTTCTTTTGTTTTTCCCATTTATCAGGAACATTTGTACGTCTCGTGCTCTGATTTACAAAGAAAGAGGACCCCGTGCGCAAAGTGGACGAGTGTCGCCATGTTCTTACGGTGACAAAATATCCACATAGGAGTACAAACAGGTGAGTGTCACTTTTCATTGACTTGGCACCAGTTATTGCTAATAACAATATATTATAATAATGAAATCATCTTTCTGTCTTTCACTATAAGACACATAGTGTAATATTGTAATATTTGTGTTTTATAAAACACCACGTTTGTTGTAGTTGTAGTCATTATAGTTATTATTGTAACTAATGTGTGTCCTGGCATGCTATCCACCAGTCAAAATTTGGGGTGCTTGCTCAGGTTTTTCCAGAGCAGTTTCATATACTTAAATTAATGACTAGAAATAAAAGAAAAGACTGAAAATAATAATCCATCAAGAAAAAAAACCCTGGCACGCTCATTCACTCGACAGTACAGTCATGCAATTAAAGACAAGTCAGAAGAAAAATCAATGTTTGTGATGCAATTTGTTAAATAAAATAAATTTAAAAAAAAATCACTGAGAAAATACATGGCATGTTAGCGTGAATCAAGACCAAAGAAAGAGAATTGTAGATTTACACAACGTCTGTTCATTGTAGCCTCATCCAGTGATGGCCTTCTTCCAGCAACTAAAGCTTCTTCTTTGGAAGAATGGGCTGAATATCATCAGGAAACCGGTGAGGATGACTGCAGAATGCTCATTTTGCCGACACATTTTCACCTCTCATCTATTTTTTACTTCTTTCCATTTCCATTATGAAGACCATGTGTTCCAATCTATGTTCCCTTTTATTGTATGTACTCACATTCAAGGGGAAATTAAAAACAGAAGAATGTCCGTTTTTGGAACTGAAATGGTGTGTTTTAGGTCTGGTCGCTGACGCTCATCATCTGGCCTGTGGTCATCTTTATCATCATCGCTGTGACCCGTAGCCACTTCCCCCCACAGCTCAGAAATGCATGTAAGTGGAAAAAAAGACCATATTTTCCCCATGTCTTTACAGATAACTGAGCAAGCCGCATGAAATGTAAGATAGCCATTGAAACTTCTTCCCATGCGATACACTTATCAAGCCTGAATGCTACCCTGATGACATTATTTATTTATTTCAATGCCGTGGCATTGACTGGCAACTAGAAGTCAGCTGGGATAGGCTCCAGCTGTATTAAATAAGGTACAGTGCATATCCCTGCATATCCACGATTCCACTTTTTTGTGCGAAATATACATTTTTAATGACTTTTTTATTGTTGAAAATAGGCGTTTTTTTCAGGCAGAAAACACGTCTCATTCACTCTAAGTCAGTAATAATTTACACTCCTGATCAAAATTTTAAGACCCGTTGAAAAATTGGAAGAATCTACATTTTGCTCTGGTGGATCTTAAGAAGGTTCTAAGTAGAGCTTCAAAATGCAAAAAGAAGAAATGGGAGTGAGGAAAAAAAACACTGAGTAAGCAATTCATTGGAAACAAGCATTAAAGTGAAATAGGCTGTTCATCAGCTGATCAAAAGTTTAAGACCAACAGCCTTTAAAAGAAAAATATTGCCAATGTCATTTTCTATCAGGTGTTCACACTGTCATGATCTCTTGATGGCAAAGGCAAAGAAGCTTTCTCTCTTTGAACTTTGTTGAGCTGCATAAGCAAGGCCTCTTGCAGCGCGCCATTGCTGCTGACGTTGGACGCAGTAAGACAGTCATTCGAAACTTCTTAAAAGATCCTGAGTGGTATTGAGGAAAAAAAACAACTCAAGTGGTAGACCAAAAAAAATGTCACCGACCCTGAGCCGGGGGATCCAATTGGCTGTCCGTCAAGACACGGGACAATCCTCGGCTCAAATGAAGGTTGTTGCTGGTGTAGAGTGCAGCCCAATAACCATCAGATGACATCTGCGAGAGAAGGGTTCAGGTTTTTTTGAGCTATGGTTTTAAACTTTTGATCAGCCTATGTCACTTACATGCATGTTTGCATGCAATAAATTGCTTACTCACAAGATATTTGGTCTCATTCCCATTTCTTCTTATTGCATTTTGAAGCTCTACTTAGAACCTCCTTAAGATCCAACAGTGCAAAATGTAAATTCCTGCAATTTTTCAACTGGTCTAAGTATGTGATATTAATGCAAAAATGCGGTTGTAGCGCTAGCCTGATTGATGACCAGGCTAAAGGCAAGAACATGACCCATATTCCATTTGTTCTATCTATTATCCTTCATTAGTGGTGCTACCTACACATTTTAAAACTTAAAATGTGTTTAATAGGTGTGTGAGGCACATTCAGGGCTTAAACCTGGATTGTCCTTGTCAGCGTTTAGCTTGTTAGCTGAGAGACAGGGGAGGGTTCTGTAGCTGAATCTAATCTAAAAATTACAATAGCCACTTTTATTGCAAATGTCAATCCGACATCGGAGGAGAATGTCAATGTCAAGTTGGCAGGAGGGTTTAGAGGGGGAGCAGCGAGCCGTGTGTCAAAAATAGACATTTTTATCCAATTAGTCGCAGTTTTCCGCCATTCGCGCAAACTTCCAGTCGACCGTATTTCTTAAAACTGGGCTGTCCAAGCTTCGAGGGATGCATACTGGGGCTACTTTGTTGTTTTCATATATACTTGTATATTTTAGTTTTGTAAAAAAAGTCTAAAAAAGTAATCATTTTTAGTTACTAGGACTGTTATTACAACATTTCAGCTTTTTCCTCTTTCCATTGTGATGTTGGACATCCATCCATCCATCCATCCATTTTCTATGCCGCTTCTCCTCATTAGGGTCGCGGGGGCATGCGGGAGCCTATCCCAGCTGACTTCGGGCGACAGGCGGGGTACACGCTGGACTGCTCGCCAGCCAATCGCAGGGCACATATAGACAAACAACCGTTCACACTCACATTCATACCTATGGACAATTTAGAGTCGCCAATTAACCTAACATGGATGTTTTTGGAATGTGGGAGGAAACCGGAGAAAACTCGTGCACGCACAGGGAGAACATGGAGAACATGCAAACTCCACACAGAAATGCCCAAGGGAGAATCCCTATCTCCAGACTGTGACTGTGTGGCCAACATGCTAACCACTAGACCACCGTGCGGCCTGTTGGACATCCCCTCTGAATATATTCAACAACTCAATGTAATGCATAGTGACACGTTTAACACTTTAAAAAAAAGCAGTTGTAATTTGTCCAACACAAGGATATTACGTTATTCCAACTTGTAAATAATAAATCAGATGAACAAATACTGCTCACCAGAAAATATTTAAAAGGTTGACTTTTTGAGTGACCTTGTATGTTAACAGCTTCACAATTACGGGCATTCCAATGTCTCAGTGAGAGTAAATAAAAGGAGGGTTTGTACAGACTGAATAATCCCTGAGATGAAAAGAAAAGAGACCTTTGGACCAATATACTTCTCCTCCATTCATCAAGCCAACTAAAAGTCAACAAAGGTGAAAGGTGCTTAAGGGAAGTAAGAGTTTCTCTTCTACCATGTGACCAGATAATCCAGTTCAAATGAACACTGGTTCAGGAAAGGACATTTGCAACTGAATATAAACTCTCCTAATTCACATCTGTGACTGCTACACATTGGATCGATAAGACTGGTCATTGCCCAGAAGCTATGCAAGATGAGTGCTCTGACCCTGGAACTAGCACACTTCCCACAACACAGTTTTCAAAGTCTTTTTGTTTGACTGAAAGGACACCGAGATCATGTGTAATTTAATATTTAGGATCTATTCAATCTGAAAAAGAAGCGGCCTTTTATGACTGCCGTGCAATTGTTTGAGCGCTATAAAAAACATTAAACCACCTTTACATTCAGTCACCAGGGAATAGAGTATAGCTTTGTGACGTGACAACCTCTATCAGGTTTGTCCAAAGTGCAGCCTAGGGGCCATTTGTGGCCCGTGGCTGTTTCTTTTATTGGCCCGCAGTACATTCTAAATATATAATTTAACAAGAAAATTAAAGTGAAAATATTAAGAGAAAAAAATTGTAATCTTAACAAGAAAAAGTTGTAATTTTAAAAGAATAGCGTGGTATTTTGAGTAAAATAACATCAGTTTAGTAGCATAAAGTTGAAAAATTGAAGACAAAATACATTCTTTTTAAAAATTGTAATATTATGAGAGACAAACAAAACAACAAATAGTTAAAAACAAAACACCAAAATTACAACAAAGTTGAAATAATTTAAACATGAAAAAAAATGGAAAAAACAGCTGTAATTTTTTGAGAATAAAGTCAAAATATTAAGAGAAAAAGGACTACTAAGAAAAAAGTCGGAATTTTACAAGAATAAACTCATAATACTATGAGGAAAAATAATGTCATTTGGTAACACAGAACTTAAATACTAAAGAAAAAGTCACAACATTATGAGAAACAAAACAGCAAATTTAAAACAAAAAAGAAAGACAATTTATGAAGATTATTTAAGAAGAAAGTTAAAATATTTGGACAGCAAAACAGCAAAAATGGGAAAAAAGAGCAAAGTTCATACAAATGATATGCTGTTTCACCTATATCATAAAGCTGAGATGCAGTTTTTTCTGGAAATATATATATAACTTCTTAGCATATCTACATTTACAAAATATTGAAGTGGCCCTTGCATCCTTTCATTTTTCTATGTGGCCCTCAGCGGAAAAAGTTTGAACACCTCTGCCCTATATATCATACTTAGTCTTAGTCTTAGTCTCATCATCACAGTAAAAGAAGCATGAGTTCGTGATACAACATTAGTTTGCCGGAAGAGCTGTTGCTAATAACGGTATCCGTAATGAAGTGCTGGACAATATCAGCCTTAGTCTGAATCAAACTCCTGCAATCAAATAATTTTTGCACAATTTCCTCATTTATTGAGATGCACCTGTACATAAAGACATGTGTCTTGACTTCTAGGCTATGTGGAGCCTCGAAACCTGCCCAGCACTGGCTTCTTCCCATTCTTGCAGACCCTCATGTGCAACAGAGACAGCAAATGTCACAACACGTCACGTCTGGTGAACCCGTCGACTTTTACAAAAAGATCCACAGGGGATGCCAGGTAACTTCTCATGAAAATGTATTCATTAATGTTTCAAGTGGAAGCATACAGTGAATGTCTATGTTTCACTGCTGCATGTTGGGATTGAGTTGAGGGTCACGTTGTGGTTTAATGGGTTTTTCAATGCTAAATGTGCCAACCCTTTGCAAAGTATTGTTGGTTTTGACGTGTCTGTGCAATCCTGCTAACTAACCATTCCTGTCAAGTGTTAACTCTTTAAAAATCCCACAACCAATCAAAGCAAATGAATCACAACTAATACCTTGACATATTTGTAACTCAATGAAACTAAACCAAATGTGTATTACAGACACAAAATGTTGTATTTCCCTGTATTTTAACTGAGTGAGGTAGTTGAAATGTACAACTACTTTGTAAATATTGAACCAAAATTGGAAGAAGAAATTCCAGAATTGTGGACAATGGAGGAAAGGAATTAAACAATAGACAGGAATCCTAATTCCATGTTTCTCACTGATGTAACAAAAAAGGAAATCACTGATATAGTCAATAATTGTAAAGCAAAAACATCAACTGATTGTAATGCAATTGAAATGGAAACAGTAAAAAGGGTTATCAATGAGATCGTAGAACTGCTGACATATGGTACATCAGTAATTTATCATTTCAAAGTGGAACATTTCCTAACAAAATGAAAATAGCTAAAGTAGTTCAAATTTTTTTTGTTTTGAATTGGGTTAAAAGCCACCTAGCGAACAGGAAGCCATATATAAAGCTAGAAGAATACACATCTGCAAGTTTAAATATCACGTGTAGTACCCCAGGGGTCAATACAGGGACCAAAACTGTTCAATTTACATATCAATGACATCTGTAAAGTGACGAAAGACTTAAAGTTGGTATTATTTGCGGATAATACTACTGCTTTTGTTCTGGGGAAAGCACACAAGAGCTAATTTAAAAAGTCACGGATGAAACGGCCATATTAAAAAGATGGTTTGATAAAAACAGATTATCCTTGAATTTAAGTAAAACTAAAATAATGCTATTTGGTAATAGCAGAATGGACATGTACGACCAAATACAAATAGACGAAGCGGACAATGAACGGGTGAATGAAAATAAATTTCTGGGGATCATAATAGATTAAAATATTTCCTGGAAATCTCAAATCAAAAATATACAACATAAGGTGGTGAAAAATACTTCAATATTGAATAAAGCAAAATTTGTTCTTGATCAAAAATCACGCTCCACTCTTCACTGCTCACTGGTATTACCATATCTAAGTTATTGTGTGGAAATATGTGGTAATTAACTGAAAAAGCAATCTTCAGTCGCTAAATGTACTGCAAAAATTATCAGTGAGGATAATCCATAATGCCACATATAGAGAACATACAAATCCCTTATTTGTAAAATTACAGATATTAAAACTTGCTGATTTAGTAAATTTTCAAACTGCTAAAATAATGCATAAAGCTAACAATAGCCGATTACCCAAAATGTCATACAATACTTTTCTACAAGAGAGGAGAAATATGATGTTAGGGAAAAACTAAGCTTGAAACACTTATATGCGAGAACAAAGCAAAAAACCCACAGCATTTTAGTATGTGGAATCAAATTATGGAACGGATTGAGTAAGGAACTCAAAACGATGCACCAAGATGAGTGAATTCAAGAAACAATACAAGCAATTGATGTTTGCAAAATACAGGGAAGAAGAGTCTTGAACTTGTTTGTTATGTTTGTCTCAATTCATTATTATTTATTTATTATCACACTGACTAGTATACATGATTTCTATTTATTAGAAAAAAAATCTAAATAATTACTTCATCATGATTAAAAAAAACACATATGGAATACAGGAAGTGAATAAATGTACTGCAATAGATGTGGAACGGATGGGGGGGTAGAATTAAATAGGCTTTGCTTCTTCCTACTCCTTTTGGACATGTGGAACTGTGAATTGAATTATGTGATGTATTCCATTGTAACTTGTATGCATGTTCAAATAAAATTAAACCATTACCATTTTAAAATATTTTCTCTTAACATTTCACCCTCCGTAATACATCGTCATTATAAATCAGCATTTATGGGTATTAGTTATTCATAGTCAGTGTCTTTCAGAATCCTTACACATGACGTGCCCACTGGATAAACCCACGTATTGTACAATCAACACACTGGTGTTGTTGGTAATCCCTGCCATTATTACTTTCATGCAATCTTTTGTTGATAGAAAAGGCAACTGTATGTAGTTGTTCCACCTGTGATGCAGCTATTGCCCCATAGTTCTTCTCTGTTGACAGTTGATACATGTTCTGCTTTTTGTAGACCTGTGAACTTTACTTTGGTTTCATAAAATTAGGAATGTACTGACTGCTATTTAACTTGAGTCTGACTGTGTTCAGTAGATTCTGAACAGTGAACACCCCAAATGTATTGTATTTTCAAGACTCTAAGCCACATAGTTTTTCATAGTTTGGCTGGTCTTGCGACTTTAAACTAAAATATATACAGTATATAATTTAAGATGTTTTTAAATGTTAATTCATGCTGACTAACATGAACCGAGGAGTGAACGATCTAAGCTTGTGATGACTATATGCTGCTCCTGCCATTCAGTAATGTGGAATGAGATCGGGAGCTTGGTGAACTTGCGTACCTGTAACTTGCTTGATTCGCTGGCTTCCAATGTTAATATAGCGTATTCAGCCTCCCTGTTATGCTGTTGTGTAGCTGACTAACTGTGTGACCGGGCACCTATTCAGCCTGGTGTTCTGTGTGCTGTTGTGTGGTTGAATAACTAGATAAGCAGATTAAATAACATTTTGGGAAATAAATGTAGAAGTAAATGCGACTTATAGTCTAGTGCAACTTCTATATGTTTTTTCATGACACATTTTTTGACTGATGCGACTTACAGTATAGTATATACACTGTATATACTATACTGTAAGTCGCATTGCATCAAATACTGTATATTATACCCAAATACTGTATATTATACAGTATTTGGGAACATATGGTGATAGTATATTTCTATAGTGGCGTGATTTCTTTTTTTTGCATGTTGTCATATTTAAATGTTTCAGATTCATCCATCCATTTTCTCTGCCGCATATCTACATTAGGGTCGTGGGGGTATGCTGGAGCCTATCCCAGCTGACTTCGGGTGAGAGGCGGGGTACACCCTGGACTCAGCCACCGTGTGGCCCCCATGTTTCATACTGTTTCAAATTTAAATATTAGTCAATGACAACAAACATGAACACAAAATGCAATTTTTAAATTTAAGTTTTTATTATTAAGGGAGAAAAAAATGCAAATCTACACGGTCTTGTGTGAACGAGTGATTGCCCCCTAAACTTAAGGGAGAAAAAAAATGCAAATCTACACGATCTTGTGTGAACGACTGATTTCCCCCTAAACCTAACTGGTTGGGCCACTTTTAGCAGCAACATCTGCGATCAAGCATTTGCGATAACTTTCAATGAGTCTCTTACAGCGCTGTCGAGGAATTTTGGCCCACTCATCTTTGCAGAATTGTTGTAATTCAGACACACTGAAGGGTTTTCAAGCATGACCTGCCTTTTCAAGGTAATGCCACATCATCTCAATCGGATTCAGGCCAGGTATTTATTCTTATTCTATTTTCTTTTTTTTCTTAACTTTTTTTGACATTGTCCTTCAGGACTTTTTGGTAAACATTAGAATTCATTGTTCCATTTATCACAGCAATTCTTCCAGGTCCTGAAGCAGCAAAACATCCCCAGACCATCACACTACCACCAAATTTTACTGTTGGTATGATGTTCTTTTTCTGAAATGCGGCCTTACTTTTCCACCAAATGTAATGGGGCACACACCTTCCAAAAAATTCAAAAGTCAGACCACAGAGTATTTTCCAAAAGATGTTTGCTGGCAAAACTGAGACAGCAGTGGTTTTCGTCTTGGAACTCTGCCATGCAGGCCGTTTTTGCCCAGTGTCTTTCTTATGGTGGAGTCATGAACACTGACCTGAACCGAGGCAAGTGAGGCCTGCAGATCTTTGGATGTTGTTGTGCCAGTCACTCCTGGGAAGGTTCATCATTGTTCCATGATTTCGCCATTTGTGGACAATGGCTCTCACTGTGTTTGCCGGAGTCCCAAAGCTTTAGAAATGGCATTATAACCTTTCAATTAATCTCAGTTATATTTTAACAGAGGGGCAATCACTTTTTCACACAGGGCCAGGTAGATTTGGATTTTTTTTCCCCCTTAATATAAAAAAATTATTTAAAAACTGCATTTTGTGTTCAGTTGTGTTGTCACTGACTAATACTTGAATTTGTTTGATGATCTGAGACGTGACAAACATGCAAAAAAAAAACACAAAAAAAATCAGGAAGGGGGCAAAAACTTTTCCACACTACTGTATATTGCCAAGATCAATGCATTTTGAAATGGATGATTTTAGGTAGAGAATTAAAAAATCTCTCTCTCTTGCTCTCTCTCTCTCTCTCTCTCTCTATACATACATACATACATACATATATATATATATATATATATATATATATATATATATATATATATATATATATACATATATATATATATACTGTATATTTACTAATTATTATTCATTTATTTGAATTATTTCTTTATATATTTTTTTGTAGATATATTTTTTTGTAATAGATTAAAATGTGCCCTCATACACTTTTTAAAATTTATTACAGGTCAACAGTCTCATCAAGGGGTTCTTTATTGGCAAAGATGCTTGAAGGTGGTGACTTTTACAATTTCACATTTTCAAATGACTCCAGCAAGGACCCGGTTTTACTGACTGAGGCCTTGGATAAATTATGGGGTAAGTCTCAAATGTCTAGAAATGTAATTAACATGTTGACAAAACTATATGGCTTTTTGACTTACTGTTACAATTTGGTAATGCAATTCTAGATTGCTGTATTTCTTCTAAATCAGGGGCAGAAACCTTTTTGGCTAAAAGAGCCATGAAAGCCACATATTTTCAAATGTATTTCCGTGAGAGCCATATAATTTTTTTTAACACTGAATTGCTCTGCAGAATTAGATAGCTGACTATTTCACTACTGTAAAGGAGGGACGTTTACTTCTTGACCTCTCAATGACCCGCGTAGGCTCCCGCATTATCCAATAATCCAATGAGTTTTGGTGTCTAACCTGGAAAGTATAGGAAGAACAGCTGGAATTGGCTCTGGCCACCCACATGTTTTATATTTTGTACGTTATTTAGAATACAGTGATTTCTATGATGTTTTACTTTACTTAATTTCAGCGGAAAAAATGTTATTGTGTTCGGAAATGTCTAAGAGTCAGATGCAGTCATCAAAAGAGCCATATCTAGTTCTCAAGCCATAGTTTCCAAACTCCTGCTCTAAATGATACTGTGTTTTTTATCATTATGTTCTTTTATTCAAGGGATGACTTACCACCAAAATCATAAGAATACCTCTGTCATCCACACTAGGAACACTACTGTTACAAGAGATGAGGTGAGTATCATTGGAACATGTACTGTAATAATAGACATGAACAAGGAAAAATCTGTTTCCGTCTCTTTCTTGTTTCCATTTCTTTTATTGGAAATTATTTATAGTAGATAATTAGACAAATCTGATGACAAAACCACAATACAAAATTCTGTGACGCTTGAGAATAATTTTTATCATATAATTTGCCGCTCTGGTTCTGGCGTTCACCCATATAAAATAAGGAATTGTGCAGCTGATGTCAAGCTTCCTGTCAAGGCGAGTGAGAGCAATGTGGATGAATCCCATGATGCAGACACAGGACAGTTCAAGCAGTTCAAACAGTTTTAATAGGGAAGCCAAACAAGGGAGAAAAACAGGAACTGAGGGCGACGGTGCACAAACAGGGCAGGCACTGTGGAGAAAACCGGGGACATAAATACCAACAGGAGGTACTACCGTGAGAGCTGGACGGGCTACTGGGCTGCAGGATGGCAGCTGAAGACCATTAACAGAGGTGTGTCCAATAATCACGAACAAATGTGTGGTTAGCAGGAGCAGTGAAAGGGAATAATCCAGCGCTGGCAAGTAGTACCTGAGGGGATAATGAAGGGCACTAATGAGGAACAGCTGCATGGGTCCAGTAGCTCCGCCCAGCTCAGGTGTCTGCATCTGAAAGGCCAACATACGGGGCATGAGAATAAACATAACACACAATACCACTGAATAATGAACACAAACCGATAGGAACAGTCCTGTTTCACCGTGGACTGTGACAGTATCCACCCACCACTCAACGAACGCCACCCGGCGGACCATCTGCTTTATCCGGGAACTTACAGTAGAACTCAGAGAGGAGCAAAGAGTCAAGGATAAGTGAACGAGCAACCCATGATCAGTCCTCGGGGCCTTATCCCTTGCAGTCGACGAGGTACTGAACACCCCTGCTCAGCCTCCTGGGGTCCAGGATATCTTTAGCGGTGAAAGGTGAAGGAGGAGGCATTGCCGAAGGACTGCGCTCACAGGACGTGACCGGCTTGAAACGAGACACGTGGTACACCGGGGAGGACTTGAGGGAAGAAAGGCTCTTCAATCGGACTGACACAGGGTTCAGCATCCGCACAACCTCAAATGGGCCGACGAATCTGGGTGCAAGTGTCTTGGATTCCACTGCCAGGATAAGGTCCCGAGATGACAGCCTCACCTTCTGACCTGGTTTATAGTCTGGGGCTGCTGTCCTATGGCGATTGGCCAATCTCTGATTGCTCTTGGCCGTGCAGCCCAGGGTGGCTTCGGTGATGCGCCAAACCCGGTGGATGTCACAGAGGTGGGAGGCCAATGATGGCACGGCGCCTCGTGACTCCTCGGAGGGAAATATTGGGGGCCGGAATCCGTAGACCGCATGAAATGGAGACACGCCTGTGGAGGAACACACCAGTGTGTGATGAGCACACTCCACCCAGGGAAGGAAAAGAGACCAAGAAGTGGGGTTTTGGTGGGCCACACACCGAAGGGTAGCTTCCAGGTCTTGGTTAACGCGTTCAGTTTGGCTGTTCGACTGGGGGTGGTTACCCGAAGACAGGCTGGCGGTGCCCCCCAGAGCCTTACAGAAGGCCTTCCAAGTGGAGGAGGAGAATTGTGGACCCTTGTCAGACACAATATGGCTCAGAATGCTGTGCAGACCACATGCTGGACCAGAAGCTTGGCATTCTACAGGGCAGATGGAAGCTTGCGAATGGGGACAAAGTGCGTGAATTTCGAGAACCTGTCCACAATGGTCAGAATTACCGTGAAGCTTCTCGACGCAGGGCGTCCAATGACAAAGTTCAGGGAAATGTGTGACCATGGGCGGGAGGGGATGGGTAGGGGCCGCAGGAAGCCTGCTGGAGCCTGGTGGGAGGACTTGCTTCGGGCGCAGACAGAACAGGCCGCCACAAAGCTCTTAGTATCCCCATGAAGCATGGGCCACCAAAAACACTGGGACAGAAGGAACGCAGTCCGCCTGCTCCAGGATGACAAGTGAGCTTGGAACTGTGACCCCACGACAACACCTCTTGGCGCAGGGGGCGATGGACAAACAGTAGGCCGGCATGGCAACCAGCAGGTGGGGTTGTGTCCCTTAAAGCCTCCATAACATGCTTCTCCACTTCCTACTGGACGACGGCGAGAATCCGGGTTTGAGGAAGGACAGGGGTCCTCAACAGGTAATGCAAACATCCGTGAGAGCGCGTCCGGCTTTTCGTTGCGAGACCCAGGGCGATAGGTGAGGATGAAGTCAAACCGGGTCAGGAACAGGGACTATCATGTTTGACGCGGATTGAGGCATTGGATGGAGCGAATGTAAGCAAGGTTCCTGTGAATGACAAGATGACAAAGGGGTGGGACGCTCCTTCCAACCAGTGCCTCCACTATTGCCCACATCATAGTTGTGCTCAGCGGGCGACAGACGCCTGGAGAAGAAAGCGCAAGGGTGCAGCCTCTGGTCAGAGTTGGAACACTGGGAGAGCATGGCCTCGACTCTCGTGTCCGACGTGTCAACCTCGACAACAAAAGGCAGAGAGGGATTGGGATGGGTAAGGACAGGAGAGGAGGTGAAAAAACTCTTAAGGCGCCGGAAGGCCAAGTCAGCGCCCGGAGTCCATGAGAATGGAACCTTAGAGGATGTGAGCTTGTTCAGAGGTTCGGCCACTTTACTAAAATGCCGGTACAAGTTGGCGAACCCAAGGAACCTCTGCAAAAGCTTCCTGGATGTAAGAGTGTAAACACAACACGCAATACCACTGAATAATGAACACAAACCAATAGGAACAGACCTGTGTCACCGTGAAGCGTGGCACTTACCTTATGCTGACACGTAGAAAATAGATAGATATAGTAGATAGATAGATAGATAGATAGATAGATAGATAGATACTTTATTCATCTCCAAGAGAAACTGAAATTGAAATTACTACTGCCACATGTTGATGGGCATTTTTCCTGTTATAGTGATGGCTTTCCTTTTCTTTGGCGCACTGTCACTTGGGAGGCATATCGAAGTGCAAAAACTTAACTAATAAGCGATGTTCTTCGTCAGTGTAGGCACACACTGTTGCAGTTTCAGTTGTTGTAACTAGTTCTCGAGCGAGTCTAGTGTTGACGTACACAATTACATTTAATTAATTTATGGGCGCACGTTGGGAACCACAGTATATCGTAACATGGAATGTCGTAAACCAAGGACCATCTGCAATGTAAAGGGGTAAATTGATGTACAATAACTTGTCTTTATTATTCTATTTGCTACTATGTCAAACGATAATCGTCAAAAGTATAAGAATGAAATGTTAATTGTATGCTGACAGTAATATTGGAATTATAGATAATTAAGGATCATACCTGACTGTGAAAACTGAGCATTTTTATTAGTACTAAATGTTTGTTGAGCTGTATTGTCCCTCCTAGGAGGCCTTGAACCAAACCATGGAATTAGTGAAGCTGCTGAAGCAAGCTATCTGCACCATAGCTTTGCCAATGATCAACAGAACATCCCCCAGCCCCTTCGGCAATGAGGTGGTTGCATTTTGCAACTCCGATAACACTGTATGTGAGGACCTTTTCCTGTCACTCAACAAGGTAGATACTTTATGTGTGTGAGACATTGTATTTGATTTGTGATTGATTTGTTGTATTTCAGCATCAAAACAATTAAATAAACTGCAGACTTACTAGCAGATAGAGCATAACATGAGGATGATGCCCTGCAATTGAATAGTGATCATTCCAGGATGATTGATGGATGGATGTGTCTGTTTGTGTAAACAAAAGCCCAAGCCAACTGTCACAAGTTAAGGTGTGTCTGACTTTTGATGAGAATCAAAAGCTGCCTTGGACAGCCTGTCCACAACTCTGAAAAGAATTTGCGGCGATGATGCCTTGCTAATTTTGCCAGCCTCAGGAACGTCACAGTGTTCACTATTGTGTGTATTATCTTTGACAAATTTCAGTATTAACACACATCACATTACACGTTTCACACATTTCAGACTATTTTGGCACTTTTCCCGAACATGAATCCAAACTATAGTAGTAGATACATCAATGGCTTGAGGACGAACCAACACATCGAAAAAAACCCAAAAGAAGTTACGACTGCTGAAAAACAAGCTAACCGTCGCTAGAAGCTAAACTTCTAAACTTCAAACAGAATGGCAGAGGATCAGAGAAGTTATAATGATTTTGATCAACATAGAAGAGAGGCTGAACAACATCAGAGATAAACAGCACAATGACATGAAGTACTTAACAAAACACATTAAGGAAGTGAAGAATGATGCTGCATCTCTGAGTGAACAAATTGATGGGCTGGAGGAAACAAAATTGATTGGCTGGAGGGAGGAAAATGATGAAAAAGATGGCTTTATAGTGCAAGATCGGTGATTCGGAATAGAATACACGCATGAACAATGTGATTGTGACTGGGCTTCACATTACACGCAAGTCAGGGCCAGTCAGGGCAGCAGATGCTGTCGGCTTCAACAGAGCAACAGGTGGTCAACTTTCTGCAATCAGAGAGTGCGGATGTGGATGTCAACAACGTCGATACATGCATTCCAATGTCTGGCAGGAATAACAACACCATGCATGTCATCATCATGAAGTTCACCAACACAAAAACAAGGTGGCATTGCTGAGACAGAGAAACCATCTTAAAGAAACATCCACATCAATGAGCATCTGACAAAATGCATTGCTGAAACACCTGAACTATACCATACCATATCATGTACGTACATGTACTTGTGTATATCTGTTTCCCAGATTTTGAAAGAGGAGCTGTTGACCAATCCAGACGAGCTGGCCAAGGTGGTTTGGTCAGTGATACTTGTGTTTCAAGAATTGCAGAACCAGAACTCATTGTGGGAGAGCCTTCTAGCTTTTCCTCAGCTCTTCTCTGAAGGGTCACTTGACCAGATGTTGGACATCGCTGAGGTCTTTCTCACCAACATACAGGAGTAAGATACTTGCAGTGGAAATATAATGGGAAATGATGATGTTTTATACAGCTCTTGTATTGGATCAAATTCACTTGTGTAGGTGGTTGTCAGTGCACATAAATGCCAAGGTATATTTTGATTATTTTATGAACAAATGCTATTTATATTAGTTCACAATCCTGAGTAATGGGCAATGTTTCAGTAAGACATTATTTTGTCATTACATACTGATACAATGACAGTTGTAGATTTGGAATCTTGAATAATAAACAGCTGTGATTATAATAGCTTTTGTGAAAATAAACTATTCTTTCGCTTTGCTTTTTATTTTTTATTTTCTTAGGGTTATGGATGTCATCCAGACCAATTTCCCTGAAACGACCGAGATGGTCTCTCCGGTGCATCCATTTGTTGCCGGAGCCATCAACGCTATCCACTATGTTCAAAGGTGGCCTGGTAGAGGTAACTATGCAGCCTCACCTGTTTTTAAACTCTTTGTATAAACATGACTTAACATGTGCTACACGGAAATTCCGTTCACATATTATCAACTCAGGGCACTGACTCAATCACAACAAGACTGTTTGGGTTGTCTTAGCAGATGTTTTGCCTCTCATCTGAGCAGGCTTCATCAGTTCATGCTCAAGGACTAGGTAGGAGCTCTCGTCAGACTACAGCTGTCCTACCTAGTCTTTGAGTGTGAACTGAGATGTAGTCAGACTAGAGTTGTCCTACCTATTTTTTGAGCATGAACTAAGATATAGTCAGACTACAGCTGTCCTACCTAGTTTTTGAGCTTGAATTGAGATCTGGTCAGACTAGAGCTGTCCTACCTAGTGTTTGACCATGAGCTGAGCACTAATAAAACGGGAGTTGTCCTACCTAGTTTTTGAGCGGAAACTGAGAGCCGTCCTATCCAGTCAGATAGGACCTGTCCTGCCAAGTCTGTCAGCATGAACTGCACTCGCTGTCCTAGCTGTTGTCCTACCTAGTCAGACTCGAGCTGTTCTACCTAGTCTTTGAGCATGAACTGATTAAGCCTACCCGGATGAGAGGCAAAATGTCTTCTAAGACAATCTAAACAAGTTGCAATCGATTCAATGCCCCAAGAACACAATGACCTGGAAGAATGAGAATATTCACAAGTAATCAATGTTTGTATTTCTGCATAGATGTGTCCCTTTCTCTTGGAGATGTTGTGAAGTTGCACAACAATTCATTTGATTATCTGATTGAACTGGTTTTACAAAATGTCCGGATACCACTTGTCCAGGTAAGTGTTAGCGTATCATTGTTGAGTATTGAGTATTGTTCAGAGTATTGTTAGAGTATTATTTTATAAAATAATAATATTATAAAATATTATAATAATGATTAGAATATTAGTTGATAATAATATTATTTTATTGTGAAATAACTTTCTGCATTCTATGAGTTTGAGCTCAGGGAAACATCTGACAAGGTTTTTCTCTCAACTAGTGTCATCTTGAAAAAAAATGCCATATGAAGGTCTCAACCCTTCAAGATTTACTGCTTGTACACCAAATATGCTGCACACAATCTAGTCTTACCAAGATGTCTCTTCCCCAGGCTATGGCTTTGACGTTAGACAGAGACATTGTGCATTCCTACATTTGTGACGACAGTAATAACCCATCGTGGCTCACAACCGCATGTGCGACTGGTATCGTAGACATGCTTCTGCGCTATATCAGTCCAAACAAGTTGGCTCAGCAGGTAGGCCAGAGTCATCCTCAAAATGTATTATCCACCTGAAGCTGAAAGCACTCTTGTGTTCTCTCTTGTGAATTGTGCCCACTTTGCATTCTCCAAGTGCCACCAACAAGTAATCCCAGTCCAAGTGTCCCACACACTGTAATTAGCCAACAGCTACATAGAAGTTGTTGACCATGGCAACAAGTGGCTGCAACTCCCAGGTTGTACCTCAGAAGGTCAAACCCAGAGGATGTCCAATTAGCACTGTGACTCCGCTAGACATGTTTGATTGTGATATTCCCTAATTAGGCGCACTGTCAGTCCAGCGTGTTCTCACTGAGACATAGTAAAATATTCACTGAATGGTATTGGAGCGGCCATGTGGCAATTAGATACGAGTTACAAGTTCAGGCCATACCTGTCAACATTTGCATTTGAAAATAAGAGCATGTTCCTGGAAAATAAGAGAAAATTAGGAAAATTTTCCACCAAAAATTTGGTGGGACTGCCTACTGTGGTGCAACAATGCTAATATACTGGCGTGTCTTTTATTTTTAAAGCATAATAGAGAGACACAATTTATTTTGTGCACCAATATAAAGCACATATAAATTGGCTTGGCCTAAGGTTTGTTCTTCTTGTTCCTACAACTCAAGGCTCTCTTGGCTTGGAGTAAGCATGTTGCTCCCTATGATGTCTCCTTTGCCAAAGGACTGCTTCACAGTCTAATGGGAGATGGATCTCCAGGGGCTGTGAGAGGCTTTAACATCTCCAGAACCCACCGTAACGTAGAAACACAAATGCAAAACATTGAGGAGGAGCTGTAAGTATGATACTTTCAAGCTCCAGCACACAGATATTCAGATAATTTATTTTTGGACAGATATTTCCCAGACCACAACATCAACTTCTTTATGCTTTGACAGGTTTTTGACAGCCGGTCAAGTGGTGCTGGAAATCAGTGAAATTGATCCTGACTTGGAAATGATTGTTCAGAGCATCGTAAGCGTTGGTTTTCAGTCTATGAGAATAACATCTCTCTCCCTGGATATTGTTGGAGGTACAAACACTTTATTACCAATTACCAATGTCCAGTAGCCGATATTGTCCAGCACTTAATTAACAGATTACAGATATAGACAGCAGCTCTTCCCTCGAACTAATGTTGTGTAATGAACACATTAAGCTTCTTTTACTCTGATGATATATACTGTATTTGAAAAAGCAAGGAACATAAAAAGCAAACAAGTTCACAAGCCATATTATGTTTAGAGTCCACAGAAATACATTCACGTCACATCGTGAACTTACTCACCATTGTGCTCTCTGTTGAAGTCCTGGTAGTGATTAACCTAAAGGTAAATGGAGCATGTTCACACCCATTCTCTGGGGACCTCTGACTGATTTCATACTGAAGAGGGACTTGAAAGGTTTTACATAAGAGAACTTAATACACAGTCACAAAGAAAACAACTCCTTTTGAGACACAATACAATAGACATTGTAAATAAGTGGGTGCGGTCAAAGGGTGGAATTACTGTAAAATGTGCTGTTTTGTAACAAAAATGATAATGCATTTTAATCCTAAACTTTCCCTCCCTGTGTTTGTTTTACACCTGATCTGCAGAAATGATGCACAATGTCTTGACTGACGCCAATCGACTTAAAAATATTTTTCTCACCTTGCTTACAAACCAAACTAAGGCAAGCCTTTTGATGGACGGTGTCCGACATAGCGCTGTGGAAGTGATCATGAAGGTATGCTTACATTATTTGTAAGTAAATAATGATTTCAGGTATGAATCTCACCTTGTTTTTTGTTGCTGATCTTCCAACCTTCAATACATTTTATGAGTTTGATCCCATCTTGACTTATATATCCCTAGTATTCTCAGGGCATTGAATCAGTCGCAACTGGACAGTTCAGGTTGTCTTAGAAGACGTTTTGCCGCTCATGTGGGCATGTGTAGGCTTCTTTAGTTCATGATCAAAGACTAGGTATGACAGTACGAACCTGACTAGGTAGGACAACATCTAGTCTGAGGGGTTGGCGTTGGACTAGCGCTGTCGTAGCTACAATTAGTCACACTACAGCTGTCCTACCTAGTCATTGAGCATGAACTGACAGCTCTAGTCTGACTAGATAGGACAGTTTCTAGTCTGAGGAGTTGACTTTGGACTAGAGGTGTCGTGTCTAGTCAGACTACAGCTGTCCCACCTAATATTTGATCATGAACTGATGAAGCCTGCTCAGATGAGAGGCGAAATGTCTTCTAAGACAACCTGAACAGTCCAGTTGCCATCAATTCACTGCATCGCAAATAGAACAACATGGATGAATGAAAATATTCCCAGTCATATCCCGAGGAGTGTTCTTGTTGCGACTGAGAGATTGACTCTTTGTTTACAGTTGGAACATTTCATGAATTTTCCATTGGAATTTCCAGAAAAATGTATTCAGTTTAGTTCCATTGCATTGTATGGATTGCCAATATAGGCTGAAAACAGGGCAGTGACAATAAGGTCACACAGTACATCCCTCAAACGCATGGACATGAATGAAGGTGACAAACTCTCCGGCTGATGTTTTTAAATTCAACAGAGCCTGGCATCAGACTCTCTAACATGTGAGGATGCCCTGGACCCCTTTCAGTGGCTCTTGTCCACAGAGACCATCAAGTTTGAGATGTGGAAAGCAATTATTTGCCAGGACACTGACACTCTGGAGTATCTGCTGCTGACTGACTGGATGCCTTTGATTGAGAAAGTAATACGATACCGAAACTATACAATTTTTGTTATTTCTACAACACATGAAGAAACCATTATGGTATTTTTATACTGATTTTCATAGGCACATGAGTTGTACAGTACCTTTACTGAAGAAGAAGAAGACTACAATGTAACTCTTCCTATGGTTCTCTACGAGTGGCATCAGTTGTATAACAGCACATTGGAATTCGGAGCTTTCTTGGAGAGGTTCTCCTCCGACTTGGGCGAAGATTATTGGTTGGATTGGATACCAGGCAACATATCGGGTGATATTGATGAGACTCTTCAACAAAGGTTTGGAGAACGTTTACATACAGACGGAATCAGACAAGCCTTTTAAAATGACTCCACAATAACAAAGTCCATTGTTTTTCTTTTTGTACTTCAGTCTTTTTGCTTTCATGGTGAATTTGGGAGAAAAAGTTGAGGCGAGTCCATTGTGGCCTGAGCTGAAGAGCTACTTCCACATGATTTACTGGGTTTTCAAATACACTCCTGGTGTCACCACTCAGCCAGCAAATTGTGAGTGTGTTTTCTTTTTTCTGCCAGCAAATACATGCATGTTCTCATGCTATCGAAATTCTGTGGTGTTATTACGTCATCAATGACAATAATGTTATGGTCAAACAATGTCCAATTTTTTTTGTAACTTTCCTTTTAGGTTCCTTTGACATTGAGACTCTAAACATTGATTGTGATACTGGACTGGACTGGCACAAGTTTGTTCAAGGTTTCATGGGACCTCTGATATTGCCAAACCAAAATATTCTGGTGAAGTAAGTGGCAAGATTCACTAGTCTGAATGAATGATTTCATCATGAACTAGAAGGCACTTGTTGGGATTTACTACCACTTAGTGCCACCTGCTAGACTCGGACTATTAATGTGTATGACGTAACCCTTTATCAGACAAGGAACAATATTTGGTGACATAGGTGTGTTCATAAAAAAACAGTGCCAAATGAAAACCTTTCGCTGACCGAAATATGTGTGTGTGTGTGTATATATATATATATATATATATATATAAAAGCATAAGCATTGATTGCTAAAGTTATTTCTCTCTGCCATAGTTAAATGTATACAGTCGTCCCTCACTATAATCGCGGTTCAAATATCTCTTCCTCACTATGTTGCGTTTCGCCCCCAAAAAATTAAGAAATAAATTATTGCTGTTTCGTGGTTGACTATGGCCTACTATTAGTAAAAAAATATTGAAAGGTAAGTTATATGGAGTATTCTGGTCACTAGGCATCAATAATGTTATGAGTCATGACGTTCGACGTTACTTTCCACATTGCATGGAGACCGGCTATTGAGCCAGCAGAGCCGAGCTGGCATGCCATGGCTGAGACGGATATGCCATGGCTGAGATGGAGTGGAAAAAAAGGTTCTCCTCTCATTTTGTGTGGAAGTGGTAAAGTAAGGTTGTTGTTTTTTTGTCCTTCTCCCCCACTTTGTTTGAAACACTTTCTTCAGTTTTGACTAAGTAAATTGGAGAGGCTAACTAGTTAGCTCGGTAGCTTGCTATAGGGTTCTAATAATGTTAAAACCTGTATTTAGAAAGCCGTAAACAGGTTTTCTATGCTCTACGAAAAAGTTTATTAATATTGACTTTGCGGAAATACACTGATCATGGTCGGGTCTGGAATCGATTTACCACGTTAAACGAGGGATTACTATATAACGAGTGCATACAAGATTGAACTTTTTGTCTCACAATTTCAAAATCATATGCGTGACAGTGATTTCTCCCAAAATGTAATCACCTCTTCTCACCCAAGACTTCTTTTTAATGACATTTTCATGCAAGTCCACTCAAGCTTTCATGCAAACCTCATTGGCAATGCTAGGTTAAAGTTGAAATACAAAAAAGAGGAGTGATGTAACCAGAATGTCTTTTGTTATTGCTAAACCACATTCCTGAGAGCACATTTCTAACTGGCTGTCCTCTGCTTCTCTCTATTTTGTTTAGCTATCTCAAAGGCACTGTCAGTCTATTACAGACTGTGTTTGGGGACCTCATTATGGATTTGACAGCATCATATTTAACACAAGAAATTAAAGGTGGAGATGCGCTCTCTGCATACCTGATAAACTTGATGAACGCCCTGCACTACTTTGTCTGCAATGTCTCTGCACTCTCCAACCAAAACACCTCCAATCCTGACGTCATGGTTCCCCTTATTAACAACCTGTTGGAGTCCACAGGTCTGAGTCCACTGTTACCGTTGCTCTTCAGCGACAGCCTGGTCAATATCTCTGACATCATTGATGCTGCTGTGAAGCTTGGTAGAGGGAACCAGCATATTTTCACCTTCAATGAGACAGACCCAACAATGCCTGAACTGGAGAGGTTGATCATGCAGTTCCTCTCCTTGGAGAGTAACCTCACCATGTCTCTCTCCTACGTCTTGGGGAACACCCTACTTACCTATTCCAAATACGTTGACCCAGATGAAGTGTCCCTTATCAGAGAATCATTGAAGCCTTTCACCAGTCAAACCTCATCAGGCATTGTAGAGGCCATTCTTACAGCCATGGAGGTGCTCAAGGAAGTGTTTGATTCACAAAATGATGACCCAGCTATTGTAATCCTTTCATATATCCGCCAACTTCAAGAATTTGCGGTGTCCTTGTTTCGGCTGCGAAGAGTCCAACATACCGTGTTGCCTGATGGAGAATTGAGTACAGCTCAAATTACCGACCTCTCCCAGGTTTCCACTGACTTTCTCAACCTCCTCACACCTGAGAGTCTTTACAACCTCACACAGATTGGCCCGGATGCCGCTCAGGAACTGGTGATCCAAAAATTTCTGGCAATCCTACCACCGGAGTTCCAAGCGGAAGCTGCTTTGTTTTTCCAAGATTTCAAAGCTCTGCAGTATCACTTGTCCTTATGTGCAGCAGGGCAAAACTGTTTGGCTGGTGTCTCAGAAGTCTTCACATTTCTGGATAAAATATCTAAATTGATGCTTTCAGCCAACGGCAACGTCACAGTCAACATAGCTTTAACCAACAAGTTCCTGGAGAGTGGGGAATATGAAGATATTGCATTTGCTTTCTTCTCACTCTTGTCTCCGAGTGACACGGCCTATATTGGCGTATTCAACCAGACGCTTAATTTCATCAGATTGGTGATAGAAACACCAAATATTACAGTGTCCCACATCCAAAATGCACTGAGGCAGTCAAATGTAACCGTTGAAGAGCTAAACTACATTGCTCACCTTGCAGGATCCGCCAACATAAACGACCTGTTGGTAAATATAATGAGTATCGCCAATGTTCCCAAGTGTTTTGAAGTACAGCATAATACATCAGTGACGGCCCAGTGTGTTAAGGGATTGATAGACAAGGTCAGCAACTTCCTGAAAGCCGTACCTGCTCTGCACAATCACACAGACATCATCTGCCTGATCCCATTAATTGTCAATGAAACTACATCCGATGTCATTCAAGCCAATTTTAGCTCAAATGCACACATGGCTGTAATACATGCCCTTAACAACACCTTAAACAATATCAAGATCAACCTCCAGCTGAATAATCTGAACACTCCTGAGATCATGAATGAAATCAGAGTGATAGAAGGTCTATTGAAGGTCGCTGCTAATCCTGACCCCTTGAACCACATCTTCAATGCCATGTCAGTATCATACTCCGAGGAAGTTACAAAAATCTATTTGCAAGTCATGCAATGGTATTTGCAACGCCTGGAAAACGTGACCAGCAGCAGCGTTGTGTCAGACCTCGTCTATCCTCTTTTCCGCCTCACACAGTTGCAAGTCACACTGCAACTGGCACAGACAAATTTGACTTTGTTTATTAACAACCAGACTGGCCACTTCGTGCACCCAACGGATGGTGCAGGGGTGAGTAAAATCGGCCAAGCAACCATTGAAATTCTTCAGCAAATAGTGAAGTATATAATAGTCAACTTTCAAGTTCAGAATGAGAATGCTGAAATCTTAGGTTCGATGCCCCTGTACAACACAACTGAGCTGCATGAACTTGAGCAACTGATTCAAATCTACCTTGATATTATACACACGTGGATGAAAGAACCCAATGTCAAAGCAGTCTTCACCAGTATGCTCCAGTGGGGAAACTCCCCCCTGAATGTTTCCACGCCGGTAAAAGACATTCACCTCCTGTTTCAGACATTGGCTAACTATCTCAGTGATGATCAACTGGCTTACCTCTCCATCATCAGCAATATCACCCAGTCTCTGAGCAAAGCTATCATGGTCTTAGAGCAACCAGGAAATGTCCAGTTTGACCACCTATATGCAGCCATCATGGAAGCAGTTCAAACTTTAATGAAGATTCTTTCCCAAACCACGGACCCCCTGCTGCACTCAGTGCAGCAAGACATTGAAGGGATTGTGCATGATACATTGGCCCTCTTTGTCCGAACAGACTTGAGTTATGCCACATCACTCAACCTCTCACTCCTTATCATCAAAAGAGCCGAAAACATTGTTCAACATCTGCTGCCAGATGAGTTTGCGGTCTACCTGCTGTCCAGCCTCAAAGTAGCCACCACTTATTTTGAGACAGTTGCCTCGACCAGCGGACCTGACAACTGGAATCACATGTGAGTGCCATGTATGACTTTTGCCAAGTGCTTTAGTATTAACCCAATGCTTTAGTATTGCCTGAGTACTTTAGTATTGACCAAGTTCTTTGGACAATGGCTTTAGTTTCAGCAAAAGTAAGTTTAAATACAAGAACAATGTATCCATCCCACCCAGCCAGCTTCTTACACTTATCCAGGGTTGGGTCACAGGGGCAGCAGCCTTGGCAGAGAAGCCCATACTTCCCTCTCCCCAGCTACTTTGTCCACCTCCTCCCGAGGGATCCGGAGGTGTTTCCAGGCCAGTTGAGGGACACTGTCTCTCCAACGTGCCTTGGGTCTTCCTCGTGGCCCCCTGCTGGTCGGATGTGTTCTGAACACCTCCCTAGGGAGGCCTCCGGGAGGCATCCTGACCGGATGCCCGAGCCATTTCATCTGGCTCCTCTAAATGTGAAGGAGCATTGGCTGTACTTTGAGCTCCTTCGCAATGACATGGGTTCTCACCCTATCTCTAAGGGGGTGTCCAGTCACCCTATGGAGGAAACTAATTTTGGCTGCTTGTACCCATGTTCTTTTGGCCATTACCCAAAGCTCGTGTGCATAGGTGAGGGTAGGAATGCAGATGGACTGGTCAATTTAGAACTTTGCCTTTTGGCTAAGCTCCCTTTTTTACCACGACTGACTGATGCAGAGTCAATGTATTACTTCAGTATATCTTAGTCTCTGGGTCCTTATTACATCCCAAATCTCTTTTCTAGCCAAACCAAAACATGTAGTACATGGAACAGCATCCTCTGCATGCGTTGATAACATGAAACAGGAATATTGTGCTTTCTTTTTAAAGCATTTTGAACCAAATGAAGACAGTTCAGAGCCTCTTACCACCAAACAGCACAGCTGAGTACTACGTTTCTATCCTCATCAACATCACCCGCATCATTTTGGGGTCTAGTCAAGGCAAGTCAGCCACAAACCACCATTTTCTTCTGGTGATTGATGCCATGTAGCTCAAAGTAGAACAATGTTGCTTGACATTGATGTTTCATGACTTGTGTGTGTGTGTGTGTGTATCTGTATGTTTTTTTCTGATTTCAGGCAACAATAACTTTGCAAATGAAACGCTAGAAATCATAATGGGAATTTTGGGACAGGTAAGACATCTCTGGTCTTTTTCCGATTTCACCCTATTGTGCTACATACTTTAGAGGCTACATGCAAACCAAAAAGGAGATCGCATGGGCTAATATGCTGATACAATCTGCATGCCATTTTTTTCTTGTAACGGTTGATCACACAGTTATGAACCACACCTGACTACAAGCAAGGCAGATCAAATGTCACCTCAGACATTGTTTTGCACACAAGAAATCTGCATGCAACAGAATGAATACCTTCCCATTTTTGGACAGATTTGGCAGATTATTGCGCATGACCCAGGTACTCCATCTTTGGGGGTGTTTACTCATTTTGCTCGAGTACTTGAACAAATCGTTACTGGAAAACCAGACAGAGTGACCTGGCATAAGTAAGTTTCATTCAGAAAAGGATGACGAGTATATGACCATATTTTATTCATATTCCTTTTGTTTTGGCCCAGGCTTGAGAAGATGTTGGAAGCCCTACTGTCTATTCTCAGTGAAACAGAGATATGGGACGATGTCACATCTGTTGTCCCCTATTACAAAAAAACTGTAGCATTCATGGTGAACACCACAAATGCAGAGAACAGTGAGTAAACCGCTAGAAATTAAGGTCCCGCATGTCAAATAATCAAATGTGAAATGTTGCCTGTATAAGTAGGGTTTTGGAAAAATGTTAAAACTTCTATCTTATTTTTTTACAGTGCTGATAATAAGCCTTCAAAAGCCTCTGATAACCCTGATGACAGAAATCGCACAGTCTGTGAACTCCAGCCATTTTAACTTGTCTGAGATCTTTGGAAGAATGCAGCCTGCCATAGAAAATACGCTGCTGGCCGCTGAACAGGTTAAAAGTCTTCATTTGTCCACAGGAGAGAAATGGAACATGTCTTCATACATCTTGCATCATTCCAGATATATACAGTATCTATCAGTCAATGTCACACCTCATTTGAACAGTTGCATTTTTACCAACAGAGGACAGAAAGAGGCAAGGATTTTGCTTGTCAGGCGATGAATTCCACAAATGGAACTGCAAACGCTGTTTAGGAGACCAGTTGTGATTCAGACTGCAGAGTAGTTATACCTGACGATCTCAGACAGCAGTCATTCACATACAGTACATAGTACAGTACAATAGATCCCGGGTGTCTAATGCAGGGGTGTCCAAACATTTTCCACCGAGGGCCACATTCTGAAAAATGAACGGATGCAAGATATGCTAAGAAGTTATATGTATTTCAAGAAAAAACTGCATCTCAGCCTTGTGATATAGGTGAAAAATGGAATGTTGGTTATGGTTTAGTTTTATTTGAACATGCATGCAAGTTGCAATGGAAGACATCACATAACTCAATTCACAATTCCACATGTCCAAAAGGAATAGGAAGAAGCAAAGTTTATTTAATCCTACCCCCTATCCGTTCCACATCTTGTGCAGTACATTTTATTCACTTCCTGTATTCCATATGTGATTTTTTTAATACACAGAATAATGATAAGGTAATGTAACAATATGATGATGTATTTATTTTATAATATTTTTTCACAATTAATATATAAGTATAATAATAAATAAATAATAATAAATAGAGACATGGGCCGCACGGTGGTCTAGTGGTTAGCACGTTGGCCAATACAGGAACAGCCTGGAGATTGGGAAGACCTGGGTTCGATTCTCCCCTGGGCATTTCTGTGTGGAGTTTGCATGTTCTCCCCGTGTGTGCGTGGGTTTTCTCCGGGCACTCCGGCTTCCTCCCACATTCCCAAAAACATGCAGGTGAGGTTAATTGGCGACTCTAAATTGTCCATAGGTATGACTGTGTGAGTGTGAATGGTTGTTTGTCTATATGTGCCCTGCGATTGGCTGGCGACCAATCCAGGGTGTCGCCCGAAGTCAGCTGGGATAGGCTCCAGCATGCCCCTGTGACCCTAATGAGGATTAAGCGGTATAGAAAATGGATGGATGGAAATAGAGACACATAACAAAACAAGTTCAAGACTCTTCTGCTTTGTATTTTGCAAACATCAACTGCTTGTATTGTTTTTGGAATTCGCTCATCTGGGTGCATTGGTTGAGTTCCTTGCTCAATCCGCTCCATAATTTAATTCCACATAGTGAAATACTGTGGGTTTTTAGCGTTGTTCTGGCATATAAGTGTTTCAAATTTAGTTTTTCCCTAAGCTCACATTTCTTCTCTGTTGTAGAGATATTGTATGACATTTTTGGGTAGCAGGTTATTTTTACTTTATGGATAATTTCAGCGGTTTGAAAATTTACTAAATCAGCAAATTTTAATATCTGTGATTTTAAAAATAAGGGATTTGTATGTTCTCTATACATGGCATTATGAATTATCGTCACTGATCTTTTTTGGCAGAGTGAAGATTGCTTTTATACTTATTACTCCATATCGCCACACAATAAGTTAGATATGGTAATACCAGAGAACAGTACAGAGTGTGGAGTGATTTTTGACAGATACTTTATTCATCTCCAGGAGAAATTCACATTATATTCAATATGGCAATAGAGATAAATACACATAATTCTATAATAGCTGTGTACATAACCTGAGTACTGGTAATATGTCAAAATAGCTACGTAACATTTATTAGTACACACAGTTCATGTATGACATCCAGTTAGCTTTTGCAATCAAACATTACCAAAATACAAGAATTGAAAATGATTATGCAAACGACAATGCAGCTTGATGTTAAAGCAACATATTAAAAAGGTTTCAGCAATGGGCACATTTTCCATTTCATCATGAAATAATAGTTTAAGAAGCGGACATGTTGAAAACACTGAATTCTGTAGTGGAGTTCATGACGCGAAGCAAAGCCATCAAACAATACACTTTTTTTTCTACATAACTAGCCGCTACAAGTGAACAGATAACTTTTGTTATAGATATAAGCATGTTACTACTGAGTTAGTTTATCCGTTATTAGAATAATAAAGATGAAAGTTGTATCTCTGTGTGTAGTTTGAAACGCTGCGGAGGAGTAAGAGCGAATCAGGAGGGGACCTTAATGTCAGCTGACTGATGTCATACGACATCTACGAAGTGATGTTTACACGATGGACCCAAACTACCATGGCGATTTACCAGTAGCTCGCGATTGACATAATGGACACCCCTGGTATATAACTAGCATATTTACAAAATATCAAAGTGGACCTTGCATCTGTCATTTTTCAGTAGGCTATGTGACCCTTGCTGGAAAAAGTTTGGACACCCCTACCTACGTAGTGTGAATTTTTCAGCATCACGCAGTAAACTGTTAAATCTCCCTACCATTTAGTTGTGAAAAACATACTTGCTCATTGTTGTCATAGACCCATTGTGAGCACATTTTGTGTTCATTTAGTGTACGTGGGTGTGTACCAGCAGCGGTGATACCTGTGTGACACATGTGCTATTTGCATTGTGAAGGTGCATGAAGAGAGATGATCAGATATCCTCACTACCTTTCTCCCAGATTCTTTGTTTGACGTTCCTTGCTATCTTTGCTAACTGAACTGGTTTTCTCAGAACAATGTGATGAAAGGCAGCACAATGCACCAGAAGATTAGCGGAGACTCATGTTGTCATATTTTGTTGACATTTCTATCAGGCGAATGGAACATTGGAGTGCAGTGAAGCCCTGAAAGCATGGGAGCCAGTCGCGGCTGCGGCCGGGTTAAACCAAAGTGTCCTGGAAATGTGGTGTGACGTCAACCTGCAGCCTGTTCTGGAGGCCTATGCTGCACACTACCATATGTACCCCCACCTCAACACAAGTGTGAGTACAAACAAATCAACGGCATTGCAAAAATAAATCATATCATCACAAATTGCAGTGCTGATAATATTGTTACCACTTGGTGACACTGTTGACACACAGAACACTTTGTCCTTTCAGCACACAGATGTCGCAGAGATGACTGCTGGCACGGCTGCTTCCTGGATTGTCAATGCAACACGTTCTTTGTATCAAGTCAAGCAGAATCAATATCATGCCATGGAGCGGGTCATCATGGCTGTCTCCAACCAGCTCATTGAGCTGCTGGGCCAGCCACTGAGCCCCAGTGCTCAGCTTTCCTTGTTTGAGCAGCTCCAATACATGGAGCTGCGAAACAGGTGAGTACACTCCTACACTCCAGAAATGTGTGTTGCATTTTTAGAGGTACATTATAAAAGCAACACTCTTTCTTAGTCCAATTTACATGCACTGCACATTTTGACATTAGTTATACACACGGAGGCACTTTTCCGGCACCTGGAAGAATAGGGAGCTTTCTCGAGGTCATCAACCGTGAGTTCCTATGTGGGAGTTAAGCCTGGGGCCTTGTGGTCAGAGGCCACAACCAGGCTAAGTAAAGCTTATAAAAATGTATGCACCATTCCTTTTTGTACACCTTAACTCGGACTAATCACTACTCACATTATACAGTAGATCCCCGCTTTTTGCAGGTGTTACGTTCCACGTCTACCTGAATGGTGAAATTCCACCAACCCGTAAAAATGTTATTTTTTAGCTTAGGTCACAAACAGTTGTACAGGCTCCTACGGTCGGTCTTTGTGCAAAAGAATGCAAGAAACGCACGGAGGGCACGCGTGTAACGGCTGATTTTTAAACCACAGATGTTCTTTATCATGTCAAACAAACTCTACGGGTGCTTACGTTTTTTTCAGGTTGCACGACAAACTTACGCACTTCATACGTCTTCGTGCATTTTCCGTACGGCCAACGTGTGTCTTTTGTACATTTTGTTGGTGTCAGGCAAAATGTCAATATTTTTGTACGTCACACTTGCGGACTCCCATGTGTGTTGTGCGTCACATGTGCACCCCACATATGTAATTAGTGCTGCCAATGCATGTTTGGAGATCATGCTCCTTCATGGTCACCACAACTATGTTTTCCACTAACAAAAATAAAAAGCAGCAATCTGAGGAACGCCCAAAATTGGACATCCAAAAAGTCATACGTCCGGTTGTGGCCTATGCTTTTGACACACGGCTCACTCCTCCACCTCCAAACCCTCCTGCCAGCTTCTCGTTCTCCTCCGATTTCAGATCAACATTTGCAATAAAAGTGCAACACTGTTGGAATTATTAGATTAGATCCATCTCCAGAATCCTCATTTCAATTGCCGTTGTTCACTAGCAATGCAAATTAAATTATAAAAATGTACAGTATAGGTACTCACCACTAATGAATGATGATGATGATCCATAGAACAGATGAAGTCATGTGGTATGGTCACTATGGTGCGTTCAAGGACCACCAAACAAAGTGAGAAATCTCAATGCTTGACAAAAAACATATCAATGAAGCATAAAGACATAAACATGTAAAAATTGTTGTATTTTTTTTTTTTTTTAGAGCGGCACATGCATGCTGTACATTTTATCTGTATTAGTCACGTCTTTATAAATAATTGCCAACTTCGGGTGAATGCAGACAAACTGCCTATTTTCAGGAAAAAATAAAACAAAAACAAAAACTGACTTTGCGCGTCTGTGAATTCTGAATTGCAAAAGTGCCAGGAAGCACTGTTTTCTGACTGTTCTGCCAAACATACCATTGATGTTGCAATACGGAAATATATTTAAATTCTAATTAAAATGATATTGATACAGATATGTATTGGGAAACCATGTACATACATCTGTAAATCTACAAATGTAACTGAGAACAGGAAACATTTTTATTATTGTTTAAAAACTTATTAATTAATTATATTAAGCAAACTTACTCAAAATTGGATTGTTGTTTAAATGTTTATTATTTTTTCCTGAAAACAGGCTGTTTTTTCCACAGAAAACATATCTCATTCATCCCAAGTGGGTAATAATGTATAAATACTTGATAATACATGTAAAATTTACAGAATACATGAACCACTGCTAAAACAAGCCGGCATTTTTTACATGTTTACGTCTTTATGCTCCACTGATAATGTTTTTTCTTTGTCAAGTGTTGAGATTTTGCACTTTCTTTGGCGGTTCCTGAACACAGCATTGTGACCATAGCTTATGACATTGTCTGTTCTATCAGTCATGATTACCTTTTATAAATTAAAATGTGTTTGACAAAAGTGTGAGGCATATTTGAGTCTTAAACCTGGATTTCATGATGTGACAAAGATACACAGTGATGACAGAATATAAAGGAGAATCCTGAGGATATCATAAATTTTTCTACGACTAATCTGGAAAGATTTGGAGTTTTGTCAGTACAGTTCAACTTGTCAAGTTATGCTAAAGTCTTTTTGCCAACATACAGCCTAGTCCAAACATCTGTTTAACCACGATTCAGGTAGTCAAGACGTCCTCTCAGAATGGATTTCCTCCTACGTGAGCCAGCTGCAATAATGAGCTATGAGGATATCGTAGGATAAGGATAACGTTCTGCATATTGCCGCGACTCAATCAGGGTCAGATTACACCAGCTACAGATTAGGATTTAATATCAGGACTAGAAAGGGGAAATTATCAGATGTATGAATACATGAATATGTGAAATATTACTTCTGGCAAAAATGGATATGATAGATCTCTTTTGGATTCAAGACAATACCACAGCCTACAAACGAATGCCCCGGTCATGGAATTGTTACTCCACATTTCATCTCAGTTGTGTTTTTATCAACTTTTTTCCTATATGCGCTTTCTCTCCTTCACAGTTTGTCCTCTATTCAAATGCTCTCAGACGAGTTGCATAAAGTGGCACCCATGCTTTGGTCATTCGTGGATGCTATGGAGAGAGCGCTAAGCCACATCCTGAACAACTCTCATCACCTTCAAGACTCTGACACATCCCAGGCCGTTTTCAGCGAGGCAGCGATCATCCTACTCTCCTGTGCAAACATCACCTCAGAGGATGTGCTCTCATTGATGGAGGGCGACTTATCTTGGCTCAGCAAAGAATATCACTCTGACAGAAGGAATGCTCTTCAAACCCTGATCCATAAGACGATATTTGGGAATGAATCAATGGTTTACGAAGTCCTGGAGCATTTTCTGGCCTCCGACACCGCAAAATTACTCATGCAGAAAGTGGTTGAAATGTCTGCATGGTTGGCGTCAACGGAAGCGTCCGGACTAGAGCTGCTCACAGAAGCTCTACCCAAGATATCGGAACTCCTAAAGCCTTTATTATCCATCCTGACTCAGATTGGCGTGGATATGCCAGAGAGCACAAAGCTGGTTGAAGATCTAGCGGAAAACATCATTGCAATGCTGAGGCAGTTGTTAAGCAGTGGTCTTTTCACCCACATGGACCACCATCAAGGGGGAGATGTTCAAGACAGGGGTAGTAGCTACAGACACAGACACAAACGCGAGGCCCCAATGATCCCTGTGGACCCTGTTGATGACTTCCTTGATTTGTTCGATATTGACTTTGCAGCAATGTTCAGAGCCATCTCGGCCCCCTTAACCCCAGAAGAAATGATGGAGACAGCTCACGTGTTTTTTGCCAATCCCGATCTAAACATTGTGGTAAAGGGAACAACCAGGGACATGCCCTGGGCTTTGAACGGCTCACGGGAAAGCACCATCGATGCTGTCCTCGGTCTCCTCTCGTTCATCACTCTACCCAATCATTCTCAGATGTAAGTACCATCCGATACCTCCTAAAACTACTAGTATTATACAGTGCAGCATTTCAGAAACCATGTAATCTGTTCTTAAATCTTTATAGGTCATATCTGGATGTGTTGAGGGATGCTGTTGCTTTGCTCCCCGATGGCTTGCCATTCGCATCTGTGCTTAAAAATATCACCAGAGTGCTTGCCAGTGAATCTCAAGGTAACTTTGCTGTTCCAGGGTCTCTGCAGGTTTCAACAAGTCAGATTTTAAGACTTTTTTTTAAAACTATGAGTACACATGAAGTCCCTTTTCACTTCCATACTGGCAAAAATGTACAAAAGATTTGAAGGAAAATTTGAATTCCTTGCAAAGTATATGAATTTATTCACAGCTCGTTCACATTGGAAGACAAAATGCTTAACAAAATTATCTACATCTTCTACAAGTAATCCGGTTTTGCTTTGGGCTTTCGTTACGTTTTCACATTGTCGATAATTTCTGACCGGGTTGCACTGGTACTTTAGTTCCGTTTTGCAGTGATGCTATAGTGTCCTCAAAAATCGAAACATTTTAAAGTGAGAATGAAGTTTATGCATTTGTTTTGAATAAAAATAACGTTAATACATTTTTAAGATCTTTTAAAATTGTGTTTAAGATATTTCATGTGATAATAGGGGAACTGTAGACATTTTAAGGCAGGGGTTTTAAACTTTTTAAGGCTTTTTAAAACACAGCGGATACCCCGTGTTCACATCCCCTTTCAGAACTTGCCAAATAGCTGAAAGTAAATTAGGATTCAAACCGTTACCGGCTAATTGACATACTCACATACAGTCATGGAAAAACTTATTAGACCACACTTGTTTCTTCAGTTTCTTGTTCATTTTAATGCCTGATACAACTATAGGTACCTTTGTTTGAACAAATATAACTGATAACAAAAATAACTCATTAGAGTTACATGTTTTGGCAGTACAATGTTATAGCTATTTCTGCAAGAACTTAAGTGATTTTGGTTATTATCAAGAAAACCATGGAAGTTGCTAAATATCAGCTCTTAAACCGTTATGATTTGTTATCATCATTATATTTGTCCAAACAAAGGTACCTTTAGTTGTACCAGGCATTACAATGGATCAATAAACTGAAGAAACAAGGGTGGTCTCATCATTTTTTCCATGTATATGATGTACCTGGTTTTTGCGTCACGCAAAATCATAAATACAGTCAGACCTCAGTTTTCCACGAGCCCCAGTTTTTGTATGATTTGCATTTCAATTAAAATTTTCACCAATAATTTACCTTGCTTCTTCTACAATATTTCATGTAATCTATTTTTATTAGTAATTGTTGGCTGTCTGGAACAGACTACAGCAATCCCTTGATTCAGTTTTTGATAAATATTTTCACCAAGTTTTTGCCTTGGTTATCAAACACTATCTCGGTTATCGTACAATATTGTGCGTAAATCCATAAACTCAATACAAATTTATTTTTGTTAATTTTTTGAAACATCTGGAACAGATTCATTGGATTGATGATTTCCTATGGGGAAATTTGTTTCGTTTTTTGTAAGTTGGAGTTTTTGTTGAACCTTTTGGAAGGAATAATAACGGAAACTGAGGTAACACTGTATAGTGTTAAATTAAACACCTCTCTGAAAGTGTCAATTAAAAATGAGCATTTTGATACAGCTGTACTAAAGAAGTGTCTGGCCATTGAACATTAACCATCACAGATGTCAAGGGAAAATCTGCTACTGGCTTCAAAATAGATAAGAGATGACACAATTTCAATTTCTTTGAGACTAATGAGAGGTAGACTTTAATAAAACGTGCATGCAAGGAGACAGATCAAACCAGAGCAGACATATTTTAGACAAAATGTCTGACTATTCATGCTAAAATCTTAGTTAATACAGGAAACCACATATGCGAGGGACAGAGCTGATGAAGGACAGACTCACACGCCTAGACACCCAAGTCTATTTGAATGAGGTGATGAGCATGGGGAGACTTGTTTTGGAGACAAGAAGCCTCTCACCTCAAGCAGATAACCAAAGCAAGTCAGTATGGCATTAATGCATAACTTAACAGATGTATATTAGTGCATAATTATAACTAGTATTAGTCAAATCAAATGGAGTAATGAACACAAAACATTTTATAAGTGTATTAACAAACCATATTTTCCTGACAACAGATCTTGGATCAGTCACCTTCTTGTTTTATCAATGCAGCGTTAGTTGTGCGAATGCCTGTAGTTGATAATACTATGGGGATACAAAGAATACCACTTTATTCCAGTTTAGCGTGAACTTCCAAAGAGCCTAAGGCCACATGCTGCTTCTCCAGCTGAAAGCTGCTCAGCACCTTTTTAAAATCTCATTAGTAAAGTCGAATTCCAACAATTATCTTGTCCACCCTCGCTAAACAGCTCACCCCCAACTCACACACTAAAGTGCACATCTATGACCTCCTTTTTAATTGCTGTCTGGGCTTGTGAGATAATTGTTCAAGAGAGCCGCCTCACATAAGCGGCAGCACACCCACTCATATTCACTCGCTCATACACACACACACACGCACACACACACACATACACACGTACATTGAAGTGTTGTAATTGCCAAAGCCTCAAGGTGTTGAATAGCATGAAATCAAACATCACTATTGTCTAATTTGAGTGTAATTACACATTCTGGTGTTGTCAGATTTGTTTTAATTCACTACATCATTGAGACCTGCTGACCCCTTTGTTCTCATCAGCTTTGCTCAGGTATTTTCTGGAAATACATAATTTGCAGCTTTCACAAAGCTCCAGTATAATTTTATTGTCATCTTTTCACGAGAGATGCACACGTCATCATGCGTCGATTTTTATGTCAATATTGGTCACTACAAGACCCTCTTTTCTCCTCGTCCGATGTCTTTTATCTCATCTTTCTCCTGTATCTGCGTTTCCTCATTGCAGAGAACCTTTACCACTTACAAGAGACCTTCCAGACAGCTGTGCTGCTTTTTCAGACCAACATCAGAGAGCCGCTTTTCACAGAACAACTTGATCTCCTGAGATCCCAGGTCTCTTTAAGTGCATGGGAATATTTACACTTTGATTGGGTGGTAAATTATGACCAAAATATATCATACATTGGTTGGTTGTTGTAGGTGTGCAGGGTGGAGAGCACTGCGTCTCTAGGTTATGTCTTGCGAGTCCTCTCATTAGAGCCTGGTCAGCTCTGTCACACTGTCCTACCTGGCCTGATAACTCTGCTGCAAGGTCTACTGGTCAACACCACAGACCTGAACGATGCCCTCTTCCAGACCATCATTGGAGACCCAAGCACCTTTGACCAGAGGACAGACTGGTACAGCATTTGGCATATTTCTTTGGTCACTCATCTCCGATATTAGTTGTAGAATTTTGCCCAACCAAGTTTCCCTCACCCCCATAGCGACCCAAATGGAAGATATTTTGTCAACTCAAATTTCTGGATGTGTAGCGTACGGGGGAAGAGTAGCCACCGCTAGGTTACCCAGCATGCCTTGTGGGTTGTAAATGTGGGTATATAGTTTTACATGTATGACAGTGTGCAAGCGTGATTTTGATACCCACACAGTCCCGTGTGGTGGCGTTGCCTTGTGTGTTCCATTTGTGTTGACATTGTTTGCAATGGGAGTTAGACAGGCATTTGAATTTTTTGTGCACAGGCAAAGACCCGTCACCCACCAGTTGAGAATCTCTTTTTTAAGCAAATAGCTTTAACGATGAAAACTCATTCAAAAGAGACTGTTATGGGTAGTTTAACTGCATTCCCCCCTTTTTTTGAAGCGGATATGACGACAGATAGATATTTTCGGCAGTTTTTCCATAAAGAGTGTGTTATTGAATATTTAGTTTGCGTGTGTGTCTGTGTGGTTGTGGGTGCAATAATAGGTCGGCTGTCATAAGTCAAAGTTTGGGCTTTAACACCAGCAGCCTGGACTCTCTCGGTATTAACATCACATCTCCAGGTGAGATCATTTGTACTTATACAAGATGTCTGCTGTATGACAGTATCATATCAAAATGTAATTTTTTGCTTTATTCCCGCAGGAGCGACAACAGTTGGTGATTTGCTACGTGATCAACGTGCCTTTGTCCAGGATGTCCACCGTCACATGGATTTCGATCCAGCTGCTCTCGACATGCTCATGGAGACCACCATGCCGACCAACAATTTACAGGTCAGCAGTAGCAATGTCTTTGTAGTACAGGTATTCCTTGGGTTACGATCCAGTTTCTTTCCTAGAAGGTAATGTAAGTCGAGTAACTAAATTATACCTAAATAACAACTCCTTACTCTTTGTGGTTATCCTATCTTCTTAAAAAATTGTCACTGCGGGCTCGTGTAGATGTATAACCTACTCTTCTCCCAGATGTCCTTGTAACCCCGCTAGCATTCATTAGCATTTCATAATTTTTATTCTCAACGATGGTTGCAACAGTCGGGACCAAAAGAGCAACCAATATGGGTGGGCGTATCTCCTCTGTCTGAGCTTTTTATGATGTTCATTTTCACTTCCATGGCGATGCCTTTCCTTTTTTGTTTGGCACACTGCCACTTGGGAGACATAACAAAGTTCAAAAAGTTAACTAGTAAGCGATGTTATTCTTCCTTGCATGCCGGCACCTGCTGTAACTAGTTTTTGAACAAATCTCTTGCTTACAGACCAAAAATTAAGTTTTTCGTTAATTTATGGAATCACATTCATAACCACTAAACACATTCATAACCACAAAACATCCTATCTGTTTTATATCAAATGCAGAGTAGTGAAAAATTAATTTCATTAGTGTGCCTGTAGGCCAGGGCTATCCAATAAAATTGGTAGTCATACATAATGTCAGAGAATCATAACACGAAGAAGACGAACTGTTAATGCTAGTCAAAGAGTTTGGTTGTTTTTAAGGACCAACAGCAAAAAACGCTGGTCAAAGATCCTCTATATGACAGGTGTACTCCGCTGTTTTACTCAATGCAAAAAAATAAAAGATTGGCTTTTCTGTTTTTAAAGACCTATTGCAAAACAAAAACTCTTGTCAAAGACCCTCTATATGAGTGCTATGTTGTCTGTAAAGACCTCGGTCCACCATGCAGGCATGCTGCAGGCTGTCAAATCCTTGTTTGCCATTCAAACAGCTGTTTATTCCAGGATTCTGGCTAGCAACACACAGGCCAGGCAAACATGTGATGTGACCAGAAGAGAGCAATTCTATTGACCACTCGCTGTTCATGCGACTAATTAGATGGGAACAATGCTCACATACCATAAAAGAATAATGCATGTAGTGTATGTAGCCATTTGTGGTGGGTAGTGTTTGTTGTTGCCATGGCATGATGTTCCTTCACAGTTGGCTCTCAAAGTCAAGTCTATATAAGCATCAAACATGGAGATGATTCCATTCTTATCCATTTTTTTTCACCCTGTGATATGAATACAATCTGTGGAGTACTATATGTACCTTTACACAGTATGTCTCATAGTGGCGATTTCTTCCATGCCTTGAAAACAGATTCTTTCCTGGCTGGTGAAACTGCGACACTGCAACTCCCCGGGGCGTCTGAGCATCTCAGAGCCAGACATGTTCAAGACCTTCTGCTCCATGTCCGTCCAAGAGTGGTACACCTTCTCTCTCCTCCTGACCCGCCACCTAAACCTACAGATGTTCATCTACAGAGTAAGGCTAAAATACAGACTGAGCCGTATGTCAGAGGGAAAACGGTGTGCTTCACTGTTGTCGTTTTGTTATTGATTTTGTGAAAAAGACCAGTAAATTGGAACGTGTTATTTCTGTGTTGTTTTGCGGCTGCATGGGCAAAATGCATCCTGTTGTGCAACTGCTTGTAAAATTCTTTGATTCTTTTTTTTTTTATTAGAACCCTCAATAAGGTAGTTTTCATATTAGAATTCAGAATGATCTACCATCTAAATAATTTGTTTTGATTACTCAATACAGCGGTTTTTGTGATTTATCCATTTCATAGGGTTTGTCTAAAACCGAATTGCATGAACACTGAAACAAATGTTCCCATAGGAAACAATGTAAATCCAATTAATGAAATATCAAACCGGGTGCTTGCAATCTACTGGTGCAATCACATGCATGTGCAAAACACACTGGTGTGACCCCACAGCAGTATTCTACAATTTGCAACTTTCTTTGCCTTAACGGTGGGTTATTTTGCAGTTGTCATCAATAAAAAAAAAACCACAGAGACTGGCTGGAAGACTATTCTAACATCAAAGTTACGTAGTGCGCTTGAATTATCTGGAATCTGTCTACAGTGTCCTAACTCGAAAAGAATTTTGACAAAAACTGAAAACCAGGGCGTATGAAAGCCGAGGTTGCACTGTATATACTTGTATATACTTGCATAAGAGATCGGGCAAACAAGGCTTGTTGTGTATCTGGGTACGGCTATTTTCAGCCTGATTAGCATAAAACCTTTAATATAGATTTGCAGGAATCGTGATTCCCTTTGCTCTGGCACTAACACTCTCAGTAGACCAGCATCTGCTGTACATTTTTACATCCATCTGAAATAACACGTAAATGGTGGTGGGTCACATTGGATTTAGCTAATTAGCGATAATCCGTCGAACAAATAAACATCTGGCTCAGATTAAAACGTTTGTGTTTGTGGTTTACTGTGCTTCAGAGAACCTCATTCGTTTACTACATCTTTTTATTTTCTTGTCTTGTCTTGCCTTGATTGTGTTCAAGCCAGTCCCAAACTTTGGGACCAGGATTAGGTGTTGACGCTCTCAGAACAGGCACACAGTCCTCTCCCTCCATACCAGCCAACAGAAAATAAAATGATGTATTTTAATTAAGTTAAATAAATAAGTGTGCCTGCATAACATTCATTTTAATGCATCAGCTGGTTCATGACCGTTCCCTGACTTCGCAGCCACTGCCTGTGACCTGACAGTGGCATCACTTTTGTGATTAGTTTGTCACACTGAACTGAACTTCACAATGCTATCAGTACCATACTGGTTTCTTTTCTAACCCAAACCTTAAACCTTTAATGTCTTTGACGGTACTTGTTTTCTTTTTCTAGTTTTGCTTGACAATCTTGTTCCTTAGATCTAAAACTGAGAGAATCTATGAATTCGTAACATACCAAAAGCAAGAAAGTGACAAGCTTTGCAAAAGCAAAATGCAAAACTAGGACTGGAATGAAACATCTAAGGCAGCTGGATTGGCTGCGGCACCCGCCATCGCCCCTTTATGACAAGCGGCGACCCAACTTTTCATCGCAAATGTCTTATATTTCAAGAAAAGACAGGTGCAGCACAAAACAAGTTTCATGAACATTTCAGGAAAAATACATTGTATCCACAACCTCCAAATTATTTTAGCAAAAAGTGGTTTTCTGTTCTGCTGCCGCTTACGTTGGTCTCTACTCGCTAGCTCAGCCGACAGATAATGAATGGGTTCTTAACAAAGACTGCAGTTCAGTTCCATTTCACCGTTAAAACTAACATCCAGAAATAAAGCAAATATAACTTACATAAGACACAAAGTAATTTCTCTGTGATGTTCAACACAAACAAAATGTGCTAGCTCGATGCAAATTTACATTAACAACCCCATATGGCATTAGTGATTTTACATGACGATTTCGAACACCTCCAACTACGGCAATGAAATCAACAACTGAGACGCACATTCCACTCGGTGACCAAACGTCCTGTTTTCCTCTTTTCACGTATGTGCTGGTCATCGTGTTTTTTGTTTGTTTGTTTGTTTATGAAGTGAGTAAAATGTCCTGTTTTTTTATTGGGCTATTAAATTGAGCAGCGTTAGGGCACTCTTCTGCGTGTGACGTAATCCCTGAGAGGCTGCTGTGTGGGCACGGACTTAATGGTAATGGTAATGGATTCATTCATTTTGAACATGCATATGAGTTACTTTGGAATACATCACATAGTACAATTCGCAGTTCTACATGTCCAAAAAGATTTTTAGATATAGCACTACATTACAAGGAGTTTTTAGGCACAGTTAGGCAAGTTAAACTGTGGTCTGTAATGTGGGCTACTTGTGTTTCAGATGGTGTTGTCAGATGAGGTTCAGACCCTGTTGACACTGATGCTTCAAATGGCCAAAAACATCATCCACCTGATGGAGAGTTTCCTCCCTGCCATTGATCAGCTGCAAAGCTACATGCTCTCCATTGATAGCCTCAACCTGGTGGCCGAGAATGAGTTTAACCAAGTGCGCAACTTTTAAACGCATGTTGCACACATGACGGTATTCACGTTGCCTCGTTTTTACACAGGTTGCTAGAGGCGTGAAGCACAGTCTCTCCGTCAGAGCTACTTTTGTCACAATCTCTCGGACAATGTGCAGTAAAGGTGTCATGGCTCTTTTTGGACTCGCCCAACTTCCCATCCATGTGGAGCCCAACCCATCCTTCCTTGACAGCCAAAAGCGTGAGGAGATGATTGACAGGTTCAAGATTCCACGAAATGCAAGTATGTTGAGGGAGATGGCGATTTCACTGCCAATGCATCGATACATTCTTGAAGTTTGAGGAAACAATTCCTCATACCACACATTCACACACTCTTTTCAATTGTAGCTCCCTTCTGCATGAACATGTACCTCGACATGGTTAGCACCAGAGGGGGAGCCATTGCGTGGGCCTTCCTTAAACCGATGCTGATGGGGAAAATCCTCTTCACACCCAACACACCCATTACCAGAGCCATTATGGAGAAGGTATCCAATACATTCTCACAGTCTTTGGAAATAATCACTTGACTGAGGTCTAGTGTAGCTGCTCAAGTGCTTAAAAAAATGTAGTATCCAGTAACTCTTAATTTACGAAGGTAACAGGGTTCCTACTTTGACATACGGATTGTGGTGCTAGCCTCAGTAATTCCTTTAGTATGTGATAAATACAATTTACTATTATGCATGGAAAAGATGCTTTATTTGAATGTTACCAGGATGATGGTGAAGAGAGAGCTGAGCCGGAAGGTAAAGCTCTCAATTTACCGGGTGATCTTTCTTTCCACTCTCACCTTTGGTCATGAGCTTTGGGTCATGACCGAAAGAACGAGATTGCCGATACAAAAAAATGAGTTTCCGCTGTAGGGTGACTGGACTCACCCTAAAAGATAGTCAGTCATCCGGTAGGAGCTCAGAATATAGACGCTGCTCCTTCACATGGAGAGGAGCGAGATGAGATGGCTCAGGCATCTAGTCCGGATGCCTCTTGGATGCCTCCCTGGTTAGGTGTTCCAGGCATGTCCAGCTGGGAGGAGGCCACAGGTAAAATTTAGGACCAGCTGGAGGAAATATGTGTCACAGCTGGCATGGGAACACCTCGATGTCCTTCCACTGAGAGTGGAAGAGTTGGCCGGAGACTGGGAAGTCTGGACCTCCTGGACCCTACTGAGACTGCTGCCCCCACGACCCGGACCCGGATAAGCGAAAGAAATGGATGGATGGATGGTTACCAAGATGTTTATGAAAATATATGACTGTCCTGTTCTTGTCCAGGCCAATGGTACCCTGCAAGAATTTGCAAATCTGAAGAGGCACTCAGACGAATGGATTCAATCCTCCGACTACCTCATTGATTCTGCCAAAATACTGAGCCACACTTTGCCAATGCTAAAGGTATGACGTCGCAACGCCGCTCGCTAGAAGTTGTACGAAAATCATCAGACCAACTTGGACGATTCTCAAACTGATTCTCAATCGTGTGCTTTTCCAGTCTTCCTTGTCGAATCCCTTCGTGCAAAATTTCATAGAAATGCAGACAGACATCGACGTCAACAAAATGAGGAACACGCTCAACAGCTTCTGTGAGTGAGCATTTTCAATCTGCGACACATTCCAACCTCCCTTGTTGCCTTAATCATCGAGGTTCGCAAAATATTATATTAAGTTTTTCAGGATTAAACAAAAACCACAAGCTTTCATTTCAGCAATAACTTATTTCCCCCCAAGGTGTGGCTTAGATTACGTATTTAATTAGATCATCTTGAAGAGTCAGTGCATACCGTATGTTTTTTAATCTTTGCCTCTTGAAAATGACCTTCTTTGCCCTGAATCCAAATAGTATCTTAATACTTTCATGAATGTCTTATTGATAAAAGAATAATTGAATGACTGTCACTTTTTTGTTGTTTCACAGCAAACATGACACTGATGCTAGAGAAGAACAAACACATCATGGACCAAATCACCATCTTGTCCACCCTGCTGGTCAACATGTCATCTTGTATCAAATTTGATCGCTACCAAGGCTACGATTCTGATGAGCAGCTTGACGCTGATGCACAAGAGCTCGCCAAGGACCGCAATCTCTATGGAAGTGAGTCAGCGTTTTATGTAATTAATGTTAGGAATGGAATATTTTCCAACTCTGTTCTGGATGGGTACTGCAACATGTATGTGCTCATCTACATTTGGAACAAAAAACGAAAACCTATAAAAATAAAATTTATAGAGAATAATTATAGTTTTGTAAGAAAACAATGCAGAATAACGCGTAGGGTGCTCTGGCCAGTCCATTCTGCAGAATAATACAGTACAGGGCAATATTATGCACGTTCCTTGTGCATAATATTGTACTATAACCGCTGCAGTGTACAAAAACGGGGGAAATTTTAGCAAAAATTTTAGTTGAAACCCGAGTGACATATTTGCATTTGTCTTTAAGGTGTCATCTTTAAGCTGCCCAAAGATGAGGATTCCTTACCACCCAAAGTCAGCTACACCATCCGCATGCATATGGACAACGTGATGCGGACGGACCGCATCCGCGACCCTTACTTTGTGAAGGACACTTACATCTCTGCACAGAACACCATGCGCTACAACCGGGGCTTTGTATACCTGCAGGAGAACATTGACCGAGCCATTATTGAATACCAGACTGGGCAGAGAGTCACAGACACAGCTGTGCAGCTACAGCCCTTCCCATATCCATGTTATCTTCGTGATGAGTGAGTACACCAACACGCAGATGCACATACAGTAGTTCCCAAATTTCCTAAGTTTCTGTAGGGTTAATGACCATACAGTATGTCCCAATCCATAAAGTGCACATACAGACCAGTATCAGTATTCTCAAGTGGGAATGCACATATAGGAACGCAAAGGGATGCACACTGTCTCAGGGATGAAATCCTGGCATCGATGCGGAATAATGCAAACTCTCTCATTATTCATCTGCCACTCGGGACTGTCAGTAAGTAGTCAGTCACAGGCAAGTCTCACATGATAATTGGGTCTGAAAAGGCGGCATGAATATTCACTAGGACGCTGTGTACGCCTTTCCCAACCCCATGCACCACTCAAACAGCCCGTCTGTAATGTAAAGTCGAACCAATTTGACAGTCTGAGGTTTGCATGAACATTTGGCAATTAAACATGTGACATTGTTTCTCATGCTTGAGCATAACACTTATTTATCTTCACTCTCAAGGGCTTTTTAAGACAATGCTGATACCTCATATCAGATGCACCACCAGGTCGCTGTACTTGGCAGCCAGAGATATACGCTCCGTTGTGTCTTTGTGCTGATCTGACTTATTATTATGTGTCACAAAAGCTGTTGAAATATATTTTACAATTATTAAAAAAATGAATATTTTTCAGCACTTCCTTGAGGTCTCTTGTTTTGACAGGTTGATTCATGTCTTGATTCCTTAGGTACCTGGAGGCCATCTCCTTTGTTTTTCCAATCATGCTGATGTTAGCCTGGGTTCTGTTTGTTGCTGACTTTGTGAAGAAATTAGTCCACGAGAAAGAACTGAGGCTGCATGAGGTAAAGATTTATTATACTTGTATTAGATGTGTTTTCAGGAAGCTTTACCATGTTCATTTCGATTGGTGCAGACGCAATACAAGAATATTATGCCTTTAAAAAGATAATGCACCACCACAATAAGACATTTCTTATTGTGGAAATACTGTAGTTTGCAGTGGTTTAGATCATGCTGCAGTTTACCCTTTCCGATTTAGCTGAATAAGTAACCAAAATGTTATTGTACACCAGTGGAACACCAGTGGAACACTGGTTTTCGTACGTCCCAGTTTTCACAGGATTCGGTTTTGGACCAAGGTTATTGCCAAAAATACGTCTCCGCGTTCGTACACTGTCTTGGGTATCGTACAGCCAAAGAGTGCCCAGACAAAGCATCCACGCATTGGTGACTCAATCTCACTGAAGAATCGCTAGTGGTTCTTTTAGAGTTAGGACACTATAGACAGATTCCGGTCAGGGAATTCTTTAATCATCTTTATTATGTGTGTGTGTGTGTGTGGGTGTGCGTTTATTTCTTCATAGAACACACACAGAAGGGTTAATAATTCTGAGTGCTCTGTGTGCTTTTTTCAAAATTACGGCTGCATAATATGCAAAAAAAGAAGGTTGCAGGTAACAGAACTTTGATAAAGAAGGTAAGAAGATATTCCTTTAATTCGTCATTTATAATCATTTCACATTGTTTTCTGCATGTAAAACTATTATACTATCAATTATTTTTTACACGTAATGTCTCATTTATCGCGGTTAATTGGTTCCAGACCTCTATATACTGTATCTATAGATCAAATATTTTCGTAGTTAGAACATAGAAAACCTGTTAACGACCTTCTAAATACGTATTTTAACTAGGGATGCTCCGATCAGAGTTTTATGCTGCCGGTTCCGAAACCAATCATCCAGGACTGAAATCGGCTGATACCTATACTGATCACATGGATTAATTATACATTTTCCAATTTATTTGTAATGAGTGCTATTGTCCAGGGGTGCCATATAAAGGCCCCCAAAAGATGTAATTTTTAGTAATATTAGTAATTGATTAATAAGGGGGTGACAATGTGATTTTTTTCATGGGACCCAGAATTCTTGGCTGCATCCCTGCTACTGGCTATATGAAAAAAGGAACCATAAAATCACCTTAATTTAGACAAAAACATATTTTACTTACTAGACAACTCCTGAAACTCCCAGAGAAGGAGACTTTGGCGAACGTCCACCGCTGAGAATGGCTGCTCTCGTCCGATTAATTCAATTATTTTTCGTGTTATTCGCTTAGCTGTCTGTGTGTCACACACATACGGGTGAGTGGTTCCGTTAGCTGTCGTTTGACGTGAGCTGCCGTGACACTCCAAAACTCACCATACTCCGTCCAGTGTTGTTCTTTAAATGCTGTATTAAAGCTTTTTACTGCCGCAAGATTTTTTTTTTTTTGTGGCATGTGTTGGCAGTTAACTTCCACACGGCAGACATGATTATGTCTGTTTTGAGGGAAAGTGGGAGGACGACATTGCCCAAGATGTTAATTAAGGCAAGACACTACACTGCACGAAAGGATCGCTGTGGGCTGCAAAGTGCTAGCCACAGGTGATCGGATTTTGTGATCACCGTTTAAAGGCATTTAATTGGCATATGCCGATCACGTGACTTTTTACGGAAATCTGCCGTTACTGATCAATGGCAGATCTATCGGAGCATCCCTAGTTTTACCATTATCAGAGCCCTCTAGAGGCCCTCTAGAGCCCTCTAGACATGAAATAGCACCCCTATACAGTATACTGTATATGTATATACTGTATATAATAAATATACATTTTATGTTCATATTTCTAGGTGTCTGGAACAGATTAATTTGATTTACATTATTTCCTATGGAACAAATTGCTTCGGTTTTTGTACATTTTGGTTTTCGTCTGATCTTTTGGAGTGGAATAATGACAAAAACCGAGGTTCCACTGTACTTTGTATTATTGTGCATTATTATATTTGTAAAATATCATTTTTGCATAGTACTTGTGTTGTCTCATAAGGGTGGTGAGTGTATATTTGAATGTAACCAGTGTTTTTAGTTTTCTGTATTGTAACGTCATCAAATGTGTTCTTGATCAGGAAGGCCACTTGTCTGTTTTGTCTTTCTGATCTTCTTGAAACCCCACAGTACATGAAGATGATGGGGGTCAATCCACTCAGCCACTTCTTCGCCTGGTTCTTGGAGTGCGCTGCTCATCTGATAGTGACCATCATCATCCTCACGCTGGCTCTCAAGTGTGGCGGCATCCTCTCCCATAGCGACGGCTTCCTCCTCTTCTTGTATCTCTTGGACTATGGGCTGAGCATCCTGGCCTTCAGTTTCCTGCTCAGCTCCTTCTTTGACAAGACCTACGTCGCTGCTCTGAGCGGCAGCCTCCTTTACATCCTCTGCTTCTTCCCATATATTGTGGTCATAGCCATGGAGACCAGTCTCACCCTTTTCCAGAAGAGCGCTCTGGTGAGGAACTGAGGTCGGATTTGACATTTAAACTAATGGGGTTTTAGAAGAAAACATTCCACATATCCAAAGTCTAGTTTACTCGCATCAACAAACTTCCACGTCTGTGATAGTATGTCCGTATGGACACGTGACACAATGATTGGACCAACTCCACTATTGGGGAACTGTACCAGGCGTTGTTGACTCATGGCCAACTATTCATGAAACTTGTGTAAGAAGTAAGACTATTGAGCATTTATGTCAAGGTATTTGTGTCAGCTGGGAGGTGTTACCTGACCCTGCAATGTGTGATCTGCACTATATGTAGCCACTGCTAGAGATACAATGAAAATCACATCAGCTTCTCTCTCAATGTATTATATAAAGGGAGGTGACAAAAGCAATTTCTGAGTTATTTCCACAGTCACTGGATATTTGTTGGATCTGCTTGGCTAACGAAAGACTCATTTCCCTACAGAGCATGCTGTCTCCATCCTGCTTCAGTTACGCTAGTCAGTATATCTCTCGCTATGAGTCCCAAGGAGAAGGTAGGAACGTCTTACCGTCATCAAAAGAGGATGTATGATAAATGTTAAACACAGGAGTAAATAAAGTGTTTGTTTTTTTCAGGAATTCATTGGAGCAACTCCTATTCCTCACCCATAGCTGGAGACACAGCCTCCTTTGGTTGGCTGTGCTGGCTGATGCTCATCGACTCCATCATCTACTTTGTACTCGGGGCCTACATCCGCATGGTCTTTCCAGGTACATTGAACACAAATCTTTCCAGGTACATTGAACACAACACCAAATACCTTTCACACATTCTTACACCCAAGGTAACCAACCTCCCACCGCCCTCACTCTTGCGTGTGTGTGTTTGCTTTCTTTGTTACCCAAGCTTTTTTTTAGACACTGAACTTATGTAACGAAATCATTTTACGTCAAATGATGCTAACAATGTAATTGAAAAAAAGTCATGAGCAAAATATGTGTTTTAAAATTTGATTTATTGAAATACAATGTTTTAAAATTCAGTTTATTAAAATACAATGTATAAAAATGTACACTGGTAAAATACGGTGTGTTAAAATTCAATTTCTAAAAATTCAGTGCACATAAATTAGAGTTTTGAAACACTGACTCTATTTGCACTGAGGTTTGGTAAACTGAATTTCAAAACATCATATTTTAGCAAACTGAATCTTAAAACAGTTTTTCAATACTCAAGTACAAAACACACACTTTGCTGACAATTTTTTTTTCAATAACCTTTTTAATCTTAATTTTATGTAAAAAAAAAAAAAAATTCAGTTCACAAAATTAAAAGGCAAAAAATTCAGGTACAGTAATCCCTTGTTTCAGTAGTGGCCTCTGGTCATTCAAGGAAGGGAAGCTAATTTTTTGTTGGCCTACATCATAAATGTCTTTATTTATTTATATGTAAATTCTACCCTCTGTTCCTTTTCAAGAAAATGATCTGTCACCCTGTTGTACCAACTAGGCGTCTTTTCCAGGGACTCAATGGCCAGCAGAGCTAGACTGCTTAAACGGCCCCTTGAGCCCCTTGATCTGCCCTGTTGTTTAATTCTAATTTTCTCTTTTTCTTTCTGGAAGACTATCAAATGGCTTTGCCAACATCCGGTTGACAATATTCATATTATCTGCCATGATGTGCAGATTGTTAGCAGCTGCGCGAGGCTACTGTGTGACCGGTTGGGAGTGTGAGTGATCGTGACGGGGGGAGAAGCTGCACAGCTGCCGCTGCTCGTTGGGGAAAGAAACCGCACTGACTAGAAAAGAGTCGCCAAACTCAACGCCAGTCGTTTTTAACAAAGATAACGTCGCTGGGGATCGGTAAAGTTTCCAGATCAGTTCAGAACAATGGAATGAAAAACTTGAAAAAATCAAATGAAAAAAAAAATGAATGAAAAAATGTTCCGGTGGAGGTTTATACTTCAAGATCGCCGATTCTCTCATTTCACTGTCAATCAAAAAGGGGTTCCGCCTCAGACAGATCATCCAATCATCATGCAGAAGCCGAGCGTCTGGGCCAGCCCACTGCCCCCCCATAGACACCCAGAGACGCTGAGCGCTTGATGGGCAGAACAAAGCCCAGCATTTATCCACTGACCGTCCATTTTCGCTCAGTGAAACAACCCACTCTATGCTTTCCCATTGAACTCAGTAGACGCTCAGTGTCCGACTGTGTAAAAGCGCCATGGTGGGGATGAATGAGATGGAAGTCGTGTCAGTTACCTGTGATAAGTAGCTGATTCTGAACAAAAGATGAAAGCATTCTAGTGCATATTTAGCCAATGATATGTACACACAGCAGTACACATTTCACCACTTGTTTTTGACATTTTAGGGGAACCTGAGCTTCCTTGCAGCCTTAGAGCAATTGCCACTGCCTTGTTTATCACGACTGACCCAACCGTGATAAGTGAATTCCCGTAAAGTAGGATTCCTTATTTATAGCTGGAATATTTTTGGAGTAAGCAAACCTGTTTACAACCTTCTAAATATGGTTTTTAACATTATTAGAGCTCTCTAGACATAAAATAACACCCCCCTAGTCACATCTACACTCATTTTACCCAATATAGTAGACATAATAAGAGAAAATAAGACAGATGTAAATGATATAATATATACTCACACATTAGCATTGGAATGTTTTTTCTATTTTACTTCCGGTTTCTGGACGTTACTTCCTGTGGTGGCTATTGCCTCATAAATGTAATATTACTAACACCTAGTGACCAGTGTGGAATACGACATATCATCACGTCTTTGAATGCATCTTTTTATATTTGTCTTTTAGTTCATTTAGCCATTTTTATGCTTGAAAATGATTAATTTGTTTAAATATGCATTTTTTTAAACCAATAATAGACTATTCAACCTCAAAACAGTGATGATTTATTAATTAATGTATTTGAAAAAATATGATAGGTGAAGCCGTAAAATTCTAAGTGCTAAGTGGCTCTGGATTAATGGACATCATTTCAGTGTCTCAAAAAAGATTTGGTAATTAATAAAAAAATTAACCTTCATACAATATATACAGCAAAGTGTAAATTGCATTTCCTTTGGATTATAATCGGTATAATTCATTACAAAAAAAATAATACAGCTTGTACAATGTCCCAGAAGAGTGACCGTGTGAAGAAATATTAGATTTAACTCTGCAAAAAAATGTGTGAATCTTTTTCTATGAAACATGACATTGTTCTCAAATAAGAATTTTTGATGGAAATAATGGTTCAATGGACAAGAAAATTATTAATTACCATCAAGTAAAGTTATAGTGTTTTACAAACGTATTAAATGTAAGGCTGAGGTCATAGCTGCTCTAAATTACCACAAACTTTTTTTTTTTAGGTTTTTGTAGAAGCTCTTTTACCAAACTGACATTTTTAATGCTAAAATATAATCTTTATTGTTATCCAGGAATTTTCAAATGTACTGTTTGAAAAAGTAAATAAAATATAATAATAAAACATATTATATTTATTGATGTAGATGTCAAAGTACAGTTATTACTTGCATTTCTGCACAGAAAAAAATCGTTTTAGTGATTAAATATTATTCTTGATTAATTTCTAACTTCTCAAAGAAACCCAGCGAGCCTGCTCAAGTGATTAAACGCTGTACTTTTTCAAGTATACATGAAATTGCATCTTCTTCTACCATGAATTTAAAACGTTCTTCAGTTTGGCCTCATGCTCGAAAGGGTGTCATCTACTGATGTGATTGCGATGCTAATTACAGTTTTATTGAGGATAAGATGAAGCAGATACTCGGTTTTATGAGTTGTTTCATGAATGATTTAAATGTCATCATCTTCTTCTTGCTCTGTCAGGCAACTATGGCATCCCAGCCCCGTGGTACTTCCCCTTCACAGCCTCCTTTTGGGCTGACCTGTGCTGCTGTGTGAAGAAGCCACAGAATGGGAGCAGAGGACTTCTGTTCACCAACATCATGACTAAAAACCTGCCGGTCTTTGACGACAAGGGGAAAGGTAGAGGGAAAAAAAAGCAATTATCCTGATATTGAAGCGAATGCAGTCTTGCATCTGTCGCTTCACGGTCACACATTTTCAAATTCAAGCACCTGACTGTATTTCTTCCACTCTCTCCATTTATGTCCTGAACCATGTTACTTTGATTTACCGGCTGCATTTGTCTTCCTCTCAGGCCAGAGCACGCTTTCCTCTCAGGCAGGCGAGGATTTCTCTCATCTGCCAGTGGGCGTTGCCCTCCATGGTCTGACTAAGATCTATGGGGACCGAGTAGCCATTCAAAACCTTAACGTTTCCTTCCACGAGGGTCATGTCACGTCACTGCTCGGGCACAATGGCGCCGGGAAGACCACCACCATGTATGTAGATTGGAACATTTCTCCTTGTTTTTATTGAATGGATTTGTGCTCCCTGCGTGTTAAAACTTTAATATTGCAAAGAGTAGGATGATGGGTTGTCTGGAGTGCTTACATTTACATTACAGCATGACTTCTCAGCGTCACAAACAACAAAAGAGTCAAACTACAATTGAATGTAAAGAAATGACACCAAAGGGCACTTCCATGAAGACTGTATATTGTAGTGTTTCCAGCGACCAAGTATAAAAGGTATTCACCAGCCCCAAAATAAAGTAGATTATATTCAAACCTTCAGAAAAATAATAATAATGCTCAGCCTTGCGTCCAGGATGAATAGCTTCCCCCTGACCTGAACAGCATAAGCAGGAGAAAATAGATTGAATGCATGGATAACACGTTTTCATTCTACAGTGGATACTAATACATTTGATGATTTTTTTGAAAAAATTGTTAATTTTTTTCTCTGAAAATATGCCTTCTTGTTCACCCTAAGGCAGTGATAATTTATAAATATGTGACAATACAGGTAAAATTTACAGCATACATGTACCACTGTTAAAAAAGCCCACAACGTTATGCTTCACTGACGTTTTTACGAGATTTCGCACTTTGTTCAGCTGTCCGTGAATGCACCGTAGCTGCTGTGAGCTGCAAAGGTCAAACTTATATATAACTTCTATATAACTTCTAACGTAATAATTACAAATTTGCGGATTTTTGTGCAAAAAAAAAATATATTTTATTTTTTCAGAAAATAAGGCGTTTTTTTCTGCAGAAAACATGTCTCCTTCACCCTACGTAATAGTAATTTGTACATATGTGACAATGAAGGTACAATGTACAGCACACATACACCACAGTCCACATTTACATGTTCACACCTTTATGCTTCACTGATAATGTTTTTTCGTCAGGCGTCCTTTTGAATTTTTACATGTTTATGTGTTTATGTTTTGGCCGCACAGTGGCACTGAATCTCTAAATTGTCCATAGGTATGAATGTGAGTGTGAATGGTTGTTTGTCTGTGTGTGCCCTGTTATTGGCTGGTGATTAGTGTAGGGTGTACCCCGCCGCTCGCCTAGAGTCAGCCGGGATTGGCTCCAGCATAACCCTCAACCATCGTGAAGGACAAGCAGCATAGAAAATGGATGGATGGATGAATGATAATGGTTTTTTTTGTCAAGCGTTGAGATTTACATTTACATACATTATTGATTAGTGGTGGGTACCTATACATGTTATACTTTCAGTGTGTTTAATAAGTGTGTGAGTCATATTTACGCCCTAAACCTGGTTTGTGTCGAGGATGAACAAAGGCAATTGAAGAGAGAAGACGCGTGTTCTGGAGCGGAATCTAATCTAATAATTACTTTTATTGACATTGGAGGAGAATGTCAACATCAAGCTATCAGGAGGGTTTGGAGTGGGAGGAGCGAGCCGCATGTCGCAATAGACATTTGGTTCTGATCCAGTCTTATGACTAGACCGGGTAGACGTAATAGCAAATGTAAAACTGTATTTGTATTCCCCAACATGGGGCAAGAAGTGATTATATACCTGATTATACCATGAATAAGTATTACCAGTGAGCCACACACAAACAGTCAGTATGTAATAACCCTTTTCTGTTTGCTTAGGTCACTCCTGACCGGCCTCTTCGCTCCCTCATCGGGGACCATTGAGGTGTATGGTCGAGACATGCAGACAAACCTGGACAACATTCGCAAAGAGCTGGGTGTCTGCATGCAATATGACGTTCTCTTTGACCACATGACCACCAAGGAGCACCTCCTGCTCTATGGCCAGATCAAGGCCCCGCACTGGTCATGTCAGGAATTGCACGAGCAGGTTCGAACGTAAGTGCTCCCTCATCCAGGCTGAAGATAATCTTTACTATTATATTACTCTTATTCAGAATGTACAAGGCCTTCAGGGTGATGTCATGCTTTGTCCGTGATGCAATATGGTGTATTTTATGGCCTTTGGGTTTTTTTTTTATAAGCCATGGTGAAACAGTGATCTTTGCTCAGTTGACAGTATCTTCCTGTAATAAAAATGAAATGTGGGAAGTTGTTACTTTAGCGAGAATTGAATGCCAATGGTACTCTGGAGGAAAAAGTCCAACATGGTCGTAGTCACAGTGGTTTTATGGACGCACTTAATTTATATGCATCTCCGGTGGTAAAGATAACGTAATTGTTCCACCTGTTATCCTTAAAATACTGTTTTCAATTTGCCATCTGAAGAGCTGGGAGATATTATGAGATACTTCTAAGGCCATTTGGTGCAAGTAGAGAATACTAATGTGGGCTGAGAACACAGAGAACTCATTTTCTGTAATGGTTATATTTTCGTTGCGGTTTGAGTCTTTGGGTCACGTTGTTACAACAACCTTTAGTGTGACTCGAATGCTGTGTTATCGCATTTCTGCTGCGATTGCTCAGCTATCGCGTTTCGTTCGGCCAACCGTGGTGCCAACCAAAGAAGCGCTCCGTGGTTCGGTTTACTTGAGGTAGTACGCCACGATCTTCTTTAAAATGTATTTTTGAAGATTTTCACGATATCTCAGCTGGTAGAAATAGCTCTTCTGGCGGGGCACATTTTTCTTTGGAATATTTGAATTTCATCATCTAATACGCCAAGGAAGCTGTTCAGTCAGGTTGTGGGTTAGCTCAGAAATGCAGTGTGCGAATGCTAAGCAAATGTCCCAAATTTGCTTTTTAAAAGATGTCACTGCCGAGCCGCCTGGCCCATTAGGCAATATAGACACATGCTACAATCCTCCAGTGGGCGCCAAAAAATGTACAATTGAAAATTTAATATAATTGTGTGAAAGCCACTCAGCATTCACGCAATGCCGCTACGCCACCGTGAAGTCGGATGGATATTTTCAAGTTTTGGGGAAAACACAAAATACTGATTCGGAGTTCTCAGAGAAGGACTGGACCTTGCCATCAAAGCTAAATTGAAGAGCCCTCAAATCATGCGCAGTTTGGTTTCCTGCTTTTTTGCCTGGTCTGATACTTGAGAAATAAGATCCATTGACTTTCATGATTTCATCATGTTTGACCAATCATTCAACCAATCAAAAATGTTGACTTAAGCAAAAAGTAAAATGGACTACGTCACCCTCTTGACATAGGCCATCATCCTAAAGGGCATAAAGAGCATGATCCTTTCAATTAAGGATTTAGGTGATTTTACCAGAGATGGCCAGCATTATCAAGAGATGATTTAGGCCAAAAATCCATTTTCGTCAAAAAAATTACTTCGGCCATTATTTTAATAGGGTGATGATGTAACATTATGCCTATTCTGTGCACGGTGGCATGGCTCAGGTCGGAGAACGGTCGCCTCCCAACCTGATGGTTGCTGGTTTGATCCTCATTTGGTGAATAGATTTAAACATTTCATTTCAGCTTCAGCATTCACATGCAATTTTTACTGAAATTGCTTAATCTAGTTACTATTAATATTTCTTCCCTTATTTACAGGATTTTTATTTTGAGAGTATTAATAGCAGGGGTCTCAAACATAATTTACCCGGGGGCTGCTGGAGGTAGAGTCTGAGTGAGGCTGGGCCGCATCAAGTATTGGGAGTAGGGCTGGGAATCTCAGGGTACCTCATGATACGACACGCGATACATAGCTCACAATAACAATAATATCTTGATACAGTAATAGGGTGAATCAAGTAAATAAATAATTTCACAGTTTATATTTTGCTGCATTCAGCTGGGATAGGCTCCAGCTTACCCGTGACTCTAATGAAGACAAGCCGTATAGAAAATGGGTGGAATTCGTTACCACATTTTGTAAGTGACTCACTCACTCTTAGTTCAGTGTAGGCTTATGTGTGCATCCTACGAGTAACATTGGCTAGTCGCATTACAGTAATCTTTGAAGACAAGTCGCAGGCCGCAAAATGTGACTAGGCGGACCGCAAATGGCCCACGGGCGAAGACTTTGAGACACCTGACTTAGACCTTGCGGGCCGCATTTACCGTAGTCTTTCCTGTCAAGTCGCGGGCCGCAAAATGTGACTTGGTGGGCTGCAAATGGCCCACGGGCCGCGTGTTTGAGACCCCTGACTTATCGTACTGTATATTTCAGATTTTTTTTTTATTTGTAATATATATTTCATGTAAATTGGATGACACATTATTTTACAAAGTAAAACGGTAAAAACAATGGCATTACTGTAAATTTTTTTTGCAAGATATATAAATCGCCGATAGACGGGGGTGCCATAAAAAATTTCCCTGAGGGTGCCACTTGGGGCCACTTTATGTGTTAACTTGCCTCAAATACTTTTCACTGATTTTTCTTTCAGCATCTTAGAGGAAACAGGCATGTACGCTCAGAGACACAAGCGGGTGGGCACGCTGTCGGGTGGCATGAAGCGCAAGTTGTCCATCTCCATCGCCTTCATCGGCGACTCTCGCTTGGTGGTGCTGGACGAACCCACCACAGGCGTTGATCCATGCTCAAGGCGGAGTATCTGGGACATTGTTATCCAAAATAAAAAGCGTGAGTCTATGCTTGTTGCATCTTTCTTTTGGTAGCAATGTCAGAAAGCATGTGCCAACTTATCCAGCTTATACCCTCTATGACTACCAAAAGTCAAAGTCAAGAGTGAATCCACTTGCTGGGTATTAAAAGTTTTAGAGAGTAGAGGGGGTGATGGAAACTTTTTGTGTTGTTTCCTGTTGTTTCCTGAATTGTGTTATTTTATTCAGGCCGTGACTTTATTTACGGCAGAGATACAGTTAGTCGGGATTACTGGGAGCGAGAGATACAAAGAGCGAGCAGTGTTTGCTCCAGGGTGTTTAGGAGGATGCGTACACAAATAATGCTGGGTTTTTGTGTGTGTTGTTTCAGGGCATACTATAATTATGTCCACCCACCACCTGGATGAAGCTGAAGTGCTGAGTGACCGCATAGCCTTCCTAGAGAGAGGAGGGTTAAAATGCTGTGGTTCGCCTTTCTATCTGAAAAAGAAGCTGGGCCAAGGCTACAAACTCACTCTCACCAAAAAGGTAATTTTACTCACTTAGTGATAACATGGACACAAATATGTTTCTCAATTAAGTGTGGTGCTTACCTTCACTAATAAATTTGAGGTCTACCTGTTCGGTAGTGAAAGTCAGGAATCTTTTCTTTGTGTAATGCATTTAAAAATCGAACACAAATGGTTACGAAAAGCTTAGTATTCGCCGCAGGATCGGAGATCCAGACACGCACGGCACTTCCACAAGCCCGGGTAGTGTGCATTACCACCGTAGCGAAAGGCGAGCTGTGGAAGCATGCAGAACACCTCCACAAGTGTGTGTACGGGAGCCATGATAGCGATAGTGCGAAGAAGACAGAGGTTGGAGACACTCTTCCTTTGTTTGGTAACACTTCGCCTTCCCGGTGAAATATGTAAACCAGGGGTGTCTGGCTTGTTTATTTTTTATGGGCCCGTGGCACATTGTAGAAATAAAGTAAACAAAGACAAAACAGCAAAACTTGGAAAAATAGAGCAAAAAGGAACAAAAAAAATCTTCTAACTGCTACTAACAGTGATACTACTAATAACACAAAGATTTTACTTTCAATTTACGTATAGCCTTTTTTAGACTTTTTTTAAAAATGCGTGCACATTCGTCATGGATATTTTAAGCAAATAAGACAATGACCAAAGATCCCGACCCCCAAACCTTAAAACTAATGTCGAGCTAATGCATCAAATAAAATAATATTCTAATAAAAACAATAAAAAAATATTTGTATAATATCATTTGTAAAATAATATAAAACATATAATAAATATATTATTATATGTTAACTTGCCTTGCCTTGCCTTACCAGCATTATAGTCGGCAATTCGCTTCTTTCTTGGCAATTTGGCTAAGCAAAAAAAAAAATCTCACACAATGTTTAAAAAAAAAAAAAAATCTGAATTACTTGCACTACTAACAAACTTTTGTTTATTTCTTAACCATTTCAGATGAAGACACCTGAGTCTGAGTGCTTTGACGATGCTGGAGTGAAGGCCTTTATCCAAGCGCATGTACCTGACGCACGACTGAAAGAAGCTCATGGCAGTGACCAGGTCTACAACCTGCCCCCGTTCACGTCCTCAAACGCATCCTCATACCGCTCTCTTCTGATCGCGCTGGATGCCAACCTTGACGACTTACAACTGGGAGGCTACGGCATCTCTGACACCACCCTTGAAGAGGTATGCTCCTGTAAAATGGGTTCTCCGAATGTGGAAGTATCTACAGTATACCTGTATTCTTGATATTACTGATGGACGAGCGTAGTCACCGACCATGAAATTACACCGACTACCTCACAGGGTGTTGACGTGTGTTTTTTTTTTTAATTATCCCTGTAGGTGTTCCTCCAATTGACTGACGGAAACGAGCAAAAAGGCGTGCCTGAGGACAGACCCTTTTCTATTTCACAGACGGTGTCAGACACTGAATCTATTAATAGCTTCCCTGCAGATCCAAGTGAAAGCATCCCCAGTTCTAGTGACAAAATTAGTAAGTTTCATCATTCTCACATTCTGGTTTGTGCTGACTATACTTATAAATTAATGTATATATTCCATATATATGTAGATTAACATTTATGTATTTCATTTGTATGTTCTATCAAATTTATCTAAATATATAAACATATGAATTGTGTTTTTAAGTAATTTATGTGAGTGCATGGTCACCATAAATCGTCATTAACTGAGGACTTCCTGCATATATTTTTTTATTATGACCTTAACTATGTAACATAATGCCCTGCTAAATCCCCTACCATGACAATAACAATGTCATATCTTGATAGATGGATGCATATGTTATTTGTTCAGTGTTGTCTTGCTGTTTTTCACCATGTTCTCCAGAGCTGACCACTTCTTCCAAAGCACAAGGTATGGGCTTGGCATGGCAGCAGATCAAAGCCATACTGATCAAGAGGTTCCACCATAGCCGCAGAGACTACAAGGGCCTGATCTCCCAGATCCTACTTCCTGTTTTGTTTGTGGTGTTCGCCATGGGCCTGGGATCCATCAACAATGACCTAAGGCACTACCCGAAGCTGGAGCTTAGCCCTGCACTCTACAACATCAAACCAAGCTACTCTTTTTTCAGGTCAGTCTTCGTGAAGCATGGAACAAATGATAGTAGTGACTGGGGCGGTGCACAGAGCTTCTCAATATCCTTGTAAATGATGTCAAAGCACTTGGACAAGTCATCATGGTTTGTGTGAAATCCTTGAGTTTCTGTTATTGGACGTCCGAGAGGCACAAAAAAAATCATTAAGTCATTAAAGTACAACCCGCAACAAGGCTATTTGCTTGTGATGAAATATTAATGAAGGGTTGATGCATCTTGTTGCTAAAACTGGCCCAGCCAATGTGTCCCTGAATCACTTGTTGGGTATCACAAAGTTGAGGTTTGTTGAAGGGCAGACAAGCCCTAAGGGGACTCGAAGATGAAGAATGCGATGTGCATGGATGCAATACACGATCAAAGTGAATACCATTAAAACTGTCGGGGGAGGTGGCGTGATGTCTTCGCCCTGAGAAGTGCTGCTGTTTGATCAGAGGGATATGTACCGAGGAAAATACTGAGGTGCCATTCAGCATCAAGTACATACAAGTCCTCAACGGTTTCTTTTCCCAGTCTGAAGGTTGATTCCCAAGATTTTGTGTACAGTGGTACCTTGTTTCTTGTTATTATTGGTACCAATAGGTTGACAAAAACAGAAGCGATTACGGTAGCCAGGAAGTACAAAATACTAACAAGGTGGGAAAAACTATTATTTCAGAAAACAAATTAACAAAAGTCAAGCTGAGTTAACATTTTAGAAAATACATGAGCAGAACCAAGACAGAACAAATACAATCACATGCCAGAAAGGGAGTATGCCCAAGTCCAGAGTGACGGGAATGGAGTCCAGTAACAGTGCCATCCATCCATTCATTTTCTTATCTGGGTCCGCGTCGTGGAAGAAGCAGACTCAATAGGGAAGCCCACACTTACCGGTCTCCGGCCACCTCTTCCAGCTCCACCAGGAGGACACAAAGGTGTTCCCAGGTCTGCTGTGAGACGTAATCCCTTCAGCATGTCCTAGGTCTACTCTGAGAGCTCCTCCCAGCTGGGCATGCCCGGAACACCACCGTCCAGGCGGCATCCGCATTAGATTCCCGTGCCACCTCAACCGGCTCCTCTCAATGTGAAGGAGCAATGGCTTTACTCTGAGGCCATCCGGGTGACTGAGTCCAGCCACCCTACAGAGGAAACTCATTTCGGTTGCTTGTATCCGTGATCTTGCTCTTTTGGTCACTACCCAAAGCCCATGACCATAGGTGAGGGTAGGAACGTAGATCGACCGGTAAATCGAGAGCTTTTAGAGAACTCCTATACTTGGGGTGAAACGTCACTCCCAACCCGAAGGGTACAATCCAGCCTTTTCCGGCTGAGATTCATGACCTCAGATTCGAAGCACTGTAACGATGCTTTAGATGAGCTCTAAAAGTGTGAGTGTGCATGGTCTGTTGCATAAAGACATAACATAGTTGAAAACAAGGTGATCAAACCGGGACAGAATGAATGTAGCAGAGGTTAAAAGCGCTTCTAACATATCTATGTGCCTTCTTACACCAAATCAGTCTGCGTTAATACATTCTTGCAGGTGTCCTTCATCGTTTCGTCCCCACCGGGGGACAGAAATGTTTTTGCGCCCCCCCAATGTTAAATACTATTGAGAAACTGATAATATCTATTTATTTATTTTTCAGACAACGCAAAACTGAAACCATCCATCTTCTATACCGCTTATCCTCACTAGGGTCGCGGGTATGCTGGAGCCTATCCCAGCTTACTTCAAGCGAGAGGCGGGGTACACCCTGGACTGGTAGCCAGTCAATCACAGGAAACTGAAACCAGAAAAATGCAGAAAAATGGAGAGCAGTGAATCATAAATGCGTATTCAAGTCAAATTGCATGCAGAGTACGACAAATTCATACATGATCGCAAGACTGAACTAATATTAAAAGTCCTCCCTGCCTCTCACGCCCCCACCCACCCCCCCGACAGTTCACCGTCCTACTATTTGAGAAGCGCTGCGCTACGCTATAGTTCATGGGGTTGTCATATCCCATGACTTTACTGTTATTTTTTTTCGTTTAATTTAATTGAATCATGTCTTTAATTAAACCAGCATTCATGGCACTAGAATTTGTTATTTTTAATCATATATGATTTAAAGTGACTGATTTATTGTATTCTTTCTGTCATGGGCTTCCACAGCAAGCATAATGAAAGGTCCAGTCCGCTGGTGGACAAGATGATGTCATACCCAGGGATGGACAACAGCTGCCTTGATGAGTCTGGCAATCCGTATGTAAACACTTCTCAAACAATTTTTAGCCATTTCTGGCGTTTACACGTTGTATTGATATATTCCACCATTTTCTCGATCTATTTAACAGTCGTTTTCCATTTCTCTCATTCTCATTCATCTCATGTCTCCACTTTCACCTTGTTTCATTTTACTAGTCGGCTTCCTTCCAATTCTAGCAGCTCTCTCTGTTCTCTCACGTCGCTCTTCTCATTTTTCCCGCTGTTTGGCTCCATGTGTATGCGAGTGAAAGCCTCCAGCAGAGCCCTGCATCTCCAAAGCATCATTTGTATTCCATAAACACCTCACGTTTATTGCGGAGTTTTTCCCTTTACTGTCATTGAATCACTGTTGAGAGTCACGAAGTAGACCTGGGAGACATTTTAAAGCTCCCCGGCCTCCCAGAAGGAGAGTAAAAGATCCGACGGCGCAATGGAGATTGAATGTTTTCCCTTCAAATTACAAGAGAGATGGTGTGCTGCAGACCTTCACACACTTATAAATATATGTCCATTCTTGTCCTTTCCTGTGCTTATCAGCCCAACGTATATCCACATAGTGTCTGCGTAAAACACAATGACATGCATATTGTAAGACTTTAAAAGATTGTTTAAGAGTCCTGGGATTGGCATTGACATTGTGAGCCCGGAATATTTAAAGTCACTGCATTCTAATTGTCAAGGGAAAATTTGCTGCTAGCTCAAAGACAGATGAGAGACAAGACAAGTTCTTTGAGAATAATGAGAGTTACAGTTGAATAAAACATTCATGCAAGGAATGAATCAATGCAACCTGAACAGATGGCTTCAAGAGAAAATGTCTAAACCACATACTGTATGCGAGAAGAGCGGAGATCTCTTCCTCCTGTGAGGGATGGAGATGATGAAGGACAGACTCACATGCCCAGACACCCAAGGCTATTTGAATCAGGAGTCGAGCATATGGAGGACGTCTACACGAAGGACTCGGTTAAAACATAGCATCATATGCTGGCATCTGAAGAAAGCTAAGGACATCATAGGACAGAACATGAGGAAAGCTCCTAATAATGAATCATTTTATAACTGCAAATATAACATATTTTTTTTAAAACTAATGCAAATGCAAATTTTTATATTTTTTACCAAACTTTCGTGACCTACCAGTGGCAACTATGCATTCATGTCAGGTGAGCACAGTGCTCCAGGTGGTGTTTTTTCTTTTTCAGGGTGATTTTATATTTTATACATAGCACATGTTAGGAATGGAATATTTTCCACTCTGTTTTGGATAAAAAACTGTTTCCGCTTGTCCACCACAGAGACATGAGGCACGACTACAAGGCCTTTAACTTGGAACATGCACACCGTGTTCTCGTTTTAATTATCACACACACACACACACACATTTGCACAGTTTATCATGAGTCACCTTCCGGTCTCCTGGCTGAGACACACAGCTGCCTAGCCAATACTGGCTGAAACCAGATCAGACCAATAACCAAAAAGCAGTCATTCCTGATGATTGGGACCACCTCCACAGAAGGCTTATGAGGAAGAGAAACCGTTCTCACCAGCGCTGGCATTACATTTGCTTGTATTCACCCCAAATAGAATAAGTTGTTAAATTTACTTTTTGACTCAGATGGTTATTATATATAAGATAATAATATATGGTATCATATATTTTATATCACAGTTGGAAGAATTAAAGAACTTGGAGCAGAGTCTGGCAGAGCAAAAGGGGACAGTGGCTGACTTTCAGACGTTTGCGGAGGTAGATAAGGTCGATGGATAAGATTGATTTCATATGTGAGGATTAGCCGTTCGCCGATTCCCCCAAAATTAAAGAAATAATTGCATGCTTAATTCCATCCATCCATCTTCTATGCCGCTTATCCTCACTAGGGGTGCAGGGTTATGCTGGAGCCTATCCCAGCTGACTTTGAGCGAGAGGCGGGGTACACCCTGGACTGGTCGCCAGTCAAATGTAGGGCACATATAGACAAACAACCAGTCACACTTATGGACAATTTAATCATGTTTTTGGAATGTGGGAGGAAACCAGAGTATCCGGAGAAAACCCATGCATGCACGGGGAGGACATGCAAACTCCACACAGAAGATGCCCAAACGGAGATTCGAACCCAGACCTTGCCGATCTCCTGACCGTGTGGCCATCATTGCATGCTTCATTTGTATATTAAAAAAAAACATTACAACAGACAGTAAAATAGATTACTGTAGTATTCTTAATATGTCACCAACTTAAGTGTTTTTTTCATACTGTATAAAAATGCAACTGTGATCTGCATACGTACATGCCTGGATGTGAAAGCGCTAAACACAAATTTAGATCAAATTATTGCCCAAGAACCCATACAAAGACAGCCAGATTTAGAGTGTTTGCAGCTGCATTACTTTACAAGTGGTTTGCTCTCGACTTTCATTCCGCCTCTTTGGATGTCGACAGGCTTTTAGCATTGACTCCATCATATCAACTTATGTCAAGTTGTGTTCTGGGCTGTGACTGCATTTCACTGAGCCACCAGTTCACTGAATGCTTTTCTTTCAAGGGTTTGCATGAGACAAACCAGCAGCTGGGAGTCCAGAGGGAATAGCTCAGAAGAGTTTAGTGACTGCAAATGTACCCTACAAGAACAGGTGAGGGACAGCATGAATGTAACTGTGTTACATTTGTGTATTTCTGTACCATTTTAAAAAAATATATTTGTTTTGTTATAAAATATAATGCAGGTTTGCCATGGGGAAAAATTCAATCCACCCAGTCGGCAGACCCCCTCTTCTCAGATTGTTTACAATCTAAGTGGAATCAATGTGGAGAATTACCTGGTGGTCACGGCCAATGACTTCATTAGGAACAGGTAAGGGCTTGAAGAAGTCATAGTTAGAATTCAGCACAGATCTCAATGATAGCGGCCAATTGCTTTAAGAGTCTCTCTCTCTCTCTGCAAGTGGCTGAATGGGAAGATGTTTGCTTCGGTTCAAAATACACAGGAACCTCGTTTTGTCATTAATCCGGTCCACAAGGACAAAAACTGAAATGTACGAAAACCAAATAAATTGTTCCCATAAAAAACGGTGTAAATTCAATTAATCCATTCCAGACAACCAACTATATTAACAAAAAACATATTTTATGTAAAATGGATTCATAACCATTTAACATGACTTTTACCTATGTTGAAGGCTAGCAAACACATGGAGATGAGTAGAGGGAATATGAGGGAGGGGCCACTCAGAAACTATCGTATATTACAAACAAACAAATGCACAGATTCCTCCAACGCAGTGCGCACCTCATCGACGCGCCATGCAGTGCTCGAAAGGAGAGATGAAGGAGACAGATACAGAGTTGTTCATTGTTCTGTGTGTGTTCCATGAACAAGTAAACCACCCACACACACATAATAAAATATTATTAAAAGACTCCCTGGCCGAAATCTGTCTGTCTAACCACTATCCATTCTTTACAGAGACTGAGTCACCAACACATGGATGCTTTGTTTGCGCACTTGACTAGTTTGTTAGTGACATTATTTGGCCATACAAAAACCGAGACATATTTGTGGCAATAATTTTAGTCAAAAGCTGGGGCGTACAAAACCCGAGGTTCCGCTGTAGTTGGAAAAGAAAATTAACTGCACAGAAAAGTGTTCCTGGTTAAATGTGACTGGTTGTGTCTCAGGTACGGTGGGTTTGAATTTGGAATGAAGCTCCCATCTGACCTACAAATGGATCTTATAGCAAAGTCCACAAACGCCACTTTATCAAAGGTATGACTTGTAATTATAACTAATATAATATATAAAGAAATAATGGTGGAAAGGTCACATATGAATATAGCTGAAGGCATGTGATTATATGTGTTTGTTTGTGTTGTTGTGTGTTTTTGCTCGAGTGTAGGTTTGGTTCAACCCCGAGGGCCACCACACCATGCCAGCATATTTAAACAGCCTCAACAATTTCATCCTACGCTCCAACCTTCCAGCAGACAAGGAGCCACAGAAATATGGTCAGCTATGAAGTCATTGTGAATACTGGGACAGTGGTGCCTCGGTTTTTATAATTAAGTTGTTGCAAAAGGTCTGACGAAAGCCATAACGTTGAAAACCAAAGCAGTTTTTCCAATAGGAAATAATGTAACTCAAGTAACTCATTCCAGACACTCAAAAATGTTAACCAAAGTTTTTGGCGAAGCTAGCGAGGAGCGGAGGGGCAAGATGGGACGTCATCTTTGTACTTCAATCAATGGCTTCTTTATCAAATTGCTGGCACTCCCAACTGTTTTGGTCCCATGGCGGGTTATTTAGTAGCCGTACTCAATAAAAAATGTACGGACGTTGAGTCAGCAGTGCGTAGGATGCTTTGTTTGGGCACTCAGTTCCGCGTAATGATACAGTACAGGTCAAACTGACTAGTTTGTTCTGAGCAATATTGTACAATAACTGGGCTTGTGCACAAAAATCGGGGCAACATTTTGCCGAAAACTGAATCATACAAAAAAAGAGGCATTGGAAAACCGAGGTTTGACTGTATATCACATGCAAGTTGGATGAATGCTGAACTTCCTGATTATCTTATCAGGGTCTCTATTAAAAATGTAAATTTATTTCTCGAAACTTTTACCTGATAGTTTTCATGTAGTGAAATTTTATGCACCTTGACGACAGTAATATTTCACTTCATATTTCACCGCTCAGGCACGGTGGTCTAGTGGTTAGCATGTTGGCCACACAGTCACAGTCTGGAGAAAGTTTGGAGAAGATCTGTGTTTGATTCTCCTTGTGTGGACTTTGCATGTTCTCCCCGTGCGTAGGTTTTCCCCGCGTACTCCGTTTTCCTCCCACATTCCAAAAACATGCATGTTAGGTTAATTGGTGACTCTTAATTGTCCATAGGTATGAATGTGAGTGTGAATGGTTGTTTGTCTATATGTGCCCTGCGATTGGCTGGCGACCAGTCCAGGGTGTACCCCGCCTGTCGCACGAAGTCAGCTGGGATTGGCTCCAGCATGCCCCCGTGACTCTTATGAGGAGAAGCGGCATAGAAAATGGATGGATGGTTGCTCAGGTTAACTAACCCCTTGGCCCTAACCATAACCCTTAGAATTAAGGATGCATGGTGTTAACACTGAATTTTCTATCTGCTACACCGCAAGGATTTATCCATTTATAATCCACAAACCTCCTACTCACATTTTAATACAATTATACAATACTTGCATGCACACATTCAGCCTTTGAATTTGATATTTGCCTTAATGCTGAATCTGGTGAATCCAGGGAGATTATTTATCACAGTTATGATCTTTCATCTGCGGTCTTGTTAATCCTCACCCTTATGTAATAGACTTCCCACTCGAGGTTAGAACCTGCCCACGGATGTGTCATCACACTCCTGTTCACCTAAAACACTTTGCAATTGAGAGACTATACCGCCTATTTGGCCAGCTCAACCGTTTATGGGACATTTGTGGCAAACAGACATTTTTATTTACGGCTACGAGAGCAGATAACAGTTTACCACATGGTATTGGACAATTCACTACAGTACAAAAGAGTGGAAACGTATCAAACAGCTGTATTTTAACACCAAATCTCCATATTTGTATTCACACATTACAGTAATTAAAATAGACTGATAATCATACGTGTGTGTTCAGTTAATCAGTGGCTGATGCTGCGACTACAGACTCCAAGCTCAACATAATTAGAGTCCAATTAGCAACGCCACTGTCTAAAATACCACATTCCTCGAGCCACACAGGTATTATACCATGATAGTTGCACATTACTTACAGACACATATTCTCCAAGGCAGAAATGTATTAGAAAGTAACAAAAAGCATCCTGTGTGCTTTGTATCAATTATATTGTATCAGTCAATTTTTGTGCCTAACTGCGTCACAAGCTCAACTCAATGAATTATTGCGGCTTATAGGCATTGCCAAAAAAAACACCCACCACCCCACTTGAACTTAACGGCAGCACGTGTTAAATTACATATACACTGTATGTATTTTGATATATAAAGTCGCTGGGCCAGCCAAACTGTGAAAAAGGTGCGACATATAGTCCGGAAAATACTGTACTGTAAATAAAATGTGATGTGAGAATACAATCTATGTGAGATCCTTATTTATGTATAGCTTCTTGTTTTTGCTTTACATCATCTTTCTGTAGTTATTTATCTCTTTTTTTTGTTTGCTTGTCACAGCCATTTCAGTGTCCAGTCATCCCTACTTTGGCCGGGCAGAAGAGAAGGACTCCATGTAAGTCAAGTCTTTTTTATTGTTACACTAGCAAGAGGTCCTAAATTGCTATGTAATTCTTGCTTCACCTTCACTCAAGAAAGGACTTGATGCCCTTTTATTCAGGGCATCGCCATTGCTTAAGTGAGGACAGGAGGAGACTGCATTTTACCCACATTTGATTTTCTAAATGCCGTTCCCAGAGCTTGCACTATTGATCAAAGCTCCAAGATAATGATGTTTGGCCTGCAGGTGGTGCAGCAACTGAATGGTTTGGCTTGGATATCTAGTTACGTGTTTCACATCTGTGTGCGTGTTCCAATGGACCAAATCAAATAAATGATTCAGCGAGTGGATTGAGCTGCTGCAATGGCATCACAAAGCTCTATCCTCTTCAGAGCCTTATTAGCTCAAACTAGCTCATCTGCCATTTCTGGGTTTCCTGATCTTCGTTTTCAAGTATTTTTGAATCAATGCATTGCTTTTTTTGTAGTTGGTAGTCTGGCAAGCAACTGCAGGCTGGGCGCCCAATTACTCCTTCGCCGATGCTTACCTTATTGATGTATTGATTCGACCTCAGCCATTTTCAAGATACTACAGGCTTATTACACTGAGATGTCTTGATTGCTGCAATGTGGTAGCCCATGGGATAAGATCTGAAGCTCCAGCTAAAGCTTGGCCATGCTGATAACAAGATGATCAGTAGCTGTTGGCTACCTACTGCAGTTACTGCTTCCTTAAAACGCCCACCACATGTCTTTCCCCCTCCTTCCCACTTGGTCAGTCTGACAGCTTCATCTTTATCCTCTTTGAGCTGCGGGCCGCTGATTAGAGTGGTTGCTTTGACCCGGCCAACTAAGAGATGTTGGATGAGATTGTTGCAGAGAAGCAAGTAGCAGCATCAGAGTCGAAGAGAGAGTGCATTTCCTGGGGATTTTTGAGTGGTGTTGTCGTACTCCGCAGCCCTATACTGGTACTGTAAAGCATCATCTGTCCAAACATTTCAAAGCTATTCAGGTTACCAAAGCACAAAAAGGTGCTTTTTTTGTGTTCAAAATAACTTGAAACGTTCTGAATGTATTTGGATGAAATTTTCAGGAATTGCCGGAAACTGTATATGGAAGAACTGATGACATTTTGGGGGTGATCCGGATCACCGTCTGGATCCAGGAATTCTTTTCAAGGATTCTTTAACATTCAAGACAGGACCATTTTTGGCATGTGTGCATATAACTCCACTAAAAATGGTCAGAGCAGTTGGAAGAAAAAAATACAGGACGACTTTCCAACAGGTTCTACAAATATCAAACACTGATCCAGATAATGGGATAATTCCGTATACAATGACCCAGAATATGAACAAATAGGGGACCTTTGGAATTTTCCTCATAGGAAGATAACAACAAAGCTATAAATGCAGCAAACACCATTATATATAGCCAAGACACTGTGGAATCTGGAGTGTGCCAACAGATTTGTTGTATCTTCAAAAGCTACGGAGCTAGATCCACAAGAAAACCACCGTTACGGAAAATGCAATTTTTGTGAATAACTACTGAACTATTAGTGATATCATTATCAACTGCTAATGGTATGGAATCTAAATATGTAGATAAAATTAATGTAGGACTAATATTTATGGTGTAAATCACAATATGGGGGGAACTATGGCACTTGGCGAAGGTCTGCACCCTCCGAGTGCTTTTCTAGTGAATGAGTGAAGCCGCGAAAGTCAAAGTGCAAAGTGGTGAGAGGGTAACTGTACATAGCTAGATACACAACTAACGTTAGCAGCGTGTCGTCCCTGCCCCTCTTGCTAGAGGAGAACGCTGCCGAAGCTGTGACTATGACTTGAAAAATGCTTTTTTACATAACAATTCTTGAACATTTTCAATCAAATCTTAATAAATAACAATTGCGATTTGGACGTGAATTGATGTTTTTTTCCGGCACCTGTAGTAGTAGTTGCCCAATGTGTGTTTACTTACCTGTTACATGTTGTGCTGTCATTTTTGTGTTAGCACCGAGATTGTAGGTGTTCCGTCTAGTGAGCCCCCTCTGTCCCAGCTCACTGCGAGTTTGGTGTTGGTTGTCGTGTTGCTTCAGAGTTATCCATTTTTGTTTTGCAGCATCCACGGAATGCTCCAGATCCTCGTGGCCGTTTGCGTGCTCACAGGATATTCCATCACCACGGCCAGCTTCGCCGTCTACGTCGTCACCGAGCACCACAACGGCTCCAAGAGGATGCAGCACATCGCTGGCATCAGTGAGCCCTTTTACTGGGCCATCAATTTCCTTTACGACATGGTAACACTTAATTGTCCAGGCTATGGCTTGCTAAAATACCGCCTCATACATTTAATTACGAACTAATAACTGATATCATGAAATAATGAGGCATTAATTCAATATGACCACAGATGATCTACATGGTTCCTGTCACTTTGACCGTTGCCGTGGTCGCAGCCTTCCAGATTCCAGCATTCACAGAACGACTAAATTTGGCTGCTGTCGCTGTGCTTCTGGTGCTCTTTGGGTGAGCCATGCCTTTCAAAAAGCATGCAAACATTTTGTAGTCTTGAGCTATTGAGACTGAAAGAGTCCTTCTCTTTTCATTCATGCTGCAATCATTTATTTTAAAGGATACCCGAGGTCGACAATGTGATCAGTACCAGATAGCACTAAAGGCTGAACTATGCTACAGCATTGTCAGGCGTCTTGAACCTGTTATAGCTCTTTAGCCGGAGCTGAGCGAGGGAGTTGAAATTCTCTACCAAAACGCCAGGGGCAGTGCTTTTCTGACAGTGAGCAACCACAGTAATAGTAGTGAACAGTGGCGGGTGAAGTGACATCCAGGTAGTTGTTGGAGCTGGAACTGCCATATTTTCTGAAGTATAAGCTGCATCAGTCAAAAAATGTGTCATGAAGAGGGAAAGAAAACATAATTCACACTGGACTAGTCACATTTACCAGTATGATCAAGCTATCATTGGAGTGAGTTTTTTTTTAGGAGTGTCATGGCACCGCTCTTAAGGGAGGGGTCAATGTTTCCACCAACAAGGAAACAGACTAAAGTCACAGAAGCTTGAATAAGTATTTTTTTAAGCATAAGGAGACAATAAAAACTTGTTTAAAAAATATCAGAATGTTCTCAAAGAAGACGCTTTTAATACGTGATATGACGCCTGGACGCATCTCGGAGTGTAGAAAACAGCCGTGTTTTCACGTCATTTTTGTATTCACAGATGAACTGAAATAGACTGAAAATCATATGTGTGTATTTAGTTAGTCAGTGGCTGACGCAGCAGCTACAATCTCCAAGCTAGACATAATTATTGCCTTAATTAAACAACACTGCAGTCTAAAATACCACATTTCTCAATCCACACAGGTATCACACTTTAACTTAAAGGCAGAACATGTTAAATGATATACAGTACTATGTATATTTTGCCTCATGGTGGCCTAATGTTGGCTAAAGTCAGAAGATGGGGAAGATCTCGGTTCGAATCTCCATTTGGGCATCTCTGTCTGGAGTTTGCATGTTCCTCCCACAGTCCAAAAACATGCATGTTAGGTTAATTGGAGACTCTAAATTGTCCATAGGTATGAATGTGAGTGTGAATGGTTGTTTTTCTATATGTGCCCTGCGATTGCCCTGGCGATCAGTCCAGGGCGTACCCCGCCTCTCGCCCAAAGTCAGCTGGGATAGGCTGCAGTATACCTCCACATCCCTAATGAAAGATAAGCGGCATAGAAAATGGATGGATGGATGGATGGACTGTAAATATTACGATGAAATATAACTATAAAGAAAAAAATGTGACTTATAGTCCGGAAAATGCGGTCATCGATATTGTGCATGTTTCTCTGAATCCGCTCATATTTTCATATTTCGTAGTCATATAACTGCTCATATTTGCATATTTTCCCGCTGAGATGTTCTTCAAGTTTTATTTTGTTTTGGTTGTCTTTTGGCGCTCGTGGGAGGGAAAAAATGCAAATTTTTTTGGAGGTGCACGTCAAGCCCCACCGCAGGGTTTGGAGGGGAAGGAGCCAGGTGGCCATGGTAGCATATTTGTTTCACATATAACCGAGAAAGTGAATTAGTGAAAAAAATTGCACCACTGTTGAAAGTGTAGACTTTGCTGACAAGAACAAGAACCGAGGCAAAGTTTTAGCAGAAATTTTAATCCAAAATCGAACCATACAAAAACTCATTCAAAAGCCAAGGTTTGATTGAACATCTGAGCATTGATCTCATTTCAAAATTCCAAGGTTTCAAATTTGATGCGACAGCAACATTTGCTTTGAAGGTCAACTTTCATCCCCTTTTGACATAAACACATTTTTCTGCCAATAATTGGATCAATATGTTGTATACAAACTAAAGCCTGATCTGTCTTTGGGCGTATTTACATCATTTTAATTTTGCTATTTACTGTTCACCCCCTGTGTTTTGCTCTGCTGCCAAAGGGCCTTAGATCTCAGGAGGCAGAGTCAGCACAGTGCAAGTCATTTATCAGACAGATGTCTCCCTCCCAAGCAATGAATAATCACATTCCTCCATCTGGCAGCCAGCTCCCACCTGGTCTGGGTTGCAGCCGTCATGCTGCTGTTCTCTGCTGTGCCTTGGCACCCCTCCTGTGTCTACCAAGCATCTTTTTTGGGCATGGTTCCCAGATGCAGCGTTTCTGTCGAGCTCCATTTGTTTATGTCTGTCTCTTCATTTTCCTGTGCTACTTTTCTCCTTTTCATCTCTGTCTCCACCCCCATTTTTTCCTCTCACACGCTCTTTGTTTTGACCCAGACATCCCAATCAAATAAACAAGCAGATTATATGAGAGGGAAACAGAAAAGAAAAGGGTGTTACGCCACCAGGGAATAAAAGGAGAAGTGGTTTATCATCCTCTCTTTTAGTGTCATGGCTGAATGTTTACCCTCTTCATAGTATTTTCGCCTACATTAGTCAGTTATTCAACAGTTGCTCTGCTAGTTAAATGTAACCTTTCATTTTCAGTGTCCTTTTGGTCCATTCTTCAGGTTTGCCACCTTCCCCTGGATGTACCTCCTATCTGGTGTCTTCAAGGATGCAGAGATGGCCTTCATCATTTACGTGTGCATTAACCTTTTCATCAGCACCAATACCATCATGTCTAGCTCCATTCTTTACTTCCTTGGTCAGGTTTCAACGCAAAAATCCGAGGTCAGCATACATTACCTGAATGAGATGCCTTTTTAATTGCGGAATAGCTCTTGCAAGTTGCAGTTTTCTTACATTGTAATGCATGATTTGAAGACTCTATCCTGTACACAATAACAGGAAAGTGAATTCTATTCCTTATATGGCGGCTTCTATCCTAATTGCCTCCACTGGTCTCGCTCTTCTTCTGGCAGAGCATAAAGGATACTTTCAGGATCCTGAGCCAAGTGTTCTTAATCTTCCCTCAATTCAACTTTGGAAATGGACTGATGCGGCTGGCTAGAATGAACATCGAGGTCCAGCTCCTGATTGGCTATGGCATTGACGCCTATAAGAACCCGTTCTCTATGGATGGTCTGGGCTGGATGATCATCTCCTCCATCACCCAAGGCGTGGTCTTATTCACATTGCGCCTCTTGCTTAACAGGTTCCTCATACGCAAAGTCAGGTGAGATGAATATACTGTATGGAACAAAATGCAGTGGTTCCCCACACTCATGACTTCAGCGTTATAAATTAGTCATTTTTCTTGCAGAAAACACATCTAATTCACTTTAAGTCGCTAAAAATGCATAAATACATGATAATACAGTATAACACAGCACAAAACATTTTTTCGTTTATGCTTCTCTGGAAATGTTTTTTCGTCACTCGTCGAGATTTTGCACTTTGTTCGCCGGTCCTTGAATGCGCCTTAGTTGCTGTAGACGCATAAGTGAAATATATAACAATCTGGCCTCAAAACTTGCAGAAACGTGAACACGAATAAAGCTCTTGTAACACTAAGCACAAATCAGCACGAATCAAGCAGAACCAGCCGGAATGAAAAGGTTTCAAAATTTGCACCACATTCAGGAGAGGATTTGAAATTTGTAAGAATGTCGTTTGAATACTTTTAAATTACGTTTCAAACCAATTTTGAATCATTCGTGCATATTCGACTCGCATGTCGTTGGAACACAGTAAGAATATTAAGAATACTGTTGGAATGCAGTCAGAATATTTAGAAGTCTGGTCGGAAGGTGCAGCATCATCAGGAAGAGGAACTGGCTCTTCAGGGGCTTCTAGGGTTCCAGCACCTCTGTGCCGTCCACGCCGGCGGCCGGTGGTGGAGTTAAGCTTGGCTCCTTTTTTCCCTTGGCGGCATGATGTGATGTGCTGGCAGCCGGTGGTGGAGTTAAGCTTGGCTCCTTTTTTCCTTGGTGGCATGACGTGATGTGCTTGGGTGGAGCTAACCTTGGCTCCTTTTTTCCTTGGCGTATGAAGTGATATAAATAAAGCGATGCTTCATAGTGATGTTTCAGTGGCAGCTTTTTCCGTATGCGATCAGAATGTTTGGAATGCTGTTGGAATACCGTAAGAATATTTTGAATGCAGTCAGAGTGCAGTCCTTCATACTAGCTCGTGGCTTCGATTCATCTGTTTTATCGATCATCGTTATCATTCATTAGTGGTTAGTACCTAAACATTTTATACTTTAAAATGCATTTAATAAGTATGTGAGGCAGATTTAGGGCTTAAACGTAGATTGTGCATTTAGTTTGTTAGCTTCCGTCGCTAGTGAACTATGGCAATTGAAAAGAGAAAGGGAGGAGAGCTGAATCTAATCTAATCTTCCAATAGCACTTTTATTGCAAATGTAGATCCTTAATTGGGGGAGAACAACAACATTGTTGAGATAGGCCATGCTCCTGAACAGGATAAGCCATACATGAATGGATGGATGCATGGTGCTGATGTCAGTGTCTAGGCTCAAGTGTTAACCTGTGGCACATACGGCTTTGTTTTCAACATATTTTTTTGCAGGCATCTAATTTTGGGCAGAAAAAATGTACCCCGGGTGTTTGAGGACGAGGACGAGGACGTAGCGGCTGAGCGCTTGCGAGTGTTTAGTGGAGCAGCAGATTCGGACATCCTGCAGGTCAACCAGCTCACTAAGATCTATCAACACCTCAACAAGAAGGTCTATGCAGTCAAGAGGCTCTCTGTGGGAATTCCTGCTGGAGAGGTAAGCTTGGCAGGGGTTATTCAAAAGGGGGACGGCTTTAGCCAAACTCTGCAAGTAAACTCAAGGAATCAATCACTGGCCTGATCTCAACTATGTTACTCAGTGTGGGTGTATATTGAGCGTTGTGTCACAGCACAGCATGGTGGTCAGATGTTTCAAGTTTCAATTATTCATCTTTTTCCAAAGTGCTTCGGTCTGCTGGGAGTGAACGGGGCGGGAAAAACAACCACTTTCAAGATGCTTACCGGAGATGTTAGCCCCACTGATGGCACTGCGCAGATCAGGGACTGGGATGGGTAAGATACTCATTCATTATTTTTTAGTTTCTAAAAGCACAGCAAAGCAAGCGAGATGAGAGCATATGGCACTCGTGAAAATGTGCTGACTCGCATCATCGCTGAGCTACAGGAAAGGTGTTGCTTTATTGTTGGAAGCGATTCAACCTGTTTTAAATATAATATATTTGACTCGCAGTGGTGTCCAATGTGCGGCGCGGGGGCCATTTGTGGCCCTTGGCTGTTTTTTTATTGTGGCGCACCACATTCTAAAAATATAATGTAACAAAAACTCAATAAAACAAAAAAAAGCAGCAAAATGGAAAGATCAGATGTAATTTTATGAAAATGTTAAGAGAAAAAAGGTGTACTCTAACGTGAAGTCATAATTTTATGAGAATAACGTTGAAAGTTAAAATATGGAAGAAAGAGGTTATTTTTTAAAGTTGCGATATTTTGAAAAAAAACAACAGTTTTTTGAAAATTACGTTGGGAATAAAGTTGAAGTTGTTGGAAAACTTCTAAATAAAACAGCAGAAATTTAATTTTATGACAATAAAGTCACAATATTAAGAGATAAAAGTCCTTTTTTAATGAGAATAAAATCAGAACATTAAGAGGAAAGATAATGTCATTTTAGTAGTATAGAGTTGAAATATTAAAGAAAAAAATATTTTATAAAGTCATAATATATGAGAAACAAACAAAATATGTTGGGAGAAATAATATTATGGAAATAAAGTCAAAATACAGTATTATGGGAATAAAGTCATAATTACGAGAAGAAAATTTACAAAAAGAGAGTTGAAATTAAATAATAAAAACAGCAACAGAAATGGAAGAAAAACAGCTGTAATTTTATGAGAATAAAGGCAAAATATTAACAGAAAAAAAGTACTTTTCTAATGAGAAAAAAGTAGCATAGCATTAGAATAAACTTCTAATATTATAAGGAAAGGTAAAGTCATTTTAGTAGCATAGAGTTGAAATATTAAAGAAAGAATATATTTTTAAAAAGTCATAATATTATGAGAAACAAACAAAATAAAGTTGGAATTTTTTGAAAATTAGGTTGGGGAAAAAGTAATAACATTATGGGAATAAAGTTGGGCATCTCTGTGTGGTCTTTGCATGTCATCCCACATTCCAAAAACATGCATGTTAGGTTAACTGGTGACTCTAAATTGTCCATAGGTATGAATGTGAGTGTGAATGGTTGTTTGTCTATATGTGCCCTGCCATTGGCTGGCGACCAGTCCAGGGGGTACCCCGCCTGTCGCCCGAAGTCAGCTGGGATAGGCTCCTGCATACCCCCGTGACTCTAGTGAGCATAAGCGGCATAGAAGATGCTAATAAAGTCATAATATTACAAGAAGAAAATTGACAAAGATTATTTAAGAAAGTTGAAATATCTGGAAAAATAAAACAGCAAAAATGTGAAAAAAGCAAAGACCGAAGTTCATACTAGTAATAAGCTGGTATATCACAAAGCTGAGATGCAGTGTTTTCTTGAAATATATACTGTATACAGTAACAGTCTGGAGATTGGGAAGACCTGGGATTGATTCTCCGTTGGGCATTTCTGTGTGGAGTTTGCATGTTCTCCCCGTGCGTGCGTGGAATTTCTCCGGGTACTCCGGTTTCCTCCCACATTCCAAAAACATGCATGTTAGGTTAATTGGCGACTCTAAATTGTCCATAGGTATGAATGTGAGTGTGAATGGTTGTTTGTCTATATGTGCCCTGCCATTGGCTGGCGACCAGTATCCCGCCTGTCGCCCGAAATCAGCTGGGATAGGCTCCAGCATGCCCGCGACCCTAAAGAGGAGAAGCAGTATAGAAAATGGATGGATGAATGGATATATAACTTCTTAGCATACGCTTTACAAAGTATCAAAGTGGCCCTTGCATCCTTTCATTTTTCAGTATGTGGCGATCACATTTGGACCCCTTTAACTTGAAGGCTATTTGTGACTTTCCAGAATAAAGCATTTGAGCTGGAACAACCTAAATGTCCATCTTCCCTGTTCAATATGCATGATACCTTTCAAGTGCACCTGTCTATTCTTTGTGTGTTTCCTCAGGCGGCTGGTAGACATTATGGAGTGCCGGGACAAGGGAATTAACATTGGCTACTGTCCCCAGGTGGATGCGTTGGATAATCTGCTCACTGGAGAAGAGCACTTGTATTTTTACGCTCGTATTCAAGGAATCTCAAAGAGTGAGATAGACAGGGTAAGAGTTGCAGCCTGTGCTGTTTTTCATCATCTTGGAGTGATCTCAGCCATGCGTGGAAAACATCTGATATGACTTCAAATGAGCACAAATGCGGCGAGGACTGGCTGACATAATCAGCAGGTGTGGAAATATGGAGCGATGCGCTCCTCGTCTTGAGCAGCTCAAAATGTTAATGCTTCTGTTGTCAGCGTAGAGAATTATGCTGATGCTGTATTCGGCAGTGCAAAACACATTTCACATTTAGAGGATGACCGGGTTCTCTTCGCAGATGTCACCATTGTCCTATTTTGCAAAACAGGACATGTCATTTCTCATTTTATTTTCTTCAAAATAGATACATTCAAAAATACGTAGGGAAAAATTATGAGCAGAAAGGCATCTACTGCTAAAACATAAGTCATGTTTACAAGGATGCTCCGACACCCACTTCCATATACAGCGTGGCTGTGGATTCCTCTCATGTAAGGCTGCACTGATGTTATTACCGCTTTTTTGGGTGGATAGATTATTAAAGAAGTGCTCACTAACACAGATGCAGACGGACAACAATTTTTGAGAGAAAAAGGTCTTGTGTGTCCATAGAAGACGTTTTAAGATCTTTTGAGTTTAGCTCAAGAAAAGTGTCGGGGGGCGTGAGAGGCGAGGAGGGAAATACTCATTGAAGTTTTTCAATGTTGGCAGATCTGTTAGTGCCTTTATTTATGCTTGAATGATGCTGGTGCCAGTAACTCGTACAGTGGTTTGTACAGACAAGTAAATAAGTCAGGTCCTCGATAGTTTGGGGTGTGTGAAAAAGTGTTTGTCCCCTTGGGGGGGCATGGCAAAATAATTGAGAAGCACTGGCACATATGAGCCCGCCAACAGCACATTAGTGGCAATTATACAAAAAAATGTTTTCTGGAATATACAGAGAAATGTATGCAAGCCCGTTTCTGCCCCTGAAAGAAAAAAAAATCCCAATGGTACATCATAATTATGAGCTAAAAAGTTGAAATTCTGCAGTAAGAAAGTCATAATTATGGGATAAAGTCGAAATTATGAGATAAGAAGGCATAATTATGGAATAAAAAGGCAAAATTATGAGATAGAATGTCATATTTATGAGATAAAAGATACTCATGACATGACATGAGAAAGTCATAATTATGAGATAAAAAGTCAAAATTATGACACAAAAAGGCCACGTGAGATAAAAAGGTGAATTTGGGGGATTAAAAGTCATAATTGTAAGATAAGTAAGTCATAATTATGGGATAAAGTCAATTCTGATACAAGAAAGTCATAATTATGAGATAGAGTCATAATTATGAGATAAAAAGATGAAATTATGAGATAAAAAGTTATAATGATGAGATCAAAAGTAAAACATTACGAGATAAAAAGTAATAATTCTGAGATAGGAAAGTCATAATTATGCCATAAAAAGTCTAAATTATGAGATTTAGAAAATCAAAATTCTGAGATAAGAATGTCATAATTCTGAGATAGGAAAGTCATTATTATGAGATGAAGTCAAAATTATGAGACAAAAAAGCACAATTATGAGATAAAAAGTCATAATTATGAGATAAGGAATTCATAATTATGACATAAAAAGTCTAAATGAGCAGATAAATGATGAGAAATGATGAAATAAGAAAGTTATAATTATGAGAAATAAAGATAAAATGATCAGATAAAAAAGCAAAATAATAACCTAAAAAGTCATAATTATGAGATACAGACTGCACTTGTACCGAGTGAGAAGGCAGCACACCTATCTCATAATTATGACTTTTTACCTCTTATTGTGACTTTCTATCTCATAATTATGACTTACCATTGGAATTTTTTATTCTTTCCGTGGTGGAAAACAAATTTTGGATACAGTGTAGACATTGATTTACATTTCAGACTGGCTAACTGATGGGAAGAAGGGCAGCTTACTTATAATCACACGAGTTGGACTAAAATGAGCATTTTTCACAGTAGTCTATTTGAAATAACACCAGATAACTGGCCTTATTGTGAAAGTTCAGAGTAATTTCAACTTGAATTTACTACTATATACACAATAAAGAGAGGTTTGTTTCGACTGGAATTGCAACAATGGAGTTTCAAAATGTTGTAAATCTATTTTTTTTTCCAGGTGGTGCGGTACCTTCTGAAAAAGCTGGAGCTGAACTACCATCAAAACATGACGACTGATGGCTACAGTTGTGGCACCCGTAGGAAGCTCTCCACAGCCATCGCCCTCATCGGACATCCTCAAATCTTGCTACTGGTGAGCATGCATAGCCCGCCCCCCTTGTTCTTTGGCGACCTCTTTTACTACCTAACTGGAGAAAAGGCACATATTAAATCAGTTTTACGGGCCGTTCCAGTAGCCAAGTCGGTATTGGTTCCATAAACTTGACAGATCTCATATTGTTAATTAGTGTTTAGCCAAGGGTGTTATTGCTTGTTTCTAAATAGTCATAACTCCTTCCTTTCTGTGATGAATTCTAGTCTAATTCCGCCAATCGATCTTTATGTTCCTGTAATCACAATGTATTTGTGAGTGATTACTTTTCTCAGCTCAAAGCTGATAGAGGTTACAAAGGTTAGACCATGGACGAAGACCAATAGTGTGACGTTGATGTCATGTAATCACCACCAATCAATCATCTCAGCACAGCTTTGCTTTGGTCATCCCATATCAAGATTCAATTCAAGATTCAAGAGTTTTATTGTCATATGCACAATAAAACAGGTAGTTCTGCTGTGCAATGAAATTCTTGTTCTGTTCATTCTCCCAAAAAAGAAACAAAACAAGAAAATGAATAAGAACATAAGAAACATTAATACCAATAAATTAAGCAACAACAACAGAAGAGACATGAATACCAATGAATGAATGAATAAATAAATAAATAAAGTGCTATGAGTGTGTGCGTGTGTTGCGTGCGGTGTGTGTGAGTGCTTCGTTGAGAAGCCTGATGGCCTGTGGGTAAAAGCTGTTCGCCAGTCTTGTGGTCCTAGACTTCAAACTCCTGTAGCGTCTGCCTGACGGTAGGAGTGTGAATAATGAGTGTTGTGGATGTGTGCTGTCCTTGATGAGGTTGTTTGTTCTTCGTAGGATGCAAGATTTATATCCTGCTCACAACCCCTATTGGTCATAAATGCACGGTCTCTGAATATTCGATTTTCTATGAGAAGATGTGATATATCAACCCTACAGTTCTCAAGTTAATTTGTTCACGATTCACACTCAATTTCCCAGAAAATTGAAATTTCTATTTCTTACCCGCCTCCTTTTTACAAAATGACCATCACGAACAGGGGCGCCGCCAGCGGTTTTGGGCCCAAACGAAAAATAATCACGTTGAGCTATTTTTTAAGCTTTCAATTTATGCATGTTGTGGAGTAATGTGAACACATGGGAGACAAATTGTTCAATAAATTATTTTTAGTGTAAAACAAAACAATAACAGAAAATATAAACTGTCTGGGGCTGGGATTGAACCTGCGCTCTCTGCCTTAAAAGGAAGCAGCTGTAGCATTACACCACCAGGGTGGTGTCTGGTGTCAGATCACTAGTCTTCTTTCTGTCCTGCCTCGGGGCTGACTTGAATGAGCAACCTTTGCGCATTTACCGAGAATGCACCCCCTTGCACAAAATGAAACAAGACATGCCGAAGGCATGCTGATTGACAGCAGAGGGAATATATTCCATTCCTAACAGCTTGAAACACCACTTTCCTCCTCTCCCGCGTCAGGATGAGCCGAGCTCCGGCATGGACCCCCGGACCAAACGGCACTTGTGGAAAATCATCTCTGAAGAGGTGAAAGGAAAATGTGCAGTGGTCCTCACCTCCCACAGGTTAGAGAGAAGCCACATCCCTGATGTGTGACAATGCAGCATTTCATCCATCAAGACAGTATTAAATATTGACCATATTATTTAGGATGGGGGTTAGCCCTTCTCCAGTCTAAATGTGACCTTTCAGCATCTCCACTTTTGTGTGTGTCTCAGCATGGAGGAATGCGAGGCGCTGTGTAGCCGTCTGGCCATCATGGTGAAAGGTCAGTTCCGCTGCCTGGGCTCCTTGCAGCACATTAAGAACAGGTTTGTGACCTCCCATAACCTTCAACTTTCTCAAATACAGTCATTCCTATCCTGTTCTCAAATTGCCACAGCTATTTCCTCATCCTACTTAAATACACAGGAGATATCGCTCCACAATGACCTTGTGTGCTAACGTGCAGGTTCGGCAGCGGGTTCACTGTGAAGATGTACTTAGCCGAGGCTGCCGGTGATGTAGAGACAATTACTGGCTTCATGCAGAGACAATTCCCCAGTACTTATTTGAAGGTGAGCATATGGGAGGGTGTTGTAGTATTCTTTGTCTACAGTGGATCCTTGCACATTCACATCTCAGCATTTGCAAATGTGTAGATTATTGGTCAAAATCGACATTATGGGCATATATCAATTACTCGTAGAATGTTGCCAACTGCGGTTGAGTCCGGAACTGAACTTCCGTAAAAAGCGAGGATCTACTGCACATCTTCCTTGTCTGTTTCATCTCCTTTAAAGCATTTGTGCACATTATCTTGCTCTGTCACTGTTTAGCACTCATATTACTTGCCTCCCCATTTTATCCATGCCTCACAGCCGTGTTGAGAATTTGAATTCAATCCAGTAATAAAACGTACGCCTCATTTGGGACAAGTGAAATATTACTTCTCTCAGCCCACACACTAAATAATAAGCATACAGAGCTGCAATATTATAGGCCCTTATGTGTTAGTGGGTGTGTTTTTTGGGGTTTTTTTTAGACAATTTTGACAACAATATTGGCATGAAGTCACTGATGGTGTAGTGCAGGGATGTCCAAAGTGCGGCCCGCATTTTTTAAATTTTTTTTATTGGCCCATGTCACAGTCTGAAAATACAATGAAACAGGAAAACAGCAGCAAAGATGCAAAAATTCAGCAGTATATTTACAAGAATAAAGTCCAAATATTAGAATAAAGATGGACTATTCTGAGGAAAAAACGTCATTTTTAGAACCATAAAGTTGAAATGTTCAAGAAAAAAGATGTTTTCTCTAAAGTCATAATAATATGAGAAACAAAACAAGTTGCAGATTTTTTAAAAGTATTAAAAAGTTATGATATTACAAGAATAAAGGCAAAATATGACAAAAAAGTTGTCAAATTAGGGGGGAAAAATGTCATTTTACAAGAATAAAGTCGTAATATTCTGCGGAAAAAACGTGTCATTTTTAAAAGCATTAAGTTGAAATATAAAAAAAAAAAGATGTTAGTTTCTGAAGTCGTAACATTATGAGAAACACAACAAAGAGTGAGTGAAATTTTGGAAAATCGTCATGGAAAAAGTTATGGTACTGCGGGAATAAAGTCAAAATATTATGAGAATAAAGTCGTAACTTTAAAAGAAAAAGAAAATGTTGAAATATTTGAAGAGGAAAATAACAACAGACATGGAAAAATTAGCAAAAAAGGTGTAATTGAAGGAGAAAAACTTCATCCACTTTTTGACCTACTGTACATCACAAAGCTGAGATGGAGGCAGTTTTTTCTTTCAATATATAACTTCTTAGAGTATCTATATGTGTTGGTTTACAAAAAAATAAAATATCAAAGTGGCCCATCCAACGCTTGGTTTTTACAGTATGCGGCCTTCGGTGTAAAAAGTTTGGACACCCCTGGTGTAGTGGTTGACTCACCTGGCTTCAGCTGCAGCAGCGCTGGTGCAGTCCCCACTCAAGGATAGGAATGCATACCCAAATTCGGTATTGTAATGGTAAACAGTAGTAAGCGGACCGAAAAACTAAGTAAGTAGCTATCGGTGTCTCGTTTTGGCGCTAAATAATGCCAGTAATGCCAATAATGACAACTGCTTGAAGGTGATATTGTGCAGGTTGAGTCTTGTAAGTAATGTAACATCCTGACAGACGAACACCGCGTCTGACGCTCTTTTCAAACTATATCACCGACCTTAACACACCAACAGCAATGCCTTGTTCCAACACCGTAAACTCCCACACATTTCTGTCGCCATCCACACTAACACACGATGACGACCGATAAGCAGTAGAAAATGGATGGATAGATTTTGACATGGCGGTTAGGAATGGACATAAACTCGCCACATTACAATCATTGAAGATCTGGTGTTGAAGAAGATCTTTTAATAACGTTGTAGAAAGGTAAAATCAATTTGCACCTTGCTAGACATGCTTTATACAGCACATGATATTGTACATACGTGTGAAAGTGATATCATTTGGGGACACTTCCTGTTGCCACTTGGTGACTCTGTGACTAATTGAGCAAATGACATATGGATGTCTTCAGGGTGTCATCTTCATCATGCACACCAATTATAAAAGTCTGACCTTGTGGAGCCAAGTTATTCACGTGTTGTATTGCTTGGCGAGTTTCAAAGGCTCCGCCCACATCGTATGGCATAGGCTAACTTGGTTCATAATATACTGTATCATCGCCCATCTGTCTAGTATCCGTGATTTTCATTGGGCTCATTTGGTCAAAGTCCCAAGTAGAAGTTGGCCAATGCACGGCCCTTGTTTTTTGTCCAAAATGGCTGGTGGAAAACAAAATGGTTGACTTTCTGTTTTTTTTTCATGGGTGCTTGAGACTTTTTTTGTGCATTCTGTTATGATCAATGTCTGGGGGGGTAATTTTTACAAAATTTTGAATGGGGAGCTACTGAGTGAGTTGTGTGGGTTTGTGTTTGAGACACCCCTGAAATATCAAATTTTCTGAGTGAGTTTTCATGCATGTTAAGGTCCTCAAAAATGCGAGAAAAGTGTAGTAATAGTAAACATAGAAGATCCAATCGGACCTTCGCACCAGCCGGTGCCATCCATCCGTCTTCTTCTACTTATCCAAGGTCGGGATGCGGGGACAGCAGCCTAAGCATAGAAGCCCAGACGTCCCTCTCCCCAACTACTTTGTCCTAGATCATCCCAGTGGATCCCGAGGCATTCCCAAGCCAGTTGAGAGACATAGTCTCTCAAACTTCTCCTGGGTCTTCCCCGAGGCCTCCTACTGATCAGACGTGCCCTCAACACCTCCCCAAGGAGGAATCGTGACCAGATCCCCGAGCCACCTCATCTAGCTCCTCTCAATGGGGAGGAGCAGCGGCTCTTCTCCCGGATGACAGTGCTTCTCACCTTATCTCTAGAGGAGAGCCCTGCCACCCTATGGAGGAAATTCATTTTGGCTGTTTGTACCTGCGATCTTGTCCTTTCAGTCACTACCCAAAGCTCATGACCATAGGTGAGGGTAGGTATGTAGATCGACTGGTAAATTGAGAGCTTTGCCTTTCGGCTCAGCTCTCTCTTCACCACAGCAGAGAGATGCAGAGTCTGTATCACTTCAGACGCCGCACAGCCTGTCGATCTTGCGTTCCATCCTCCCCTCACTCGTGAACAAGACCCAGAGGTACTTAAACTCCTCCACTTGGGACAGGAGCTCATCCCCAACCCGGAGATGGCACTCCACCACGGTGCTCGGGTTCTAATTATCATACATACCACAGGAATCTGCAGTCAAGGGTTCTTCCCACAACAAGACAATGACCCAAAGTAAAAGTGAAAGCTTTCCCAGATCTATCTTGGGAAAAAATAAAGATGGTAAGCTGGAAAACATGGAGTGGCCTGCACAGTTTCCAGACCCTATCAAGCTAGGATGGGATGAGCTAGACAGAAGTGTGAAAGAAAATATAGCCCCTCTGGTCCACACTTGCGCCGGGCTTAAACCGTTGACAAAAACTGGGGCGTATGAAAACCGAGGTTTGTCTGTATCTAAAAACCTACGCACGTAAAAAGTCGAGCCAAGAAATGTATTGTATACATTGGTGCCAGCAAGTTGTCCCATTGGTATTTTTGCTAGATTATGCCTCACACATTGCACTAATACATCTGTAGAACAGCAAAGCCTCAACTTTTCTGTCTTACCAGGACCAGCACTCATCCATGGTGGAGTACCATGTCCCCGTCGCACCAGGAGGGGTGGCTGCCATCTTCGACAAGCTGGAGTGCAACAAGAGCTCTCTGCACATCAAACATTTCTCTGTGAGCCAGACCACTTTGGATGAGGTACGAAAGAACGCGGCATCAACTAGGAGAGTGAACCAGCGTGGGGTTTTATAGATGCAGTTACAGCAGATGCTACAGAGGAACTGAAAGCGGAAGGAGGGTAAACAGGGACGGGAGAACGCTTGAGTGGGAGTGAAAGACAGAGTAGGGAATGTAAAAACGAGGCAGCGGAAAGCTAGCGGGGGCATGCCTGAGGGAAAATAAATGGAATATGAGTTGGGGAGAGAATTCATGCAGCCAGTGTTGATTTTCTACAATCTGCTCTTCTGGAGCTTTGGGATGAGAGGATACCATGAGGAGCAGAAACAAGGGGGGGGCGAAGAGGGAAACGGAGCAGCAAAATAGCTGTGATTAAGCATTTCAATGGTAAAAAAAAAATGACAATACAATCACATTAATCCTATTGCTCAACCGCCACAGGTCTTCATCAACTTCGCCATGGGAAGCAGCCGCATGGAATCCATAGCAGCTGACAATGACTTGGACTCCATAAAAGACGTAGAGGCTTAGATCTGACTGCTATTATGTCTGCAGTGAAATGAGAACACTATCTCTTTATCCCACATCTGTCCTAAATAGATACTATAGAAGACGATTAGAGTGCAAATCTTTCACGTTTGACAATCATAATTAATCCTAAGAGCCAATCCTAAACCCTCCAAAATCCCATTGCATTGAGCACATTTCCATACATATACAGATTCATATTTATTCACGTTTACTTACTTCAGATCAATTTACTTCACTAGAAAGTTTACCTTATCCAAACATCTTGATTTTTTTTTTATGCTAAGAATGCCTTTAACAAAATTGGCTGAATTCTGTTATCATTCCGTTTATAATCAAAAGATACAACATTGTCGGTGCACCCTGCACCTTGTTCTACTCCAGTAATTACCTGTACAATGTGTCTATGTCTTACTTGTAGAAAATTTTGCTGCTTATGGACCATTTTGTGATGGTCTTGAATGTATGCCGTCATGCCTTTTATAATGCAAATAAAAACATTTTTCAACTGCATTTTCTTTGTATGTATTCACTGTACAGAATCGTTTCTGTATCATTTACAAAACATTTTCCAAGGAGAACCGCGTACTGAAAAAATGGACGCAAGGGCCACTTTGATATTTTGTAAAGCAACACACGTACAAGATATGCTAAGCAGTTAAATGTACTGTACTTCGAGGAAAAAAAACTGCATCTCGTCTTTGTGACAGAAGTGAAAAAGTGTATTATTAATATGGATTGTGGTCTTTGCTCTTTTTTCTCAATTTTTTCTGTTGTTTTTTTTCCACATATTTCAACTTTTTTTTAATAATCTTTATAAATTTTCTTCTAGTAATATTATGACTTTACTCGTGTAATATTTTGACTTTATTCCCAGTGTAATTTTCAAAAAAATTCAACCTTCTTTTTTTGTATTTGTTTCTTATGAGAACTTAATAAAAAAAAAAAATGTACTGTACATGTATAATGTAATTTTCTTCAATATTTCAACTCTATGTGACTAAAATGACATCATTTTTCCTCAAAAAACTACAAGTTTATTTTCAGGAAATTGGGACTTTCTTTCTCTTTAGACTTTAACTTTTTTCTCTTTAATATTTTGACTTTATATTTGTAAAATGATAGCAGTTTTGTCCAAAAAAATGAATTTTCTCTTTCTTGTAAATTTTCTTTATGTAATTATGACTTTATTCCCATAATATTTTGACGTTACTTTCATAACATAAGAACTTTTCCGCATAACCTAATTTTCCAAAAATTACAAATGTATTTGTTGTTTTGTTTGTTTTTCATAATGACTTCTTAAGAATGTCTTTCTTTAACATTTCAAGTTAATGCTGATAAAATGACATTATTTTTCCTCCTAATATAACCTAATTCTAGTAACAACCTTTTTTGTCGTTAGATTACAACTTTTTTCTCTAAATATTTTGACTTCATTCTTGTAAAATTACTACAGATTTTTGTTGTTAGTTTTTTTGTTAAATTATATTTTTGAATGTGCCACGGACCAATAAAAAATGCAGCCGTGGAACGTAAATGGGCACTGGCCCATACTTGGGACACCCCTTGACACAGTATGTGAGTGTTTCATGTGGATTCATTTAATTAGCCCTCAATTGAGTTCAAATTAGTGCGTGGTTTGTTTTACAGTATATTCTCTATGTGTACAGATGTGGCTGCAGTCTGATGTAGAAATGTACTTCTTACCGATATCAAATTCTGGTAACCTCATAGAGCGGTGGTTCCCAAACTTTTCACAGTCACGTACCCCTTCAGACATCTGACTGGAAGTAATGTACCCCCTACTCCTGCACATTTAAAAAAAACATAAACCACACAATGAATCATCTTTGATGTATTATTAGATATATGACAGTTAGGGATGCTCCGATCAGGTTTTTATGCTGCCAATTTTATGCTGCCAACCCCTCAATACCCTGGCTGCGACTAGAAATTATGTCCTTAAAAGTGATGAACAGAATCAAACGCTGGTATCCACAACTCACATTTTGTATTTCAGAATGCATTTCTTTCTAGTGTTCTCACATTATTAACTGACAACCTGAATGAAAAGTAGCCTTGCAGGCGCCTTGTGGTCGTGGGCTCATACAGCTCAGAAATCTCACTAATTAGTCACAGCACCACTAAGAAGACCAGCTCTCATTTAAGACACAATTTAATGATCTTAAAAGATCTTCAAGATAAAACACTTCTAATGCACGACGTCATCATAAAACTTAATTATTTGTTCATCAAACGTACTCGGAACAATGAACAACTTCATGCTGTCACATTTCTTGTGCACTGTACTACCGGCTGTGGCTATTGATGAGGCGTTCGAGCCAATCATGTAAATGTCTGAGTTCGATGCTAATATAGTCAAGCCGTTTTGAAGTTATTCACGTACCCCCTAAGGCGGTCTGCACACCCCTAGGGGCACGCGTACCCCATTTTGAGAACCTAGGTTGTAGCGCAAACGTAAATCCAGAAAGAAACAACAATAAACATATTAAATCACTACTAGCCTAACACAAAGGCATGAATAATGTTCATAATCAAATAAATATTTAAAATAAATATTGTACATCACCTCATCAAATTGTGTAAAAACGTTTAAAAAAAATTTAAAATAATTACATTTTTTAAGTTTTAGTCTACTCGTGGGGGGAACAGGAAGTTACGTCATCACGGTCGCCGTGGTAATGATACCATGTGACTGCCACCAAACTGGCGGGAGATGCGAGCAACTAGGAAGTTGTCCGCCCGCTTGTTTCGCTGCGGAACTCCAGAACTCTACAGATTTGAAAAAAAAAAAAAATGGATACGTGTGTTGAGGCGCATCAAGACGCCTGGAAGAACACGAAAGAGGCGGTTGCCAACTTTCGACGACTGCTACTTTGTTCAAAATGGTAAGTTCATCTTTGTCTTGTGTTGATTCCCGAACTGCATGTCAAAAACAGCTGCAACGAATCACGTCTTTAACGACGGGGGATATGCCGTGGTTATGTTTGTCACTGACAAGTGTGATGTGACATTTTGTGACGTTTCTTTAACGGTGTCAGTTGAAAGACAAGCATGGAACGATCAACTAAAGACCACTCGTGTTTTCCTTTAATCCAGCTCACACTTGATGAAGGAGCCGGTTTGCCTCGGAACGTGTGAGCATATGCTGTGCAGGTAAAGTGTCCACTAACACGAAACTGTAAATGCTTCTGTCAGTGCCTACTTTACACTCAGTAGCGGCTGCTTAACTGATTGCACTTAATGCAACTTGTAGAGCTACAAATACAGTATATTGACTACAGTTAATGTGTGAATATACATACATAATGGCTTTGGTTTATCATACGTTTAAATTTTCGTGTAACTTTATGGACCGACTTAATAAGGATAACCTGTATAATGACACCAGAACATCAATAAAACGTCAGACACACTTAAGGGACGCTATTAATGCTTCAAATCTATCCCTCCAAGCGTTCTGCACCGCTAGCCGCAGAGAACACAATTAGGATCGTAACTTTAGCAAACCCGGAAGCGGAAGTGACTTTTTCAAAATAATGGGTTTCAAAACAAGAGTTCGTTGAAACGTGCTCGGACACGGAGGATTCTTGACAAGTACAGCCAAATCTATTTATAAATGGATTTGTGGAAACTCTGCAGTTGATTGATAGACACATACTCTTCCCTTGCTGTTATATCCAAAGTAAGACACATACTTTTTTGGTAAAAACAAACAAACAAAAAAACCACAACAGGTTATTATTTTGACAAACCATCCATCCATTTATTTTCTATGCTGCTTATACTCATTAGGGTCGCGGGGATATGCTGGAGCCAACCCAGCTGACTTCGGGCGAGAGGCGGGGTACACCCTGGACTGGTCGCCAGCCAACTGCAGGGCACATATAGACAATCATTCATGCTCACATTCATACCTGTGGACAATTTAGAGTCGCCAATTATCCTCACATGCATGTTTTTTTTGGAATGTGGGAGGAAACCGGAGTACCCGGAGAAAACCTACGCACGCACGCACGCACGCACAGGGAGAACATGCAAACTCCACACAGAGATACCCAGCAGAGATTCGAACCCAGATCGTCCTGATATCCTGACTGTGTGGCCTGTGTGACTGTGTGCTAACCACTCAGCCACCGTGCGGCCCTTGACAAACCAATGCATTAAAAAAAAAGAAGGCAGTTGTTTAATAAAACGTACAGCAAGCAAAATATGTCCAGAGATTCTCAGTCATAATCCGTAAAAAAACAAATTACACTTCAGTGTGGTCTTATAGCCATGCAGCAAGCACAAACTTGAATAAATGTAACATCGCCGGAGTGTTTACAGCCGTGCTGTTCAGGCAGGTTTCTATATGTCATATATAGTAGCAGAGAACAGTTATGCTGAAGCTGTATTTCTTTCATAGGTCTTGTGCGGGCCCACAGGCAGGAGATGGCTGTGTGGTTTGTCAGAGCCCCGCCTGGGTAAAGGACATCCAAATCAACAGGCAGCTCAGCAGTATCATACAGCTCTTCAGTGGTTTGGAGTCCATGTTAAACCCCAGTGTACAACCAGGTAAATATTTGCCAGCTGCGAAACAAATTCCCTCAAGTCAATATTATTTATTAGGTTTTGTTTCATCGTCATGGTGGTTGACTAAAACATTTCCGTTATGACACAAGAGGTGGAATGTTTGTCTTTGCTTCCCAGCAGCATCCCTCTAATGACTGGAAATATGCAATGCAATTAATCACGGGAGAGCAGATCATGTGGTCAATACTTACTCTAATTTCACTCAGATATAACAAAAATCTGTTTCTGCCAGTGCTACTCCTAAGCATTTGGGAATAATTAAAAACATTTAGAAGATATTTTAGGATTGCAAGTGATCCAACAGATGCGTAACATTCTTGTAAAGGTGCGTTTTCGGGGTTTACAGTTTGTGCTCGGTTTACAGTGTTCTGAGTTTTGTGGTTACGTATGCACTGCCATTAATTATTATAATTATTGTAGAAATAGAAAAAGAAAAGTAGTCACATGCACCTGGCGGAATAACACATAAAGTAACAAGTAGTCCCTACATTGAGAGGAAGGACAACGTCACTATTGGAAGTTTAATTTCCATGATGACTTCAAAGGCAGTAAGGGAGACTCGTCTGGTGGCAGCACGTGAAAGTGAAATTAACAGCGGCCATCATGAAGGGTGAAGATGGTCTTCTTGAACATATGAAAGGATCTGCTTGTATGAAATCGACAGTGATAAGTCATAAGCAGCTTAGTGGTCTCGTCATAGAGACTTCCTCCTCCCTCCTTGTAACACCCCATGTTGTGTAAGACAACCACTTTTTATGACAGTATTTGATGTCTTTCACGTGTTCTGTGTACATTGAGGGTGACTTGTTGGAACAACTTAAAATAACAAAGAAAGTCAACCCACCATTTCCTAATATTCTGACTTAATTTATGGAAGGCAAAGTCATACAGAGAATCAACTCAATATTTGTTGATATTCTAATTTAAACGTTTGCTTTACTCTAAAACAATAACAAATGAAAATAACCAAGTTAATATGGCTTAGTATATGGGAAATTTGGGTATAAGATCAAACGTAGACCAAAACACGACTTACATCATAGTCTAGCAACAGAAGTCATACGTAACCTGAAGGCTACCTGTATTTTTATTTTTACATCTGTAGGGTGCAGGAAAAGCTTTCAGAGTTCTAGAAAAGTGATCAAATTTGACTTTAGTAAATATGTCTGAAGCCTAAAAATACAGTTACACTTGGTCAAAATGGAATGACCTTTTGAAACCAAGAGAGTCTCTGTGACTGACATTTGAATTAAGACATTAGGGTGCAGGGGTATTTTTTGATTTCATACCATTTATTCATATCTCGTTGTGCAGAGTCCTCCGAGGCTGTCGTACAGCCACAAAATGAGGGCACCGTGTTAAAACACAAGAAGAATTTCAAGATCTGGTTCAGTCCTCGCAGTCGTAAAGTCCGTTGCATGGTGGAGAAATCTGCAGAAGACATCATACCTGCCAACAAGTCTTTGGAAGAAACAGCTGCAGTGCACCCTGGCAATAAAATCGCTGAAGTCAATGACCTGACAGTTTTTAACTTCACCTCATCCTCCCAAGACTCTGGCTCCTTGTCTCCAAAATTCAACACTAACAAGAAGAAGAGGAAGAGGTCAAATAAGAAAAGCATTGCCTGCAGGAAGGCAACAATGGAAAGAGCCACAAGGAAACAGACGAGACAGATTGTGAAGAAGAACAAGCTTGATGCCATAAACAAGCAGTGGGGGATTACAGAGGATGAAGATGCCTTTGTGGAATCAGAGCCCACTGGTGCACAAGTTGAAGGGAGGTCAAACAAAAGGGTTTCTTTCCTGAGCCCCGACTCTGGCAGTGGCGTCATACAGCAAGGACTCTCCGAAGCTACCATCACTGTGCCTAAAAACCAAACTCAGTTTTGTTCGAATAAAATGGACACACTGCCCGCCTCCGACTCCATCCTGACAGACAATCCTCAAAAACAGGCCAGCAAATCTTCTCCAAAGCAGTCCTCAAAACGGCCAAGACTGGAGGGAGAAATCGTTACCCTGGAGACCACACCGAAACGACGAATAGCCTCACCAGGTGGCTGTCGAAAGTCATTGGGTCGCTCGTCTCCAACTGACCTTAAATCTCCTTCGCCCAGCCGGAGGTGTAAAAAGACCTCCCGAGAGGATAAAGGAGAGAGTCCCCCTCTCCCAAGCATTGTAGGCAGAAAATCACCCTCTTCTCATGCATCTGTGAGGAGCCCAACAGTCACAAAGAAGAACCGCAAAGGAGAGACTCCACTACATTTAGCCGCTATAAAGGTAAACTTTTGCTTTTTTTTTTTTTTTTTTTTTTACAGATAGTTTTATTTTTTTTGCTCACTTTGCACTTGTAGCATAGTTATACATGCTGCTACCTTCCGTGCACTTTCCAAGCCAGTGCCTAAAAGCTCCAGAAGCCAAAGACAACTACTACAGTTTTACTCACTACATTTTTCTGTTGTAAATTGTATTTTAATCCTCAATGAAAATGCATTTGATGAATTGGTCGTCATAACCTTTGTTTAAGGAAAGCAAATGAGCAAGAGCCTCCCATTGAATTAGTAGTGCATGGGTAATTATGTTTGCAAACTGATGATGTGTGTAGCTTCTCCTTTGTTAAACAACCATATCAGAAGACACATCCTGTGGTTGCGGAAAAGATGTTAATCTGTTTCAGAATAGGCATGCACAAAGCACGAGAAAACATCCATACAGTTTGCTGAAACTACAAAAATCAGATTAAAAACTGTCCGACACATTCTTAAAAAGTCGAAGGACAGTGAGGAATGTTTGCACAGTGGTCCAAATCGCCCATCATCAAAACAACATTAATATACAATACATCAATATTCTTTATATAATCTTGAATTATAGTACAACAGGTCACATACGCTGCACTGGTTTGTAATAATCTCACAATCATCCTGGTAAGGATTGCCATGATATCCTAGACAAGGTATGCCTTTGGTACACAATTTTTGAATTATTCTCTTGAAAGGGCTGCAGCGCCGAGTGTAGGTTTGTTAATTTTGTTTGTGGTCCAGGGGGATGTTGAGGCTGTCAGGGAACTACTGGACCAAGGAGCTGACCCAAACTTGAAGGATAATGCAGGATGGACACCTCTAGTAAGTCCAATACACTCATACACCTGAAAGTTTACTTTGCTAATTGGAAGCAAGGTACCAGTATGTCAGTGGGCAGTTCAGTCTGGTTCTGCCAACTGTGTTACAATTATTATAATATTACAGTGTCTGTATTCACATCTTGTCAAGTGCACAAAGGCAGTATCTATAGACTGTAGTTCAAGCACATCAGAATGAGCATACTGGAGGTCGTGTCTTCATCCTCAGTCTTGCTTCACCAGCACACTCTGAAAGAGACCATATGTTCAAGTGAAGGCTGTTGGGGAGCCTCCATTTGTTCAATTCTTAGCTGTCTCTTTTGCCAGTGCTTAACACAGGCACCATCCATCCGGGGCTTGCTGTGCTGTACATTTGATAAAAGTCGCCCTTCACGCTGTTATTTGCTGTCAATATACCAGTACTCATCTCAAAACTCAATGTACAGTTTGACATTTTGCTGACATTTCTGAATCTTACAATAGAGATGACAGTGTTTCTTTCTGATTGACATGTGAATATCAGGAAAGACTTGTTCCCGTCACATTTGACATGCTACTGCCATGTAGCTCTGTTACAGTGTGTGTGTGTGTGTGTGTCTGCAGTCTGAACTGTTATCTTCCTTCAGCTAAGGTTACATGGTGATAGTTAAAAATACTCACTTGAGAACAATACTGTCATAACAAACTAAATTTGTAAATATATTTATAGCATATATATATATAGTAAGTAGGATTGTCACGAGACGATGCACAATATTGGGTCCACGAGACAAGATTTTAACATTAATTTTAAGAAAAGTACAACAAAAAAATATGACCGGACAAACCTACTTTATTAGTTAAATGCGTTCCAAAACAATGCATTTGCCCTTTGAAATGTTTATTGTCCCACAAATGAATGCTAATTGATATTATTGTCAACATTTTTGACACTGTTATGATATACTGTACAGTATATCAGATCAAATAAAACACTGTTACTATGTAAATTTGTGGAATTGCCGTTTATGACGTATTTTTTCACAGTCAATTTGTACTGCCTAATGTTTGCAGCATTTCTTAAAATGCTGGCTTTTCAGCTGTTTTAAAGAGCAGCAGTTCTGTGCCTGTTTGTGAACACACACAATTTTGTACTGTTCCGTTGTTCCTGTATTTACTTTGCCGACCAAACATCTGAGTGAGTGTTGACTGTCGGGATGTAGGCTCTGCATCTCAATGTGTCGTTTCCCCAGATGGGAATACTAGGTCGGGTGGATATGTTTGAGGTGGGCAAGCTTGTTTTGTTGCCTTTTTATGTTGCTACCACTTGCGAATAAATTCATCATACTGACTCGTTGGTGTTGATGGGCTCAACTTGAGAGACGAGGAAAACAGACACACATGCACATGGCAATATTTGGAGGCTGGCAAAATTATCACGTTCATTTTTATTTATTGTATAATTAATTAAATTTATTATTGTTTAAATTTATTAGTTTTTTTTCTGAACAAGAAATCTCACGTCAAGATTGAGATCACAAGATCTCGTGACACCCCTAATAATAAGTACAAACTGGCCCACAAGTTAATGTACAGTAATCCCTCGTTCATTGCCGTAAATTGGTTCCAAATGTGACTGTGATGAATTTCACCAAGTAGGATTCATTATTTATAAATGGAATATTTTGGTAGCATAGAAAACCTATTTACGACCTTCTGGTCGTACGCTTTTTAACATTAGAGCCCTCTAGACATGAAATAACACCCTATAGTCTCCTTTCCACTCGTGTGACCCAATATAGTAGACATAATAACAGAAAAAAAGCCATTTAAGACATAAATAAGACTCATGCTCGTGGTGCTGTAAATGTGTTAGGGATAGGAAGTGACTGTCGGGGGTTCAGAGTTGAGTTTTAGCTTGACATGGGTTACAGCCGCCGACCAGTCCAGGTTGTACCCCGCCTCTCGCCCGAAGTTGGGATAGGCTCCAGCATACTCACGACACTAAGTAGGATAAGCGGCATAGAAAATGGATGGATGGGTTACAGCCGCAACAGTATCCCGTTTTGGGAATTATATTGCCGTTGTGAGATCATTGAAAGCTGCACTAAAATCCGGCGATTACAGACACCTAGTGACTAGTGTAGAATATAATATCATCCCAGCGTCTTTGAATGCCTTGTATTTGTATTTTAGTTCATTTAGTTATTTTTATGCTTGAAAATGCTTAATTTGACTAATAGGCCACATTCAACCATGAAACAGTATGATTTATGAATTAATATACAGTATATTTTTGAAAAACCATGCTAGAGTGAAACCGCAAAATTTCAAGCGTGATGTGGTGACGGAGGACTGTATTGTTAAAACAAAGTGTTGACTCATTGCTACAAATGGTCATCACTTGCTGACATACTTTTAAGGTTCTCACCAGTATTGAAATGCTGCATTCATTCAAGACTCCAAGTAATACATCATAATACATCGAATTGTTTCTGTTCCCTTTTCAGCATGAAGCATGTAACCTTGGTCATCTGGCGGTGGTGGAGGTGCTAGTTTCACGGGGAGCACTCGTAAACACTCCTGGCTACGAAAATGACTCTCCACTACATGATGCTGTGCGGAATGGCCACATAGCTGTCGTCAAATTGCTGCTGCATTTCGGAGCCTCGCAGAATGTGCTGTAAGTTTATTTTTCTGTGCGTTTTATACTGGCAGTCTGCTGCTTCCATATAATGTTATCACGCTCTGAGAAACGCTCACTGGCAGGCCATTTTTAGATGGCCTGAATTTTTGTTTGGGGAACTCTTTAGTGGGGGAAAATAAGGTAATTCACTGTAGCAACACATGCGAGGCTGACGTTTTACTCTGCTTTCCATGGTGTTGGATCACAAGTATTCGTCAACTTTATGGTTTTCACTAATGCGCAAGCTCTATCATGTAAGAAAAATGCTGATTAGTTTTTGATCAGTGAGTTGATGCTCAGTCAGTGTTTCTGGCCCTTGGAGGCTATAATGAGGGAGAGAATGCCGGTTAATCAGTATGATAAGAGGGTCCGTCAATCAGAATCACCAGTGTTCCCTTTAACAGCCGGCTGTACGATCAATGTGCACCTGTCATCCTTTGTCTTTGGGCTGACATTTTCTTTCATTGCTTTGATGGGACTCCATTTCTGGGTCTTACATTTTCTCTTCTTCACCTTGACGCTGGTCTGCAATGGAATAGGCCACAAATGAGTCTCTCAATGGCGCCTTATTACACACACACACACACACACACACACACACACACACACACACACACACACACACACGCAAGCAGGACTCAAGACATCTGCCAGTGCAATCTCTAATGGGAAGCCTGGCATGCAACTTTGGTTCTGTAAACATGCTACTGCAGATGTACACTGCGCTTATGTGTAGTCATTGTAAAGGAGGAGTTCTTTTAAAGCACAAAAGAAGCTCAATGAACATTCTTTTGTAGAGGTTTTCAGTACTGTATATGATATATCTGAGGAGCAATGTCTTCAGAAAATCAAACTAATCCAGTTGCTCTGATTCAACTCTTCAGATGAACAAAAAGTGCAATTCAAAAAGATTTAAATATACAAATGCAACCTTTCTTCTGATCAACTCAGTAGGTCAACACAAAACACGTTTTAATAATGACATTTTAGCAACAGTCCTTGGTAGCATCTTGATCACGAATTCAGACCTCCTGTTAACTTTTTTTTTTTTTCAGCGTGTGGTCACATGACAGTTTCATGCCTTGACTGCTTGTACATGAGGTTACGCAGCATGCCTTTCAGGTTGTAGATGCGGGTATAAGTTTGCATGTCTGTTAGTGTCTAAGAGGTATTTTGATACCCTTATAAAAGGGGTGTTCTGTTACTTTTTCACTTCCAAGCCGATATTGCAGCCATGAATATTGGCCAATGCAGATATCAGCACGAATCATACGTACTTTTACTTACTCATACTTATTTTGTAGTGTAGAATGTTAGAAAAGGCTTGATCAAGTCATATTGCTCTAAATAACGAAAAATTATCAGCAATAGTAGGTGAGAAAAATGGACCCCTTTTAATTCTGGGCATTTGGGGTATAGTTTTATCCACAATATAGTGGCGGCCAGGCATAATGTAGCGAGGTTTGAGGTGCTCAATTAGGTGTTTATACCTGATGTTACTCACCACCGACAGGGACGTGTCATCTTTTCTGTCATATCTAGTGACTTCTTGTCATCCTGTGGGAGTTTCTCGTGTAATGCTACTTCAAATGCGGGACCAGTTTGTTCGTGTTAAACTTTCCCAGTTCTGTGCCACCACGGGAAACCTGTGCATGACAAGTTTTGCACTCGGCTGCAAGGTCTTTTTTGGACTTTAACAAAAAATACACACGGTTGATATCACTCCTACTCCATGCTTGGTACATTAGCGTGCTGTTGTTGCGCTCACTTGGGCCCCGTCTGGGCGCTGCTGGATAGATGTGCTGGGGTGGAGTCTGGAATCCACTGCTTGTATCACAGAGTGCCAACATCGGAGATTTTAAATGTAGGCCGATGTAATCTGATACTTTTAAAAAAAAAAAAATTTTGCCATATTTTTTTGCAATATCCGGTTTCAGTATCTGGTTGAGACATCCCTCTGTCAGGCTTTTTCAATGAAAGTGGGTTTCAAATAGGCCTTCAACCCACTGAAAACGGGTGCATGACTTACTGTAAGTTATACTTGGTTTGATGCCATACAGGTATGCATCTGTTGATACCATAACGGGAGAGGAGTTGAAGGTACACTTCCTTTACTCTCAAAAGTGATCCATGCCACATTTGCATTCTATTTGTGCTGAGCTTATACTAAATATTAAATGAGTCCTGGTTACAATGGATATCCACTAGAACCACTTCTACCTTCCTCCCTCTTGTATGCTTGAGCAGTGGCTTGTAAAAGGGGGTTTGTGACAACTTTCCTCAGCCTTTTTCCGCAATTGTTCTCATGTGCAGCTACATAAACCAGTTTGTGTGTCCACAAAAGTGTGTCAGACAGTGGTTTTGTGTAGCTGTGGCGGGTCGTAGGAATACAAATGAAACATTTTATGGACCAGTGGACCTATTAATTGTAAGGTGTTATCATTGCTGATGCCTATTTTTTTAAAAGACAAGCAGATAGGCATGGGCCTCGTCTTCTGCATTTTTTTCACTCTTTTATTGTCTTTTGTCAAGGTGAACCCCTGTCTATTTTAAGCAGTTTTTGGTGTTAGTCATGCACCTAATGGTCTGCAGGTTGTTTCAGTTGTGGTGAATTTTTAAATGACATGCTTGCAAGCGTTATGAATTGAGTTTGAAATGATGTTCTTCACAGTAATCTTCATGGGAAGCGGCCTGCAGACTGTGCTGTGAGTCGGGAGATGTTGACGATCTTCCACGAAGCCTCTGAAGATGCTAACACATCTATGACCAGCCTAGCCAGTCTTTCTGTAATAAGTCATTTTCTTTTCATTGCTTTATCCAATAATTTAAATTCTAAACTACATTTATGTTCTCTCTTAGGTGGGTAGCTGTGTGAAACAAGACGAAATTGTGTTTCTGTCCACCAAGCTGTCGCAAACAGACCGGTGTCATTTGTCCAGGCTGAGCCGTCTGTTGGATGGGAGTGTAACAGACACCTTTACTTCCTCAGGTAGTGCCATTCCCTTGAAGACTAGTTGCAAATTAAATGTTTTATAACCCTTTAAGCGCTAAAGTCGCAAAATTGCTGAATTTAACAAGCCATTTCAGCAAATATGGTGCCTTATGTAGTTCATATTTTATACCAGGAGATGGCGGACATCTTTAACTTTAATGTGGGCGTGGTTTTATGTAAAGTGTAGGAGTTTATAGACTTTCAGCTACTGCGTACTTGCGGAAGTGAGTCCGCCTGTCACAGTCCACAAGCAGCATATACTTTCGCCGATGCTTTGCTTAACCATGTTTGGGGTGGCAAGAGGGGCCGTGGTGGGTTGTCAAAACACCGCTAATGATGAGGGGCGTAGCGGGAATGTAAAAAAAAAAAAAAAATTCTGGGATAGCGGCATACCCGGTAGTATCTGCGGGAGAGTCTTTGGCAAAAAATGCACTGCTAATTGATAGATGACACCTGAGAATACAATGATCTGGATGAATGATAATATTCACAGGCATTAGCAGTGTTGTTCAAGATACCGCTGTAAGTGATGATGATGATGGCTGGGTTTGCTTGAGAGATGAGGAAGAGTATCACAAGTGAATCAGACATTTTGATGAGCCAGTATCTTGGAGAGAGGGTTCTGACAAATTCCGAGCCTGGAGACGTCATAATATGCAAATTAGATGAGTGAATTTACTCCCATCACAAACTTTGGGTTATACTGATGATTTTTCTATTTTACAGTATGCCTTTAACTCTAAACATTTTCAAGCTAAAACCTTTCGAAATAGTAGTCAAAACTGGGGAAAAAAAACTCTGGCACCTAAAGGGTTAACATTCCCTTCCAGACAAATTCAGCCTTTTTGCTCATTGGCGCATTCATGTGCAGAAAGGTGCAAAGTTTTCCCCCAAAAGTTGCTTTCAGTCCTTGGGCTATGAACATACAAAAGTACCTCGAGGGAATGTTATTGAGGAATTTAACTACTGTAATAGTTCTGACAGTCGGCATGCCTATTGCACGCTCCCTCAACACTTAAAGCATGTGTGGCGCTGTGTGATGAACCTGCACATTTGGTGGTGGCCTTTTCTTGTAGCCATCCCAAGACAGACCCGTGTAATAATCATGCTGTTTAATCAGCATCTTGATATGTGACACCTGTGAGGTGGATGGATTATCTCAGCAAAGTGCTCACTAAGACAGATTTGGACAGTTTCGTGAGCAATACTTGAGAGACAGAGGTCTTATGTGTACTACATAGAAAGTTTTACATATTTTGAGTTCAGTGCATGAAAAATGGTAGCAAAAACTATGGAGTTAAAATCATGCCAAAACCTTACAGACTCACGAAACATGTTTTACTCACGCCCAACGTGACGTCACAGACAAACTCAGTGTGGTTTGCATATACTAAACAGAATTCATTAACTAATGCATTTTGTTTTACAAATACCTATCAAACAAATTCTGTTTCAGAAACAAATACGGCATGTTTTACGCATACAAAGGAACTTGTGACAAAGTCTCGTGACACTTTCATTCTGGTAGAGTTGTTTTTTGTACTTGAAGGATATTTGTTTTGTATACCGTACTTGAAGGATATTTTCTTTGTAATTGAAGAAATATGTTCAGCATTTCTGCTACATGTAATTGATCGTGGCTCACCACCACTACAAAATAAAAGCTGCCACACCTTTTAAAAAATTGGGTTATTTAAAAAAACACAAAAAAAGACTGTTAAATAATATAGTGTATGGATGTATATGCTATATAGATACAGTACATGTATAGCTTATTTACGGACACATTGACCACAGTGCGTTTGGAAATAATTTAAACTCAAAACTGTTTCACTGCGCTTTATTTTGATAAACATGCACCGGAATCGTCTGCCTTCCCTGTTGGCAGCTTGGCGCTTGCGTATGTGTGACCAAATAAAAGTATGTGACCGGTCTTGTGTCGACGTTCACTTTGTAGTCCGTAAATTGTGTAGTCGATTGACGGCAACTTGTCAGAGCCAAAGCTTATGTATGTCAACGTGTGTTAGCGCATGTTTCAATCTCATTCCACTTTGTTTACACGTTTTGCACTGCCTCTCTTGTGGCAGTTAGCCAGCTCATTTTTGTCCCACGGGCGAGCTGGAAGTGGCCATCACGTTCATGCTAACTTGTTTTTTTAAAGTGTCACTTAATCTTGCTCTCTTGTTGTCATTAAAATAATAATTGCTTGTCTTCAAAACACTAGTTTGTCGAAGTCGTTCAACAGAAACACATAGTGTGTCCAGCTTAAAGATAGTAATGCTATCTCAAGGGTCGCCAACAGGTGGCTCGTAAACTAGCAGTAGCTCACCAGATGATGTTGAGTAGTTCACCAAACAATATTTGCTTCTCCTCTTATTATTTTTGTAAGTGTTCTATGCAAACATGACGCTTGTATTTAATGACAAATGAGCACACTGTGTGTAGATGTGCATTGTAAATAAAGTTGAATTTAAATGTTGGCAGTCACATAAAACACAAAGAGATCACCTCTCCTTTCTTTTTGTTAGAGTAGCTTTAATAGTGCTGCAAGTTGGATACACCTGTGCTATCATAACCCTGGACTCTGAATATATACTGTTTATACAGGACAGTTTCTATAATATAAATATTTAAATTGTTATTTTGTTAATTGTGTTATTTTTAACTAAAAAATATATTGCTGAACAATTCATTTCCCATGTATTCATATCATAGGCATCAAATTAAAAGTAGGTTTTTGTCAACTAGTACAAAATTTTGTGTGGATAAAGTCAAATCTCATGACATCTCCTTTGCTTCAGAACTACTACTAATTGTTTAAATACTGTGCCGCTCGCGAATCCGTGAGGAGGCTTTCTTTGGCAGGAGCCAATCACAAGCTATCAGTGCACTCACAACAAGCCTGTCAACCCACTGGAAATTGCTGGAGGTCATTATTATATATAACAGTATAACAATATAACAGTCTGACTCACGGTTTCATTTTACTATGAACACTAAACTCATCACACAGCAACTTAAGACTCCGACAATACCGGACAAATATACAAATATGTACCAATACGAGTTTCAAATGGGGAAAAAAAACCCCAACTCTTCAAGTTTTCCCATAATTCATTGCGTCTGAGCAATGCATTCATTGGAGTGCTGCAATGACATCAGCCTCCCTCTGGGCTTCGGGCTCCTCTGACTTAACTATGGTGCCTCATGTAGCTAATACTTTACACTAGGAGATGGCGGACATCTGTAACTTCAATCTGAGCAACATCTGAGTGTATTCTTTGCAAAGTTTAGAAGCTTATGGACTTTGAAGCCCCTTGTGTGTGCGGCAGCAAGTGTGCTCACCATGACAGTCCACACACAGCATACTTGAGCCGATGCTTTGCTAAACCGTGTTCATGGTGGCAGGAGGGTACGTGGTGGGTTGTCACAACACAGCTAATGGTGAGTGGTGTAGCAGGAATGTATTACAAGTGGATCAAACATTTTGATGAGCCTTTTGATGAGCCGGTGCTCTCAGCAACTTTGCCATGAAATTAAGTTTGTTGTTTTGGTTCATGTCCTGCTGGTTGTTGAAAAAAGTTAAATAAGTCATTTTTGTCATAATAAAAAAAAAAAAAAAAAAAAGAATTGCAAACAGCGGCATGACACAGCGGTGACAGTCCCATGAAGCCCACCACCACAGCTTCGGAAAATCCTAGGGGAAACCCACATTTTTTCTTTTGTATTTGTAAAAGATGCTGTATTTGTTTGATAGATACGTCTTTTATTTTGCAAAACAAAATGCTTTAGTTTGAATGATTTTTTTGTATTTGCAAACCGTTGGGCGTGAGTAAAACATGTTTGAGGTTTTGGCATGATGCATACATATTGTTATATTTGTCATGAACTCATAAAAAACATCAACATAAAAAACAAAAGTGTTTTGCGTTATATTTTTGTTGAGTGTAGTTGCTTATACATTTAGATTTCCCATGGCTTGTTCACTGTTGATTGCTGAAGTTATTAATCAATTATTACCCAGTGTAATAAAAGAATGCTTGCCTGTTTTGTGAAAGCCAGTAAGTAAGTACTCTGTTGTTAAGCACCATCTCTCGTTAAAGCCAGGAGTAATTAAACCCCACTTTTAGTGTTCTATATTCATTACGGCTGCTTCCACTGTTGCATAGTAACGGTTGTGGAATGCATTGAAATTGCTCCACTTCAAACCTTTTTTGGAGGTCTTATCTTGGAAATTAAACAGTACTGAAAGCGCTGGCTTTGGCTTTGATATTGACATTTTGCCACTGTGTTGCCATCTTCCAGTTAGCCATGTTGTGGTGCCAGAAGGACCTATACCGACCACGCACTCCACCCTCCTCGGACTTCTTGCCGGCTGCTGGATTGTCAAATACAGCTGTAAGTAAAATATGATCAGTTTGAGTATCGCTGGTAAAATGCAGCACGTCTTTTTTTCTATGTGAAATTTTCGGTGTATTGTACTTGAAAAACGTGCAGCTTTGCAGCACCTCTTCCTGCTGCAGCACCCTCTGCTGGATTCATTGCTGCAGCACTCTGAGAGTGCCTTCAAACCACTTTCTATTTAAGTTCCCATAAATAATTATATGCCAAACTGCAAATAGGTGGGCGTCTACTCTAATACCGATGATCCTAGTAAATAGGAATGGCAATTTAAGTCGAAATACCTACACTCAGGAAGTAGGCCGTTTTATGTTATACTATACGAGTTGCACGGGAATGTTAAGATACAGGGAGAGAGAATAAATTAACACCATGAATATTCAAGAGGCAAATCCAAATTATGAGTGGGGGAAAGTGTTTATGCAGAATTGCTCACAATCTATTTCCCACCAGAAAGCTCAGGCTGCCTGTGTTGCATGTACACTATAAGTTAGTAAGTTAGAGTTTGGCAAATGTGAGCATTTGTCCTTCAAAAGGCCTTCAGAACACTGCATACTGTATAATAGGCTACAACCTATCAGAGGCTTCTATTTTATGTCCGCTGTCATTCAGTTCGTCAATGCCAGAGTTTGATATTCCTACTTGCTCTTGAGCAGCAAGGACAACTTTTGATATGCTGTATTACAATTTAAAGTCTTGTTTGTCATTGCGTTACTGGCAATAATTTATAGCATGCTTCCTTTGACTTCTTTTTAGGAGCTCACACTCATACAAGACTCAGCCAATTACCCTCAGGTCATTATACCAAATAAAAAAGCAAGGCATTTTTAACATGCAGTTTTCTTGCAGCAGCATTCTTGGCTGCTACTTTATCTCCATCAGTGGCTTTTCATGAATAACTGTTTAGTTTAGAAAGGCCAGCCCATTCATTTGAGCTTAAATTTGTATGTCAACGTGCTTGCGCTTGTGTAACTATACAATATTGCACCGGCTGGGAAAGGTGGTGAGGGTGTTGGTGGTGTATCTCCCTTTCATCCCCACAGGCCTAGAAGCCGACACAGCTCGTCTCCCTCATGACAGCCACTGTGACACTCTCTCTGTTTCTGTCTGTGCGCGTGTGCTTCCTCACATCAGGCAGTTGAGCTGTCATTGCCACCTGTCTTTGTACGCCACTGCTGTTAAATAGGTTTGCTTTTTTCCGATTCCATCAACATGCAGTCACCACAAGGAAGCTTCAGTTGTACATATGATCCATCATCACAAATCTCAATATACACAGATTTCCAGAATAAACTCCTCTACCTTACCACTTTAAATTAAAAAGGACCATTTGTGGGTTGGTTTTTTTTTCCCTACCCTCCTTTGCCAAACAAACCATATGTGTTGGCCCACACATGATGTATTGATAACATAACACAGCTTTTTACATTCTAAGTCATAATTGCAGTTTTTGGCCAGAAAAGCTGTTCACCCTGCCTCTAGCCCTTATGTTATTAATCTGCACTGACAACATCCTCAGTACAGCTCCACACTGGCAATAGATTGATCTTTTCATGTAATTTTTGGAGCGAGCAAGCAAAACAAAAGAATGAGAGATCACTTAGATCGGCAGCAGATGAATGGGAAAGATGTTCTGCATCAACATGTTTTCCCTGTATAAAAGATCATGCAGTTTTGACTAGGGATGCTCCGATCGATCGGCCACGGATCAATATCGGCTTTTTTCCATCAAAAACACGTGATCGGCCAAAAAAAAAAGACAATCCACCCAAATGTTTATTTTTTTTACTAATTACACATTTGCAAGGGGCCCTTGGAATTGAATAACGGCGGGCCTGACCAATACCACATAAATAAATAGGAAAATTTACAGTTAATCCATGTGATTGGTATCTATCCGACGATCTCACTCATGGATGATTGTATCAAAATTGGTACCATAAAACCCTGATGGAGCATCCCTAGTTTTGACACTGTCAAAAGAACTGCCAACATGTATGCATTGTTCAAACGCTGTACGCATTTTGACCCTTGCTTACGCTTGCTGCTCTCCATGTGTGCATTTTGTTGCAAAGCGTTGAAACGATGTGGACCGTTTAGGCTGTGATTGGTCGACTGGTAGTTAATTACTTCCTGTCTGCATACGACTCGTTCAGAGATTGGCCCATCGATTTCGAATGACATTTACCCCTTCTCTATCAAACTGTCTCAGGGTCTATCCACATGGAAACATTTTCACGTCAAAACCACAAAGTATTTAATCGTTTCAGCCTCTTGTGCACATGGAAACGGCCTTCTGGGTGCCCTGAAATGGTCTTTTTTTTTTTTTTTTAAACGGCTTCCAGAGTGGGAAAATTTGAAAACGCCAGCTCGACTTCACCCACCCAGCACCATCGCGTGTCCAGAAGTGAGCTTTCACGACAAGCCAACATAATATATGAATATTTCGACAGACATGACTCACCCCAGTCAACATTCTCATGATATTTTGTCGTCCTATACTCCATAATGACGCGCAGCGGTAATTACACTTCTCGTAAGTATAGATGAGCCTTGGAAAGCGGCATACGACGTGCTTATACGCATGCATTCTTTCTTCTTCTATGGTTTGTTGTGTCACGTGGTTGCTTCTTCACTCAGTGATCCGTTCCCATCTGGATGCAACTATTTACTAAACTAGCACAGTGTGGACGCAATTTTTTTCAAACCGCCAAAAAACAAAATCAAGAGCGGGCCTCAATTCTCAACGACAACATTTGCAATAAAAATGACAGTTGTAGCACATGGGTTAGTTCCATCTGCAATACCTCTCCCCTCTCTCTTTAATTACCATTGTTTGGTCGATACAAAGGAAGTTAACAAGGTAAATAGTCAACGAGAGTTGTGGTCACATCACATGCTTAACCCTGACTAAGAGCTATAAAAGCAGGAGTGCGGCCTAGTGGTCCACGGCCCATTGGAGAAATAAAATTTAAGAAAATGGGGACAATAGAGAAAAAGGCATAATGTAATGAGAAAAAGCTGTAATGTTGATATTAATAACACCAAGCTTTGTCTTTAAATACCAACTTGTTTAAAGATTTTTTTACAAAATAAAAAAAATCACATATCCTCACAATTCTACACCAGTAGAAATATTCATTAATTTTTGTTAATTTTACGCTATTGTTTAATCAAAAAATAACTATTGCACACAGTCATAATCCTTAAATCCTTTACTCCAGGCATGCTGTGATCATGCTTCCATTATTTGCTTATTGTCTTACCGTTCACTGTGTTCACCGACAGAGGCAATGATTGTGGTTTGTGTTTATACATTCAATCCTGATAACAATAATTAGTTAATATGCTAATAGCTCTGTAGCGCTTGGTGGAATCATCAGGCGCAATTAACCTCTGTGTGTCTCCTGTCTGCTCAAGTCTCTTGTCAGGATCACTGTAAATAAAAGCAGTGGTCAAAAGGAGCATGCAAGTGCGTGAGCCATGCACTTCTTCTTCTGCTCTGTGTGATGTGATATGTGCTTTGGAGATGAGCTCAAGGTAAACTTTTATTATTCTCAAGGGGCAATTTGTTCTAAAGCCAGCGGTATCACACAGACCAACAATAAATACAAAATTAAAAACCAAAACAATAAATACAACACCAACATTACAGTACAGTTATTCAGCAGAACAGTGGCTGGTCTATATAGCAGCAATGGAAATGGTTGAGGTAATCCAATCCTATTGGACTCTTAGAGTGAGTTCATTATTTATTAGGGCTGTCAAAAATAGTGTGTTAACGGCGGTAAGTGATTTTTTTTTTCATGAAATCTATTTTGACGACAGACAGGGGTGCAATAGCGTCCCCACAGAGTTTGACGCGCTTTTATAACTTTATTCTGACCTGATATATACCATATGTATCTTCAACTCAAAAACACATCCCTAGTCCTCCTCGGAATGACACTTCCTCATTGTCGCTCAACTACAGCGAGGTGCATTCAGGGACACTCCGAACATCACACAACATTATTATGCATGCATGTTTGGTCTAAAAACGGACAGACCAAAGAAAAACATTAAGTGGATATTCTTATCACTCCCGAGTGTAACTCTTACTAAGGAAGTACAGTTTGCTGCATTTAAATATGCGTGGAAATCCCAGAAAATACATCTACACTCAAAACAGTGCATTCAGCTTAAAACATTACATGGTGTCTTTGAATGCAACCCCTCGTGACTCACAACACTGTTAAAGTGTGATTAAAATGTTCTCTTACTATTAAAGAGACTAGTGTTTTAAATTTTCAGACATGTGTGCTATCTTTTAGCGTGACTTAAATTTTCAGTTCATTTGGAGCTGTTAATACATACAAATATATATATACTGTAATTTCATCCTTTTGTTCATAAAATACATTAAAAAAGGGAACATTTCACACACGGTTGCAAATGGTGATTGTCATTCATTAATTTGAAAACTGATTATTTTGATTAAAAATGTTAATCGTTTGTCAGCCCTACCATTTAGATGTGGTTGTAATGTGTTGTACCTGGTTGTGAGGTTTGAATAAATACAGCTGCAGACAGAAATACGTTGTTCGTTTGCACAGAGCTCCCTCAAACTCCGCTCCGAGGTGCCGTCACTACCTCCGCGACACGTCACGCTGACATTTCTCCTGGCCTGCATGCAGGCATTCATGTTTGTGGTGTGCAACAAAACACAGCGGAGTATAAAGCCTATTTCCCTTCTGGTATTATTGTGATAAATTGTAAAGTGAAATCCCAAATTCAGAAATAGTGCAGTGATTGAGTACTGTGCTTGTTGGGGAAAATATTTATTGCACTTACAAAATGTCTTGTGTCCATTAGTCCGTTAGATTTGATTAACATTAGTACACATTAATGTCACGCTGACTAGCCTTGAGCGGATAATCATAGCTAGAGGCCTCTTGTCTCCAAAACAAGTCCTCCATATGCTTATCACCTGATTCAAATAGGCTTGTGTGCCTGGGCATGCGAGTCTGACCTTCAATGTGTCTGTCCCTCACAGGAGAGGGAGATCACCCCTCCCCTAGCATATGTTGTTTCCAATATTAACATTTCAGCATGAATAGTCAGACATCTGTATAGAGGTCACATTTTCAGGTTGTGTTGATTTGTCTCCTTGCATGCAAGGTTTATTAAATTGTACCTCCTCACTAGTCTCAAAAGTCTCATCTATTTTGGAGCTCGCAGCAGATTTTCCCCTGGCAGTGCTCTATCCACAAAGACTTTTGTGACAGTGACCGTTCATTAGAATATATTGGTTTTTTTTTCCCTCTTAACTTGGTGTTTCCAGATGTCTCCTCTTTTGTTTTATGATAAAGGATTTGTGGCCTGAAAAACACGACGGTGGCTGTCACACAGTACTAATTTGACTCTCAAGAGACAGAAAAAGACAATGCTCAAAATCTGCGGAAGCGTGAGACACTTGAAACAAGGGCCGCATCATTAACTTGATCAAGCTGCGGGCACATATCTGTCAACTAAATGCCGTTTGCCAATACTTGCCGTTTTCCGTCTCATAAACAACATTAGCGTTGTCGTCCCCGCATTTTCTGTAGCCCTGTCACACACTTTCAAGTCACTGTAATTAGTTGTAGCTTTGATTTCTCCTTGATGCCAGGGGTGGAGGCATGTCTGCAGGCGGGCAAGCGGATGCCAGAAAATGAGCACGAAGCAGGAGAAGGCCCGCAGCGCAGTCGCATCAACAGATGCAGCTTGGTAAAGCAGGCCCACATATACACACACACACATACACGCACACATTGTGTTTAGGAAAGATAAGCATTGACGTCCTGCATGAGTCTTAATTGCTTAGAAACAAAACCGTAACCCTTTCCACGCCACACCTAATGCATATGCATGTTACAAAAATAAGTACGTAATATAGTGAAATAATGGCTAAACGAGAACATGTCAAAATTCCCACGATAGTGTTCCCACAAATGAAGGGATTTCTTCTATCTCGTCATCTTAAAGCTCCCGCCACTCTTCGATGGGTGTTACTTCTTCCTCTTGGGTGCCTTTAAGTCACCCAGGAAGGATGAGCTGGCCAAGCTGCTCCGCGAGGGAGGCGGTCAGCTTTTGAGCCGGCAGCCCAAACCCGACAGCGACGTGACTCAAACCCTCAGTGCGGCTGCCTACCACGCTCTGCCAGGCTCGGACCAGGCCTTCTGTACCCAGTACATTATCTTTGACCCCCAGAGTCATTACAAGCCTTCTGTGGTGCGAAGGGGCAAAGTGTGGTCCGCTCCCTCCACATGGATCATCGACTGTATCGCAGCCTTCCAGCTTCTACCTGTGCCAGACCTTCAATCAGGATAGTTTTTTTTTGTTATCAATCCATCCATCCATTCATTTTCTATGCCGCTTTATCCTCACAAAGGTTGTGGGTATGCTGAAGCCTAGCTCAGCTGACTTCGGGTGAGAGGCGGGGTACACGCTGACCTGGTCGCCAGCCAATTGCAGTTTTATCATCAAATACTTTTTAAATTTGTACTAATTATGTTGGTATCCTGATATGATAAATGTTTATCATGAAACACATATTAAAGAATGTGGGTTGTGCTTTTGTACAGATGTGCACACTTGTCCAGTGGATGCAAGGTCTACTATTGAGATGTATGTACAGTATACCTGTACATCTAAAATGTTGTACTCTTGTTGTACTTCGTATGGACGTGCTATATTATGAGGCTAGCGTGTTTTTAAGCCACTCTTTAATCTTGTGAACAATCTGGTATGAGAATTTCCCGAGATTTTCACTAGATATTTTGAATTTCTCACAACTTCAGGAAGTCCATGTATGGCAACTTGCTGGGTCTGCCGACCCTCGACTCCTGACGAATGGCAACAGATTAGGTTTGGTTGGGGAATGAAGCTGCCGAATCAGCGTTTCGGCCAAGAGGCGAAGAATGCAGATTTACTCTGTACGACATGCGTATTTTTATTAAAAGAAACTGTAGTGCCCCACTGGGCTCCGATGTAATAGTAAAAACCCCTGAAATTAGCCGGATAGGCATACCTGTCAACATCTGCATTTGAACAGCAGGGAAATATTCCAGAAAATGAAGCAGATTCTGGTCCACACAGAAATAGATGCCCAAATGGATATCTGAACCCTCGATCTCCTGACTGTGCAGCCAGTAATGAGACGGAATTGATAAGATTTGTTTCACCTTGAATATATATATATATACCTTGAAAATATATGTATAACTCTTGCTGAATGTGAGGAAAATAAAGAATTGTTTATGTCAACAGGGTGTGTGTGTGAGAGAGAGAGAGAGAGAGAATATAATTATGTTGTGTATGTTCTATTCAACAGCACATGGCTGCGGGCATGAATGTTTTAAGATGCCTTGTGTTATTAGGATGCTCTTAACTACTATTGATTGCTTTGTGCTGCAAAAATTGCTTTCCTTGTCCAGGCTGTGCTGCAGGAGAGCGTGCAATGATAAGAAGCAAGGAAGTGTTTGTAATGAAACCTCAAGTGATGCCCTTGAACTCTCAGAGCACGGTTATCTTACATATTGTACTTTCCTCTTGCAGCCTGTCAAAATATACTTTTAATTAATGTGGAACACTGAAATGTGACATGAATGCTGCCGCTGTTTTTCTGATTTATGTATTTGCTCAGAAATGAGCGTTCACATTAACACTATTGATGCAATGAAGCCGCATTAATGCCATTGCATCGCTGCAAAGATCATAGCAAACACTTAAAGAGCACATTGGCCTGAAGTCAGCGTTTCCCAACCTTTATTCAGCCAAGGCACATATTTTACATTGGAAAAATGTCAGTTACACCGAACACATGAACTCTCTTTGCTCCCGTCTTTCATGAGCTGAACTCAGTGTTGTATTTCTATGTACACAAAAGGCGTACTTGTCTTTCTTCACACAACTGTCTAAATCCATCCATCTTACAGGTGTGGCATGTCAAGATGCTGATAAGACAGCCGGATTATTGCACAGGTGTGCCTTAGGCTGGCCACAATGCAAGGCCACTCCAAAATGCAGTTTTACTGAGCTTCGATCTCTGCAGCAGCTGTGTGGGTGGCTGGTCTCGGACTATTGCAGATGAAGACGGTGGATGCAGAGGTCCGAGGCTGGCGTGGTTACACATGGCCTGCGGTGTGAGGCCAGTTGGATGTACACTCGTCCCTTGCTATATTGCAGTTTTGTGGTTGACTATGGCCTATTAGTAAAATATAAGACAAGTCATGTAGTATTCTGGTCACCAGGCATCAGTAATGTTCTGAGACATGATGTTGGATTACATGACCTTTCACACTGCATGGAGACTGGCTACTGAGCCAGCACAGCCGAGCCAACATTTCATAGCTGAGACCGACATACCATAGCTGAAATCAAGTGGGGAAAAAAGGTTCTCTTATTCTGTGTGGAAGTGGTCAGTTTTTGTCTTCATTGTCTTTCTTCCCTTCTGTGAAAGTTTCTTAAGTTTGGAATAATTACATTGGAGTGGCTAAGTAGTTAGCTCGTTAGTTTGCTATGCTAGCAGCAGCCATATTTTGTACCTGCAGTGAGCCCGTAGCCAGTGCAATGTGGTTTAAACAGAATAATGGAGTGTACAAGTCACTCTAGGGTGTTAGTTCATGTCTACAGGACTCTGTTATGAATGTATTTAGTCAAACAGGTTTTCTCTGTGCTTAACTACAAAAATATTCAATTTACTAATATTTAGTTGTACTTTGCGGAAATTCACTTATCACAGTCTGATCAAGGACCGATAAACCGTGATAACGAGGGATTACTATGCTGCCAAATTCCTTGGAATGCCTTTGGGGATGGTTTATGGTAGAGCAGGGATCGCCAAAGTCTTTTCCTGTTGATCCCGAAAAATATTAGACAAAATTAATGCATTATCACACCAGTGCCCTCCCCGCTCGGACAGTGACCAACAGGCATGCATTTTGATCTCGGAACACACCCGTACCCGGTCAGCCTCAGAGCCTAGTCCCTGAAACCCGGAGGTGCTGACGACCGATCCTTAAGGCAGTTGTAATGCACTGGCTAGCTCCCCCCAAGCCATCAAGCCCAGACCAAGGATCTCTGGCTTAAAAAGATTGGTGACCACTGTAGTAGAGAAACGAACATTCAGCAAATCTGGTGGACATTCCTGCAGTCAGCCTGCCTCCCTCTACACTTGCAACATCTTTGACATAGTGCTGTGTAATAAAAGTACACCTTTTGGAGTGGCCTTTTATAGTGGCCAGCCAAAGACACACCTCTTCAATAATCATGCTGTCAAATTAGCATGTTATATCTTGGCATATTTTGATAGATTTGTGAATATTTGAGAGAAAGCTTTAGATTTGAGGTCAGCTCATGAAAAATGGGAGCAAAAACAGAAGCATTTTATGTTTTTATTGTGTACGAACCTTCCGAGTGTTCTGTCACTATACGTGGATGGTATTGGTATCAGAACAAAGATACATTTGTAGCAAGTAATCATTTTGTGAACCAATTAAGTAAATTTGGACAATTTTCCGCAGCACAGCCAATCTCTCAAGGCATAGTGGTTGGGAATCACTGCCTTTTAATCATCTAACTCAGTTTTATTCAGAACTTACTTTTCAACCCAAACATCTATTCTTCTGCAGGCATTTTATCCTGGCATGAGCATTCTCACACATTCTCAAAGGGAAAATTGCCATTTATGGTTTTCAACGTGTTTTGATATGAAATATTACCTTCCAGAGTAATCACAAGGGACAGAAAGTCTTGTTGAATAACACTTCATTTCATGTCTATTTAACAAAATAGTTTTGTGTCATGATGAATAATACATCTTTGTTCCACGTCCATTGCAGAATACACATACGGTACATTGAAAAGTTATTTACATCGAAACAACGTGTGGAGCACCAAGGGTTGTTTTTAACTTGTACCGCATATTTCTTGTATAAACTTTGGGTGAACCCGTGCGAGCATGTGTTCACATACAATCATGCATGCTCTTACGGTAGTCTATTATACATTTCCCCCATGTCCCACAATGGACTTCAAAATACAAAGACCAAAATAACCCTTAGTGCCCCCCAGAGTGGATAAAACTGATTGTATATTAACAGTGTTTGTCTTCCTATCCTATATAGTACTCTTCTCATTTTCAGGCACACTTTATACAGTTTTGTCGATGGAAACATCATGAAACGGATTATTTCCTAAGCATCCTATTTCACAAACAAGCTTGTGGTTGTAATTGAGAAGTTATCAAATGACATTCACATAGGAAAAAAAAAAAAACTTGTGATTCTGGGCTGTCCTGACTCCTGCAAAACATACCAATTAGTCTTCGTGAATGATTAAAAAAATAAAACATGTTTTGAGCATGAATTGATGAATTGAATATGAATCCTGCCTCCACATGACGTTATTTGCACTTTCTACCCTCTTCTCATGAGCTCAGTCTTTTGCACATATAATGGATGACTAAGTGACTCTCCGGTCCCTTAAAGGAAAAGTGCAGTTTTTTGGGATTTTTGCCCTTCATCCACAATCCTTACGTGAGACCTGGACACACGTCTTTCTCTTTTCTGTGTGTTGTAAAGATATAAAAACTGCTAAAAAGACACAGCCAAGGATGCAATTGGAAACACTTACTCTGCCTGTAAAACCTTCTAAAAAAAAAAAAAAAAAAAACCCTCCAAAAAGCGCCACCACTCCATTTACATATCATGTGACGTGCATTTTAATCAAGCTACAGCAACATTGCTCGCCGGCTAGCGACTAGTTCAGCACACACTCGCCCGAAGCACGTCAGCGCCACGCTGACAGTGACTCGGGCCACCACCAAAAGGTAACGCTACATATACTGTAGGGGCTGCAGTGTTTTTGAGTTTGGAAAAGTTAACACTAGGTGTAGGTGTTTTTTTCTGTGTTGCTATGTGAAATCAATGCTCACAGAAGGAGGTTCCGGTAATGCTTAAAAGGCCCAAAATACGGCAAAATACTTAAGTCTTACATGTTATCATGAATGTACCTGTTACTGCATGTACTGTATATAAAACCTTGTTGGAGGTGTTTTAATAGCCGTCTTTGTAGGCGGCTGCCATTACATACAGTAATGTGCTGTCTCTTTTTCTGTTTTTATATCTCTGGAACACACAGAGAAGAGAAAGACGTGTGTTCATGTCTCACATAAGGCTTGTGGATGATGGGTAAAATTCCAAAAGTGCAGTTGTCCTTTTAAGATGTGCTGGACATCGAGTTGACAGCTGAGGCTTTTAGCTCATCGGCTAGCGCTGTTCAACTCACAATATGTGGACTACGGGGTCATGTTACATTGGTGCCGTGACCTGGATGGGAGTGAGGTTTTGGGGGGGTGAGTGTAACGGATGCTAGCAGGGATGGCTGCGCGAGTAAACCTAACTCCCCATCGAGTTGACAGCTCTGGCTTTTAGCTCATTGGCTAGCGCTACTCAACTCTCAGTCTGCGGACTGTGGGGCGGCCCAGTTGGGTTACGCTGGTGCTGTGACCTGGTTGGGAGTGAGGTTTAAGTGAGTGAGCGTAATGGACGACAGTAGGGATGTCTATGTGACTAAACCTCACTCCCTGATGCCTTGAGAGTCGTGCTAGATGTCGAGTTGACAGTTTGCCTTTTAGCTTAATGCCTAGTGCTCTTGAATCTCTTTCGGCAGACTGTGGTTTGACCACAGTAGCGGACAAGTCCGGTTACACATGCCATCCAACACTGGTCGTTGATCTTGAGAATTTGTTGTGCGTATTTGGTCATACAGACACTAGAATCTCAGTCACAGGGATTCCGTTTTGTTGTCTATGTACGTAACTCAGCACACTACATTAGGTGGCGCATTTTGATGAAAGAAGCAGTATATTTTTTTTACATCAGGTCCATCAGTCTAAGTTATGCCGTAACCCTGAACAGGATAAGCGGTAGAACATGGATGGTTATTAACGTTGAAGCCTTCTGTGTTGTTGCATGAAACCGCAGAGAATCCTTTTTGTGAATTTTCCTTTTTACAGCTCAAAGCCATCAGTGGTGAGAGCGATGCCTCTGAGCCTTTTCTTTTCATCTTGCACGCACAGTCCAGTCTTTCTCTTGCAACCTGGTAGACAAATTCCAAATTGTATTAGCACATGTATGTGGACTGAATTCTAATAAGGTTGCTTATGGGTAATGAAGATAAATAACGGTTTATTGGTCCTGAAATGTCTGGAGCACTATGGTTGTGATTGATAAACCAAAGATGTCTGCAGACCTCTAGCCAGATTGATGGGCTCTGTCTTTTTACATGGAAAGACAGTAAATCACCACTGTTTAATAATGGATATGAACGTAGCTCAGTTTTTTTGCCCAAGATTGAACCTCACCATTTTTTTCCCCCCACCATCAACTGATGCAGCTTGAGCAGTGTGTGTGCAGGCGACTGCGAACCCCTCCTAAGTCATGGGACTCTATCTAATGCTCACTTCTAGCTCATTACAGGGTGGCAGATGCTGCTATTAGGCAGACGATCCATCAGCAGCCATGAACAGGCCCTAAAAGGTTAACAGGAAGGGATTATAGGGAAATAGGAAAAAAACTGGCCTGATAGATGATACGACGCTACTGGATTAATGGTGGGTATTTATCATTTTTAGTCTTAGTCCACCACTAACTTTGCAGTTTAGTTAAGTAAAACAGTAAATTCCTGGATTTTGCCAAAAATATAAAACCAAATACAGTGGAACCTCTGTTTTTATCATTCATTCATTCCAAAAGTCCGGACAGAAACCGAAACATATGAAAACCGGATACATTTTTGCCATTACAAATAATGCAAATCCAATTCATCTGTTCCATCCATCCATCCATTTTCTATACCGCGTCTTCCTCATTAGGGTCACGGGGGCATGCTGGAGCCTATCCCAGCTGACTTCGGGCGACAGGCGGGGTACACCCTGGACTGGTCGCCAGCCAATCGCAGGGCACATATAGACAAACAACCATTCACACTCACATTCATACCTATGGACAATTTGGAGTCGCCAATTAACCTCACCTGCATGTTTTTGGAATGTGGGAGAAACCCGGAGTACCCAGAGAGAACCCACGCGCAAACGGGGAGAACATGCAAACTCCACACAGAAATGCCCAGGGGAGAATCAAACCCAGGTCTTCCCGATCTCCAAGCTGTTACTGTGTTGGCCAACGTGCTAACCACTAGACCACCGTGCGGCCCTCATCTGTTCCAGACACCCAAAAATATTAACACAGTGCTTCATAGGAGGAAGAAAGGACATACATCCCTCCATACACACACAGCTGTTGTGTGTGTTCAAAGAACAAATAAACCACCCACACAGGATCCCCGGTAATCTGTCTATAATGTCCCAATTCGAAAAGAACCATCTATTCTCAGAGACTGGGTCACCAAGGCATGGGTGCACTTGATTTACAATTATATGTGGGTAAATAGATTAGTTTGTTAGGCGCACGAGACAGTGTGCGAACAATTGGGAATAATTTCCGCCTAAAACCCAATCCTATCAAGAACCGAGGTACCGCTATACCAGGAAGAACATATTCAATTGTGGTGAGGATTTGGATAAAGCTGCTGCAAACTGCTCATCTGTCATTGTCCATGAACCAGGAACTAGCCTGGTAACTATAAAATGGACGCAAATATGAGGCGGTACATTTTCTTTCCCCATTTTTTTGTCAATAAGCAAGCCTTGGTGGAGGTCTGTTCTATACTGGGTAACATTTTAGTTACATGTGGTCATTACAGCCTTGCTAAAACAAAGATGCTAATAGCTTTTGCACAGTACTGTATTAAGACAATATTGTCAGCGCCCATCTACAACACTCCACATTAGAGCTATTAAAACGTAATGGGGTAAGAGTTTTTCGCAATTTGGAAGTAAAGGCATTAGCGGCGCAGGCTGACTACTCTGCGCCTGAAACACTGAGGAGGAATGGAGCGCGAGTGCTTGCTCAAGATGACAATATGCATGTTAATTCTGCTTAAAAGCATTTGCAGCGTCCCTCTTTTGTCTGCTACTTCTTGTTCAGAGTTCCCAGCATGCAAGCTGCAGCAGTGCCAAGCACCCAGCTGGAGGATTTATCACTGAATACTGCTTGATTAAGGGAAATGGAAGCAGGCTGCTCCTGGCACGCGTTTTACTTTGTTTGCAAGTGCAAACACATAGTTTGTGGTGATATTTGGAGGATATGAACCTTGAAGAAAAAAAACAAAACATCCATGACAGTCAGACAGAAATAATGGCCTATACTGTCAGGCAGTGCTTTTCAAGTGCTGGGGGAAGTGTGGTGAAATGTCAGGGGCGGTGAGTGAACTTAACTTGGAAATTGTTGGGGAAAAGCAGATATTATCTCAGCTCATTTTTTTTAATAAGCAGCACCTTCAAATCTGAGGCCATGATTCTCGGCCGGAAAAGGGTGGATTGCACCCTTCGGGTTGGGTGTGAGGTTTTGCCCAATGTGGATGAGTTCAATTCTCTTGCGGTCTTGTTCACGAGTGAGGGAAGGCTGGAGTGATGGACAGCCGGATTGGCGCAGCGTTTGCGGTAATGCGGTCGCTGTACCAGACTGTCATGGTGAAGAGAGAACTAAGCGGGAAGGCAAAGCACTCGGTTTACGCTCACCTATGGCCATGAGCTTTGGGTCGTGGCCGAAAGAACAAGATCGCAGACCCTAAAGAGAGAGGGTGAGGAGCTAAATCATCCAGGAGGACCTCAGAGTAGAGCCGCTACTCCTTCACATCGAGAGGAGCCAGTTGAGGTGGCTTGATCATCTAGTCCGGATGCCTCCTTGGACGCCTCCCTGGTGAGGTGTTCCAGGCATGTCCAGCCAGGAGAAGGCCCCGGGGCAGACCTAGGACATGCTGGAGGGATTATGTCTCAAACCTGGCCTGGTTCAGCTGGAAGTGGTGGCCGGAGATCGGAAATTCTGGGCTTCCCTACCGAGACTGCTGCGCCTATGACCGAGACCCGGGAAAGCGGAAGAAAATGGATGGATAATCAGGTGATTATATGCAGATTTCTGGTGCCAGCAACTCATACGGTGGTCTGTACAGATACTAAATATCACGTTCTCAATAGTATTTCAATTCCGACCCCGGGAGGGGGCATGACAAAAAAAATGGAGAACCACTGCTGTTAAGGCATTTTAAATCCCTAGTAGCATCTGATTGATTCCTGGTCAGGGTTGTGTCAAGAAGGGCATCCGGTGTCAAATCTTAGCCAAAACCATTCATGTGATTGACTCTTACAGGGGGAAGCGGGGGAAAAAAACTGACTTTTAAGATCTTTTAATGGATTTTGGCAGTGTTGCCCAGAACTACCACGAACACGTTTATTGAACTAGTTGAACACAAGCAGGTTGTAATGTTGCAGGTGGAATTAATCAAATAGCTTTTCCGTGGTTTCCTTGCGATCCGCTTAACTGACAGTAACAAGTGTTGGTGAATCAACGCCATATTTTCAAAAGACAAACATATCCATGTGATGTGCATCTTGTAAACAAGCTCTGACAGTGAATTGGTGACCACTTTAACTGAGCGTCAGGTAAGAAAAAGCAACACATGCAAGTGTGCTTGCATGTCTTTTCTCCGTCCGTCCCTTGGTTGAAACCGAAAGGAACTGATCAATATGATTCATTCATTGCCCGTGGTGAGGAAAGAGTTCACTTTTTTTTTTGTGTGTGACAGCAGCAATTTCTGAAAATATGCGGGGAAAATGATGGAAATAAACTGGAGATCAGTTTCATCATCATCTCCATGGCAAACCCATCTGAAGGTTTGTGACATTGTCATCATATTGTTCTGGAATTGTGCTCCTGCCCTGTCAGTCATATAAAACAGTAGTAGGTAGGCAGGGCCTCGCCTGAGCTGATCCACCATCCCCACTAGAGTGTCTCTATGACGACTGGCCATTCAGGCACTCGCGCCGCAAGCACTGAGCCGGCTTCCACCAATCTCCGTTATGGCAGCGGCAGATGGTGCAGTCGTCCACTTTTACCTCAATCCCGGCTGGGATGATCGTCGATCCAGCGAAGCAGTTTGGACCTGCCAGGGAAGGCACAGAGACAGAAAAGGAGGAATTAAAGCGACAAGTAGCGGATGCGGTTCTCCCTAGAGCTTCTCGTGGTGGAGGGATGTACAGAGCTGCACAGAGTAGGGAAAGTCAGAGCAGATGTGCAGATCTTTTCACAGGCATGCACCGACGGGCTTGTTTTTGCAACACTTAAGCTCTTTTGTTAGTCTCCTCTTCTCCCTGGACGTGGAGTGCTTTGCATCCTAAAGCGCTGCAAGCATGGTCGCCTGCCAGGCGTTGGCTTGGCCATGCACAGTGGCTCAAATGCAGAAGAAACAGACGGAAAAGGGAACGATAATCAGCTTGGGGAAGCTGTGCAAGGAGGATGGGGTTCATCACATCCGATGAGTCGGAATGAAAAGGCCATAGTGCAGCCCATTCACAAAAATACATTTCTCCCTTGAAATGATTGGATACAGATGAGCCAGCAGGTGCCACGAATACTTCCCAGTTTTAATTATTTTAGTCAACCATTCAGTCGTTTTAAAAGGCGTAACAGTGACTTTGAATTAGTCTGTTAAATTGGTCCATAAAATATGCCACATTCCGGCGTCCCTTGAGTAGACACAGAAAGAACTGATGGCCCATAATTCCAGTACGCATGGTAGCTTTCATTGCTAATATTGACGGATGTCTTAATATTTACAAGAATCGGACAAAGATAAAGCTGTTTTTTAAGCTTAAAATCCCTGTTAGACAGGACACTCTTCAACAAGCAGGCGCTGTTGCACTGTATGTTGTCTCACCACGAGGAAGCAACCAGCCTGGGGCATAACTAATTTAGGCCCAATTAGTTTGCCGCATAAACGGGCTGCCATAGAAATCAAAAGTAGAGATGAAAAGAGCAAGTCGAGTCTTCTGTGCAATAGTTGACATGCTCATGCAATATGCACCAAATGTTAAGTGATACGCTTTATCGTCTATTTGTAAGCTCGATGATACTACTACTCAATGTTCTTCCATCATCGCAAGATTAGATTAGATTTATTGGTCCCAAAGGGGAAATTTGTCTTCACTGACTGTATCACAGTTACATTTGACTGATGTAAAAATCTCCCTCACAATATTAAAAATGACCTTGGATTAAATGGAGACATCTTTTCTAATACTACTTTGTGGAGTACTCATGAGTCAGAGAAACGCGAGTCTTCGTTGAGCACCCGCGAGTCAATGAAACTCAAATATTCGTGTCCCTGCGAGTTAATGAAACTCAAATCTTTGAGTCCCCGTGAGTCAGTGAAACTGAAATCTTTGTCAAATACCCTTTTTAGTCGGTTTTGGTCCATGAGTCAGTGAAATTTGTGTCTTCATCGAGCACCTGTGAGCCACGGAAACTTAAGTTTTCATCAAGCGACAATGGGTCATGGAAACTTGAGTTTTTGTAGCATACTCGTGAGTCAGTGAAACACGAGACTTTATTGGGAATCCATGAGTCAATGAAACTTGAATCTTTGTCAAGTACCTGTCAGTCAGTGAAACTTTATTCTTTGTCAAATACCCAAGGTTCAGTGAAACTTGAATATTTGTCTAGTACTCATGAGTCAGTGAAAATTGTCTTTGTGGAATACCCGTGAGTCAGTGAAACTCTGGTGTCATCGTGGACCAGTGAGTCAGTGAAACTCGAGTCTTTGTCGAGCACCTGTGATGCATAGTTGATTTGAGGCAAGGACCAGATCTGTTGCTGTCGAGTTTTTGTCAAGTACTCGTGAGTCAGTGAAACTTGAGCCTTTCTTGAGTACAGAGTGAGTCGGTGAAACTCGTTTCTTTGCGTACCCACGAGTCAGTAAAACTCGAGTCTTTGTCGAGTACTCGCGGGTTTCAGTATGATTTCCATATATCACAAGGCAATGAGAACTGATGGCTGAAAGAGGAAACAACACCTGGCCACCACACCTGCAAACTATTGCATCCTTTTTTGGGGTCCATTTTCTGTCCTTTTGCCTTTTTGTCCCAAATGTTTGAGCATTAGAGCCCTCATTATGCTCTTCCCTACACACACACACACACACACACACACACCACTCGGCCACTCGCATTGAGATTTATTTTTCTGCCAGAGCCCGACCTGGCACCCCCGAGGGAGAGTAGAGATGACAGGCCTACCCTTAAATGCCAAGGGTTGTCACTGTGTCCTTTCAGGATGGATTATCTCTCGCCAAGAAGCTTCGGTAGGCCTGTTAGGGTGTGTGTTATTAAGTCAGTATGTAGTCACCATTGTGACAAAAGAGAGGAAGCAGCGTGACATAAAAGAAGAAAACATCAGATAGAAAATGTGAGTAGTTGTTGAAAAGGCCATTTATCTTATGCCTGCACTTGTGTCGTAGTCTGGCAACACTAGAACCAAGACAAAGAAGAGCTTAAGTCTGTACGATTTCTTTAAAAAATATTTTTACATAACTCTGGAATTCACTCAAATAGCCATGCCTCTATTATGCCTCCTTTTCCCATCAGTCATTACCTCAGTTAATAGACACAAACTCACATCAAAGAGTGAACTGCTGAGTCCCTTTGCTAATCCAAATAGCAAATATGCCAAATATCGAGGCACATAAACAGCCTGTGATAAATTCAAGTATGGAGTCTGACCAAATGTGGAGGCGGCATGTTGTCGCTCTGCAATGTTGTGTGCATCCATGTTCATGTTCTGGCCAACTTCGCAGGTTTATTAGTTCCACCCAATGTGCCTCACAATGTTAAAGATGATCCTACAACGTCTTCTCCAACAATTACTGTTCCGGAGGACCATTTGATGCGTGGTCGCTCCACAGTGTTGTGTGCATCCAGGTTTATGCTGTGGGGAACTATGCACTTCATTGGTTCCACCAAGTCTGCCTAGCTGCATTATGTGGAGATGGCGTCTTTTCCGGAAATTGGCGTTCCATTAGAATTGTGACAAATGGATGTTCTGCAGTGTTGTGTGCATCCACATCTATGTTCCGGGAAGCTATGCACTTTATTAGTTCCACCCAGTTTGCCTTGGTTCTTGAAGTTTCTCAGTATTTCATCTATTTTCTCTCCCTTTTATATTTTGCTACTTGACTTACAGTATTGAATATGCTAATAAATGGCCTCCACTCAAATACGCTTCCCCAAAATAAAGGTAATCATCGTCCCTATTTGAACTGTACTTTACAGTTTTCTGGGATACGGGCGATATAAGGGATGTTTTGGTTTATTTTGAGGGGTGACGGAGTATTGCATATATATAACTTAAACAAGGCCACAATGCTAGACAGACTGGCACCTAACGTATATGCAGCCCGAACAATTCCAGGCGGCTCAAGTATATTCTGTTGGCAGGCCAATGGTAATACTCACCAGCGCTCACAAGAATACTCTGTTGGGAGACGACTGAAAATACCCGTCATTGTTATCTGTTCAAAGCCTCATATAAATCACCACTTCTCTCTCTGACCTCCTATCATTTTTTTGGTATGCACAACTGTCTGGAATCAAGGACTGAATAATGTGCTGCCAGAGAGCAGACAGTGAGATAGTCTTGTAATCAATCACTAACCAATTAGTTCATTTCACATCACTTTTTTTGTGCCCTGGAGGTGAGGGATGCATTATAGCACACAAATGCAGATGAGCGCCACAGTTCTACAAAGCAAGAGGAGGGAGCGCAGAGAGAAAAGGTACAAACTTCAGCATGAATTTTAATGAGTGACATTGTCGGGGGCCTAGAGGGCATCCGCCACTTGACAATGAGAACGATCTGACTTGAAATTTTGAATGGCATTTCAGGAGTCGGTGAGCCCGAAATACAGAGATGGTGCGCAGAAGTGATTATCTTCGATATAAATCATTCAACAGAAATGAGGTTATTAAAGTAAAGTTAGTAAAGTCGCATGGCTATCAGCTCTCGCGCGCAGCACGCATATCACCAATGAAGAACCGAGATTCAGAGAAACATCGTTGGGTGCAGTTACAGTACTGATTGGCGTCGCATTTTTATCAAGCACTCGCGGTTTTCCAGCCATTCACTGGTGGCTCTGGAATGGTAACCCCTGTGAAAAGCGGGGCTCTACTGTATTTGTCTCAGTCTCAACCTATCAGTATCACCGCGGCACACAAGCACAGTGACGGAGGAGGCCAACACCACAACTTGACAGCACGCGTTGTAACCACCAGCGTACAAAGTGATGCCTATGTGGTTCCTACAGCGACCCGTGCAGACAGGTCAGGACAGAGTGCCGAAGCGTGGATGCAATTAATCTGGTCTGGATTGCTTACAGATGACAGTGTGGACACTGGAGATCCAGGATGGAATTTTAGTAACTTTGGGTGGGACAAACACTAGTCTGACTAGAGCTAGAGTCCCATCTAGTCAGAGTTGTGTTTGTCCCACGTAGTCATTGAGCATGAACTGATGAGGTCTGCTCGGATGAGAGGCAAAACGTCCTCTAAGATATCCTGAACAGTCCAGTTGCAATGGATTCAATGCCCTGAGAATGTATGGCTTCAGTTGATCGCAACTGGACTGTTCAAGGTTAGCAGTCCGGTCCTTTGAATCCATCGCAACCGGCTTGTTCAGGTTGTCTTAGAACCTGAACAGTCGAGTTGCGATCGATTTAATGCCATGAGAATAACTGCAAATATTTTCGTTCAACCAGGGAATCATATTCTCAGGGCATTGACTCAATCACAACTCGACTGTTCAGGTTGTCTTGCAAGACGTTTTGCCCCTAATCTGAAAAGGTTCTAGTCTACTGACTAGAACTGTCCTATCTAGACTTTGAGCATCAAGTGATGCAGCCTGCTCGGATGAGAGGCGAAACGTCTTCTAAGACAACCTGAACAGTCCAGTTGCCATCAATTCAATACCCTGAGAACTCGAACAACAATCTAAAGTTGGTTTAAGCCGTTTACAGAGGAAACATTATGCCATCAACACTCTAACTTATCAAGTGTTCTTATTTACTTTCCAAGCAGGTATTGGCTCTTTGACCCGAGGGTAACTGACCCAAACTGAAACTTCCACCTTCTTAGAACAAATTACATAAATTGGGGAATGCGATCAGTAATACCATTATTTGTGTACACCTTATTGCATTCATTACCCCAATTTAACTTTGTGAAATAACAGTGAACAAGTTGCTATCCTTCATGCTAATTTTGGAGATTGGCTAATGTACACTGGGCCACTGGGAGATACTGTAAATGCCTCTCCAAAGACCCATTACCCATCCCTCTACCATGACTTTAATCAATACGCTAATGTATACTCTGCTTAGTGTGTCAGTTAGAATTAAAATGACTACCACTCATTACTGTCCAGTGGGCCTGGGGTATTAATTCCAATTCATAATACATCTATTACAGCCACTTCCCCCAGAATATGGGATTATTCTACGTCGCAGACAGCACAGATACGGGTAATGGAGTGTGTGTACAAACTTTTTAAGTGTTTACCATTTTTACAGATGGGGCAGCATTGCTCCGGCTCATACACTGGGTTGACGCACTCTGGGACGGCGCAGTCGGACACCACACAGTGCACCTCGTTATTTGGTTCGCAGCGGCACCATTCGCAAGGTGACGGCTGTGGGCAGAGGAGGAGGAGAGAGAGAATGTGGGTTAGATGATTCACTGAGCTGGTGGTGAATGTGTGTGGTGGTGCATGCCCAAATTCAACATTTATTTTAAACTCACCTATTTCTAAAATGAAATTGTTCACGCTTTATCACACACTGTAAGATAGATCCAAATGATTAACTAAGGCACAAGGTTATTAATGAGTGGGATAGCCTTTTTTAATTCTCATTTTAACAGACAAAGCCAGGGGTTGATCTTGAATAAAATAACTCCAAATAAAATGGAGAATAAAGCTATTTTAATATGAATGCCTCGGCCTGAAGGAAACACTCCAATGGCTTTTTTTTTTTACATTTCATCTAAGCCCTTGCTGCTACCTCATACTTCACTCACTGAAAGTTGCTCTGTCTCACTGCGGCGTTTAACAATTCCGAGAAACAAACGCGTATGTTTTTGGACTTTTTAAAATGTTTTTTTTTTTTTTTTTTCAGCTGGTCTACAGACGTATCTCGACAGATAAGCGCTGGCAACTGCAAACTTTGGACATGTTCAAAATTTCTTAGTTCTTATGTTACTCTGGCATTTTTATTGTTTTGCTGTGTTCACCATTACTTACCAGAACCATCCTGGTTTGTAGACTTTCATGAGTGTTGGCCAGGCGGAAGTGTGATTGTAGCCCAAAGTAATCGTATAGTAATCCCTCCTTTATTGGGACCCAACCGTGATAAGTGAATTTCTGCCAAGTACGAGTCCTTGTCTACAAGTGGAATATTTTCATAGAGCAGAGAAAACCTGTTCACGATCATCTACATACATGTTTAATATTATGAAATAGCACCCCATACTCATATTACTTAATATAGTAGACATAAGAGAAAGTAAGACATAAATTGTGTGTGTTGCTTTAAATGTGTTCCGGTGCAAGGGAAGCTGAGTGGGTGGTGGACAGGAAGTGACGTTGAGGGTTCAGTGTTCAGTTTTATCTTGGCGTGGGCTACGGCCGCATCAGTAGTCCGTGTTAGGGATTATTGTGCCTGTTGTGCAATAAAAGCCTGTTGTTCCGGTGATCAAGTCTGGTGCTTGTGCGTCTCAACGAACATTACAATAACATTACCGACACCTAGTGACCAGTGTAGAATATAACATATAATCACAATCTTTGAATGTATTTTCTGAATGCCTTATATTTGTATTTCTTTTGGGCATTTTTAACCTTGAAATGCTTCATTTGGGCAAAAAATATGTAACATTTGAAAGTAAAATTCAATTCTGTGAAATTCAAACTGTGACGTGGCGAGGGATTACTGTATTCCAAGGTAATAGTGATCCAAATACGTTTTCAAAAGGTGCTGGCGCAGTAGCTACTGTAGCAGTATATTTCAGCATAAGTTGATTCGTCACGCCTGGAGAGTGAGGCGCAAGGATGACATCATGTAAAGGCGACGACAAAATTACCTTACTGAATGTTGTTGTTGTCTCTCAGCACACTTTTAGCGGTTTGGGACCGAATATATTATACGATTACTCATTTGCATTTCACAGTTAATGCAAGATTGAGTGCCTTTGTCAGCTTGTCAATGGTGTGGAGAGCAAAAACGGTTCTAAATTGCAGGAGTCAACATTCAAGTGCATATCACTTCAGATTCAGTCCAGCTGCGTTGTGAATAAAAGTTGGAAAGGGACGCTTGAAGGTGACTTACTAAAGTTGAAGAATAAAAACTAGTACAACATCAAAGTTGCCGGTCTTCTTGTTTTGCTGGAAAAAAAAATTGCCATTTTTTGCACACCGCCCGTCAAAACATTCCAAAAATGCTTGCTTGCATTTTATCATTTACATTTTGTTCACGTACTGTGTGGAAAAAAAAAAACTGACACTACAAATCTTATGCAGTGTTAAAGGGGGGGAGTTAAAAAAATAAGGATAAAAATAACATTTAATAAAATTATTAAAATGGTACAACATTGTTAGTAATGACTATAAATACATTAGAATAAGTGGAGATATTAATTAAGACGGGGCCGCACGGTGGTCTAGTGGTTAGCAGGTTGGCCAATACAGGAACAGCCTGGATATCGGGAAGACCTGGGTTCCATTCTGCCCTGGGCATTTCTGTGTGGAGTTTGCATGTTCTCCCCGTGTGCGCGTGGGTTTTCTCCGGGCACTCCGGCTTCCTCCCACATTCCCAAAAACATGCAGGTGAGGTTGGACTCATGGACTCTAAATTGTCCATAGGTATGAATGTGAGTGTGAATGGTTGTTTGTCTATATGTGCCCTGCGATTGGCTGGCGACCAGTCCAGGGTGTACCCCGCCTGTCGCCCGAAGTCAGCTGGGATAGGCTCCAGCATACCCCCCCCGACCCTAATGAGGAAGAAGCGATATAGAAAATGGATGGATGGATGGAATAATTAAGACAAGTAAATCAAAAACATCGAGGATATATATTGATCCCTCATTTATCACGGTTAATTTGTTCCAGACCCGACAGCAATAAGTGAATTTGTAGGATTCAATATTAATATATGGAATATATTTGTAGTTGGTGCATAGAAAACCTTCTAAATACGATTTTCACCATTATTAGAGCCTTCTAGACATGAAATAACACCCCTATAGTCACCTTTACAGTCATATCACTCAATATAGTAGATATAATCCGAGAAAATACTCCATTTAAGACGTTAAATGTTTTAGCTGAAGTACGGCCACAACAGTAGCCCGTGTTATCATGATCATAATGACTATTATTATTGTGCCCGTTGAGATAACTATAAAAATAATAAAAGCCTGTCATTGAGGAAGTCTGGTGTGTGTTACTAGTGACACCTAGTGGCCAGTAGACTACAGTTCATCGTCTTGCATTGCCTTAAACTGCATTAGTATTTTAGTTTATTAGAACATTTTTATGTTAAAATGTTTTATTTAAGACAGGAATATATAACATTTGCTTAAATATGCATTTTTTTCACTAATAATAGGCCATAGTCAACCACAAAACATTGATCATTTAATAATTATTTTTAAAAAAACACGATGGTGAGGAAGCGATGTTCGAACCGCGAGTAAAAAATGTAAATGAGTCACACAATTTCAGTCTTTTCTGTATATAATTTGAGAAATCACTCAATAAATTAAATGTTTGTTAATATTGTAGAATTTGGCATAATTATGTTATTTTGCCGATTGTTGTCTTTGCTTCCTTGTAGTCTCCGAGATGCTGTCACCTGGAATTTTCGTCCAAGTTCCTTTATGTTTTTGACAACAAGTACTTTGGCTTCTCCCGCCCTCCATTTTAACTTGATGTAGATTTTGCAGTTGGTGCTTCAGTTGTCCCCTGCTTCCTTAAGTCACACGCTTGCTTGGGTGTGATCGAGTGGTGATTGGTAAGTCACCTTCGGACACAGAATGTGCATCCGGGCATTTAAGAGTAAAGGTCACAGTTCAACAAATTCAAAACAGTAAATAAAATGTGTTTTCTGAAAAAAAAACAAAAAAAACCCTGCCTATTTTTAGAGATGCAAAGCACAAATGGGCAGGTTTTCCGGCAAGTAAAATGTTTTGATCAAAAATCCACTTTAGTCAAGCGCTATACTACATTTACACTTTTAAATAACAGTTAAAACTTTACTGTTCTTAAAAAAGAAGCAATAAGTCCACATGTGCAAACCACAAGGCTTCAGGGCATCCACCACCAGAGAGAATATTAAAAATAAAAATCTGAACCATCAGTATGTAATGTTTTCGGTTTTCCACTAGAAAGAGAGCCCTATGGTGCTGCAGACTGACGATTAAAGGGAGCAACCAGTCGGCAACAAGTCCAAAAGCCTGCATTCGTCATCGTATGAAGTCAGTGCCCTTGGCTGAGGGAAGGAACAATTCAGTGATAGAACCATTACTGGCAGCAACACAGATATGGAAAGGCTCCATCATTTAGCCACTACATTGAAAATTAGTAAAACTTTTGCCCTTCTACTTGACAAATCCTCAACATTCTGCACATAGACTGCCCTCCACAAGTGTTGGAACAGTGAGGCAAATTCTGACTATATATCCTATACAGTGTATCCTATATCAGGATCTCATGCACAATTTAGAAGATAACACTTTTTGTTTGAACCCACCCATTTTTCATGTGAGCAAAAGTATTGGAACATGTGACAGGTGTGTCCTAACGCATTACTTGTTCCAGACGATGTCCAAGCTTTTTCCCATGTAGATTTGCTTAGAAGTTATACATACAAAAAAAAATGCATCTCAGGTTTGTGATATGGGTGAAAAGCCCATTGTTAGTCAGAACTTCGCTCTGTGGTGTTTTTTCCAAATATTTCAATTTCTTCTTAAACAAATTTGTAAATTATCTTTTTGTAATATGACGTCTGTGTAGGCTCTCAGTCGTACAGGAGTTGTCCATCGAGGAAATGGCTTCTTGAGACGTCATCTGTACTTCTGTGAAGAAGGTGTCGGACGTTTCGCTCCTCATCCGAAGAGCTTCGTCAGCGAACTAAAAAGTGCTGGTAGCTTAGGCCTTAAAAACAGTAAGAGTGGGCGGAATTGGTGTGCCAACACCCACCTCCTATTGGTTCGTTACACTAAGCCTGGGCGGAGTAGTGGTATAATCCTATCCTGTTATTAACACCTCCGATAAAAGGGAAGTGTTGCTCCCTGAATTGGGTATGAACGACTCTGATACTGGCTTGTTAGCATCTATTGTTCTGGCTCGGCCCTGGCTTCACCTCATTTGCAAGACTAATAGCTGTGGGTTTTGGTCTCAGTAACCTGCTGAACACAGGAAAACCTTTTATCGGAGGTGTTAATAACAGGATAGGATTATACCACTACTCCGCCCAGGCTTAGTGTAACGAACCAATAGGAGGAGGGTGTTGGCACACCAATTCCGCCCACTCTTACTGTTTTTAAGGCCTAAGCTACCAGCACTTTTTAGTTCGCTGACGAAGCTCTTCGGATGAGGAGCGAAACGTCCGACACCTTCTTCACAGAAGTACAGATGACGTCTCAAGAAGCCTTTTCCTCGTTTGTAATATGACCTTATTCTCATATTTTTACTTCTCATAAAATTATACCTACCTAATTTTTCAAAAATTACAACTTTATTTGGTTGTGTTTCTAAGTGTTACGACCTTTAAAAAACAATGTGGTTTTTTTCGTCAATATTTCAACTCTATGCTACAAAAATGACATTGTTTTTTATATTTTGACTTTATTCCTGTAAATACAGCTGTTTTTTTTTCCATTTTTGCTGTTTTTTATTTATTTCAAATTTCTTCTTGTAAATTTTCTTCTTGTAATTATGATTTTATATTCATAATACGCCGCTCAAAAAAAAAATAAAGGGAACACTCAATTCACACTCAGTCAAAACTGCTGCGCCGTTATTCAAACTGTCCACTTTGGAAGCAACACAGATTGACAATCAATTTCACCTGCTGTTGAGCAAATGGAATAGACAACAGGTGGTGTCTTTTTCCACTTGGGTGTGACTCCAAATCCAGACCTGCATGGGTTAATAAATTTGATTTGAGTTGATAATTTTTGTGATTTTGTTGTCAGCACATTAAACTATGTAAAGACCAAATTATTTAATAAGAATATTTCATTAATTTAGATCTAGCATGTGATATTTTAGTGTTCCCTTTATTTTTTTGAGCAGTATATTTTGACTTTGTTGTCATAACGTTATAAGTTTTTCCACAACCTAATTTTACAACAAAAATGTAAAAATACAACTATTTGTTGTTGTTTGGTTCTCATAATATGACTTAAATTTTTTTTCTTTAATATCTTTTCTTTTAATATTTCAACTATTTTTCCTCATATTACAACTTTATTCTTGCAAAATTAAATTATGACTTTCCCAGATTATTTTTTTGTATTATTTTTTTCTTAATATTTAGACTTTATTCTTGTAAAATTACTTTTTAGTTAGTTTTTTTTCCATTTGTGGTGTTTTTACTTTTCTTGATAAATTATATTTTTAGAATGTGCCGCGGACCAATAGAAAAACGGCCACGGGCTGCAAATGGCCCCCGGCCCACACTTTGAACACCCTTGACTTATTCAATCACTAAATAGCACTAAAGGTCAAAGCTCAGTTCGGATTGGGTAGGAAAGTTTGTGCCTGTGTAGACTGCATTTAGAGGTGAAAACAACATGTAAACCAGAGAGCTGTTTGTGGGTGGAAAAACAAGCAATTCTGAATTTGAGAGAAGATTGAAAGTCATTCAGAACCATTGCACAAACACTGGTCATAGAAGAAGTTTGAAGTCTCATTCGTGGATATGATGGATATGATTACGGGCAGAAAAATGTAATACAGATATGATCTGATATTTCATTTTATGCTGATTTTTGGCCCAATAATATCGGACATATCTCATATTTTGTCAGTTCAACACAAAAATATTAAATTGATTCAACATTAACATTTTATATGCATGGAGTAGTACGTTGTGTAGGATTATTTGTTACCCGCCTGGTTCAGCCAGCACAGCGTTCCGCCCTGGATTGAAGCAAGGTCTGCAGAATGGGATTCAAGAGCACTAGCTCAACTGGACTGTCTGAACTTGATGTCCAGTGCGACTCTTAAGGAGTCAGGGAGTGAGGTTTACCAGTGTACATACGTACACATACGCATACATATTTCACAATATTACACAGTTAAACATTCTGCGTTAAAAGATCTCCGTTCACGGGCCTCCTCAACAACCGATTTAAAAGCAGATTAGGGCAGGACTGACAAAACGAAAAGCACGCATGGCCCTTTTGTCAATGTAATGTTATTACTCGGCATCCATCTCCTTTACGGGGCCTGAGCTCAGCAGCACATTATCAATTACGTGTCAGTTTGAAGTTGCTAAATAGGGAAGAAAGTGCAGCGCACACAGAAATCCATCGCGGAGGCAGGACAATTATTTAAATGGAGGCTTAAGGATCCAGCTTACACCAATTTGGATTCATATCTGATCGGCTGCCAAACACGCAGCATGGAAATGATTCTATGAATAACAATGGCAGCAACAATATACAGTACACTGTATTTGCATTTGGCGCAGCGTGGGTATCGCTCTTCTTGCATAATGGCACATTATAAGAAAGCATCGTGTGAATTAAATATGTCAGTCAGACGTACACCATAAAACACACACATACCAAATACAGTATATATATATATATGTGTGTGTGTGTGTGTGTACACACACCGTATGTATCAAGCATGGCAAGAGGTACTTTGAACTCTGAGACAAACTGTAGCACACAGGAAGAAACTGATCCTCAAGTAACTTCATTGGGGCACCGAGTGCTGTTCCTGACTGTGGGGTTACCTCTGAGGTTAATAGCAGTGACGGGAAAAGGTTACCGTTCCAATGTGCACGCGGCCGTTGTTCCGGCTAATGCAGTATTTTGGAGGCGGTGAGGGAACTCAGAAAGGAGACGGTGTATCGTAGTACTTTTGGTGCAAGTCATTTCCAGCAGGTATAAAAATTATTCTGAGCCTAATTGCTTTCACTTCATAAACTCCCCTGATTAGATCCCTTGTTGACACCAGTAAATTGGATGGTAAAATCAATCGTAGCAATCATTTTTATCGCAATTATGAGCTGTTTGATCTCGTATATGTCAGTTCTGGGAAGCTCAGACATTAATTACTGTGTGTGTGTGATGTGCTGTAGATCTTTATTTCTGCATGGCGTATTGATGCATGTGCTCTCAACAAACGGCGCTCAAATTACAGTCAGGGTGTTTTCTATCGAAAGTGAAATTACAAGTTAGAAGACAAGCTATTTAAAAAAAAAACGCGTTCTGTGATTTCTAGTCTGAAATACGTGTTCAGTAAAAGGCAGTTTTCTGCGAAATGAGCTTGCCTGAAATGAAAGCCCGCCCCAGTAATGGGCCTTCAAGGTTCAATCAATTTATTTTAGAACCCCGGGCCAAATTTTTCAGTCAATTGAGTCACACAGTCAACACAGCACGAGGTAACCGTGAGATGCCTGCAAAGCAGTCCCAGGAAGCATTAGTCCATTTTAAAATGCACCAAGCAGAGGTGCTCAGATTATTCTCATGAGAAGAATTTTATAAAAAGCTTCCAGCTAGTGTTGGGGAAACGCGATTCCTTTTACTGACTCGGGTTCTTATAAGTCACTCACTGAAGTGAAAACGGGTATATCAATTCACTCAAGTCATTTGTCACAAAGCTCATGCGCAGAAACTCGCACATGCGCGACACGTTCAGCAGCCGAGCTGTAGATGCGACTACTCATGAGTCGGTGAAACTCGAGTCTTCATCTAGGACTAGTGCAGTGAAGCTTGAGTCTTCGTCACGTAGCCTTTAGTTAGGTAAACGCGAGTCTTTTGTCGAGTACCATTTAGTCAGTGAAACTCAAATCTTTGTCGAGCATCAATGAGTCTGTGATAATCGAATCTTCTTCTGGTACCACATGAGTCAGTGAAACTCGTGTCTCTGTCGAGTACCCATCAGTCGGTGAAACTTGTGTCTTTGTCAAGTACCCGTGAGTCAGTGAAACTCGGGTCTTCATGAAGCACCCACAAGTCGGTGAAATTCGAGTCTTCGTTGAGTACCCATGAGTTAGTAAAACTCCAGTTTTCCTCGAGCACCCATGAGTCAGTGAAACTTGAATCTTCGTCAAGTACCCATGACTTAGTAAAACTCGTGTCTTTGAGTACCCATTAGTCAGTGAAACTCAAATCTTTGTTGAGTACCCTGGAGTTGATGAAACTCTTGTCTTCATGGAGTACCCGTGAGTCAGTGAAACTTGAGTTGTCGTTGTGTACCCTTCAGTCAGTGAAACTCGAGTCTGTCGAGTAACCGTGAGTCGGTGAAACAGGACTCTTTGTCACACATCCGTGAGTGAGGGAAACTTGAGTCTTCGTCAAGTACCCAAGTGTCAGTGAAACTCGAATCATTGTCCAGTACCCAGGAGTCAGTGAAAACAGTGTTCTTATTGGCGTACCCGTGAGTCAAAGAAACATGTATCTTTGTGGCGTGCCTATGAGTCAGTGAAACTCAGGTCTCAATCCAATCCACATTATTTTCATAGCATATTTTATAAACACTGTTTCCAAAGTGCTACACAGACTAGTAAAACCATAAATAATAATAAGTAAAAGTAGAAATGACTCCACTAAAAACTAAAAAATCAAATAAAAACGTCATCGTGTACCAGTGAGTCAGTGAAACTCCGGTCTTTGTGGAGTACCAGTGAGGCAGTGAATGAAAGTCTCGAGCACCCAAGATGAAGAGTGGATTTGAGGCAAGGACCAGGGGCCTCACCTATAAAACTGTGCGCAGAAATCTGACTAAGTCTGCGTACGCCAGAAACCCAAAATGTGCGTATGGACAAAAATATTAAGACCTAAAAAAAAAAAAAGTGGCATACGCACACATTCACACAATTATTCCACCTTGAGAAGCAACTCCGCCTCAAGTTACGCCCTTTCCACGCCTCCACTTCACCATAGAAGGTCAATGCAAAGTGACGAAGACGAAGAAGCGGGCTTTCACGGAAAAGGAGGTGGAAATACTGGAGAAAGTATCATATTTGGAAGACACAGCAGTGGCATAACAAACCAAAGATTGCATGGCAGCACGTCCGCTGTCTTCTGTGTGACTGGAGCAGGGCCAACCGAGGCAAAAAAACCCCCAACAAAAATAAAGCGGTCGGATATCAAGGCACACATTTCCATTTTGAGCATGTTTGTACATTTTTCCTAATTGACACCACATTTTAGATGACTCTAAATCTCTTTCAAAATGGGAATGAAGACGTTATATCAAAATCTCCTCGTGTGTAAATGGTGTTTATGATAAATGACAAATGATGTCCATCAGCGTCATGTCAAAGAAGACTTTCCACAAATGTTTGAAGTCAATAACGGTGTGATGTTTTCATGCAATGATGGATACATCTTCACTGGCTTCCATTGCATGTTTATTTCTGACACATGATTTCACTGAAAACGTGTGTCGCCCTTTTACCATGTCTCCAAAAGGTGCGTACGCCAACGACAAAGGTGCTCACGTCAAGTTGTGTTTTTATAGGTACCATACTTTGCGTGGAAAACGGCGTAGGCAATTTTTCGGCCCCATTTTGTGCGTACGCAAGCTTTATAGATGAGGCCCCAGATCTGTTGCTTTTTCCACAGGGTTAATACATTATTACAAATGCAGTTGCACATTTAATGACAAGTTTATTTTTTTCATTTAGCTAGCAGTAGCACGGGTGAGTCAGTGAACGAGGTAACAGATGTTTATTTAGAACTCGTTTGACTCACACATCCCTACTTCTAGCTGTAGAGCCTGCACTCACATCATCTGCATGCACAAACCACTCCAATCCAGATTAAGGGGCTGTCCACACGGAAACGTTTTCAGGTCAAAGAGTATTTTATCGTTTCAGCCTCTCATCCACATAGGAACCGCGTTCAGGGTGAACTGAAACGGTATTTCCGTATAGACCAGCAATCCGCTGAAAACAATGTCACTGACCCATCGCCATCACGTGACCAAAAGTGAGTTTTGACAGCAAGCTAATATAATATCTGAATATTTTGACTTGTCATGACTCACTCACTCAGTCAACATTCTCCTGGTATTTTCTTGTTTTATACTCGCAAAATGACTCGCAGAAGTAATTCCGCTTTGTGGTAAGTCAAGACGAGCCTCGGAAAGCGGAAGACGAAGGACTTGGTGTCATGTGGTTCTGTATGCGTGTCTATTCACAGCAGCACATGTAGGTGTGCCTTGTGTATTACATCGTTTTCACCCCAGTCGTGCGTTCTCGTCTCGATGCAACTATTTACTACTTCGGCATAGTGTGGATGTGAATTTTTTTTCAGTCCGCCCCCTCCAAAAAAATCTCAAGAGCGTTCTCGTGTGGACAGGGCCTAAGTTGCGCCCCAACCCAAAATATTGCCTGACCATGCATGGTCCTTTTTCCGTAGTGTTCCCGGTCTTTGGAATTTTGTTCCCTTGTGTCTTTAGCCTTTAATGTTTTTTGCTTCTTTTCTGTAACATTTTTTTTTGTATTAAAGTCTTTTACGTCTTGCTTGCCCGGCGCAAACGTGACAGTTTTCACCTTATTATCTCAGGCCAGACCAGAGTTTTCGCTGTGTTCCACCACCCTTTTATTGTGCATTCTCTGACATCAACGTACTTGAAATTAATGACTGGACTGATTATGGCTGAAGCATGACGTCTGACTCCTTGTCCAATGATATTATCATTATTACAACTGAACGGAGTCAGATGCTTCCATGTATTATAGTTGTGTCCTGTTTCCTGTCAGACGCAGTAATTAGATTTGTCTCTACTGTTGTGTAAGGGCACTCGGTTAAAGCCTTTTTCAGGGTCAAGCATTATTTTGTCGCCACAGTTTATGATAAGGTGTAAAAACATGCTGCTGTTACACCAAACAAGCGCCTTACTCTGTACTTTTCCCCGCAGGGCTCTCCATACCTCACATTTACACAGTTGTCTGCCAACAAGAAGTCAACTCTCAGGAGATTTGATAGTGATGTGCGTCCTTGAGCTAACCATCTGTTACATGTCAGACACTCATCCCTCTCCGTAGAGGAACTTGGCGAACTGTAAGGCTTCCAGTAGCAAGGCTGAGCATTGATACTGAATGTGCAACTGCCGCTTTGCATTTTGCTATTTCCGTCAGTCACTGTTCAACACATCCAAAATTATGCCTTACCATTTTTAGAACAATTGCATGTGTTACCTGTGAAGACAAGTTTTGCTGGTTGGAAGTCGAGCCATTATTCTGATGCGCGCTGCATGGGCTTGTAGTCAATGCAGGGTGAAGCGTAATGCTTCAATTCCTGAGTCGTATGAGTCAACTACTCGCAGATGTGGAAAAAGACAAGTTTCATGAACAACTAAAGGCCAAGAAAGTGTTGGTTTATGTGCACTGGACAACTCTAGAAAATGCAGTCAAACCTCAGTTTTTGTATGAGTCAGTTTTCGCTGAAAATTTTTGCCCAAATTTTGCCTCAGTTCTCTCTGTCTAGGCCATTAATGTCATTGAAAATTACATTACCCCCATTGGGTGTCCTTTTTTCACATGACTGTACATGTATGTCTGACACTAGACTGTTATTTTATATTACTGTTACAAGTACAGGCTTCAGAAATGGGTGGGCACCATTTTCAAATTTAAAAAAAATACTACTGTCTGCCTCTGCTGAACTAACGTTCTAAGTCTCTTTTCTTTTATTATGATAGGTAAATCATATAAGTAAGATTTTTATGTCGTATTATCTGGGCCCAGACGGTGATGCAATGAACTAAGAGCACGGTGGAAAGGAAAGTCCATTCATCTTCTAGCAGTGAATCAGTGTCTATATATCAAGATATGATGTGCTTATCTGTCTTCTTAATTCTGCCTGAGGGTATATCTGATGCTGTAGGGGGAATGACATCATTCCAGCCGCCAGCCATATTCATAACCCTGGCTAGACTGGTTTTCCATGCCAAGAACCAATCACTCACCAGAAAGCACCACCATCCTGAACCCGTCTAACTCCCTTAACTCCACAGTTGACACTACTTTTAAAGTAGGGATGTTCAGTGACCTTCAGGTTGAGAGACAACCACTCTGCCACCTGATCCATGATGCCCTGCCTCATCACATAGTATACAGTGGTGTGAAAAAGTGTTTGCCCCCTTCCTGATTGTTTTATTTTTAGTTTGTCACACCTAAATATTTCAGATCATCAAACAAATTAAATATTAGTCACTGACGACACAACTAAACACAAAATGACTCTGCGACTCATCCAAGAGGTCACAAAAGACCCCACAACAACATCAAAAGAACTGCAGGCCTCACTTGCCTCAGTTAAGGTCAGTGTTCATGACGCCACCATCAGAAAGACACTGGTGGAAAAACGGCCTGCATGGCAGAGGTCCAGGACGAAAACCACTGCTGAACAAAAAGAACATTAAGGCTCGTCTTAATTTTGTCAGAACACATTTTGATGTTCCCCAAAACCTTTGGTAATACTCTGTGGTCTGACGAGACAAAAGTTTAACTTTTTGGAAGGTGTGTGCCCCATTACATCTGCCGTAAAAGTAATGCTGCATTTCAGAAAAAGAACATCATACCAACAATAAAATAAAAATAAAATATGGTGGTGGCAGTGTGATGATCTGGGGCTGTTTTGCTGCTGCAGGACCTGGAAGACTTGCTGGCCATCTATCCGTGACCTCAAGCTGAAACTAACTTGGGGTCTGCAGCAGGGCAATGATCCAAAACACACCAAGTCCACCTCTCAATGGCTGAAGAAAAACAAAATGAAGACTTTGGAGTGGCCAAAGCCCTGACCTGAATCCTATTGAGATGCTGTGGCATGACCTTTTAAAAAGGTGGTTCATGCTGGAAAACCCTCCAATGTGGCTGAATTACAACAATTCTGCAAAGATGACTGGGCCAAAATTCCTCCATAACGCTGTAAGAGACGCACTGCAAGTTATCGTTATCGCAAACGCTTGATTGCAGTTGTTGCTGCTAAGGGGGACCCAACCAGTTATTCGGTTTAAGGGGTAATCACTTTTTTACACAGCGCCAAGTAGGTTTGGATTTTTTTCTCCCTTAACAAAAAGTTTCATTTTTACATTTGCTTGATGTTCTGAAATATTTAAGAGTGACACACATGCATAAAAAATAAGAAATCAGAAATGGGCAAACACCTTTTCACACTACTGTATATAGGGTGCGGGGTAATAGACAAATAATCCATAACTCACCTTAAACTCCTCCAGGATTTTGTATGTTTTCCCTCGGTACTCGCAAAAGTTTTTGACTTCCTTGCACTCGGGGCAGCAGCCATTGTGCTCCACTTTGGTGCACTTGGGGTGTAGTTTGGGACACTCGGGCTGGTCACACACCGGCCCGTCCTCCGTACACACGCACGGACAGTTGGAGTGACCCGGGTAGAAGCGCTCCCCAAGCTTGTAGACGAATCCACTGTCATCCACGCATCCCTTCCCCCGGTAGTCATCAAACACTAGGCTTTCACTGGCCGTCCGCTCCGCCTCATCTGCAGTGTAATCCTCGGGGTTCGCGATCGAGGCGGTGGGGCCGAGGGCCAACAGAAAGATGAAGGCGGCCGAGAGGACAGGGCCCATCCTTCACCAACACGGGGCAAACATCCACATTCAACGGGTTTATGGGGATGTCATCCCTAGACCACCGGTGTAAAGTCCGTATCCGTCCTATGAGCCAATATCCCCTTCGTCATCGTCTCATGGAGGAATTGGCAGCTGTGGGGACACCATTGAAGGATGATATTATGCCCACTCATGTATGGTTACAATTTAATCAATTTAATGTAGCCACTGGAGGTTATTCTCTACGTATAAATCCATTGTCCAACCTGCTCAACAGGCATATGGCATGATACTGTATATGCACGCTTTATAAGCCGTGTTGGGCAAATTACTTTTAAAAGGTCATCAATTATCATTACCAGTTACTTTTACAAACACGTTCTTGCCTTTTACATCAATGGTGTTGAAGTAGCGCCTGTACTTCCATCCTGAAAACGACAGTTTTTAACTCAACAGACCGCACCAGGCTCACCATTGTGTGGCTAGGAGATGTGACGTTCACCAACGGGTTGAGTCTTTTGAACAGCTCCATTTAAGTGAACGGTTCACGGCTCATTCTTATATCTTACACAGGTAGTCAGCATTCCGATTTTCTCCATTTCGTGGTTACGTACACGCTCTCATAAATTAAATAAGAACTTAATTTTGGTCCGTTAACATGAGATTCACAGTCAGACCTAGGTACAGGGGAAGAATGATGACCAGGTCCTCGATCAACAATCTTTATTCAAAAACCAAACAGTTTACTGTCTGCCGCAACCGTGCCCAAACAACATCAGCAAACTCAGCGGTCGTCTGCACAGAGCCATCGTCCTGCGCACGCACACGGGACTCACGGGAAATCACAAAACTTTTTAACATTTCACATTACTGTCAGGTTGCTGCAATATCTTTTGAGGATCTGCTCCTATGAAAGCAACAACAATAACTACGCAGTGTAGTGGTCTTACTATTGAAATGGAAAGGTTGCTCGTGCTTTGACTTTTTAAAATTATATTTTATTATTTTCATTTAATTTCATTCTTGTAATTAGTCTTTTATTGCTGGATTTTATTTTCTTCGTGTGTTCTGTGTACAGTGACGTAGGAGTTCGTTTCGCTATCATTTAGGTATAAGAGCCGACTTTCATCACAGTCTTAGAACTGAACTGGGAATCGGTTCTTATCCTTCACTTAAAACAGCCGTTCAAAAGACACAACTTGTTCGCGAACATCACATCGCTCTATGAGGGAGTGGATAGCAGCCGTGAGATATCAGTGCATAATAGCACACCATATTTCACGCCGCTAACGATAACGGGGTGGTAACGTTTGAAATAGTAATTAATTTGATTAAATGTGACTGGAAACCAATAACGCTGTTACTCCCAACAGTGTTTATAAGCGCTGTGCACAAATACATCATAAAAAAACAGGTGCTCCGCACATTAGCACACTGAGCTTCAAACATAGATTTATTGCTCTGTGTGATTAGTTTCTTCATGTTTTCAGACATCAAATAAAATGGATTGCAAGGGTTAATAGTCCAAACTCACCGTTGCTCTTACTTTAGGAATCCAGTTATATGCAGTGGTCGATCTGCCTTTTGGAAAACTTCTGCAGCCTCCAAGAAAAAAAGAACTATAATCCTTTCCGTCTTACAGTACGTCAACACCACGCTTTAGCTGCTGTGGCTCCATGTTTACATGACGTCCACGTTAAAGTACCTCTGCGTCAAATTCCCCCTTAGCTGACTCACCTCTTAGAGATCACATCACCTCCAAACAGTCATTAGAGTCCCTGAACATGCATTCATTCATTTCCAGTCATGCAGACGAGTATCTGGGGGAAGAAAAAAAAAACACTCTTGTGCGTCCATCCAGCAGCCAGAAGAGAACAACCCCCACAGAGGGTGCGTGTGGAAGAGCGTAAAATGAAGCCTACATTGTGATCAGAGCCAGACTGAGCAGGGAGACCCTCCGACTTTCAGCACCCTGGAAAGCGACTGAGTGCTGCGTTGTGGTGAAAAGAAGAGAGGAGAGCAAAGCGCCCCCACCCGGCTGCGTCATCCCCTGCACACACGACAACCCACAACCCACCCAGTACCTCTTTCTGGTGGTGCATGGGTTAAAGTCACGCCGTGCAAGGTACACGGTCAGTAATCACAGAGATCCCTGCAGGAGCAGCTGGTGAATTCACAAGGTTATAGCTCCATCTGTCAAATGTGCGTGAGGATCTTTGATCGCGGTCTAAATGCATATACACCTGTTTTGTTTTTGTGCGTGCGCATGTGCGCCCTTCGTGACAGCGGAGTGTCTTTCACACATGACCCGCAGCACGGTTCATGCAGCGCATTTCCTCCGAACCGATTTGTATTCCTTGCAGTGAAAGAAGGCAAAATACGGGTTTGTGACCCCAGAGCTATCACAGGAAATATGCATTAGGTGGTGCAGCCATCATGAGATTCAAAAAATACTACTAAAGTCGTTTGTGATGATCACTGGATTGTAGTGACATACTCAGAGGTGATTCTAATATGTTTATTTTTTACTTTGTGCATGATTTTAGTAGTTTTATAAAACAAAGACAACAACAAACTGCTCCCCGATAATGTACAGACATAAAAAAAAAAAACTAACATATGAACACAGGGAAATTTTGAATTGAAAACAACTTGAGTTTGGGTTAGAATTGGTGCTAGAACTCAAACAATGTACTACTACCAGCCAGTTTAAGAAAAAAATACAAGCATGTGACGTTTACAAGGTACATGGAAGAAGCACAATGCTAAGAACCACAGTGTCTGATATCATTTATTCCTGGATTAATTCATTATTATTTCATCAATACCACAGTGTCTGATATCATTTATCCTGAATTCATTCAATTGTTATTATTTAATGAATACCACAGCGTCTGATATCATTTATCCTGAAGTCATTCATTTATTTAATGAATACCGCAGTGAATGATATATGTCCTGGTTTTTGTGTTTATGATTATGTAATGAATACCAATGCCTGATATCCTTTATCCTGAATGCATTTATTTATGATTACCCTAATGAACACCATAGTGTCTGATATAATCTATCCTGAATTCATTCAGTTATTATTACATAATGGATACCACAATGTCTGATATAATTTATCCTGAGTTAATTAATTATTATTGAATGAGGGGTGTGGTCCTGGTTGCTGAGTGGCTCTGGTGCCTCGGGGGCGGGCTGGCGCGGGCTTGGTGTCCCTGGTCTTCTTTGCTGGGCTGCCTTCCTGGGGGGGCTGGTGAGTGGGGGTGGGGAGGGGTCCGGGTCGGGTTATGGGGTGGGGGCAGGGTCGGGGTGGCGGTCCTGGGGGCGGCACGGGTCGCCATCCAGGGTGGTGGGTGGGCGGGGAGCCGCATCCTGCGGTCCCGGGCGCCTACTGCTGCTGGAGGGGACCGTGTGTGTCTGGTGGCGCTGGCTCTCCCTCGGCCTCCTTTGCCTCTGGGGGTGGGGCGGGGTCTGCCCTGGGCCCTCCTGCTCGGCTGCCGCGTGGGGTCATCCGGTGTGGGATGTGGGGGGGCGGCTTCTCCCCTCAGTGGGGGCACGTGCTTGAGCCCAGCTGCCCCTGCGGAGCTATCTCCCCTGGATGGGAGAGTGGGTTGAGGGAGGGCGGTTTTTAAGTTTTCTGTTTTATTTTATTATTATTATTATTATTATTATTATTTTTATTATTATTATTTTTAATTAATTTATTACTTATTTTATTGTATTTTATCGATTTATTTGTGTATTGTATGTGTGACGTGGAGACTGCTTGCTACCCTCCAGCTCCTGTGGCTTTCCCCCCGCTGGCGGGCGGTCCCCGCTACTTGCTGGTGTCTGGCTGGTCTCTGTTCCGTGGCTAGCTGTTTATGTGCCTCCCACCGGGGTATCTCCCTTGGTGTGTTGGTGGATGGGCGGTGGGCGGGGGTGGGGTGATGGCTGGTCTGTGGCGTGGCGGGGGGGCGGGGCAGGCTGGGCCATGTGCTTCGGCGCCCGGCGGGGGGTCGCTCCTCTCGTGGGTCCTGTCGTGTGGCGCTTGCTTCTCTGTCCCTCTTTGGTGCCTCTGGCTTGGGTGCTTCTTGGGTGTAGCCGTGCTCCGCTCTATGTGGGGTCCCGATCTCTTGTGGTCGCTGTTGTGTGTGCGGTCTGCGTGGGCGCGGTTCCTACTGTTGGCGGTCGGGTCTGCCTTGGGGCGTGTGGCTGGTCCGTGGTGTTTGGCGGTTTGGGTGTGCCGGTGTGGACGCTGCCGCTGGTGGGGCTCCGGTGTTGGGGGCGCTGGGGGTATCGCCTCTGGGAGGTTGGGTGGACCGGACTGGGCGTCCTGGCGGGCCAGGTAGGGCCTGTGGTGTGTCCTGCAGCCCGTGGCTTGCCCGAGCCTGGGCTGTGGTGAGTGGCCTGTCCGTCATGTGTCCTTGGTGGTGGGGTGGCCCGTTGGGGTCTGTTGATGCCGGGGCTTGTGCCGGGGGGGCGGCTCACGGTGCTTCCCTTGGACTGACATGGGCCGCGGGCACCTCTGTGCTCTTGGGGCGGATTTGGCAGTCTCCGGGGGGGCGGTGCCGGTACTACGGATGGCCCGCATGCCGCCGCGGGGGCGTGTGGTTGCTACACCGTGGTGGCTGCTGGAGCGCCAGGCTGTCTGGTGGGGTGGGGCTTGGTCGTGCTCGCGTGTACCGTGGGCCTGGGTGACGGGCGAGGGGGGGTGGTGGTGCTCTGCCGGGCGCTTGGGCATTTGTCGCCGCTGGTCTTTGTGCTCTGTTGGGCCTTTGTCTGCGTCTTTGCCTCCCCCGGTCTGTCCGCGGGCTTGTCAGCGGTGGGGCTCCAGTGCGCGGGTGGTGCGCCGTCGGCTCTGGTGGCATGTGGGTGGTCTGGCTCCCGGTGGCTGGTGGGTTCCGGCTGCTGGTCTCGCCTTCTCAGCTCTGGTGCTTGGCCTCCCTGCAGCTTGGGGGTGCGGCACTCCCACTCCCTCTCCGCGATTTGCTGCCCCGCGGGTGTCGGCTGGGGCTGTGTAGTGGTTTGCCCGGCTGCTCGCCCGTTTGCCCACCCACTTGCTCATTTGCCGGCTTTCCTCCTCGCCGGCTCCTGTGCTTGCAGCGTCCTGCCGTTGGGATGGGGTGGCCTGGGGTATTCCTGCTCCCCAGTGGACCGCGTTCCCCGCGCCTCGGGTTCTGAGTTGTGCGTCTGGGACCCTGGGGTCCCCGGCTCTGCTGCGCCCTGGGTCCCCAGCGGGGGACGTCTGGCAGCAAGGCTTCCGGGTGTCGGGCAGTCCGACCACTGTGGGGGGGGGGGGGGGGGGGGGGGGTTGGCGCTTCCGGCGTGGGCGGGCTTCTTTCTGGATGCGGGGCCGTCTCTGGGCCTGGCGGTGTGTGGCCCCCGGTGCCCGTCTGCCTTCGTGGGGTGTGATCTCTCGCTGGTCTCGGGGGTTGGCTGTCCTCTGGCCTGCCGGCATCCTGTCTTTGTTTGGGATTGTCTCTCTGTGGCCCCTTGCTAGTCTTCCTTGGGCTGGCTCTTGGGGGGCTGATCTTTGTGCTGCCTGCCCCTGTGGGCCTGGTGGCTTTCTGGTGGTGGGGGCTCGGCCTGGCTATTTGGGGCGGGGTTCTCTGGGCGGTGGAGGGGGGCCCCTCTCCTTTCATGCATTCTCAGTGACAATTACACGCTCACACATTCTTGCACCTTTATATATATGAAGACTTGCACACATACAGAGATACCTGTACACACGTACATAAGCACACTCACAGTACATACGTACTTCCCCACATTACTCACTGTGTTAACCAGGGTGTTATTATGTTGGTGGTTTTATAACAGCGACGGTGATGTCGGCAATATGATTATAGTTTTTACAATGATGTGCATTACAGTTATTGTCATTCTGATCACTATCATAGTTAATCATTTCATTACTACTATTATGTGTGACTGTTTCAATGCAGTATTGTCATTGTGGTTGTTGATATTATTTTGTCCCTTCCGTCAGGGTCTTTATAGTCGTCACAGACATTTGCTGATGTAGTCCTGTTTGTTTCTGTTGTTCTGTTATTGTTGTCACAATTGTTGTTGCTGCTGTTGTCCTTGTCTCTGTCTTTGAGCTCGCTCTCCTGATCAGTCTATTGATCTTGCTCCTGTCCCTGTCCGTGCTGCCCCCTCTCCAGCAGCCCACAGCATAGAAGATGGCTGAGGCCACCACAGAGTCATAAAAGGTCCGTAAAAGAGTCCTGCACACACCAAAGGACCTCAGTCTCCTCAGCAGGTGGAGGCGACTCTGGCCCTTCTTGTAGAGGGCGTGGGTGTTGACGGACCAGTCCAGCTTGTTGTTAAGGTGAACACCCAGGAATTTGTAGCTGTCTACCAACTCTATGTCCGCTCCCTGGATGTTCACCAGTGTGAAGTGAGATGTTTTCCTCTGGAAGTTAATGATCATCTCCTTTGTCTTGCTGGTGTTGAGTTGCAGCTTCATTTATGATTACTTAATGCATACCACAGTGTCTGACATCATTGGTCCTTAATTTTTCAGTTTGTGATTATTTAATGAATACCACAGTGTCTGATATCATTTGTCCTGAACTTTTGAGTTAATGATTATTTAAGGAATACCACAGTGTGTGAGATCATTTATCCTGAATTCATGCGTTTGATGTATTACTTAATGAATACCACAGGGGCCGTCTTATAACAAACATTAACATTATGACATTATAAGATGCAATTACTTGAAAGCAAAGTTTCATTGTCAGACGTCTAGTGCATCAAATCAGAAGCACATATTGTATACTTAATGACCTATTTAGAAAATGAGCACTTTTAAAGCTATCTACTCTTGTACCTTGTACTTACATTAAAATGCCAGTAAATTGAATTACCATTTTCTTTAAAAATGTTACCTGGCATGTGTCGACTTTCTGCCTTCAATCCAGCGCTTGAGAAGGATGTTCAGAACAAGGCTGAGTTCCATGTTTCACTCTCTGCAGATGTGGCCAAGCGGCCTGCGGCCTAGAGTAGACTACAACATAAACTTGATCATAAACAGGCGAGCCAAAGTGGCACAAATAAACTTTACTGCAAGACAACACAGCTAACATCAATGCCTGCCGTTCTGGCTCTGTGAGAAGTCTGAACCGTAAATAGTTCTTTCTGCTGATCCACTTCCAGTCCGTTTTAGGTTTCAAAACCTATACGATGATAATAAAAAACTGTATTAAGTTTTTTAAAGTCACATTTCAACATTCTTTACTATTACACACGTGTATTAGTAAATGTAAGTTAACCACGTACGTCCGTATGAAATGTAATGTGTTGTTAATCTATTCCAAAACTATTTCCTACATAAAACCTTTTATTAACTCTACAGGCAGTGTTTTAAGTGACAGTTTAACATTCCTTACTGTAGTACGGAATGTACTACCTCATGTAGTAAATGTAGGTTAACCACATTTATCCGTATAAAAGCTAATATGTGTTGTTGTTATAATTATTGCCATCATACAACTCGTATTAACTGTAGAGGCAGTGTTTGAAATAACATTTTAACTTTCCTTACCTTCCTTACTGTTATATGCAGTACATTACTAGTAAATGTAAGTCAAGCACACACGCCCATGTAAACACTAATAAGCGTTGTCTCCTATCTTCAGTGCCCATGTGGCTAACATGGTGCATACACATCCAAAAGAGCTCATATGGGAATTTGTTGTGTTTAATATGCATGGAGGCCTGGTTTCTATATGAAAAGCCTCCAGACAACTTTTGATTGCTATATTTAAAAAAAAAAAAAGAACTGAACTGGAAAAAGCTACAGTCAAACCTCGGTCTTCAAATGCCCCTGTTTTCGTATCATTTGGCTTTCAACACCAACATTTCGTCTCGGTTATTGCACAATTTTGCGCGTCACAAACTAGCCCGTTTGTCCTGTACTGTATCATTCCGCGGAATCTAGTGTGGGTGTCTGGAACAGATTAGTTTGATTTATATTATTCCCTTTGGGAAAAATTGCTTAGGTTTTTCCTACGTTTCAGTTTTGGTCGGACCTTTTGAAATGAATTAATAACACAAGCCGAGGTCTGAGGCTAGCTTCACACTGCTCGTCAATTCCGATTTTTTGATCATATGTGACCTTTATCTGCTTTTTTATCAGTTCGCCTACGAAATAGATAAGCACCAAGAGAAATGGCGGCCGAAAAAGCAAAAAACAGTCAGTGGTGAAAACAAGATGTTTTGGAATGGATTACTGAGTCCCACCGTTCCTGGCTCCGACATCTACCCACACGCTCCCCGGAACAAACGTCACACCACAAACTACCCTTGCCAAAATTCTTGCCCGCTTCCTTCTTTCTCTCCCACGCAAAATTGTTTGGTTCAGAAAATGTCGACAAAATCCTTGAAATTGCCACAAATGTGCCTCAACTACGACGAGCGGTCATGTTTACTTCGGGGAACACGCAGCACGGCGTATTACGCTGTGTTTTCTGCACATGCGCATCACTTCCCGGACGTCACATTTTTTTGGGGGTAATGTGAATGACTAACACAATTGTGCATCACACCCTGCAGCGTGAACGTAGCCTAAGTCTCTACTAAAGATATGCATCTGAGCCGCACTTAACTATGCGCCACACACCCTCTATTCACATCCCCCCCGCCCGCGCTTGATAGAGAAACATCGCGGCTCTTGACCTGGTTCCGAAGAAAAGCAACACTTACGTTTCGTAAACCCTCCCATCTCCTTTTCTCTTTTCGCACTGCAGCCTGCCACGGTGCCAGAAGAGGAATATTTATTATTTAGTCAACCTGACATTGCACATGGGGTAAAAGCCGGATCCTAATATGAGCTGTGTCTCAGACAGCTGGTCAGCTACTCCAGCACACTATGCTCCATTAAGCTTTCACTCTGGCTCACCAAAAACATGGCAAGGATAAGAAAAAACATATCCGGTGCTCAGAAATGCATCCTTTTAAGAGGTCACCTGCATCTTGATGAGAGTAGCCAGAGTCATGATCTGATGTGACATCTTCCTGAGCAGAACAGAACAGATGTGTTTACGTCTTACTTGTGTTGGACGATTGCAGACAAACAGTTCCCAGCCCACAGGACTGGATTCCAATTCAATCAGCTAATGGAAGGGAAGCTCTTCATCCCCCTCAGCATCTTCCTGGACCACCCCCCACCACACATGCCTTCCACTGCCTCCGTTTTCCTGCAGCGGCACATTCACGGAAGCCGAAGCTGTTCCAAATGTTTAGCCATTAGGGTTACAGCATTCATAGCCTGCTAGAGGATTTGGGCACTATATGCAGTCACTGCTATTCAGGGTAACCTCTTAAACGGAATACTAGAGACGTCGAAAGCACAGAAAGCCGATGCAAGTGGCACATAAGAGAGCGGGGACCTCGGGTTATTGAAGCCTTATCTGACTGAGACATTCTTAATAAAGTGAAGGCTTTGCTTCAATGTATCTAATAACAGATTCAGTGTCTACCAATACAATATGCCTTTCATTTGCTAAGTATTCATTTTTTTTGCTTTAAATTGACACCATTTGCAACATGAATTAATGGCTCCCTGACTAATTTGCATGTGATTTAAACATCTTGCAGATTCTGCTTCAAGCTCCTGTCAGTCATGATAATTAATACAGTTATAGCATTGTGTTTGTTGGTAAAGTTTCTAATGAATAATTTCATGAATGATGAGCTTTTGCTTGTATTTTTGTTGCTTTTTACTTTTAAAGTGAAGTGAAAAAAAAGTTAGCAGAGGACTTAAATGTATGCACAGTGCACACAGAGGTGGAAACTTTTACAACTTAGAGTCTTTATTGGTTTTGCACAGTGAAATTGTTTGAACAAAAAATATGGAGATACAAATAATGTACAGTGATACCTCGATTTCCGACCATCATACATCTGCTTTTGTACACTGTCTCGGTTATCGTGCGGCCAAACATTGCGCCTAACAAACTAGTCCGTTTGCCCACGTATCATTCCGTGAACTCGAGTGGCCAAATAATGATTCCCACGTCTTGTGGTGTTATTGATACACGGCACGAGTCCAACTGTGTTCCTAATGTGTCTTTATTCCTATATTTTTGGGTGTCTGGAGCGGAATAATTGGATTTACATATTGATTTGGTTTTGACTGACCTTTTGGAACAGATTAATAACAAAAAGTGAGGTACTCCTGTTCATACTTGGTAATTTCATGGATGTAAGTACAATGTCTGCGAGTTACTGGGCCTGTAGAAAAGTAATTCTTATATAAGGATAATGGTGATTTTAGGATAAATATGACTTTGGAGGCTTCAAATTACTCCAAAAAACTCATTTTCATCGGGAAACCCTTTTCTGCCATTTTTCCAGGACTGTAGACTTGTTTTATTGTCTGGTATATGCAGGGTGTGCCACATTTTGAGCCAAAGAGAGTGCAAAAAGAGTGGCTCAGACAGAAACTGCCTAAAAGCTCACATTTACCGGGTGCAATTTTTGGCTATTTTGACAGTTTCACAGAAATAATTGTCGTATTTGGTATTGTGCTTGCCAATGCTGTTTCTTCTATTCCGCCAGGAAGCCGATGAAAATAGCTGAAATAGGTTTCATTTTCCCTAAACGTGCCTTAAACATACTTCTTTCATTTATGCTGGGGCCAAAGAAATGTACTAAGATTTCGTAGCTGCTTCTCCTGATGTGCAAGGTCAGCACATGCTATACACTCCTTAATAAAAATGTTAAAACCAGTTGAAAAATTGCAAGAAATGATATTTTGCACTGTTGGATCTTAAAGTAAGCATTAAAGTAAAATCGGCTGTTCACCAGCTAATCAAAACTTTAAGATCATATCTCAAAAACCCCCGAAACCTCCCTGTAAATAGAAATAAAATGTGCAAAAAAGGACTCTGTAAAGAGTAGCTGCGCCATGGGCAGGGCATCCACTATCTGATATCAATTTTTGTAAACTTCCTTTGCCATCTATCCCCAAATGTTCTCAACTGTATTTTGATCATGCAAACATGCAGGATGGTTCAAAAGAGTGAGGTTATTGCTCTGGAAGAAGTACTTTGTCAGGCAGGCATTGTGAACTGTAGCGATGATTTAGCCTCTGTAGCATCTCCACATAGTCACCTGCCGTTTTACGCCCCTGCACAACCTGAAGCTCCATTGTTCCATTGAAGGAAAAAGCTCCCCAGATCATTGTGCCGTGTGGAAAACATCTCAGGTATAAAACAATAAAACATTTAAGGTTTTTAATTAAGGGCTTTATCATCAAAATAGGTGCCTCCCATGACGTGCAATGTTAGCTGGCTCATGCTAACTCGTTTTCTCTTTTTAGAATTCACAGAAAAGGGAAATAAATGTGTTCATGTTTCAAACAAGGATTGTGGATGACAGGCAACAACACCCCCCCCCCCAAAAAAAAAGTGCAGTTTTGCTTTAATGCTTGTTTGCAATCAATTGCTTACTTAAATTGTTTTTGCCTCACTCCCATTTCTTCATTTTGCATTTTGAAGCTCTACTTAGAACCCCATTAAGATCCAAAAGTGCACAATGTAAATTCTTGTAATTTTTCAACTGGTCTTACAATTTTGATCAGGAGTTTATGTCCTGAGTCTCAGTTTTGTCCCAAAAAACGTTAGTGTCTACTGTCTAAAAAGTTGTTATTGGTTATGTGTTGCTTTCCTCTGCTGTGCTTTAGCTATGTCAACAATTACGACGGGTTTTTGGCATCTGAAATAGAGGTAGCACATGTGAAACCATAATTATTGCTTAACCGAATTAGAACCATGCTTGTATAGTGGAGGCTTTATTCGCATTTGGCTTTGAGCTAAATACCGATACTGTCATGCTACCATATTCACAGATGCTATTCATACACAGCCTACTGTGACCACATTGTGATATTTTCCACCAGCTTGCTTCTGTTAACCTTTTCCAATGTAAGGAAAAAGAGAATGCAAGAAAACGTCCTTCTGTCTGGATGGAAACTCTGCACAATTCATCATTTGTCAGTACTGTACCACTTTCACAGACGTACAAGAAAAAGCTCCCTTTACATAATTATTCAGTCTTACGTGGCTTCGTCTCAGCATATGGTATAATTAATGTCATTACAATAGAAACATGGTGAAAGATCAAGCAGAATGGATAATGGAATACCGCGGAGAGCTGCAGTATGAGTACCACTGATGATGAAGTGAGTATGCCCAAATATTGCCAAACACTGACAAGAGAGGTCAGATCAGGCATTAGAAACCGATGCATATCTCTACTACTCAGGTACGGTACATCAGCAACATAAAAAATCTGACAGCAAGAGAAGGTCGTTTTAAAGAATACAGTCTTTTTGATGTAGCTCAGTAACCACTGGTCTGTTTCACTTATTTTTCAGGTTCATTCGTGATACTGTTGTCCTCACGTTTGTCATGTTGTCCTCATTTTTTGTCTTTGTCCAACCTTGAATCTTGATGCATGTACTACCCATTCAATACAAAAGCCATCTGCAGCTTCTCATTCTTCCGGCTCCATTCAGTAAAGACCTATGTACGGTAAAAGTGCGTCGTGTATTCAGTCTGCAGGACGCATCACAAAATGTCTTTTCAATTTATTTAGCTGAAAAGTGTCCACAATCAGTCACAATGCGAATTGTCTTTCGGTTTGCTTCCTAATGGTGTACATGCATTAGTAATCAATATAGATCACACACTAGCCTCCAATAAAGTAACAGAAGACATGTAGTAGCAACTAAAACGAAAGTAAGACCGAGGATGTGGAGGCTCGCATAGGAAAGGCCAAAGCCGCGTTTGCCCAGCTAAAACCAGTCTGGAGGTCAAGGAGTATCTCCCTCAAAACAGAATTCTCAAATCCAATGTGAAGTCCATCTTGTCACACAAGCCAACATCACAAAACTCCAAACCTTCATCAACTCAAGACTACGCTATATCCTTGGAATCTGGTGGCTGAGCAAGATCAGTAACCAAGACCTACTTGAGAAAACAGGCCAGGGACTAGTGGAAGTCACCTTAAGAAGAAGAAAATGGAGATGGACAGGCCACACCCTAAGGAAGCCTCCTGCATCCATTACTAGAGCTGGCCTTGAATGGAATCCTCAAGGGAAGAGGAGGCGGGGAAGGCCACGGCTGTCCTGGAGGAGAGTTGTCAGCAAAGACTTAAGTAAAGACAACACCTCATAGCAAGAGGTGAGGAAGACCGCAAGTGACCGGAAGCGGTGGAGGCACTTCACTGAGGCCTTATGCTTGTGGACAGGCAAAAGAGATAAAGTAAGTAAGTAGGTAACCGGCCTGGTCTGGGTTCCGCCTGGGCTGAATTGAGGGTCCGCAGAAAGAGAATCGAGAGCGCTAGCGCTGTAATGTAACGCCCCTGGTCTGGCCAGCCCAGCATTCCGCCTGGGCTCGAACCAAGGTGTGCAGAATGAGAGTTAAAAGCAGTAGCCATCAACTTGATGTCCACCATGACTCTTAAGGCGTCAGGGAGTGAGGTTTACCAACCGACGTTCGCATAACCGCACTGGCTGGCATTCGCTACATTCCTAGATCCCAAAAACATGATGTCAGGTGAATGTGAGTGTGAAAGTTGTTTGCATTGTTCTGTGATTGGCCAGTGACTAGTCGAGGGTGTACCCTACCTCTCGCTTGAAGTCAGCTGGAATAAGATTCCAGCTCACATATATAGAAAATAGATGGAAAAATGCATATGAACGTGTTTCTGGTGCCACAATCTCACACCTTGCCACCAAAACGCACCATATTTTTTCCCCTTCTGGGTCAGAGATGGTCCATTCACTCATGTATTGCTGACACCCCCCACTGAAGCCTCAGTAGTAAGTCAAGTTGATTTAAAAACCCAGCAGCGGTGTTATGATCCAGCATCAGATTTATATTCATTCATAAATCCGAAACAATCATAGATAAGCCAATAGAAGTGTTTAAATTTGTTTGTTTTTGTGGTAATTTGTTCTTTTATGGTAGCTTGAAAGACGCCCAGAATTCGGTTGGGGACCTTTTGCGGAATAATGCACAAATATTGACTTTAATCCAGAAATATGGTCATTTGAAATCTTCAATATTCTCTTACTGAAAGTTTTTTGTTATTAAATCAACTGGCTCAAGTAAAGTACAAAGTGTGATATTTATAAAATATTAAATATTCTCCAAATTGAGATCATATTGGAATCAAATGTATTTTAACTCAGCCTTGTGTTCTACTCAGATTTAGAGGATTTGAGATTTGTTCACAGTACCAAAATTGCATTATAATGAAGAAAGAATTGAAGTATCCAAGGTTTTCTTCTGGATCATAAACCGATGACAAGAGTCCCACATCTCGCCAATTTGGCACCGAAAGTGTCAGTGCCTGGCTGCCTCAGCATCTGTGGAAAGGGTTTTTAGTTGAGGGGGAATGATAATGAGACCCAGGGTGCATATTTAGGTCAGAGAATGTTGCAGTGTCTCTTATATCTGAAACGCCACCAAACGCTACGTGAAAGTCATTTCCCAATCATGTCTGGATCCGTTTTGTTGATGTTTGACTTCCCATTCATGATTCTACTTTGCAGTGAGCTTGAGGTTACGCTTGATCTATCTTGGTACTGCCGTGGTCTGGCCTTTGGTCTCGACTTGGTCTCGACTTCTCAAAGTCTTGTCTCTCCGTTCATGCGGTCTTGACTACAAAGCACAATTGTGCAGTGATGAAAATGATAAAATCTCGAGGTTTTAAACTCTTCTTAAACAGTTTTTTTTTAACAGCCCAACACTCAACCAGTGTTGAAAGTATGATATAATTCTTCCCAATTTTTAGCAAACCCTCAAATGTTGTTGCTTTTATTCTGAACCCTTGAGAGCTTAGCTACTTCCTGACTTCCTGGAGGAAATTTGTCTCCAAGAAGCCAGACCAGATGGTGTGATGGGCCCAGCTCCCATTTATTGAGGTTTATTTCAGCTTCTCACAATGAACAGTTTGAAATAACACTCACTTTTGGCACACAAATTCACGAGCTGTCTTCAAGAAAAGCACAAGATTATAAAAGGCTTGCCAATTTCATCATGACAATGTCCCAAACCATACATCCAAATCAACCAAAGAATGCATTCACCAGGAGAAGAGACTGAAGCTATTGGAATAGAGACCTAGATTCAACCGAAACAGAGGATATGCCCTGACCATCTGACAGATTTAGAGGAGTCTTTTAAAGATGGTGTGGAAAAATACTGCTAAGTCCTAGCAGATTGATAGTTTAAGAGGATGAATGAATACTTCTGCAACCACATGTTTTGTTCATGGACTTCATGCTTTATAAACACTAGCAAAACGTTTACTTGACTCGTGACTACTGTTGAAATGCTGAAAAAAAAACAATAGTTTTGAGACACCCATTCAAGAATTGCCTGAGAGCACATCCTGTGATACTGCCTTGAAGTTTGTTTGCAACTGCCAACCACTACAAGCGGCGTACACATTGTGCACACCTTCAGGGACCACGGACTATAAAACGAGTATCGAAGACAAAGAAAGATTTAAATCATATAAATATTACAATAGACACATTCATTGACAATTACACGATTTCAATTTTAATCAGGCAAACAGTTTTGGTAAATACACACAAGGCCAGCTACCATAATTGTCAGACTGCTTTGCAGAGGCTGTTTTATTTGAGGCCATTTGTGGTGAATATGCAGCAGTAATATCACTGCTGTTAAACGCTATTGCTTCGCTTAGCCTTACTTCACGGTTCTTTGGACCGTGTCGCTATCGGAGAAGTAGTCAATGATCCGACAATTTAAAAGGTTTTCAAATTGTATTCAAAATTAGAGCAGCATATTTGGTTACAGCATTGGACTATCATCAGTGAGGGAGATCGTGGAAGAGTCCAGAATGTTCTTATTCTTTCTTGTGTTTTCTTTCTTTTCTTGGGAGAATGAACAGAATAAGATTTTCATTGCATGGTATAACTGCTGTTTTACTATGCACATGACAATAAAACTCTCTTGAATCTTGAATCTTGAATCTTGAGAATGAAAGTACACAGAGTCAACATGTAACATTTGCGGTGCCCCTCTTGAAAGTGAAAGGTAAGGTTGTGTGCATGGAAAGTGAAAGTTAAGTTTGGAAGTGAGAACAATGCATCTATTGTGTGTCCCCCAATATTTTTCTTTGAGCCGTGTGTAAGTCTTGCGCAACTCTGATTGTGGTATGTGAGTGTGTGTGTGTGTTTGTCAAGAAGGCCTTCAATGAGAATGTATAGGTGTAGTAATTATCTAACAGTGCCTAAAAAAATTGAAGTGCAATACACTCCACTATCATTCCCTTATAAAGACAATGTAGGGATAATGGTATTTAAAATCCATCCATCCATCATTTACCCTTGTATTTAAAATCCTATACAATTATTCAACCGTAGAATCCAATAAACAATAAATTATCCTCATGTTTGTTTCAAGACACAATCAAACCTTGGTTTCGAATGCCTCGGTTTTTGTATGATTCGTTTTTTGGTGAAAATTTGCCTCAGTTTTTGTACACTGTCTCGGTTATCGTACATTATCGCACGTAACAAACTAGTCCGTTTGCCCTGTATTGTATCATTCTGTGGAGTCGAGTGTCCAAACAAAGCACCCTCTGCATTGGGGACGCATGAAGATGGTGTTCCCTCCCCTCCTCCCTCCTGCCCTTCGCCGTCTTTGCCAACAAGAGTTTTCACTAAAGCTAAAAAATGATGAAAAAGGTTCATTTATCCATTTCAATCATCATTTTGAATTATTTTGCATTGTTTTCTGCATGTAAAACTTTCAGCATTTTCTATGAAAAAATTGTTTTTGTTAATATTTTTGGGTGAGAAAGACATGTGTTCATGTCTCATATAAGGATTGTGGATGATGGGCAAAATTCCCCAAAAGGTGCAGTTTTCCTCTAATATAAATGCAAATAATCCTTTCCAGACACCCAACATTGGTAAATGCCTGAAACAGTAGTACATTTTTCTCAAAAAATTGTGTCGGGGTGATTCACAGTTTGTGAATGAGGCCCATTATTGTCAACTACTGCAAAAAAGTATAATGTGGTCATTTAAGAGTCTGATATATCTGTGCTTTGTGTTCCTGGATTATTCCATTCAAGATTATTCCTGTTTAACATGCATGCACTTTTCATTGGGTTTATAAACCACTTCTTCTGAATTATCTATTTCAAAATAAAATTTTAAAAAAATTACATTAAAAATGTGAAAAACTCCTCAGATCATGTCTTCTTCTGCATCTTAGCTCAAAGATCATAACATCTGGCCCAGACTGTGTGCCAAGCTTTTTTTTTAATATTTTAGATGTTTTTCTCCAACGAGCAGGCAAATTTCATGACATCACTAAATACGCTCTTTCCCCTGAATTAATTAGAATCCTAACTACCATCACGTCGATCCATTTCAGCCCGACTTCTTCATAATTTCTCTCTCGTTGAGGGACAGCCGTGGAGTGCGTCTCACACCTGGAGTGTTTTGTGTTGAAATAATGTTGTCTCACTTGTGAAGCTAACAATTAGAGAGAAAATTAATTATGATCCTGTGTTGATTGGATTTCTGTCAAGAAAAAGAAAAGAATTAAACCCTTTTCAAGGGAAGGGATTACAGCGTGCAGGAAAATTGTTGACGACGAATGTGGCTTTGTACAATTTATGCAGTCATTTTCTGGCTCGCGATTGCAGTCAGTAAACAAACTGAATGACTGAGATGGCTAATTTATGCAACATCCATATCGTGTGCCCACAGGCATGGGCATTGTTGAAAACATGTGTCTCATCCATTTTGGCCTTTCATTCACACGCAAACTGGGTTTCTATCTCAAGGTCACCCGAGTGTGTTTTAATAGCAGTGTGTGATGTCCTCCACCACCACTTACATTCACTGCATCTGAATCAAGTACACATTGCTTTTAGCTGGAGATGCTTGGCTTTATTCCTCATGTCCAACATTGTTTAGCACTTCATTACCGATACCGATGTCAACTGATACCGGTACACTAATGTCATGTAATGAACACATGCAAAACAAGACAAATACTGCAATATGCACTGTAATTTATCTATTATGTTTACAAGCAGCACAGTTCTATGTGGCACAAACATCTGGTATAAGAACAAAGTAAAGTGCAAAGTGTGAAGCTACGGATTAATACAATTAGTGAAATTAGAAACTGGTTAATGCTAGATACTTTTTTGCAATACCGCTAGTTGCTTCTTGCCATTATTTTGCTGCTTAAAAGCTGCTCGACTCGGAGTGATTCTTCCTGAGGTGTGATATTAGGTTGGAAGTATTAAAGGCAGACGCACATAACCAGCGCTTTACAGTCATTGCAAATTCCATACTTAACAATCAGAAGGCAAAACTCTGGAGCACAGCACGGTTTCATGAGTTCACACTTGTGCCAATATCAATATCGGCAGAAATAATGGTACCAATAGGATCCAATAACTAATTTTTATGCCATCATGGGCGAATAATTTACAAGCACCACAGTTCTATGTGGCACAAACATCTGGTATAAGAACAAAGTAAGAGTGTCCTTACCGCCTCCATCACTGTTTGGTACGGTAACTGTACAACACGTGATAGGAAGGCACTCCAGCGGGTGATCAAGACCTCACAGAACATTGTTGGGGCAGCCCTCCCCTCACTGCAAGACATTTATAAATCTAGAGTCCTACGAAGAACACACAACCTCATCAAGGACAGCACACATCCACAACACTCATTATTCACACTCCTACCGTCAGGCAGACGCTACAGGAGTTTGAAGTCCAGGACCACAAGGCTGGCAAACAGCTTTTACCCACAGGCCATCAGGCTTCTCAACGAAGCACTCACACACACCGTACGCAACACACGCACACACTCATAGCACTTTATTTATTTATTTATTTGTATTAATGTCTCTTCTGTTTTTGTTGCTTAATTTATTGGTATATATGTTTATGTGTTTATGTTTCTTATGTTCTTATTCTTTCTTGTGTTTTCTTTCTTTTCTTGGGAGAATGAACAGAATAAGATTTTCATTGCATAGTATAACTACTGTTTTACCATGCACATGACAATAAAACTCTCTTGAATCTTGAATCTTGAATAATATCGGTCGACCAATATTATTGGACATCCCAAGTTATTACTTATTCTTACTTAAGTGAGCCAAGAAAGGACCCACTGAATTGTGCTGCCGATCCTAAAAAAATGTATGTATGCGTTTGCCAATATATATGTATTTTTTAATAAATCCTAATAAAGTAAAAGTAAATAAATAAATAAATAAAATAAGTAATAATAAAATGTCAAAAAGTAAAACATTTTTGGAATAATTACTTTCCCTGGTAATTTGCCCAACACTGGTTGTCAGACGAAGACAGTTCTCATGTCATTTTACTGAAAATCAGGTGAAAGTGATATTTGGCAATATATTTTATGGGTTACCAATGTGTACACTGTTTAATCTTCACAAATAGCAATGCAACACTGCTGCGTGTGACCAATTGTATTAACTCATTGACTGCCAGCCTGTACCGCAGCTGCGTGGCAACCAGGCGTGACGCCGCTGCCACTTCCTCCCCGGAGAATATGCAACCTGCCAAAATAAGAGCGCAGGACAGGAAGCACTCGCTCCTGCTGCGAAACGTGACAGCCGGAGTTTTTGGGCATTTTTGCTGAACTTTCAAGACACACAGAATATTGAGTTTTAGGACTACATAAACATTGAAACTATCTAGTCTTTAGATATTGGCGGTAGAACATAAGGTAGTTTCAGCAAAAACACCTGATTGATCAAAAAGCAGAGAAAACGAGCTTTTTCTGCTTTTTCTGTGAAAGAGTTAATTATCTTTAAATATAGCTTGGGTCAAATAACTGAACTAAGCAAGGTTTAATAAACTGTAAGACGAAAACTGTCAGAGCACATGGCCTTGTTTATTTTATGACATGCCTTCAGCATCGCTGCTAAGAGTGAAGAAGATGTGAGTTCACTACGCTTGAGTATCGCTCTGCTACTGCTTCATGATAACGTGACTTTTATTGAATATCTTTGAGCGCAAAGTCAAGTTTTCAATATTATGTGTGGAGATTCTGGGAACCTCAACTCTTAGGTAAGTCTCAAGTCTTTACTCCCAGGTCTCAAGTCAAGACGTACAAGTCCAAGTCAAGTCAAGACAGGTCGAACAGGATGAGTCAAGCTCTTGAAATGAGATAACGGTCATGTTAGTTCAACGCTTGGAACGGGGACACGTTTTCCTCAACACACTCAACACACAAAAAATTTATTTTCAACTCATCAGACATCAGTCAAAGTCCAATTCAGGTTGCAAGTCTGTAGTGATATTGTCATCAAAAGTCATCAAAATTGTGACTCGAGTCTGACTTCAGTCCACACCTCTGTTAGGGATTAGATAAGTACAGGCTAATTTTTTAATTTCAGGACACACCAACAAAGGCTATGCTATTAGAATCAATAGTTCATTCTAAGGCATTAGAGATGGAAGATGATTAATGAAAATTTTCAATACATTGTACTCCGTCTGGCGGAAAGTTAGTATATTTCATTTGAAATTCCACATTGGCAAGTCTTCTTTAACCTTACTTTCATGCATAGAATGATATTAGTATAACTCTGTCATGTCAGTACTTGAGTGAAGAATTGGAAACACATCCTCCCGCGAAGAAAATGATATCTTCTGAATAATTGACGAACAATGTCCTATATCGGGCTGCAGAGAGAGTGACGATTACGTTTAATATTAATGGACGTCTATGAGGGGAAAGTAGTTCTTCTCACTCTCTGTATTGGCCATCAAAGTAGTAGAAAAGCGGACAATTATCGCTCTCATTTCCCAGTAGAACCCTGCTTCCACGCCCTAAATCAAAAATTATGATCGTGGAGGGTATCCCAGCTTAATTCAAAGGTGGATACCGCTGCACTGTTGCAAGAAGCTGCAAAAACTTAAACTGTTAAATAGCGCTTATAAAATTGGAGTATTTTGTCTGGTTAATATTGGAATCTTATGTAGACTATGAACTGGTATCATCTAGTCTTTGATTGTCTATATATATTGACTCAAAGCAGGACTAGTACGTAAATATAAATGTGCATTTTTTCAAACACCAAAAAGTTAATTCTCTGTAAGCACTGGCAGGTTATCAGTCAATCTTGCTTCATCAATTGCATTTTAGTTTCACTTTCATGTTCTATCAGCACGTGGGATCAAACGGTTCAACCAATGGTTTTTTTGTTTGGATAAGATGTCATTACAACGTGCCCTGAATCACTACATAGCATAATGGGGAACGATGGTCAGTGTGTGGAAAGGAGCTTTCACACATTCAAGGTCACTACAGCAGAGGTGGCTAGAAGATCATTCGCCCGTACAGTGGTACCTCGGTTTTTTCTCATTAATTTGTCCTTTAAGGTCCAACAAAACCCAAATTGATTCCCATAAGAATCAATGTAAATCCACTTAATCCATTCCAGACACCCACAAAAATGTAAACAAAACACATTTTAAAGAGAATTATAGTCAAATTGTACGTATTCTTGGACTAAATTAATCATTTTCAAGCATAAAGGTGGCTAAATGAACGAATTACAAATATAAGGCATTCAGAAGACGCTTTTAACGATATACACTACAAGTCAAAAGTTTTAGAGCACTCCAATTTCTCTGGAGGAAAACCCTACATTTTTAAGCGTTAAGATGGTCTGTCTCTCTTCCGTTGTTAATTCCCTTTTTTCTTGCCTTTTTTGTACAAATTAGTTTCTCCAGTACAGTGCTGTTCAACTGATGTTCACGAGGGTATAGTACCACAGTGTGTTCCAAACACTGTTTTTATGCAGACAGAAGAGTTAGTAAGTACTCCAGAACTTGGAACAACTTTAGGAAATAGTTGCATCAACTACCAAGGCTTGATCAACCTCCATTTCTGCAGAACAGCTTTACATTTTTTACCCATTTTGTGGTCCCTGAAAAAAAAATTCACTTATCACAGTAGGGTCTGGAACCAAGTAACCGTGATAAACGAGGGATTACTGTACAATGGAACCGCTGTTAGCATCATTAAGCTGTTCCAGAAGGTCTCACTCTAGCCAAAACATTCTTTAACGGAATACATTTTTCCCAGTGTGCTTGAACGCCCCATCAGCGCAGGCGCAGTGCTTGAAAGGAGGAAGGAAGGAGACAGATTCAAGTTGTTCCTTCTTCATTCTGTGTGCGTTCTGTGGACAAATAAGATAAAATGATTAAAGGATTCCCTGATCGGAATCTTTCTATAGTGTCCCAAATCTAAAAGAACTACTATCCATTCTTCACAAAGAACACACCAACATGTGGATGCTTTGTTTGCACACTCGACTAGCTTGGCCGCACGATAACCGAGACAGTGTACAAAAACCGAGGTTCCACTGTGTTTAAGTGAAATAGTAAATTGGCAAGAATGGCAGTTGCATCAACTTAATGAATGGCAAAACAGTCAATTGATGCAATTTTAAGTGTAAAAGTATTTTCGAAAATACACATCTTTCACAAGATATTTTTTACCCAGGGAAAAAAACAGTGATACATGTTGGAGGATATAATTCAGTTATTGCAGCATTCCCAGCAGAGGGTAGCACATTACAGAAATTATTACATCTCGACAAATGTAGATGCGAGTTTGCAAAACTACCCTCGAAAACTTTGACCTTTTCTACAAAGTGATAGAGCAGCTTATTTATCATAAGATAACTTTATTTTAAAATGCACTGACATTTCCTCCGGGTCCTCATCCACTGAGACATCAGTCATCTGATCCACCCTGCTGTTCCACCCAGTCTGAGATGTGAGGGAACATCAAGGAATCCTCATTATCGGGAAGAGCCTTTGGAGGGGGAAAAAAAAAAGCCTGCTCACAGATTGAGTGAGGAGTGTACTAAATTGTCGTACTGCTGCAGTAGATGAAAGCAAATGATCACAATATCAAACTACGTAACAAACATCATATCTACATTAAGTAAACGTTCCTGCCCAGCAATGGGAATTATTAACGTTATTCTGAAGCGTATTGGATGCTCAGTCCACCCCAGACATGCTGTGTTAATGAATATTTGTTCTCCAGAGCACTCTGAGTGTTTTGAGACTTTGGATAAGCATGAACAGGAAATGAAAGCCTGTTTGTTGATCCATTTTATGGCCAAGTCTGCAGTGAATCATAATTTGTAATTTATAGCAGTAATCTGGAATGCAAGACATTCAATTGCCAAGAAGACATCAGACAAACAATAATGTGCCCTCCTTCTAGACACAACATGGTGTCAGATAAGTTTATGTACCGTATTTGTCTTATTATGTCTTATTTTCTCTTACTATATTGGGTGATACGAGTGTAAAGTTGACTATAAGTGTATTATTTCATGTCTAATGTGAAAAAACATAAACAGGTTTAGGCAGGTTAGGCACACAAATTGAATGATACCGGAGTTTTGTGACGGAATATTTTCTAATATGCTTCTGCCTTGTCTTCTGTCTGTAAGTAATGTGCAGCTATAATTATATAATACCTATGTACTGTACATTAAAAAATGTCATTTTTGGTTATATGCACTTCCAATTTTGCTCATATGTGCCTTGTATTTTTCATGTCAGTGTGAACATTAGAATTCAGAATTTTTCAAACGTAGGCCAGGCCTCTGTCATATATGGATATAAATCTGATATGTCTCTGATGCCACTGTGGTCTGAACATTTGGGTCGCGTATATCCGACCTATACGTTTTCATGTTTTTCCGTGCAAGAGTTGGGGAAAGGTACTCACAGATGTGGGCAGAAGTTTGTCTTGTCATGCGAAAATTATTTTAATAATCAGTGTCAGTGAAGTAGCTCACGTCAATGCCCCAACACTCCTGCCTCCGAATTCTCAGTCACATGCCCCTCGTAGCAGATGTCGCAGCAAGTTCCCCACAAACTGCCATATCCAAAATTCTTACCATCTTCCTTCTTAATCTCCTATGCAAAATAATTTGGTTATGAATATGTTAACACCATTGCAGAAATTCCTTAAAATTGCCACAAATGTGCCAGGAGATGCCACGTAAACAATTCCAAAAACACACTCCCACATGTGACATTGTGTTTTGTGCGCATCACTTCCCGAACACATTGCGTTCACAATGTACACAAATACAAGCCTCATTTTTTGGTGATGAGAACAACTACTGTACTTAAAGAGATTGAATGTGAACAAAAATCTGAATTGGGCATCATACCCTGCGGTGTGAATGTTGCCTTAGAAAGCAGTGTTGTTTAATTAGGGCACTAATTATGTCTAGCTTGGAGATTGTAGCTGCTGCGTGAGCCACCGACTAACTAAATACACACATAATTTTTAGTCTCTTTTAATTCATTTGTGAATACAAAAATTAAGCTTTGTGTGTTAAAATACAGCTACCAAGATACGTTTCTACACACCGGGATGCGTCCAGGAGTCATGTCACATATTAAATTTGCCTTCTTGGAGAAAATTCTATCATTTATTTAACAGGTACATTGTTATGGTATCCATATACTTAAAAACAAATTGAGTTATTTCAGCTTCTGTAGCTTTAGTTTGTCGCCTTGTTGGTGTAGACATTGCCCCCTCCCTCAGGCTTCTCTTGTGAATTTAATGTTGATAGTCTGATGATAGCGCAATCGTAAATACCAGTAAATGCAACTTATAGTCCAGTGTGACTTATATATGTTTTTTTCCTCCTCAAGACGACATTTTTGACTGACGTGACACCAGAGCAACTTATAATAAGGTAGATGCGATTAGCCCTTCTGCGTCAAATCCAGCCTGAGCTGTGTGGTTCTACTCGGGTTTCCGCCCACAATCCCAACACATGTATTTCACATTAATTGGGGACTCTGCATGCGTAGTAATGATTGTTTTGTCTGCATATTCATTGTGATTGACTGGCAACTTGTCCTGGGTGTACACCACCTCTCACCTGAAGTCAGCTGGGGATGGACTCCAGGGTCACAAGTGACCCTGAACAGGATAATTGGTAGAAAATGAATGCACATTTTAATACAGACATCATCTTTGCATGCTTATACTATGTTTCCATTTGTAATACAGCACCAGTTCTGCATCCACTAATCACACAATTCTGACTGAAGAGAAAGAAGCTTTGAATCCCACAAGGCACCCTGTGGCCACACACACATAACAATAACCTGCAACAAATAGCACTGCAGCAAATATAGTATTACTGTTTTTTTAAGTCGTGTCTCTGTTTCTGATTTTACAGTTGCTTATTTCCTGTTATGTGCTTCCAAGCTTAATGATTAAAAAATGTTATTGTCTTCCTTTTCCAAACATTTTCTACCCATGGATCTAATTAGAACAGGCATCCTCTGTTGCTAAATTTATGCATCAGCCCTGGTGCTAGCTGCTGTATGCTAAACTCCGGAAAAAAATATCTGCTCTATTATGCGGAAGGTTATCGAGTTGAGGTCAGCAGTTGTAGTTTAACTCGGCTGTGCGCTACACAACTGTTGCCTCTGGGGACTGTTTCAAAATGCATTATAAAGTTATGCCGATGGGACTGCCCTTATTCCAAAGCAGTGTTAGAGTCTGAAGGATATGGAGAACACAGTTTTTGTATTACATGACTTTAGAAATGTGTGTTCATTAGCTCTTGATTGCTCATGTGCAATTACAGTGCTGTTTGACACGCTGCAACAAGTTCTATCCTGACAAGTCATAATATGTCATAATCAAAAGTCATAATATCAGACTTTGTAAAACTGTAATGAAATAATTAAAAACGGTGAAATGCAGGGGGAAAAACTGGCGGTATGATGCAGTGCAATTCTACACCAGTGCGAAATACGACCACAATAATAAACTTTATGCCAATTTAGGCTTTGTCATGAACTTAACTTACATCAAGCGGGAAGGCGGAAGGGATTGAATCACCGTTGGTTAGGTAGGGATTACTGTATTTGACACCCGAAGGGGTCATTTTGATCAGAAATGGGTCCATTTACGTTGTGGTGTTGCAGTATTGTTAAGTTCATCATGATCGCTAAGCAGCGTGAAACAACAACATAACTACTATTGAGTTACACAGCACTGAATCGTGCACATGGAGATTTCCTGTTCAGTGCAAAGTAAGCTTCAAAATAAAATGTACACAGTTGATGGTTCCTAACGTCTGTAATGTTTGTAGGCACTTAATGATTCTCTTATACTCATTGTTTTTTCATAAAAAAAGAGACCCAACTAGCCTCTACCTTGGAGAATAAATACTTTGGATCCTAAACCATCCCCTCAAACTGGAGCTGTCCTATCTAGTCTTTGTGCATGAACTGATAAAGCCTGCTCGGGTGAGTGGCGATCGATTCAATGCTTTGAAATGTGTTTGTTCAGTAACTCCAGAAGGATATATTGTCTTGCTGTGAAATACTTAATGTGTTGTTTGGTACTGTAGTGCTGTCTGTATTGTTTAGTGCATTGCAAGTGTTGCCATGGCCTGTTTTGTAGTGTAACAACAGCATAAGAGATGTGAACTTTTACTGGAGAAGAAAATTGAAGGTCATGCAAGTAAAAAAGATGAGCACTACTTTAAAGCTCAGTAGGGATGTAGGCAAGCGATGGTTCATCACAGTTCAACAGTGAATCTCTCCATTCTCCGCTCTTACTTACCGTTCATGAACTTTATCCATTCTAAACTTCAATATGCAAAAAATGATGTGTAACATTCTGACTTTTGCCTTCAGTTCAAGTTAGACTGCAGTAAAAGTTTGGGGTGGCCTTTTTTTGCAAGATAACCTTTAGTTGTTTCTTAGCACTTTAGACCCATTGTTCCTTTGCACACAGATTAAAATGGACTGAATGAATGGATACGCCTAACGCAGGGATAATATCAGGGAAATTGTCTTTGAGAGAGAGGTTAGCAATTTTCACTTGACAGCGCGAAGGATCAATTGTGTGATTATCCGCCAGCATTAATGGAAGTTTCAGATATAATTACCCAGCTCCTTCATTTCCCCCTGAAGTGAAAAAAGTCTGTTTTCGATTATTTGACAGGGTTGTTTTTAAGCTGTCTCTCTGTAGACAAAGCTTGTCACCACAACAGTGGTGGCTGTGTTTGCGCTGTTTACGATTTTTTGTGTTAGAGCCAAAATTGAAAAAGTTAGTTTGTCTCAGATTGGTCCAAACATTTTTTTTTTTTACTTTGATTACTGGAAAACTTTTCACTTTTGGAAACGTGAGAAGTTTTCAAAGGACTATTATTAGGATTAAGAAGATTATTAGACGGTTACATGATTTGTGTCTTTGAGTTTGTGTCATAGACCCAAAGTTCATAGGATTATGGACTTTGTGTGGGATTGGTCATATTTTAAAGCACAGGGCATCAACTGGCAGACTGAGGTTTAATGACGGACCCAGACAGCATCCTATGCGCACTGAACCTATCGTCAAACAATTAAGTATTTTAAGTTTTGACGAGGCGCTTCTATTTTGACAGGCAGAGCCTTTTTAGACTTTACATTTCTGGTTGACCAGATCAGCAAATCCACCAACTGCATGACTGATACTAGAGACGAAAGAGGAGAGAAGTAAGAACAAGTGAAATAAGGGAAAAGAAGAAAGATTCTGAGTGAGAGATACGGAGAGACAGGGCAGAGAGATGAGTAGGCTGGAGACAACAGAACAATAAATACACATAGCGCTTCTACAAGAAGAGAGAAGTGGACAAGCTTTCAACCCTGAATGGACAGACTCATTTATGTTCATTCTTCCGTCCGAAAACACAAAACCAGTCTCAGAGACCATGGCACTTCTAAAAAGTGGCAATGTGAAACACGACTATGAGACAAAGCACAACGTCTTTGACCAAACACACCCACTCAAATCTGAACTGAGGTTACAGAAAATGGGCAGTCTCAGAGTCCAGAGTGTGGATGAACAATCCACACGAATCGTGATGCTGTACCTCAGAGCTTTGCAGCCTTTTGTCAGCCAAGTAGCCTAGTGCGCCCCAGTGTCCATTTTCAGCCCATTTTCCGGACGTTTGCTTGAGGAATTTTCTGTAACTGGACCTATTTGAATTTTAGTTCTAAAGGCTTGATGGTGTCAGAGTTGTGTCGGGCTACATTTTCCTATATTGCTCTTCCTGGGATATATACTTAGTTTTCTTCTGTTTTTTTCTGCCATGTATTTTGCATATTGAGCATCTCTGGTTGGACAGTGTTTCCCAACCTTTATTGAGCCAAGGCACATACTTTACATTAGAAAAATCTCATGGCACACCAGTTATTCCCAACCAGGGGTATGCGTACCCCTCGTTGTACAAGAGAAAATTGCATGGGGTACGTGGAAACATTTAATTTCCAACATAACAAGTAATATTTTCTGTTATTTCATATTAAGCCAGACAATAAAATAAAACGTGTACGCTAGAACTAGTTTCCCCAGGGACACAATAACCTGTGGCACAGATGCGCCAAAATCATAACAGTTGTGTTACATTCTACTTTTGGAGAAGTATCAACTCGTATGAGTGAGGGGGTACTCATGGGGGTACACGAGACAAAAAAGTTTGGGAAACAATGCGGCACACCATCAAACAAAAATGGATGAATGGCAACAAGTGGATTCACAAGTTAATAATGTTAATGTACGGATGTCACATTTCTGCAAATAATTTTATCTTTTCATGGGACAACACTAAGGAAACACTTTGATACAATGTAGTCAGTGTACATATTGGATCAATAACTGAACACACAACCATTCATTTCTAAACTGTTGGCAACAATTAGTCATTTTTTCTCCCCTGTGTCATGTGACTTGCTAGTGTCACAAGGTCTCAAGTGTGAATGGGGAGCAGGTGTGCTAAATTTTGTGTTATCACTTTCACACAAGCTTGTACTGGTCAGTGGAAGTTCAGCATGGCGCTTCATGGCAAAGAACTCTCTGAGGATGTGGAAAAAACGCATTAGCGGAGTACTGCTAACTTACAAGCTTACAAAGCAACAACATGGGTGAACAAATACCTCTCACCTTCGAGTTCCTACACTTGGCAGATGTAACCATGAATGTATAAGCAAAACTCACAAATTTAATCTTAGCATGTTAACATTAACCTTAATGCATGCAACAATCATATTTGATTTTGATTACAGGCCATTCACCTAAACACTTGTCAATGATCCTCAGGCTGTAAAGTGTGCTAGCTTAACATATGCGAGAAAAACCCAAAATTGACATGAACTCTTTTTCTATCTCGTCTTATAACTGTGAGGCTTATTTCTCCAGTCAGTCTTTACCCTCTGGCAGTCAGATTCTTCACTTGAGTGAGACACTTTTGTCATTTCTCTAAAATATTTATGGGTCAAAGCTGCAGTGCGATATAGAGGGTGTGAATCTAATAGAACCTCAGTAAATTAAGGGAAAAAAAAATGCATTATTTAACGGCATACTTTAAGGTGTTAGCAAGGTTATGGGCAGAGAAAAAGCTTTTTGTTTAAGTCCTTTTCATGTCAAATTTGCAATGTGTCATCTTTCATGCATTCCTGTGTTTGATCTGGCACACACACACTCACACATATACGCTTAATTTTATGTTGTTGTATTCTTTCTATACTTACTATGATCCCATAAAATATGATTACTTGTAACCAATGCATGTAATTACTAATTCATAACAAGAGTTATGACATGCAACAGAAGAGGTAGGGGAACATCTATGCACTACACAAGAGATGAATAGTGGGTGTTGAGCATCACAATATCAGTCAAGTCGTCTGCGTCTTAATCATCAGAATTTTAAGTTTTTAAGAGACAGGCAGCCTCAGCATTGCATTGTATCAGATTTTGTAATGGTACGTCCAGTCTCGTAAGAGGATGTATTTATCCACATCACCACTCTGTCAGGGTATCAGTGGCTTATAATTATAACTGTGATGGATATTATCATTCGGAAGCAGTGTTTCCTGTGTTAGTGCCAGACCTGGCAAGGTCAGTACTCTACTCTGAGTGTCGATTTAATACACACAGTTAGATACTACAGTAGGTGGTTGTGAGGAAGCTCTGTGGTGTTTGACTGTTGCATTGCTAAATTTGAAACGATGTCACGTTTTGCACTTTGCTCTTATACGGATGTTTGTGCCACGTAGAAATGTGCAGCTTTCCAAATTGTGTCTTTGCCAGCATTATTCAATTTTTGTACATTATTGTGAATTTATTAAGACTAACCTGTCTTACTTGTTGATAGTAGGAGAGCATGTTATTTTAAATCAGTGGTTCCCAAACTTTTTACAGTCACGTACCCCTTCAGACATTTGACCTGAAGCCATGTACCCCCGACTCCTGCACACTTAAAAACATACACCTTTTTATCTTTATTAACTTGAAATATTGAATATAATTCATTGGTTAATTCATTTTATAGTAATTCCGGGTCAAAATGTTGTATTTTGCATGGGTACATTTGGTAAAGTTTTACATGAGCACTGATAAATAGATAAGTAAACATCCTACATATCTTTTATTCCAGTCTGATGTTGGCATCCTTCCCTTTGAATTTGAGCATCACTTTTTTGTCCACTCACGATGGCTATGGTTTAAGTCTGCATATTAATTCAATACCAAATTGATAGGAAAAGTTTCATAATCATGATAAAGCAGTATCTAAAGTAAAAAAAAATACATACAACCAACGATAAAGCCTCATTTTCGAGGGAATCCCCACTCACAGTGACAGGTCACCGCTGCGCCATGCGGGGATTGGAACGCCAATATATACAAAATTGTCAATATTAAACACTCTTAATGTACAAAATAATCATCAAACTTACTTATTCGTTCATACGATGCACAGAGCAATTACTGACTTTGTGCTGTGTCTCCTTTCTGCTCCATTCTCCTTGCGCCGTGAGGCATTCAGGTGCACTCGTAATTGCGAGTGGTAGGCGCTAATAGGTTTTCATTTTTATTCACGCACCCCCTATTACAATTGGAGTATCCCTCGGGTACACGCAACCCACTTTGGGAACCTAGGTTTTAGACTATTGGTCATGATTTTTTAAATGATACTTGTATATAAAGTTTTTCAATAATGCTTATATTGCTAACGGTTGGTATCGGAATCGGGAAGAAAGCCAGTATTGAGCATCTCTATTATCAAGTGCTAATATTGAATTGCCAGTAAAATGAATGCTGTTGCAACACCTCTGCTATCGGTTAAATGTTATAAAATAGGGTGCCCAAACATCCTGTTTTTTTGGGGGGGGTTATTTAAGAAAGTGATGAAAATGTTGTAGGTATCATTGTCTGAATTAGTGCTGCCAAATAGTGGTGCTCAAAAAGCAAAACATAAGCATGGATATATCCTCCAAGGCTTGCCGCTAAAGTCACGTAAAATTGGGGGCGTCGTCGGACCAAATTACCATGTTTTTGCCACTCGTTCCCAATAATTGTGGTCACATTCCAACACTTAACAAGCATTTGACCTCAGGTTCCTGTGTCATTCTGTTTTTGGAATCATTTTTGCGCTGGTGTTTGAAAATTCTTTGGTGTTTGTGTCTTATTTTGTGATATAACAATTTTCGATCCAGAAAGAGACGGCGTACTTTAAATGCATTGAAATTATAAGGCGTCTTTGAGTAAACTTCCGAGTACCATTGGAGTATTCTGGTTTTCTGTCATCAAAATATGGTCACCCTAGCATAAAACTAATTTTACCCAACATTACATTACCAACCAGTATCTTAGAGACACATGCTTGATGAAAAGTAGTTCCACAAGCTATTATCTTATTGTAGTATCCAAAAGCAACTCCTTAGAGAACACTACTACAGACTGACATTGTATAATCCGTTTGCAGCATCTTTGCTCTGAGTGTGGTTATTCATTTGTTCAGTAATTGTTTTAAAATGTTCATCTTTCGTTGTGGGTTTAAAAGTTAGTATTTCACAAAATACACCGTTGCTTTGTTTCTGTATGACTCGTTCTTCTTCCATCTAAATTAAAAGCCATAAGATTAATGTTCCATTCTAAGCCATTTTATTGATAAGGGAAGCACTTCATTAAGATTTAGCTCAAACAAAACAAAACAGTTGAATTTTCTTCAACAGAGTTGCAGTGATATATTCATCGGACACGAAAAGACATTTACCATCAGATCATAAATCTACATGTTATGTTTGAAAGTCCTAGCAGCAAGTGACATACAGTAGCAACAGTTTTTCTCCCACAGGTTTTTGTACATTGCTTCAAATCAATATCGACTTTTGAGAAAAGAAAAAAAAAAAGCTTTCTGCTGGTAGTGATACAAAACACAGACCTTAAGCTGCTCCTTGCAGAGCTCAGTGCAGGAATGATAATGTGTGGCCACAGGTCCGCTGACTTATATTAAAATGCTTAACATGGCAATTAAGCCACCGTGACCTCATTTAATTAACCTGATCCCACTACAGCAGAATAAACCGTGACCATTACATATACATATAGTATATGAACAATACTTTCTGCCAATTAAATTAATTTGTACACATTCTTTGACATCCCCACTTTGAGGTCTCTTGTCTCATTACTTATCATTTCAAATGTTGCGCTTCAAAGAAACCGAGTTATGTTGCTACAGCATGTACGTCCATTGGCATGGCTGCTATGTCAATCAACAACTGCTGATGTACAGTCCTGTGTTTGTGGTTGGAAAAAAGCACCTTACTGATATTTGCAACTGTGTTTCTAAATAAATACAGTGGAACCTTGGTTAGCATCATTAATGCATTCCAAATGGTCCGACTGTAACCAAAATGTATTCTAACCGAATCCATTTTTCCCTTAAAGAATGTAAATGCGATTAATCCGTTCCAGAAACACATTTTTTTTTTACCTTGATTGAAGACATGGTTGTTGACAAAGACGGCTATGTGGCAGCGAGATCCACTCGGACACCACCTTCGTTTTTTGCTATGAATTATGAGTTATGAGTGGGCAAAAAACTACTAGATGGAGCTTCCTTCCAGTTCTGTTTCCGTGTATTACCAAGCTAATAGACTGACAACAAGGACGTTGTGTGATAAAAATACATTAAGGACACAGTTGGACTCGCACAGTGTATTTATAACACGACAAACCGCATGCCATATTGTACGCTAACCGGAAAATGTACGCAAACATAGGCAAAAGTAAGGCATACATTTTTTATGTTAACCAAAAAACATACTATGCTGTGGTTCCACCGTGCTATGAAAACAACACCAGTACATATTAAGCAAACAAGCTCCATGTTTGACCTTGTGTAGTTATTCAGAACTATGGCACAACAATGGTAAAGTGCTAATAATACAATCATCCGTCATTTATTGCTGTTAATTGGTTACAGACCCGACCGCGAAAAGTGAATTTACACTCCTTTTACCTAATATAGGAGACATAATAATAGAAAACAATTCTATTCTACAATTCAATGAGTCTATACGATAAGATAGACTCACACCTGAGGCTTTTATCTCATCAACGCAACATTACGGACACCTCGAGACCAGTGTAGATTACTACTCTATTGCCGCTGTTTATGGTTAAGGAGAGACTCACGATGCGCTTCAATCACTTTATTAACAAGCAGAGAACACATGCAGTGAACATTCGCACAGGAGCTGCGGTCGGACACTCTCTACACTGCTAACCTCCTGCTAGCGCTCAATGTCATTACGTGATCCGTCTCGGAAACGCCATCGGTTCTGCGCACTTCCTTGCTTCCTCTTTTACTAACAGTGCTTCTGTGATGTCACGTGCTGTGGGAGTTCTTTTTTAAATGTTTGAAAATAAATGATCAATAACCATACGTCATATACAGTATGTCAAATATTGCGGGGATATTTTATTAGTGACTCTTATTAAGACTTGGTTAGCATGCGGATGTTTCTGTCTTCTTATGACATCCACCAAGACCGATCTATGTAAAAACGTATGTAATGCACATAGCGTAAAGGTCATATCCAGGGGCTGACGTATATTGCTGCTGTAAAATAGATCGACGGATGCCGTACATTACACATGCCTAACACGTGACTGCCGCACAGACGCGTTCTGCACATGCGTAGAACTGATTGCGTTTCCTGTACATGTTGCATAGTGACACCCAACTGTAGCCAGCTCATGTCACACATGTCATTTCCCAGGCCGCGCTTCTTAAAGGTGCACACAACAAGTCGCAGTGACTGTGTAACACTTCATAGCATGGTCTTTTGAATGCCTTATATTTGTATTTTGGTTAATTTAGCCATTTTTATGGTTGAATATGCTTAATTTAGGTCATGAATATGTACAAATGGCTTAAAAATGCTTTTAAAAAAAAAACAAAAAACACGATAGCGTGAGGGTGCGATGTTCCAACGAGAAACGAATGTACAGTGATGAAGGTCTCAAAGTCAACTTTCATATGTTCTACAATTTTCAATGTATTGAAAATTGTATTTTCCTCTCATTGAGTGCACTACAGAGGCATCAGGAATGGCAAGGTCCCTTCCCCTTCATGTTGAGGTGGACAGATTAAATATGCGATGCAGTGGGTGCTCAAGTCTTTAAATGATGAAGCAGACACTAAAGCAGCTACACAAATAGGTCTTTGAAAGCAATGCAGGTGCGTCAGTGGACATGGTGATGATGATAAGCGGGCAGATTAATGGTCGGGCAATCAAATGGAGAAAGTAGGTTTACATTGGAGGATTTGTGTCTATGATGTGGTTGTCGTACAAGTTTGCTGATTTCTAATTACTTCATCATTGTGAAGGTATCTAATAAGCCATTTGGGTTTAGTTCACTTTTTATAGCATCGATTCATCTTGAGGAAAAACATACATGCGTACATACCAGATTATCCTAATAAGAATCCTACATTTGCAGAACTGAAGACTGCTTTAGTCCCTTTAGTACAATTTCAGTACTTTATTGTTCACAGTAGAGGGAAAGGTTTGGGGGGGAAAATGAGGAAATCATGTATTTTCTTTCTGATTTATGCCCTTGGAGGCTGAACGGAAGATAAGCAAGATAGTCAAGATAAGAAGCTAATCTCGGATCTAAATCTGTGCTTCTATTTTCTTTGTCATTTGAATCCTCAGCCTGGCAGTGGTGAAGGTGAAAATGATTTGGGGACCATTAACGCAGCCCCATGTCGCTGCGCCAGAGAAACTGAAAGGCCATTAGGACACTTGGCCAGGGTAATTACTGCCATATTGTGCGTAATCTGGTATCTGATATCCATCAGTGTTAGAATTCCTGACACCCGACTGTGAACATGCGACTGGTGACGAAGGGTGAAATGATTATTGTGGATTATATCTTGGAAATGGTCTTTTTACTTCAACATTTGCAGCATGTTCATTTAACAATACGAGGTCTTTGCTAAGCAGTGTAGTGCGAGTTATATTTTCCAGTAAAAAAAAAATTTAAATACTTGCCGTGTCTCTCAGTCAGTAATATGTGAAGTGAACAACTTTCTATTAGCATCATACTGAGGACTGTTATCAGATAATTGTATATGTATAGACATAATACATGCATTGTTTTACCTCTGGAGTACTTTATAGGTGTTGTATTTGGGTTTACCCATGACAGTGACATGGGGTGAGGTTCATGGCTGGTGAGGCACTGACTCTTTTGGAGTTTTTTTTTTAATGTTACAGTGTTTCTGCATTGGTTTGGCTCATTTCTTGAAAGAGAAATTCCATTTCCAAAATAATATGGCCAAACCTCCAAACAACCTGGCAGTTGAATTTCTCATTCACTTCATCAAATTGCAAATGTCTTCGTACATGTCTCAATGTGTAGGTAAATCTTCGCAAATGATTAAGTACAGGTAGCTATAGTTAGCACAGTTAACCTACATTTAGCACACATTTAGGACAATTTCCAAATGAATAGATATTGTTTTATCTAAACTGATTGTCGATTCTCAGGTCCAATGGTTCTCTCCAAAAAATGCCGGAACCATTTCATTGTATATGTCATCACATGCATAATAGTCTGCTCAATTGTCAAATTTAGTCTGTGATAGACTGTAATACCGTGGCTATATGAATCTCTTGGATCATTGGATATATTGATTATTTGACAGTCCGGTGAAACTAGAACTCGCACTTTGATGTGGATGAGAATCTGTGACCAGACAGACAGCAGGGTGAGGACGCCGAGGAGGGTGAGCTTGGCGGGAAGGAGAGGGAGGGTAAGGACAGCGATCAGGGAAGAAGTGTCAGTTGTGAAAATCCAGCTTTATTGACAGCACTGTAGGTGACATAATTTTCCTAGTTTTTTGGGGTTTAGATTACGATATACTAAACACATGTACCTATTATGGAAGTTATTATATGTTTGTGAATAAAAGTTATAATTTCGTTGGCAGTATGAGTGCAATGTGTGATGTCAAACCTCGGATGCGGCTGTTACCATAAAATCTAAAATCCAATTTTTTTTCTGTTTTATACACAGTTGTATTATATTAAAGTAAAGTGACCATTGTCAATGAAGGACTGGGCTAAGACTGAGAGGTTTCCGTGAGTGATATTTCAATGATCCTCTGCAAAGTGAAACCACATTGAAACATTTTGACTTGCAGTGCTTAGTGAAGTGTTTTGGGAGCGATATGAGCTTTTGCAGGTGAACCGTGGTGTTGTGCTGAACCATCCAAGTTCATTGTGCTAAAAGAACCGTGAGTGTTGAGAAACAATTGAGCCAAAATTGAGCCAAAACGATTGAGAAGGGTCTTTGCATTTTGGTGGCACTGACTATTTATATGGGAAAGGAATTCGCTTTGAAGCATGAATAAACAGTTTTGGGAGCGATATGAACTTCTGCAAATGAGCTACGGTGTTGCGCTCAACTGTCAGACTGTTTGGCCAAATGATAAGACTTATGAGAATGTAATTTGTGTTTCAAGAAATTAGCCAAGTCAGTGGAGAAAAACTGTAATATAGGTTACAAGACGCTAACATGGAAAAGACGAGAATAATTCACTTTTGTTCTTCTTCACTTCTTAATCCAAATTACTTATTTTTTATAAAGTGAAAAACATTGGGGATCTTTTAACTTTTTATTTGTGTATGAAGTACATGTACCGATCCTTCTCCAGGAGAAGTTCTGATACTTTGTTGTGAAAGTCTGATCACCTTCTGTTGAGCTTGGATAGTTTGTCCTACATTTTGGCAGCCACGTTCATTCATGTATTCATTCAGCAGAGAATGAAAATATCTGCAGTGCATTTGACTTACTACAAAAAACAAAAATTGATTGCCCGACCATTAATCTGCCCACTTATCATCATCACCATGTCCACTGACGCACCTGCATTGCTTTCAAAGACCTATTTGTGTAGCTGCTTTAGTGTCTGCTTCATCATTTAAAGACTTGAGCACCCACTGCATCGCATATTTAATCTGTCCACCTCAACATGAAGGGGAAGGGACCTTGCCATTCCTGATGCCTCTGTAGTGCACTCAATGAGAGGAAAATACAATTTTCAATACATTGAAAATTGTAGAACATATGAAAGTTGACTTTGAGACCTTCATCACTGTACATTCGTTTCTCGTTGGAACATCGCACCCTCACGCTATCGTGTTTTTTGTTTTTTTTTTAAAAGCATTTTTAAGCCATTTGTACATATTCATGACCTAAATTAAGCATATTCAACCATAAAAATGGCTAAATTAACCAAAATACAAATATAAGGCATTCAAAAGACCATGCTATGAAGTGTTACACAGTCACTGCGACTTGTTGTGTGCACCTTTAAGAAGCGCGGCCTGGGAAATGACATGTGTGACATGAGCTGGCTACAGTTGGGTGTCACTATGCAACATGTACAGGAAACGCAATCAGTTCTACGCATGTGCAGAACGCGTCTGTGCGGCAGTCACGTGTTAGGCATGTGTAATGTACGGCATCCGTCGATCTATTTTACAGCAGCAATATACGTCAGCCCCTGGATATGACCTTTACGCTATGTGCATTACATACGTTTTTACATAGATCGGTCTTGGTGGATGTCATAAGAAGACAGAAACATCCGCATGCTAACCAAGTCTTAATAAGAGTCACTAATAAAATATCCCCGCAATATTTGACATACTGTATATGACGTATGGTTATTGATCATTTATTTTCAAACATTTAAAAAAGAACTCCCACAGCACGTGACATCACAGAAGCACTGTTAGTAAAAGAGGAAGCAAGGAAGTGCGCAGAACCGATGGCGTTTCCGAGACGGATCACGCACAACCCCTCTTTCAGAATGATAACGTCCTGCTTCTCAAGACCAATAACTTTTGATTTTTATTATTTTTTTTAATATACCAGGATTTAACCACTTCAAATTGGATTTGACAAAATGTACTTGTAGACTTCTTCTAATGATATCACAAAATCAAAATAGCGCTGGCTCAAAAGTACAAACTGTGGCTTCAAGGGGTTTACTTGCCGACAAAGGTCGGTATCTTCATTGATGGTAAAGGGCTGGTCATCCAGTACCACGTTTTTCATGATGATATCACAGATTGCTTTAGCCCTCGGGTCATCTCCATCACTTTTCAAATGCCAAGGCGATAGGAACAAGCCCCGGGCATCGTAGCGATGCTGGCCTTTCAGGTGGCCGATAAGGTTTGAAGCTTGATGTTTTTTTTTCCCTTTTCCCCCTTTTTTATGCTGAAGCATTTGGTGCAACTAGCACGTTGTTAGACTTTATCACTTCAGGTTCGTTATCTTTAATGCTGTCCAAATAAGTCTTGGAAACAATATGTCAATTTTGACAGTTTAAGCTATCAGGAAGCATGATTCACAGCTGCCGAGACTCGTCTTCTGCACGAGTGCAGGAGCAAATCTGAGACATTTCAGGTCAGCTGTCCTTTTACCTAGCTTAGCCCTCCCTCGCCGCAGGCGGGGAAGGCCATCCTGTATGCATTCTATGTGCAACACAGAGGTCTTAGCTGGTTGGCGCCGGTCACTTCTACCTGTGCCAAGGATTGTGATAATAGAAGAATCAGAAGAACGCAAGACCGCGAGCAAGAGATGGTAACAGCAATCAGACAGTCTGCTCTGGTCACACCATGTGCCATGAGAGGCCTATATGTAATTACATCTAACAACTTCAAATGTCTTCCTCTGCAGCAGTGAATATTTGTTTACAAGTGAGCTCAGGGGCAGTTACAACATGCCGGTAATGTCACAGGCAGGAGAAAAAAGGAGCACTGTAATGTAAATCCAATGAATCTGTTCCAGACAACCAGAATTTATTAAAAAAAACAAAAAACGAGACATTCATTCGTTTTCTATGCCGCTTATACTAAAACCGAAACATATTTTTGGCAATGATTTTCATCAAAAGCTGAATCATTTGAAAACTGGGGTGTATGACAGTCGAGGTCTTATAACTCACTGGGGGGAATATGGATAAATTGTCTCTAATTTGTTTTATTCTGCAATAAAATCGGTCGTCCCCTGCAAACATTGCTCCCTATCTCTATCGCATTTTTTCAAAAATGTATTAATAAATGATTGCTGTTTCATGGTTGACTATGTCTTATTAGTTAAAAAAATATCAAAAGACATGTCATATGTAGTATTCTGATCACTAAGTGTCAGTAATGTTACATTGATGAGACATTACCTTACATTACATCACCTTAACACTGCATGGAGTCATCCATGGCATGTCTGACATTACATCGTAAAAACAACTTCTCCTCCCATTCTGTGTGGAAGTGCTAAGTTTTTGGCTTCTTTCCCACTCCGTTTGTAAACCTTTCTTAAGTTTAAAATAAATAAATTGGATGCACGGCAGCTGAGTGGTTAGCATTTTGGCCAAACATTCAGGAGATCGGGAAGACGATCCGCTTCGGCATCTCTGTGTGGAGTTTGCATGTTCTCCTCGTGCGTGCGTGGGTTTTCTTCGGGTACTCCCACATTCCAAAATCATGGGTTAGGTGAATTGGTGACTCTAAATTGTCCATAGGCATTAAGTGTGAATGATTGTCTATATGTGTCCTGCGATTGGCTGGCAACCAGTCCAGGGTGTACCTCTCACCTAATGTTAAAATAATGTTAACCTAATGAGGATAAGTAGCATAGAAAATGGATGAATGGAAATTGGAGGATAGCTAGTTAGCCAGCATGCTATGCTTAAAGTGGCAGCCATCTCTCGTGTCCCTGAAGTGATCCCGCACAGTGAGCCTGCACATAAGAGTTGCACAATGTGGTGTAAGCAAAGAATAATAGGAGTGTAAAGGTGACTATAGGGGTGTTATTTCATGTCTACAGGGCTCTAATAATGGTAAATAACATATTTAGAAAGTCAAAAAGGTTTTCTATTCTCTAACTATGAAAATATTCAATTTATTAATATTGAATCAGACTTTGTGGAAATCCACTTCACTGGGTCTGGAACCGATTAACCGCGATAAACGAGGGATTTAGTTTCTTATAGAATTGTACACAAATAAGATCATAAGTTAAGGCGCAACATCCTTTGCAGAGTATCAGACTTGTACATTTCCACTATGAACCAGCTCATTCAAATGCACCTATGCTCTGCAGACACACACACACACACACACCTACACACACACACACACACACACACACACACACACGCACACTGCTATTGGGCCAGCCCTCTTCCAAATCTGTGCCTATTAATCATTTAGGTGAAGCAATTTGTGGGGCACCTGTCCCAACCCTAAAGGCTATTAGGCTTTTCACTGGAAGAAGCACAGCGGGCCTAATGGCTTTTCAGTAGAAGTTATTGGAAGACATATTGAATTCGGTGCACACAACCACAAGGTTTATTATACTTGCTGTAATAGTAAAGATCCAGTCTGCTTTAAAGAAGGCCGCTGTCGATAGAGTCATAACTACTCTTCAGCTAACATTGTGTTACGCTGTAACTCGCTGGACAGAATGATAACCTCCGCAACGATGTGACCTCGCTCCAAGGACGGCAGTTTCTTCTTGAAGACATTAGTCACTGAGTGTGGGCTTCATTGTCTTAAAAATAATGTCCACATTAATTCATTCTCATTGCCAATTCTGCTCCTCTCCTCAAAATATTACCACACGGGAGCAGTTTGTGGAGAGATGGATTTGTTCTCCTTGACTTTTAATTCCTCATTCGAACCATTACACAATTCCAACAGTTTGGAGAAGGTGTTTTGTTGACTTTGTCTCGGTCCATGTACTGTTTGCTTTAGGCAAGCATCTGTGTATGGACAATGCTATAAATTTGTAATTAAAAAAAACAAAAAAAGCATCAATATGTAATTATGTTATGTGTCTCATGGAATCACAAAGCTCCAAATATGGTCTGTGTTTGTAAGAGACTTAGCTTCTTTCTGTTTAAATATGCATCATATATACCGATAGTAATAAGTGTTTGAATGAACAAAACTATAAAAAAAAAAATATATTATTTCATAAGTTGAAGTTATTGGCTTTCTTACCCATAACTGATATACTGATATTGTCCAGCACTTCATTTCCAACACCGATATCAACTGATACCAATATTGGCGGCAGCTCTTCCCTCAAACTAAAGTCAGGTCAAATCTTGAATGAACACATGAATGAACACATTATGCTGCTTTTACTGTGATGCCACTGAATTACTTCGTGGAAATTCACTTATCACGGTTGGGTCTGGAACCGATGAACAACGGATTACTGCATTTACGTTTCACATTTTGTGTCATCCCGCACCGACATCATTATCAGAAAAAAAACGATACTGACATGAACCACTCTCACACCACATCTAATTTTTATGGCAATATCTGCCGATAGTACGATAGTATCAGCCGACAGTTATCATCAAACAGCCTCAATTCCTACTGATGTATAGTTTAAACAGATATTAGAGGGAACTGTTGTTGGGTCAGGTTTTAGTTATCATACATATAATATAGTAGTACATATGGTATTCTTGTAGTCTTTACAACACTACACTCTTCTAAACTACTTTTTAAAATCTTTATTAAAGATTTATGGCTTTATTAAAGTGTATACAAAACCTTTCTAGTGTCCAAAGCAATTTTGAATGAAACATTCATTCTAAGGTTTCCTTCAAAGGGAAGCTTGATGAATACATCAGTGTGGCACAATCAAGCGGAATACTTATAGATTGCCCCCTGACCCTTGTTTCTGCAATGAACATGTGCAACCACTGTGAGATAAATAAAGCGGTGAAGCACAGAACAATTATGGGAGAGTAATCGCTCGTATTTTTGCTACAGCAACCTCTGCAAATGTCTTCTTTACATGATTAAAGGTTTTCTGGTGAAAGCCTCTAACCCCCATGAATTAGCGTGTCTTTGGAGAGTAATGGTGACGTTATCTATTAGTATTTATCCCCATATTTTTAGTTGTATAAACCATCACTGTGTAAAACATAGCATCAGACACATTTTTGTCTTTTCTCTTCACACAGCATGGACACCAGCTCAAACAAGTTAACAACAGCAGCAATGTCGCCAGACAAAACAAAGACGCAAGTGAAAGATGAAGATGCTAGTGCAACTGTTTATGCAACAGACCATAATGGACCCCTTTAAAACATTCTCAAAATCACATAATATGGCTGGGCTAGAAATAAAACAACAGCAATTTTTATTGTCAACGACTAAACTAAAGTTAGAATAGCACTGAGCTAAGTGGATAGACAGAAGGATGGAATGGAATTACTCATGAGAAGAGGTCATACCGCAGTCATTGTGGCATACAGGCAACCAGGAGGGGAGGTCGAGTCCTAGGAAGAGAGTTCTACCACTTTTGAAATATTGAGATGATGATATAGAGAGATGATAAATAACTTACGAGCTGTCAAAAATGTTGAGTGTGCAGAGCCACAACAGTGGTTGTGCCTTGCATTTGCCTTTCATTTGGCCTTTGGGTGACAGTGAGCTTTATATTATGAGCTCAACTGATAAATGATCCAACTTCCTTTCTATTCTTTTCTTCCGGTAGAGGTCAGTCCTCGGGTTATGGCGTTCTGTGGTTATGAACGCACTCCCATAAATTAATTATAAACTTAATTTTTTTCCGTAAATGCGAGACTCACTCGAGAAATAGTTACGGTGCGCGTGGCGGAAGAATACACAATGTGCGCTTCTGTTGGCAGTGTGCCAAAGAAAAGTAAAGACATCACCATGGAAGTAAAAATGAAAGAGTAAACGCCCACCAACATTGGCCGCACTTTTGGTCTCAACATTTAACTGTCGCGACCATCATTAAGGATAGAAATTAGAGATGCTCGATATTGGGTTTTTTACCAGTATGTGATATATCGATACTGTCCAGCACTTCATTACCAATACCAATATAGGCAGCAGCTCTTCCCTCAAACAAAAATAAGGTCACATCGTGTGTAATAAATGGACACATTATTCTTCTTTTACTGTGATGCCACTGGATGCATCATCGGCCGGTACCAATATGAATTAATATCTAATTTTTTGCCAATATCAGGCATCCCTAATAAAGATCATATTGTAGCGTCTGCTAGATCTCATAATTGCGCAAATTAAACAGGTTACTGTCAGCCTCAACCACGCCAAAACAACATCAGCAAATACAACTGCACAGTGAGCCTCCTCGACACGCGCCCACACATACACAGTCAGGATTCATGTCACTTCACAGACTCAGACAGTCAGAAATCCCAAAAGTTGTTAACACTACACAGGACTGCCAGGTTGCTACATCATCCCTGAACATGTTAAATGATCTGCTCCTATGGAAGTGATAGTAATAACTAGGCAGTGGAGTGGTCTCATTATTGAGAGGGAAAGGATCCTTGGATCTTCGGCTGGATGACCTTGTTTGTAACCCGAAGCTGTTGTGGTTGTTTGCTAAGGGTTTTTTTTTTATGTTATTGTTTATTTTGCCGTTTACCTTCATAAAGCACAAGTGTCGAATACAAGAATAAGACATGTCGATGTTAAATGTTTAAAATGGGCCCTTCATAGAGTCTTAGGGTGACAGAGATAAATTATTATGGACAGGAAGGCCGGTGCGGTGTGCATGTGCTGATCAACATTCTGCCTGCCTCTGGCACACCTAATTTATTCTAATGAGGGAACTGTAACAACAAACAAGCCAAAACAGAGCATGGCCCTGCATCATTGCCCTTTCATCATCATCATCATCTTATATTTGATTAAAAGGGACATTATGTGCTCTTTGGATTTCTTGCAATGTAATGTAGTCGTCTATAAGAGTATATCCATGAATGATGTATAGATGATTATTTTTATTCAGTATACTAAACCTTTAGCATTAGGCTGTGTGGTAGGGATGTAAATCTCTTTGTGATAGACGATTCAATTTGAATCTAGAGACACAGGTTACGATACGAGTCAAAAACGATATATTTTAAAAACAAAATGATTCAATACGATTCAATGCACTGTACAAACAATATGATTCTATACGATTCCATTCTACGGTTAATGTTTGTTGTGGACATTAATCTTACATTATAAAATAAACATGCCAATTATATAAAAGTGGCATTCCTACAGTATTTTCAAATGTGTAAAAGAGCACATCATTTCCCCAAGCATGCTGTAAGGCACTGCCAAAAATAAAGTCACCAGAATAACATGTCAAAATGAATTTATTATTGAGACACAGACCAAACAAAAACTTGCTGAATGACCATCTTTTTGTTTGATGGGATCAATGTTTTACATTCAATATTTTGTGTATTTTTTTTTATACCTGTTACATTTGGAACATTTAAATATTAACATGTCTTAATGTAGCGAGAAATGGAAGTAGAGCCACCAAACTAAGTTTTATTGTATACTGTGCGCAATGACAATAAACATCCATCTATCTATCTGTCAATCTATATACAATATAACGATGAAAAACACAAGTCTTAACCTTCAGTCTAATCAATAATCCAGTAAATAAATAGTGTAAAGCCTTTTAAATAATGACGCATCTCTTCAAACGTGGCAAAAATGTGTCAGCACAGATAAGTAAATTTAACTATTTGTCACATAGGTGCAATGAAAATGCTGTGTTAGCTTGGAAAAGTAAACAATCCCATTCTCAAAATGTCATAAAAATAGTAAGCGTGCAACATTTCAGACTGACCATAGTGTTTTCAACACTCCATGTAGATAAAAAGGGTGCAACATTTCAAAGTAAACAAGTTACGAAGCAAAAAAGTTACCATACTCGCCTCTGTTGGTCTGGCTGGTCAAGTTTTCTGCCCTTCTTGTAAAATCCAAAGATATTCCAAACTTTTGTTGTTTTTTTTTGCTGATGTGTTGAAAATCTTTCACGGTGACTAGCTAGCTAGCGCGCTTGCTGCTATTTTCATCCATTCTTTACATCCATTCTCGTCTTCCATTACTCCTTTTAATACTTTTGCCGGCAGTCCAGGTTCTCGTGTTGTTTAAGACACTCTGTCAACCGATTGCTTCTCTCGCGATACCCGGTGCATGTCTCCACAATCGATTAATCTAAAGATTTATGGCTGATTCTTATCGATACAGGATGCTGCTAACGGCGCAGCCAAATCGTTCGCTTGTCAAACCGGATATCTGGTCTTATCGTTCACAACCCTACTGTGCGGTGTGGGTGACACGCAGCAGACTCAGGCTATATCACTGATCCTAATGTATTCTAGCAATGGCATGGCCTTTCTCTTACCGGAGTAACCATTCTCTCCCCATGGCAAAATAACAGACTATGTTTTAATGAACCATCAGCGAGAGAGAAAGTCTTTTGACAACCAAGGATCAGGTTTAACATCCATTTAGGCAGAAAATAAAGCCAACATCAAACAGATCCTCATTCTCACAACAAGGTACTTTATATTGAACACAAGGTCACATAAAGCAAGCTTGGAATTTTTTGCAGCCATACTAAATTTAAAAAAAAAAGCAGCGACTGAATCTGAGAAATACGCAGTGTGCTTGAACACGTCATCAGTGCACAGGGCGCACAGTACTTGGAAGGAGGAAGAATAACAGATAACTCATTGGAAAAGTACTGAGAAGGGAAGATAGTGAACAGACACGCTATCAGCATAGTTAGCACCAGTTTGAGCCAGTCTCTCTCACAAAAGCTTTTCAGAGGGGACTGTACTTTCATTCTGGGCTCTTCATTGGATGTTTTTTTATGTAGATGCTAGAGTCCAGCGCTGTAACCAAATACAGTTAAACCTGTCTTAGCGGCCACCTTTATAGAAGGGCCACCTGCCTATAGCAGCCACTGAAAAATCCCCCCCAGCAAATTTACATGTTATAGACCCTGTGTATAGCAGTCACCTGTCCAACGCAGCCAGCAGCCACCCATTTTGTCTCCCTTGGTCAATATCTGACTGCATATAGCAACCAAATTACCAACTCAAGTAGAAGCTTCATGCACGAAAAAGTTTTGTTTTTCAATCAATGAAGGCGTTGTGTGTAGACTTTAATTACTGAGTCCTAGCTCAGTCACAATCATTCACAAGATCCACACAAACTGTCAGTTGTTCCACATAAAAAAGCCGTCTTCTTTTGAGCTTGCTATTTCCTGGTCAAACATGTAACTTTAAGAGCATTTGCACCAAAACATTACTGCAAATTAGGCTGGGAACAGGACGTGCTCCCAGCGACGCTACAATAAAAAAAAAAAAAACATATGCTAGCATGCATGCGGCAGCGGGAGCAAAACTGAGTTCGGTTGTACTTAACTGAAGTATTTTATCAGTTATCAGTTATTATTAAGCCTCTAGCTTCCTTTTAGTAAGTAAAAACCTTGGCTATGATTGCACTACATTGTCATGTAAACCCACAAAGTACACTTGGAAGAACGAGAGGTGAATAAATGTATTGCAACTGATGTGAAACTGATGAGGGGTAGGATTAAATAAGCTTTGCTTCTTCCTACTCCTTTTTGGACATGCAAAATTGCGAATTGTACTATGTGATGTGCTACTGTTTGACTCATGCATGTTCAGGATTAAAACCATGAACCATGATAATAACAAGCCTAGTAGTGCTGTACAACTTTTATCAGCAGTCCGCAGTGCCCTCTACTGGTCAACATTATTATTATTTTTTCCCCCTTTTTTTTCTTTTTTTTCCTCTACTGGTCAACATTCAAACTGGACGCCAACCTGTCTATGAAGGCCACCTGTCTATAGCGGCCACTTTTGCAGACTCCCTTTAGTGGCCGCTATAGACAAGTTTGACTGTATATTGATATTGTATTCAATACAATATGCAATATTATCATTGTGGTTGTTGTTATGATTTGTTGATATTTGTTGATATTATTTTGTCCTTTCCGTCATGGTCTTTATAGCCGTCACAAACATTTGCTGATGTAGCCCTGTTTGTTTCTGTTGTTGTTGTTGCTGTTGTCCTTGTCTCTCTTTTGTCCCCCTCTTATCCCCGCACCCCCCGCCCCTCTGTTTTCTTTTCTCTTCTTCTCTATCCCCTCCTGCTCCGGGCCAGCCGCTCCAAATTTGCGTAACAACAAAACATCAGTCAAATGAATTCTGTACAATAGGGGAAGTGTATCTCGCACTTTTGCCTGGCAGAGCAAATCTGTTGAGCACGTAAGGGGATTTAGATCAACAATACTATCTGCCCTAATGGCTGGACAGGACAAAAATATATATATATATATATATATATATATATATATATATATATATATATTCTATTCAATACAATTTGTAAACCTTTCAAACTGTGTGGCTAATGACGACGTCTCCAAGAAGCAATGGCCTTTATAGTTCTGTGTGTGTTCGCTTAACAAATAAACTACCCACACGCACACATACAGTAATAACGCTGATTAAAGAAGGATTCCCTTGCCGGAATCTGTCTATAGTGTCCCAACTCTAAAAGAGCCACTATCAATTCTTCACAGACACCAACGTGTGGATGCTCTGTTTGGGGACTCGATTCCACAGAATGATACAAAACAGACTAGTTTGTTAGGCGCATTGTTTGGCTATACAATAACAAAGACATCCCTGTGTGACCCTGTGTAAATCTGAGAAAAGCCAAAATAAATTCAAACTTGTGCACCGAATTGTTGCTAAAAACCATCAAAGATGTAAGTTGTACAGACCCCCGGAAATAGAACAGTTCAAGTAAGTAATTAAGGACCCAAAACCCATTTATGCCCATTGTGGGTGGACATAAACATTTGACTGCAAATGTAAAAAGAGAGGCATAAAATGAAAAAATGTTTGAGAAGCTTGCTTTGAACCAGTCCTTTTGAAAGACCAGACAATCCCTCAGATCCCGCGCAGCTCTCTATTTTTGTAAAGAGGGACATTTATGTTGCTGGAGTGATTGTAAATTGTGCTTCCTTTCTATTACTGGATGGAGCAATATCAGACAGGGAAGAAGGATGGTGCGGATGAAGATTAAATTTCTGAAAGCTTGTTGGGGGCAGAAAAAAAGTAAAAATTCAATAAGAGGACTTGTATGCTCTTGGCGGCAGAGAAACAATGGCCATGTTCCACAGCGGATCCACTGCTGTGCCATCAAGCACTTAATAACACCATTTAGAGAAGATTGTTGTTTCGACGATCAATCTTTGAAGATGTGAAGTCGCAACTCAAGAACAGCAAGCTCACTTGTCAAGCAACACCACATAGATCACAAACAAATGAAAACAAAGTGTAACTTTAAAGCAATTACAATTTTAAAAGTTCTAAAACTGTTTCACAAGTAAGTTTGATGAAAATTCTAAAATCACCCAAGAACTGCTCATGAACTGCAATGCCAATTCAAGTAGGTTTTTTTTGTTTACTTTTTCGTTCTAAGAACAAATCTTACGGACACTCACCAGTATTCGAGTTGTTAAGACCAGTTGAAAATGTCAAGAATTTACATTTTGCATTTTGGATCTTAAGGAGGTTCTAAGTAGAGCTTCAAAATGAAAAATGAGGCTAGTGGAAATGTTGCTCCAGGTGTTGAAGATGGCTTCACGGTGGGCATCCACTGTAAACCTTCCTTCCAATCCATCCCCAAATGTTGTCTGTTAGATTTAAGTCAGGAGAACATGCAGGACGATTTAAAAGAGTGAGGTTATTCCTCTGGAAGAGGTCCTTTGTCAGGCGGGCATTGTGAACTTCAGTGTTGTCCTCTTGAAAAGCCCAATCACTGCCACACAGACAAGGACCTTCAGTCATGAGGGATACTCCCTGCAACACACATAGCCACTGTCGTTTGACCCCCCGGCACAACTTGAAGCTCCATTGTTCAATTGAAGGAAAAAGCACCTTAAATCATGATGGCGCCCCCTCCACTGTGTTGTGTGGGAAAACATCTCAGATGGGATCTCCTTGTCATGCCAGTAATGTTGGAAGCCATCAGGACCAAGGTTACATTTCTCATCAGAGAATAACATTTTTTCCACGTTTCAATGTCCCATGTTTGGTGTTCACGTGCGAAATGCGCAATTTTGTGGCGCTGAAGGAGATGAGGTCTTATAACCCTTCACTTGCACATGGTGTCTTATGTTCATTGGACTGCACTCGGCACCAGTAACAACCTTCATTCGGGCCGAGGATCGTCCTGTGACAGCCAATCGGATCCTCCGGCTCAGGGCCGCTGACATTTTTTTGGGGTCTACCACTTAACTTTTTTGTTCCATAATGCTTAAGATCTTTTCAGAAGTTTCAAATGACTGTCTCACTGCGTCCAACCTCAGCAACGGCGCGCTGTGAAAGGCCTTCCTTATGCAGCTCAACAACCTGACTGCATTCAAACAGAGAAAGCTTTTTTGCTTTTGCCATCAAGAGATCTTGACGGTGTGAATACCACATTTTTGCCAAGATTTTGGCTCTTAAGGATCAGCTGACAAACAGCCTATTTCAGTTTAATGGCTGTTCGCAATAAATTGCTTACTCAAAAAAACTTTTTGTCTCGCTCCCATTAAGATCCAACTGTGCAAAATGTAAATTCTTTCAATTTATCATCTTTGTGTGCTGACATTGTTAAGGAAAATACGTGGAATCTCTGACGCCAAATCCAAGTTGCTTTGGGAAGCTTGTTTGCATCTTGAAACTTGGATTTTGGAACTTTGAAAATGGAATCGATCCATTCCGCGTTCCACTGTCGCCATAATAAAACCTAAATCACCTGTAGAAGCGGCAATGACAATTTCACTTTCTAACTGATAGACAAGTGTAACGCATATAACCATATTTTTGTTGAAGATTAAATCCTCCATGCATTTTTTCATAGACATCAGTTGTTTTCATATGTGCGCTTCAAGTCTTATTCTAGAGAGGATTAATTTGTAATTTGATGCAGCTCTGATATGTTATCTGGCAGATATGTCAGTCCTTTCAGCCAACAAATCAGTTTTTTGGCTCAGTGGAACCATTTTGGGTCCCATACAGATAAATTGATCAATCTGAGAAACTGATAGAATGGCATAGCATTGTCCCCTGCCACAGACACCACTGGGAAATCATAAAATTGTCCTCGACAATGACATGAATCACAGCTGAGGCAACCACAGTTTGAGTTTTAATCAGGTGTGATGTCAGGGGAGCGTCTGTGCTGCTAGAATACACAACCAAAATGGAAAAAAGGTGATACTCATATTAAATTTATCCTGAGCTATCATGAATTTGAAGATAGCAGTTTGTCAGGCATGCTGATATGCTTATTTGTCTGTGATAGAACGATTTGGGTTGTGATATCATCAATTTCTTACTTCTACCCTTGCACAAGGCCCACTAATAATTGGCCATCAGTCAACATAGTCAGCCACCTGTTCTGTTGGAGTGTGTATAAGAGTGCCCTGCAAACCAAAATGTCTGTCATACTCTGATGCCTGTTGGAATGACCCGAGCTCGACATACAGTAAAGTTCACTGGTACATTTCTCCTCAATATCGTGTCTGTCCAGTCATTGTGTCCCGTGTTCATAATGGCATACTGTCATGAACCATAGGCCACCTATGTTTTACATTAAAGTACACCAGTAAAAGATGTATGTACACGATGAAGAAGAAAGATACATTTCCTGGACCTTGTAAATTACCATGTCATATACAAATTTCTAACTTGGCTGCACCAGGAGTCGGCCAGGAATTGGCTGCACCAGGAAGGACTGAGAAAAAAGTGGTTAATGTCATGAAGAAATTGAATCGGTAGAATCACGCTCACCCTGTTAGTCCACAATGTGTGACATTGTGCTTCTGTATTTCACTGCCACAGTGCAGACGAGCATGACCGTAAACTTATTAGCCTGTGCTCATCTTGGAAAACGGACAAAGAGGTCAGATATAGAAGATACAACAAAATCTGCACAAAGCTTTTGAAGCTGATGTCCTTAAAGTGCTCATCTGTTCCGCATGGTGTGACTGAGGCAAACACCATGGAAAGCGGCTTACAGCTATTGTTGCCTTGTCAGCTGTGAAAGGCTCTACGAGCATGTAGGACAAGAGCAGAGCATCACTAATGTCATGCCTGCATGACTGCCTGAGTAAGTGTACAGGAGTGGGGTAGGAATTGCAGAGTAACTTGCAATATTATATTATTGTGATATTTTGCCCTTGATAGCAATATAAAATCACAATATAGTGATAATGCGATAAGACATGCAACAAAAATATAAATGCAACACTTGTTTCACATCTTTCATGAGCTGAACTCAAAGATCTCTCCTTTGCCATAATAATCACTAATAATAATAGATACTGTAAAATAATTGACATTTTTATTCTTCCAGTTCTGCAGGAGCAGTTTAAAGAAGGCCTTTCACTGACCAACACGAATTCTGCTTCTGCTTTTTTTTTCTGCCTAAAAGTTTACTACCGTCGTAAAACCAGAGTGGGCATCCTTGTCTGGATGTTGTCCCTTTTAATGGTCTTATTTAGCCTGCAAGGCAAAGGAGGCCACTTAAATAGAAAGTTGTTTTACAACGAGTAAACACATTAATTTTAACAACAAAACACATTAAATTAACAAGAGCACTCAACTTTGTGAAATCAAGACGAGAACTCAGATCTCTATAATAGGCGGCTAATAGGGGGTAACGTTTTATCCAGAGACAGATATCTCTGAGACTAAAGGGAAGATAATACCCGAAGTGGGAGTTTCAATGGTCAGTATCCAATGATCAGTGTTGCCAGGTCAGCTTATTATAAGCACCTTTGGGCTTGTTTTTTGGTAAAGTTGGTAAAGTTCCCTGCTGTTTTGGGCTTGTTTTCAGACAGCTAGTCACTTGTTTCTCTTGCAAGGCACGGTAACACTGCCAATTATACATACTAACTACTATTATACTACTAACTACTATTCCAACTCAAATATGTTAAATGAAAAGTGAGTGCAGTTTGAATTTGACATTTGTATTGCAGTGCAAAATAACAGTATGCATGAAATAAGTTTTGAAGCCAGTTTACATTGAAAATCCCATAAACGATTGGCATTAGCAATTTTACATGGCAATTTCAAACCCTTCCAAATATGACAATTAAACAGTCAACTAAGATGTACCTTGCATTTAAACAGCTGATATCTAAAATACTTTGTAAGGCTCAACAGGAGACAGGACAGGCACATTCTATATTTGAATGGCAGTTGACTACTAAACAACGTTGGTTTTCTTCACTGTAGGGACTATTAACAGACGATACCCCGCTTCATAAAAAAAAAAATCCCCTTCAGAATAAAAGTGCAAAATTGTTGGGTTTTTTTGACCCACTGAAAACGGGTTCTCAACTGGTGGGTCGTGACCCAAAAGTAGGTCACTGCTCGACTGGGCTAACTGCCAGCTGATTGATTCAGAATAGATCAGTCTGAGAGGCATGCCTTCTCAATGACGAATCAGAGATCTTCCTGAGTTTGCTGTACAATAAGTTGACTTCTTCACTTTATCACTACAGCAAAGACAGTCATCTACTGCAGCAGCCATCACATCATTTTGGACAAACACAAACATGTTCACAGCTCACATTCTTCAAAACACTCTCCTTATGCTTCTACAGCGTAAATCCCCTATTGTCTGATAGCAGAGCTGTCACCTCCAGCCCAGTGGGACTTCACCACATTTAAAATACAATCATCCAGCTTGTCAGCGTCCTCTCAGTACATATGTACAGACACACAATCTCATGTGATGTGTAGGCCAGCAATAGGAGCATGAGATTAATTATTGATGCATGCTCCACTCTTAACGCCATACTTTCAACTCAACATTAATTATCAACACTATAGACCGTGCGCAGTTGCAGTATTTATGGATTTAATTAATCACAACATCCTGTGTCTCTTTTTCTGTATTTTGTCAAGTAAGTGTGTGAACATGTGGTGCATTCGAGGCACCAAACTCTGTGTTTCTGGAGCAACTTTTTCATTATTTTTCATTCAAACTTTGCGTCCGTGGGTCCGTGAGCGGAAATGGCTCCCATTGGTTACACCAGAGACCAGCTGTTGACCCTGCGCAACACAACTCTACGACTGGAGGAGCAACCTGATGTCCCCCACAAGTTGAGGAGAAGGAGGCGGGGGTGCCGCGCTGGGACTAAATGCCGCAACAGACGGAGAGACTCTCCCGTCATCATCATGGGGATGTAAGATCTCTCCCTAATAAGATGGACGAGTTGGCGGTGTTGACCTGGCATCACCAGGAGTTCCAACAGTGCAGCATGTTGCTGTTCACTGAGACATGGCTGAGCCCACAGGCGCGACAGTGACACTGGATAGATCTTCCATCTTCTGGGCAGATCGGACAGAGAGGAGCAGTAAGAGGAATGGATGGGGACTAGTAGTGTTTGTGAGTGATAGTTGGTGTAACCCCAGGCACATCACTATTAAGGAGCAGCACTGCAGCCCCGACATTGCGCTGTTGGGTGTTTAGTTTGAGGCCTTAATACCTGCCGCGGGAGTTTTCACACGCCATGATGGTGGCTGTGTACATCCCACCTTTAACACCGATGCGGCCTGTGATGTCATCAACACGGCGGTAAACAGGCTGCAGACTCAGAACCCTCAGGCTCTCTTACTGATCTCCGGGGACTTTAATCATGCCTCTCTGTCCTCCACTCTGCCTATATTCATCCAGTACGTCACATGTGCCACTTATTTTATGCCAACACCAAGGAGGCATACATCTCTTCACCCCTCCTCCCTTTAGCTGATCACAACCTGGTACTTCTCCTGCCTGTATACAAGCCCCTTGTGAACTGGCAACCAGCTGTGACCCACGCCGTGAAGAAGTGGTCTGAGCAGACTGAAGAAGCCCTGAGGTACAGCTTCAACACAACAGTGTGGGAAACTTTCAGCAACTCTCACGAGAAGGATCTTGACAGTTTAACGGACAGCATCACAGACTACATCACGTTTTGTATGGAGAATACCGTATCCACCAGGACTGTACGTTGTTTCTCCAACATCAAACCATGGATTAATCCTGACATTAAGTTTCTCCTCAAGGAGAAGAAGCGTGCCTTTAAGTCAGGAAATAAAGAGGAGCTGAAGACCGTACAGAAGCAGCTGAGGAGAAAAATAAGGGAGGGGAAAGACGGGTACAGCAAGAAGATGGAGGAACAGCTGCAGGAGAATAACACAAGGGACGTTTGGAGGGGCCTGAAAGCCATCTCAGGCCACCAAGAACCAAACTCCAAGGCAGCTGAAGGTAAAAAGTGGGCAGATGAACTTAACACTTACTGCTGCAGGTTTGAGGAGACATCTGCTCCTCCCCCAGCTGTGTCAACCCTGCAGCAGCCCCCCTCCTCTGATCTCACAGCACTCTGTCCAAGCCTACCCTCACCTCGTCATTACCTCCACCCCTCAATACTCCACTCAAACGCCCCATTGACTCTCCAAGACACACAGTCTCCCTGCTTGTCCTTCTCTCCTCTTCGGGTGTGGCATCAGCTGAGGAGGATAAAGACCTGCTTGGACCAGCTGAGTGGGATCATTGGACATTTCTTCAATATGAGCCTCAAACTGGGGAGAGGGCCACACCTCTGGAAGACTTCCTGCGTGGTACCTGTACCAAATACCCCACACCCAAGGACACTAGCTGCTATAGGCTGGTGGCTCTAACATCCCACCTCATAGAGGCCCTGGAGCAGCTGGCCCTTGCCCACCTGCACCCCCTAATGAGCTCGTCCATGGTCCTGCTGCAGTTTGCGTACCAACTTGGCATCGGGGTGGACGACTCCATCATCTTCCTCACCTGGAAGTTCTGTCCTCTTCCTGGACCTGAGTAGTGCTATCAACACCATAAGGCCGGACAAGCTGGAATGTTCAGGGGTGGACCATCACCTCACATACTGGATTGTGGACTACCTCACCAATAGCCCACAGTATGTGAGGACCTGGGAATGTGTGTTACCGTCTACACTGCTGACTTTTCTCACCTGTCATCCTCCTGCCACCTACAGAACTTCTCTGACAACTCTGACGACTCTGCCATCGTTGGACTCATCAAAGATGGGGACGACTGGTCGTACAGAGAACTCATTCAGAACTTTGTGAACTGGTGCCAGTGAAAACACCTCCTGATAAATTCTCGCAAGACCAAGGAACTGGTTGTGGACTTCCGTCTACGCCCCCCGTGAACACCCAGGGAAGGGACATTGGTGACGTCTTATAAGTACCTGGGTGTTCATCTGAACCATAAGCTGGACTGGACTGACAATACAAATGCACTTTACAAAAAAGGTCAGGAGGCTGAGGTCCTTTGGGCTGCAGGGGGAACTCATGAAGACCTTCTATGACTCTGTTGGGTTAGGGTTAGGGTTAGGGTTTCTCTTCTCTGGCATGGTCTGCTGGGGAAGCAGCATCACAGAAGCTGACAGGAAAAGGCTGGACAAGCTGATTAAGAAGGCCAGCTCTGTCCTGGGATGTCCTCTAGAACCGGCGGAGGAGATGGGCAAGAGGAGGATGACAGTCAAGCTGTCCTCCATGATGGACAAAGACTCCCACCGCATCCAACACACACTCACCGCACTAAGGAGCTCCATTAGTGACAGGATGATACATCCAATGTGTGTGAAGGAGAGTCTTTCATTCCTGCAGCCATAACTGCTTCAAAAATCCTGTACAATAGCCTGTGCAATAAACCATGCAATATTCATGCAATTAACCGTGCAATAAACCTGTGGCTTGATCAACATGTACACAGCTGTAAATAGTGTGTATAACGTATTGATTAGTATTACCTTAATTGTGCACTTTCTATTAGGGATGAGCGAGTACACCACTATCTGTATCTGTATCTGTATCTGTGTCTGTATCTGTATCTGTATCTGTAGCTGTAGCTGTAGCTGTAGCTGTAGCTGTAGCTGTAGCTGTAGCTGTTCACCCATCTAAATTATCCGTATCCATATCTGTACTGAGTTGGCGGGGCATAAACCGGAAGTGGGCATGGTTTGATCGAAAATGGGTGGGTCTTAAATCGGTACATTATTTCAAGTCTGAAAAAAAAAACCAACAATCTGGCAGTCACTGGCGCACAAACCGTGTACAGCTGTCTTGTGAAATGCACAGCGTACGTTATGAAACAAGTTTAAGATTACAATGTGCATATTGCAACGTATTGAGAGGAGTGTAATATTTAACCACGCTTATGTATAAAATGTAGTATGATAGCCATACAGGCAGAATGTTCGATGCGGCTCTTACTGTGTACATGTACCTAATGTTGTGGCCAGTCAATGCAGCTTACTATTACCACTGTCTGTGTACTGCCAACTGAAAATTAACAAAATGTTTATATTGTAGATAGCACACCTGTTTTATGATGACTTCATGGAATAAGACAAAAATACATTTCAAGGAAAAAAGTGGTCATGCTACACCAATTGAGTTGCATAAGTGACTGACGCAACACAAGCCTGCACAGCGCTGTCTTGTGAAATGCACTGTGTACTTTACGAAACAAGTTTACCAAGTAACTTTAGGTACAAACCGAAATAGAGGCAAGCTGAGGAAAACCTAATAAGTGGAGGCAGTGGGCAACGCCACACGAGCCGTTTTTGCACCGTGTACGTCAACTCCTCTGTGGCTCCATCCTGCACAGTGTGTCTCGGGAGGGGCGGTCACTGTGTGTGACTGACCAATCACAGAGCGTGAAGAGTGAATACATAATGAGGATTTTCTTTCATCACGATTATGGTTGATGACAAGATGTACTCATATCATGCTCGTATTCTGCAAAAATGCATTATCCGTAACGGTTACTCATTTATAACAAGTATCCAGCTCATTCCTACTTTCTATGCTCTTGTGTGCTTTTGTACTATGCTATACTGTAGTGTGATCTTGTACTTTTGCTGCTGTAAACCTGGAAGTTCCTCTTGTGGGACTAATAAAGGCATATCTTATCTTATCCTAATTACAAAACTAGAAAGATATGGAATCAGAGTATTAGTCTTGGACTTGGTTAAAAGCTACTTAGCGTACAGGAGGCAATATGTGAGGCTAGGAGAATATACATCTGTGAGCTTAAATATATTGTGCGGTGTACCCCAGGGGTCAATACAGGGACCAAAAACTGTTCAATCTGTATATAAACGACATCTGTAAAGTAAAAAAAGACCTAAAGCTAGTATTATTTGCACAATATACAGTATAACCACATTCGGTTCTGGAGATAGCACACAAGACCTAATAAAAAATTTTAAAAAAATAAAATCACAGATGATTTAACCATACTAAAATGATGGTTTGATAAAAACAGACAATTCCTGAACCTAAGTAAAACTAAAATGTTATTTGGTAAGGGCAAAAAGGATAGGTATGCGCAAATACAAATTGACAGCGTGGACACTGACAGGGTGAATGAAAATAAATTTCTCAGGGTCATAATAGAGGATCATATGAACTGGAACGCTCACATTAAGCAAGAAATACATCAATACTGAATAAAGCAAAATTTGTTCTGGACCAAAAATCACTCCATACACTCTACCGTTCACCGATATTACCATATCTAACTTATTATGTGGCGGTATGGGGTAATAACTGTAAAAGTACACTTCACTCACTGCTACAAAAAAGGTCAGTTAGGATGATCCATCATGCCACTTATAGAGAGCATACAAACCCTTTAATCCTAAAATCACAATGATTAAAATTTGCTGACTTGGTAAACTTTCAAACAGCTAAAAGTATGCATAATGCAAACAGTAACCTGTTAACCAAAAACGTAAAACAATTCTTATCAACAAGAGAGGAGAAATATTACCTTAGGGAAAAAAACACTTACATGCACGGACAGCGCTAAAAACCTTCAGCATTTCAGTAAGTGGAATCAAACTATGGAACGGATTGAGGAAGGAACTCAAACAGTGCACTAAAATGAGCGATTTCAAGAAACAGTACAAGCAGTTGATGTTTATAAAGTACAAGGAAGATACATACAACACTTAACATACAATTCTAAGTCTAATCACTCTTACACTGACCACTAACTCTTCATTTCTGGTGAGTACATTGTCTGCACTCACTCATTATCAAACTGTTTCTGCCAACTATTAACCCTTTTATCAGTTATTACCTATTTGTTATCATTAAGTCTGCTATATAATTTCTTTGCAGTAAGTGTACATACCTTAATAGTCATTGCACCACATTGTTTTATTGCCTTGGCAATTTCCCATGTATTCACAATTGGCAAATACTACATTTGGAAAACAGGAGATGAACAAATGAATTGCAACTGATGTGAAACAGATGAGGGGTAGGATTAAATAAGCTTTGCTTCTTCCTACTCCTTTTCAGCCACGTAAAACTGTGAACTGGACTGTGTGATGTACTCAGGTGTAACTTGTATGCATGTTCAAAATGAATCATTACCGATACCATTCGTTTATTTCGTTCTTGAGGAAAGTTTAGCTATAACACATCCTGCATTTAACAGCACAACAAAGACATGAAACAATGTCTAAATTTTATACCACTATCAATGTCGGACATCCCTACAAATAAACATTGCTGAGTTTTTTAGGACTGTGCTATATTAAAGGTCCAGTAAGATTCAATAAAGGATGCAGTATTTAACCTAATATTATGTGTGTCTTTGGATGGATTTGTAGACTTTTGATTGAAAAATACTTGAAAATTCAAATTTAACCCACACTTCTGCTTTGGTGAGGTAACTCACATTAGTTGTTGAGATGTTGGGCCTTTTTTGATCCGAGTGATGAGTGGATCTTCAAAACACATGGACCCTGTTTTGTTGGTTCTGGATTGTGCTCAGTCATTGACCCAGCTGGCTGTCTTCTGCGCCCACTTATGTCCTGTGATGAGCAGTCCAACAGACTAAAACAGCACCTGACCTCACTTTGTTTGTCACTTCTCCACCTGTCCCACCCTCAAAAGCACCTCTGACAGTCATTCAGCCAGTCAGATGTCAACTTGTTCACTTTGCTATCCGTCTGTAAGCGTTTTATGTGATTACTCAGATGCACTCTGAGTTCGTCATTTTGCCAGATTGTGTTTGTGTCTTTGCCATTGATTGCCTTTGTTATGTTTTGGAACTGCGTCTGTCTGTGCGTGCTGTTTGCTTAATGATTCTGTGTCTTCAAATATGGGTTGGATAGTTTGGGGCTTTGGCACAGCATTTTTTCTCATGCCTGCCAGTTCGTTAATTGTTATTTTTGCTTAATTGTTATTTTAAAAAGGACTTCCTCATTTTTTTCCTGTCAAGTTCAGTGCAGATTTATTTTTTGAATTAAAAATAGACCTGTAATGTACAGTACATTTGTCCCTCGCAATATCGCGGTTCGATTATCGCTCCCCTGCTATATCAAGGTTTTTCAGAAAGTGATTAATAAATGATCACTGTTTCATGCTAGCAGCCGTCTCGAGTCCCTGCACCATAAGAGTTGTGCAATGTGTTGTAAACACTGAATAATAGGTGGGTAAAGGTTAGGAGTGTTATTTCATGTTTACAGGGCTTCAATGATGTTAAAAAAAAAAAACTATTTCGAAAGTCATGAACAAGTTTTCTATGCTCTACAAAAATATTCAATTCCTTAACCTTCCTATGTCACATACATTTATTTATTGTGGTCGGGTGTGGAATCAATTAACCGCTAGAAACGAAGGACAACTATAATATCGTTTATATCCATTTATGTCTGTACAACCCATTTTATTTTAGCTTTTTTACCTAATTCTTTGGACTGCGTTGATATCAGAGAAGTAGTAGAGTAGAGAAGTAGTACACAGAGTCAATACAGTATAGCAGTTGCCACGCTCCTCTAAAAAGTGAAAGTTAAGCTTGAGTGAGAAAAATGCATCTGTTGTGTGTCTGCTTCTTCTAGTATTTTTCCATCAGTCATTGTGTGTCACGGGGGGTGAATGTGTGTATTGTGAAGGCCTCTATGGAAAGCTATCAGACTGAATCTAAAAGTGTATTAACAATAATAATATCTAACATGGCAATACTCTTAACTGCTGAGTAGATTTTCATGTAGTCTGAAGGAGTCTGCTTGCTAACATGCATGCTTCCATTGGCTCACTGCTAGTTTTTGATCCACTACCTTTGTTTTGCTTTCACTTGTCAGTACAGTACAGCAAGTCGGTTACATATGTGACGAGCTAATGAATACAATATTCTCCTGCCATTTTACTCTTGTCAGCTGTCAGATTGTTGTTTGTGCCGCTGACAGGAAGAAAAAAAAACACAAGAAGTCAGAGCACATTACACCAGTTCTTAAATCTCATGGGCTACTTATGCGGCAAAAGTTACGATAGTCACGTAAGCCCTTTTTTTTCTATTCACTGTCGTGTTTTGCCTTTTGTTTTCATTGTGTTTGTAATGCCTTAGTAAATTAAGTATATTTCTTGCTCTTTGAAGCATACTAGTATTATCTTGCCTTCTCGGGAATGGTGCTCTTTAAACAAACACATTTTGCCTTGGCTTATTCTGAAGCACTAAGTCAAACAGCATCCCTTTGCAAGTCAGTGATGTGGTGAATGAGCCCTGTGGGGCAGTGTGAATGAAATGTGTGCTTGTTTGTTGTGCAGTTTCAATGTATTCTCCTTATGCCTTGCTTTAGGCATCCTGTACAGTTGTACTCAAAATTATTCTTCTTTGTAAATGTTATTTACTTGCAAAGTTCACCATCACGCAATAGTTTGTAATAAATCAACACAACAAAAACAATGTAAAATAAGTAGAAAAACCTATTTAAAAAAAAAGTTCATCTCACTTGAGTGTACCAAGTAAAACGTAAAAATCTATTGTGGTCAACTATAACTATTATGTTCCATTTACTTGTTTTTTTCAAGGCAATCGGTCTGCATGTTTTCTTTTTAAGTAAAGTTAACTAATGGATTTTACAGTGCAGTTACATTACTGTGACCAGTTTAGTGACTAGTGTAGAGTACTACATACCATCACAATGTCTTTGAATGTCTTATTTGAATTCTTTGTAGTGTATTTTACTTCCCTTAGTTATTTTTAAGCTTAAAAATGATTAATTTAGGAAAAAAATATGCAACTTTGCTTAAGGCCATGTCCACACGAACGCGGATATTTTCAAAAACACGCATTTGCCACTCTTTGGTGTCAAAAAAATCTCCACCCACACTGTGGCGTTTTGAAACTATTTCTGTCCACATGAATACGCCTTCAAAGGCTGCCGTGTACATTCCAAAATAATGGCAGCGCTGCAGTCATGGACTGTTAAGGCAGTTTTAGCCAATCAGAAGTGTAATTTCCGTAGACGCACAATAACAAATGCAGCAATACATGTGGGCTGCTAGCGAAGTAGCGTTCCTTTTCAGTAGTCTGTCACATTTGTCAGCAACATTTATTGAATATAAAACTGAAAATGTATGAAACGTTCTTTATTAAAATGTACAGTAGCAGATTATCATTACCAAGTGTAAATGGGTAATGGTCTTTCACTTTCCACCGCCAAAGCACTGCTAGCACATTTACCTACTGATGACGCAGCATCACGAGCAACTGGGGCTTCAGTATCTTGCCCAAGGACACTTCGACACGATCACGGGAGGGCGGAAGATTGAACCCCCCAGACTGGGAAAAGACCACTCTACCACCTGAGCCATGCGGCCCCCTGTAGTCATTTTATCGGTCAAGACAGAACTCCATCGGCTGTGACGCTATCATTGCTGAAATAATTATGTGCGTGTCCTTGTTTAATTGCCTCCATGACAGTAGTTATGCAGCACGAAAACAGGGAAGCTTTCAATGTGCAGGCGGAGCAGCATAATGGCGCCTTTGTTTGTCAATGTAAAGCGAAAATAGACGTGTTTACTCTTAGAGTGAAGCTGCAAAATTCAATGAGATTACTCTATATATGACCTTAGTGATGTTCCATTTCTGAGCGTGCACTGTACTTCTCTGTACAGGTGGCCCTCAGTTTACCACATTTCATGATTACGAACGCGCTACCATAAATTCATTAATAACTTAATTTGGATCCGTAAATACAAGACTCGCTCAAGAATTTGTTACAACTTAACTTTTTAGACTTCATTGTGTCTCCAAAGCGGCAGTGCGTCAAAGAAAAGGAAAGCCATCAAGCCATTAAATATTGGCCACTCTTTTAGTCCAAACTGCTCGACTGTTGCAACCATCATTAAGGTACTGAGGAGAATTGTCTTTATCCTGCATTTTCCTGAGCATTTTTTTCCAAGTTTAAAAGCCATCAAGCCATTAAATATTGGCCATTCTTTTAGTCCGAACTGCTCGACTGTTGCAACCACCATGAAGGTACTGAGGAGTATTGTCTTTATCCTGCATTTTCCTGAGCATTTTTTTCCAAGTTTAAAAGCCATCAAGCCATTAAATATCGGCCACTCTTTTAGTCCGAACTGCTCGACTGTTGCAACCATCATGAAGGTACTGAGGAGTATTGTCTTCCTATCCTGCATTTCCCTCACCCAGGGATGAGCATTTTTTCAAAGTTTAAAAAGTAAAATTAATAAGCATGCTGATAGTATTACTCTCTCCTACGGATGTTATGTCACCGATTTGAGGAGTCCTACTAAGTTCTCATTTTTTTGTAAGATAGAGAAAAGCATTTGCTGGAAAAGAGGCTACAAAAATATTTTTCATGCTGTATTTTTTTCAATATTGTGTTGCATTCTTACCCCTTAATGAATAATGCAGAACTTATTTTAGCTGTTACACAAGTTGGGGTTTTGTCAAAGCAAAGAATACTGTATCTCCTCTTCCCACTTCTGTGGCTGCCTTCAACCTCACCTATTTTTCCACTGAGATCTCATCAAGATTCCACAATGCTGGGCTGAATTTCATTTGGTTTGCTGTACTTTCATATGAAGCGGACAGCCTTTTCCCGCAACAAAGATATTCAAATGTCTCATCTCAACTGAGAATAAAAATCTTCCACAGCCATAAATGAACTGAATTATCATTTGGGCTAATATAACAAAAATCTAAATATTACAAATCTTTTTGAATTAGTTTAAAGACATGATAATGCAACTGGATAAATGAAAGGGTGAATGTTTTCTGATCCTCAAGTCATCTTACTTTTTACAAGAACAAAGTGACCAGATGTTCTCTTTTTCCAGGACAAATCTATTGATGAACCGGTATCTCATTTATGGTCGGGCCGATATTATCGGACAGCCCTAGTTAATAACCTAAAATTAGATCAAGCTTGTTCAAAGCATAAATGTATTTTTTGTCAGTGACAGACAAAAAAGTCAGAAAACTGGCAGCAGCAAAGTGAAGGATTGATAGCAGACTGCGGCTGTTCTCTCATGCCTCAGGTACATGTATCATTTTCTGACCTGTCATTGTCGGAAAGCTAAATACGGCTTTTGACATTGTAATTTGTCATCCATCATTCATACTTGACAGGTCCAATTAAAAGGGGGCTGATACCTAATACCCTACCACGGTATTTATTTGGCCTAATTTATGCGTAGGATGTGCAAAGAATACATCTAAAAATGGTTTAGTAATATGTTTTAACACTGGTTCTTGCCAGTACATTTTAAACAAATGGAAAGCCTGAATTCTTCAGTTTTAAATATTGCCTCATTTGTAAGGAACAGTGTACCTGAAGATGTGTTAAATTGTGCCAAATTTTCACTGCCTATGCCAGGGGTGTCCAAACTTACCCACATACTGAATAAGCAACATATTCAGAATAAAACCAACCCATAAAATAGGATATGCCTTTGTTAGTCCCATAAGGGAAATTCCAGAAATTGCATGTAGCTGTGCTATGACATTATACAGTCATGGAAAAAATGATTAAACCACTATTGTTTCTTCAGTTTACTGATCCATTTTAATGCCTGGTACAACTAAAGGTACATTTGTTTGGACAAATATAACAAATGATGATAACAAATATAGCTCATAAGAGTTGAATTTAAGAGTTGATATCTAGCAACTTCCACGGTTTTCTTGATAATAACCAAAATCACTTAAGTTCTTACATGAATAGCTATACCATTCTACTGCTAAACAATTAAAGTCTTATGAGCTGTCCAAACAAAGGTACCTTTAGTTGTGTCAGGCATTAAAATGAAGAAACAAGGGTGGTCTGATCATTTTTTCCATAAGTGTATATATTTATATTTGTATATATATTTAAAGAAAAAACAACTGGCATAGGCATAGACCGCACGGTGGTCTAGTGGTTAGCACGTTGGCCAATACAGGAACAGCCTGGAGATCGGGAAGACCTGGGTTTGATTCTCCCCTGGGAGAATCCCCCCATTTCTGTGTGGAGTTTGCATGTTCTCCCCGTGTGTGCGTGGGTTTTCTCCGGGTACTCCAGTTTCCTCCCACATTCCCAAAAACATGCAGGTGAGGTTAATTGGCAACTCTAAATTGTCCATAGGTGTGAATGGTTGTCTATGGTTGTCTATATGTGCCCTGGCGACCAGTCCAGGATGTACCCCGCCTGTCGCCCAAAGTCAACTGGGATAGGTTCCAGCATGCCCCCGTGACCCTAATGAGGATGAAGCGGTATAGAAGATGGATGGATGGACAACTGGCATATCAGCTATGTGTCATAGTTTGAGCCGGGTATTGTTTATACCCGTGCCAAATCAGTACTTTTGAGACGGTCCCCAAACCAGCACTTAATACATTTAAAACATACAAATTTTGTCTAAAAACAATGCCTTTTTCTTTTTATAGAATACAGTGACATGTAAGTTGAACAGAATACTATTTAAAATTCTTCAGTAATATAAATAAATTGATAACTAGCACAAGGAAGACCAAAATCATCACGTTCGGCGTCCCCCTGAATATTCTACCACTCTGGACGGCAGGAGTGAAAACTTTGCACGGTGGTCAATGATTTTAAGTCCCTGGGTTCCTGAATCGGTTCAACAGAGCAGACCTCAGGGTTACATCGACCAGAACGAGCACATTACCAATAAGCATCTGTGCGGAGAACTACCAGGGCTGAGTGACAAAGTGGTATCCAAGAGGATGACTCTGGCAGGTCACTGCCATCGATGAGCAAGCTGGTGCTATCAGAGCCAACTCACAGGCATCCACCTGGCTGATGTCCCGCATCAACCAACGTGGACGTGCTGAGGAGGAACACAGGAGTGGAGAGTTCTGGAACTAGGGGGATGTATGGAGGATCAATGCAATTGGACTCTCCGTTAGGGTTGGGCATCGAGTCTCAAGCATCGATGGGAACCGGGTTTAACATTCAGATTCTCCGCAGATTGTTCAAATGTTTTAATTTCGATTAAAAAATTGAGCTGTACCTGTTCTGTGCTGCCCTTACTGAGCATAAGATCCTGTTCCTGTCAAGCAGTTACCACCGACTAACAGATGCCTGCCGTGGACTTCTGGCCATCATGTTCGCCCCTAAATACAGCTTCACTTATGTTTGATACCCAGTCCGCCGAATCGGAAGAAATAACCGCAAACAACAATGATGAAAAAGCCGGCGAGCACCAACCACAAAGAAGCATCTCAAACGTCTGGATTAACGTCATGACAACACAATGACATCATGCAAACACCTCTGGATTCTTGGAGTAGAAATAATGGAATGCCCCATCTTTACGTCCGACCTCCTTTCAGCCGCAGGTGTCCAAACTACGGCCCGGGGGCCATTTGCGGCTCGTAGCTCGTTTTTTATTGACCCACGGCACATTATAGCAATTAAATTAAACACCAGCAACAATGGAACAAAAAGGTGTAATAATAAGTGTTTATAATAATATGCTGTGTCAACTATAACACAAAGTTTTATCTTTAAATACATATAAAACATCTGGGGTTTTTTGCCTTTTTGCTAAATAAAACATATCAAAATGGCCCCTGCATCCTTTGACCTCTCCATATGCGGCCCCCGGTGGAAAAAGTTTGGACAACTCCACTCTAAGCAGTCAGAATCAGGGAAGTCAAACAATAAATGACGTCTGCCTCATGTTAGTGTAACCGAGTGTTTCAAGATGCCAGCTGATTGGTGTTCAGTGTAAATAAAGGACGGGAGCCACGGCTGCGGGATACATGTTAATTCATGTACACACAGTGTGTATATCATTATGTAGAATGTGTTATTTATTATTTATTATCAAGACACCTTCTCAACCCAAACAACACACTTCTGCCTTCAAAATAAGAGCACAGTGTACCACATCTATTTTACATGTAACTAGATGAGGGTGATAAAAAGTAGCTTACACCAACGTTGAGAAAGCAAACAGTGTGTACTAGTGCTAACATGGTAGCTCAACTCAAATATCCAGCTAACATTAGCCCGTGTACTTTTTGTAGACCAACCTTTTACCAGTTGTTTGATATTCTGCACCAGGTCAGTCCATTTTTAAGTGCCTGCAGCATCACACACTCACTAACAGATTTCAAAAAAGTTTCAAAAGTAAATGCATTTCATAACATTTATATTCAAGTTGAATGGTTTGATATTTATGTACTGGTTGAACATAGCTCTGTGAGAAATTCTTAAAGTTTATTAAAAAGTTCATATCATTAAAACATTCATGGAGAAGTTCGGACATTTCTTACAAAAAGAACTCTAGAGGTTTGTGCTCTCACTTAAACCATGCGAATTTATATGACCCTGCCTCTTAAAAGCATCACAATTGAGAATTGCGAAGAATCGAAATGAGGAATCGGAATCAGAACCAGATTCATTAAAATTCGAACGATGCCCAACCTTACTCTGCGTCCGCAAATCTGCCTGAGGGAGACATAGAGAGATAACTAAGAAATAAATTAAAATCCACAACAAATTGTCATAATTATATCTGTGGGGACAAGATGCTACTTGCACAGGTACCACCTTCAAGCACTTGTTTAATTTAGCATCAAAATGAAGCTACTTAATTTTTAGGTCGGGTTACTACCATCTATGTTGGCACCAGTGATACCGGGACGCATCCCTAGCCATAGGTAACAGTGTATTATTTGTTCTTCTCGTTACATTTCGCCTTTTTGCTCTTTTTGCTGTTTTTGCTGTTTTTCTCAGTTTTCGCCTTTGATTGTATTTTTAGAATGTGTCATGAACCAATACAAAATCAAACTGCAAGCTATAAATGGCCCCTTGCTGCAGATTGGACACCCCTGGACTATGTAAAAACTATTCTGCTGTTGCTATTGTCACATCTTTAGTGGATTGGATGATTTGTCTTATGAAAACAACAACAAAACACAGATAGTGATAATATTCTTTTAACAAATAGTCAAGCTCACGCCACTCCTCAATCAGAACTTGTCGCTAGTCAGCCAACATGCTTTGGCTACACAATCAGTACGTCCAAGCTGATCCCTCAGATGTTTATTAGGGACATTAGGTCGCTCCATTCTTTCTACACCCAATTTGCTGAGGTCATTTCTGAGAAACGCCGAGGTGGGGCCGAGCGTCAGAAAATGAGTTCTTCCTAGATAGTGGGAATACCTGGGTACCCAGACCTTAAAACAAGAGTTAATATTAACCATTTGGCATATTTTATATGCATGGAAAGCACAAACCCAGTGGTCTTGCCTGTTCTTTACAAATGGGGCAACATTTAAAAGGTAACAGGCTTTCCATTTGATAAATGTTGACAGTAAAACTCCATAAATATCTATCTACTTCCCTTTGGCAATATTATGATCATAGACGTTTTTCAACATAATGTTCATGTTCGATGTCATTTAAAAAAAAAGTTCTGCCTTCAACACCAAAGACCAATTTATATGCAGAGTCCTGCTATGTGGGCAGAAGGGCTGAGCCATTGGGATGATTTCAATCGAGACCCAGACTGGCATCCATCTGGAGAGTCTTAGGAAGTCACACTGCCTGCAGTGTGCAAATGGTCTCCGCGTCCGTGGAGAATAGTTGGTCTTGAAAGATAGAATTAGAGATTAGGATGGGGAAGAGAGGGCAAAATATGTCTAGGGTTTAAACATTTGTTGGACTCTGAAAAACACCTGGGGCAAGATTCATCTTTCAAAGTGTAAATGAGCTCAACTGATCGGAGAAACAATTTGACAGAAAGAAAATGGCTTGTTTGCTAACTTCTCATCTAACTGCATTTTAGGGCTCTGAGTCGCAGGATGTAAAGATTGTAGCACCTATTAAGAATGTGCTTTGTACTGCAGTATTGTGTTGTGGATATATCCCGATTTTGCAAGAGATGTACAGCAATTTTCAGGATGGATACAGTGGTGTGAAAAAGTGTTTGCCCCTTCCTGATTTTTTGTCACACTTAAATGTTTCAGATCATCAAACCAATTGAAATATTAGTCAACGACAACACACTTGAACACAAATTGCAGTGTTTAAATGAAACCTTTAAATTCTTTAGGGAGAAAAAAAATCCAAACCTACATGGCCCTGTGTGAAATAGTGATTGCCCCCTAAACCTAAAAACTGGCTGGGCCACCCTAAGCAGCAACAACTGTAATCAAGCGTTTGTGATAACTTGTAATGAATCTCTTAGAGTTTAAGGTCATGCCACAGCATCTCAATAGGATTCAGGTCAGGACTTTGACTAGGCCACTCCAAAGTCTTCATTTTGTTTTTCTTCAGCCATTCAGAGGTGGACTTGCTGCTGTGTTTTGGATCATTGTCCTGCTGCAGAACCCAGTAAATGCTTAATACGCGATTTAACAACACCAACAATTGTGTTCCGCTGGGGCTTGAACCAGGGTCCACAGAATGAGAATTAAGAGCGCTAGCTGATTCGATGTCCAGCGTGACTCTTAAGGCATTGGGGTGTGACTTTACCAATGTACTTCTGTACAGCCACACTGACTGGCATCCGTTACACCATCATATCTACTATTCATAGTCTAGCATTTAAAGGCTTTGGTTTGGGTTCATGCACTGGTCCAAAACAACTGAGAGGATATGGCTGACAGTTTGGATTAGTTTCTACCATGCAGACTAATTAGCGTCCTTCTGGGATTTGGGGTTTTGTTGGTTTATTATGCAAGTTTTCAATTTCTTTTTGTGGATTCTTGATAGTTTACTCGCCTACTCATCCATTCTGTACCTCTTGAAGAGAACAGCCGTACTGTACACACAAAGACAACATGCAAACTCACCGCAGAAAGGCCTGAAGCGACATTGAAATCTATAACCTTCCTGCTGTGTGCTAAGCACTAATTCACTGTGCTGCCCCAGTTTACTTGTGTGTCTATTTTGCTCCTTGTCTAGTGTACACTTTTATTATTGGTTTGATTTGGTCTTTTCAGTGTACTCCACCATCTTTGCACCAACTTGCCTGTGAATTTCACCAGTTCAGTTCATCACTTTCGGTTCAGTCTTTCTTCTGAGTTACTGTACATCTTTCTGAGATTTTCTTGCCTCCCTGCATACATAACATGCCAAAAGATGTCATCTTTAACCCTCCCTCTTAGACACCATTTCAAGTGACTGGATTTCTTCCTCCTCCCTATGTCTGTGTTCTGGATAAAGACTTGAAATTTCCTTCTGAGATGACCTTCTTACCTCCATCGGTTATCGTGGCAGAGGCGGTTTTAGATATTAAGCCACATGGGCAATTACCCCAGGACGGCATTCTCTATCTGGGGGCAGTGCAAGGATGGAGGGGGGAGCACCCACATACTGCTCGCATGAAGTGGATAAAAGCCAAACCAATGCGAGATTACACAAATACTTTAAACTGTCATTGCTGCTATACAGTGGCGGTTCTAGCTTCAATGGCGCCCTGTGAGAAAGGATTTTGCGATGTTGCGATCACGCTAATTCTATTTCAAACGTGTCCTTGCATCACACGGACGGACATGTCCTCACTTCCTTGTTCACATTGATGGAGATTTGTGACACAATCCTGATGAAAATTTTAAGACCAGCTGAAGACTTTACAATGTGACTGTTTGATCTTAAAAGGATAGTTAAGATATTTTGACATGAAGTTGTATGACATCCCCATCAGCATTGTAGTCAAATTACAGCGACTTACCCCCGACTTGGTCTCCTAAGTGCAGTTCTGGTCAGATATCCGTGATGAAGAACATAGTTCCACTTAGTTGCTGTGGACAGTTAAGTAAAGAGTTTGGCTTCTCAAAACAATATGCGTTCAAAAGATTAAAACATTTGCATCACAAAAATGCCTTCTCAAAAATATCAGACTTCACAAAACGCTTGGTGTCACATCTGTCTCCCGCCGTATCCCTGCGCACTGTCTCCTGTGCGTTCATGTGTATGTGACAAAGACACTCGCATCTACTTCCGCGACGGAGCGCCGCGGCCATCTTGTTTACGTATGTGTTCCACAGTGGAAGAAGATGCGAGTGTCTTCGTCACATTCACATGAACGCGAGTAAACTAATGCTGGTGGGGATGTCATACAACTTCATGTCAAAAAATCTGAACTATCCCTTTAAAGAGATTTGATAAGTAGAGCTTCAAAATGCAAAAAGAAGACTTGGGAGACAAATAAAATTTTGAGTAAGCAATTTATTGCAAACCACTATAAAACTGAAATAGGCTGTTCATCAGCTGATCAAAGGTTTAAAACCACAGCCTTTTCTACGATTTGCACGAGCGCACCAAACATGCACTCCACTGAAAAGTGGAAAAACGTTTTATTCTCTGATGACAATTAATGTAACCTTGACAAGGACAGCCCACCTGAGATGTTTTCCACACGCCATCATGATCTGGGGTGCTTTTTCCTTCAATGGAACAGTGGAGCTTCAAGTTGTGCAGGGGCATGAAACAGCAGCTGGCTATGTGGAGATGCTGCAGGGGGTATCCCTCATGACTGAAGGCCCTCGCCTGTGTGGTAATAAGGGTATTTTTCAACAGTACAATGCTGCAGTTCACAATTCCGGCCTGAAAAAGGACTTCTTACAGAAGAATAAGTTCACTCTTTTGGACCATCCTGCATGTTCCCCTGATCTAAATCTAATTGAGAACATTTGGGGATGGATGGTAATGAAAGTGTACAAAAATGGACATCAGCTCCAGACAATGGATGCCCTTAGTAAAGCCATCTTCACCACCTGGAGCAACATTCCCACTAGCCTCCTGGAAACACTGGCATCAAGCATGCCCAAACCCATTTTTGAGGTGATTAACAAGAACGGTGCAGCTACTCATTACTGAGTCCTTTCTTTGGACATGTTATTTATATTTTAAGATGGGTTGGAGATTTATTTTTGGCTATGGTCTTAAACTTTTGATCAGCTGATGAACAGCAGCCTGTTTCAGTTTAATGGTTGTTTACAATAAATTGCTCGCTCAGTTTATTTTTTGTCTCACTCCCATTTCTTCTTTTTGCATTTTGAAGCTCTACTTAGAACCTACTTAAGACCCAACAGTGCAAAATGTTAATCCAATCTTAATTCAAATGGTCGTAAAATTTTGATCAGGAGTGTGGTCGACCTCTCCAACAATTTACATAAGTGAGGACGTGTGGACGTGTGTCTGTGTGATTCAGGGACACGTTTGAAATAGAATTGGCTTCATCAAACATCGCAAAATCCTTTCTTGCACAGGGCGCCACTGAAGCTAGAAACGCCAGTATGTAGCAGCCATGACAGTTGAAAATATTTTGGACTGCAGTGAATCCATATTGAGCAGCTGGGATGTCTGAAATATAGTGGCATATTCCAATTTTTTTCATTGCACTTTCTCATTAGCGCTGGCTGTTGCACAGATGTAGAAGCTCCATCACATGCTGCAGCATGGACAACACCTGCCGCCACACCGGTTTATGACTTTACAGAAAAAAGGGATGTGGGAGCACGGGGAGAACATGCAAACTCCACACAGAAATACCCAAACCATGCTAACCACTAGGCAACTGTGCGGCTCACTTTATAGACTCAAATTGCTTTTTTATTAAACAAGGCTTTTTCTGCAGGTCCACTGCTTGGCGCGTTCAACTGAACTGAAGTGTTATGAGAATATTTCCTCCATGATTAGGCACTTCACTGCCAAGCATGGAGCTGCTCTTAATCAGGGGAACACAAATCAAGGTAGGCCATATGCCTTATATTATTAACTAGACACACTAATGAGATACAAAACAAGATGATTTATAAACAAAGTGCTCAAAGTTTTGCACAAAAAACAAGTCAGCGAAGGGTTAGGGCTTTCTTACCAAGTGCTTACTCGCGTGTCCACAGTATCCAGCACAGTCAGAAAGGTGTGCTCTCAGTGAAGGATGAGCTCATGAGGGTAAAGTGAATCTTCTGGTCCATTTCAGCTGTAAATAACAATACAGTGCTGTGAAAAAGTGTTTGCCCCCTTCTAACTTTTTGCATGTTAGTCACACTTAAATGTTTCATAACATCAAACAAATTTAAATATTGGTCAATGACAACACAACTGAACACAAAAAGCAGTTTTTAAATTAAACTTTTTAGTATTACGGGAGGGAAAAAAAAATCCAAACCTACATTGCCCTGTGTGAAAAAGTGGTTGCCGCCTAAACCGATTTACTGGTTGGGCCACCCTTAGCAGCAACAACTGCAATCAAGCGTTTGTGATAACTTGCAATGAGTCTCTTACAGCGCTGTGGAGGAATTTTGGCTCACTCATCATTGCAGAATTGTTGTAATTCAGCCACATTGGAGGATTTTTGAGGTTGAACCGCCATTTTAAAGCCATGCCACAGCATCTCAATAGGATTCAGGTCAGGACTTTGACTAGGTCACTCCAAAGTCTTCATTTTGTTTTTCTTTAGCCATTCAGAGGTGGACTTGTTGCTGTGTTTTAAATCATTGTCCTGCCGCAGAAGCCAAATTTGTTTCAGCTTTTAGGTCACAAAAAGATGGATTTTTTGATAGACAGCAGAATTCATGGTTCCATTTATCAGAGCAAGTCTTCCAGGTCCTGAAGCAGCAAAACAGCCGCAGACCATCACACTACCACAACCACATTTTGCTGTTCTTTTTCTGAAATGCGGTGTTACTTTTATGCCAGAGGTAGTGGGGCACATACCTTCCAAAAAGTTCAACTTTTGTCTTGTCAGACCACAGAGTATTTTCCTAAAGGTCTTGGGGATCATCAAGATGTCGTCTGGCAAAATTGAGATGAGCCTGAATCCTCTTTTTTTTTTAGCAGTGGTTTTCGTATTGGAACTCTGCCATGCTGTTTTTGCCCAGTGTCTGTCTTATGATGGAGTCATGAACATTGACCTCAACTGCAGCAAGTGAAGCCTGCAGTTCTTTGGATGTTGTTGTGGGTCTTTTGTGACCTCCTGGATGAGTCATTGCTGCGCTCTTGGGGTAACTCTGGTTGGCCGGCCACTCCAGGGAAGGTTCACCACTGTTTCTATGTTTGTGGATAATGGCTGTGGTTCGCTTGGGCAACCACTTTTTCACACAGGGTCATGTAGGTTTGGATTTGATTCTCCCTTAATAATAAAAGATTTCATTTAAAAACTGCATTTTGTGTTCAGTTGTGCTGTCATTGACTAATATTTAAATTTCTTTGATGATCTGAAACATTTAAGTGTGGAAAAACATGCAAAAAATAAGAAATCAGTACTTTTTCACACCACTGTAAATAAATATCAGTGTTGAGGTCAGGGCAACAACACAAACACATCTAGTTGATTTAGCGTTAGCCTGTTAACCGGTTAGCATTAGCATTCAGTTCCCTTGACTTTGGGTTACAGTATGTAACTAAATCTTGAATATTTGATGTGATATACCTGCGTTCCACTTGTTTATGGCTTCCTCTATTTCACCATATGTCCTCGAGCAACAAGCTCATATGTATTGTTGCTGCAGTATGCTAAGCTGGTCATACATCTTTGTAGTACAGTAGTACAGCAGTCGGACCACTACAACTTTTCAACTTCTCATAATCTTTGGGCATGTAGCCTACATTTACATCCGCCAGCTTGTTGGCTACTTTTCCACAGACCAGGTTGTTTTGTGTCTGTTAGATATTATTATTATACTTTTAGGTACTTTTAGCTTCCCATAGGAAAGCTTTCATGACACCCCCACTCACATAGCATAACCTAAAGTCACAACTTGCTCTTGTCAAAAGAAAACGAGGTATCTTGCAGAGATGACACGATATCATCAACCACATTGACACACAAAAAAGTGATATCACAAAGTGACTGTGACACCAGAAGACCAGGACTAGGAAAATATGACACCTGCGGCTGTCTTTTGCCACTCAAACACTTGACACCTATCAGACGCAGCAAGAATTTGTAAAAATGCAATACCCCCAGACCCAGTCAAACCAAAGAGTCTGCTAAAATGGCAAAACCAGTGGACTGCTCTTGTCTGGAAAAAACACAAGGGCACGTGTCATTAGTAAATGAGGAGCCAGCAAAAGACAAGGAAGCAGAGAAAGTGCACAAGCCTGTTTCATTTGCGAAAGGACATCCCAATTCTGTCTTCTACATTGTGCCTGCTAGGGAGCCAGCTGCTAATCAGAAGCCAGTAGAATGTAACAAAAATCAGAACGTGATAGAGGACAAACCAACTAATCCAGAGTTAGAAGAGGGCAGCCGTCTAGAAGAACCTGAGTTAGGGAAAGAGCTGCGTGGCGCAGCTCGGCAGCGGCGACTTCATTCCCAAGCTTTTAATGATTACAATGCCAAGCCGCTGAAGGAAAAAAAAGAATTACAAGTACAGCGATGGGAGGATAAGCAGGAGCATGACAGACTCAAGCGCTATCTTCAGTTCTACATGGATGAGCTTAAACGTGAGCAAGACACCAGAGAGATGTTGAAGAGAAGACTGTTAAAACAAATCACGGACAACATTTTAGACAAACGACAACAAAGAACAACGCTGGCAAAGGATGTTCCGAAAGAGGCCGTACAAGCAAACGTACAACTTGAATCGGACAGAGAGGTGCTGCAGACTCATCCGGCGATGCAACAGCATAAACACCAGTTACGAGTCGACGTCGTAGCAGACAAATCTTTCACAGTTTTTATACAGTGGTAATAAAGTAGACTCTCAGCTTGCGCCCTCATAGAACTCTTAAAAATTGAAGTAAAGGTGTTTTTTTAGCTAGCTCAGCAATTTCGTAGGGGTTAGAATTCAGAACAGGCAATCTGTTAGCTTAAGGATCACTAGAATGAACCGTTTACACAAAAGCATGTGTAACAAATGTGTGTGATCATTCGTAAGCGCTATCAATTGGATTTAATTTGCCTGGACTGGCAAAATACTGTATCGTCAACAATTCATAAATCTAGAACCTACAAAGCCACCTGAACAAAAGACAGGACAAGACAAAGTGGCTCTGCATCGGCTGATCTCCCTCGTTTGCACACGTCATAGTACATTTTCTTCTTTGGCTTTTTGTAAAACAGGGACATGCTCACGTCCTAGTATATTTTCCTCTTTGGCTTTTTTTAAAACAGGGACAGTGAGCTTCCCTTCTGAGAACATACCGGGGTGACAGCATTTTGATTATCAAAAACCAGGACACTTGGCCCGGAAATGAGATACTCAAATGATACTGCGAAGTTTACTCAAAGATGCCTTATAATTTCAGTACGTTTAAAGTATGCCTCCTCTGTATGGGTAAACAAATTGTTATATTACTAAATACTATCTACAGCCGTCCCTCGCTACGCAACAGTTCGAATATTGCTCCCTCACTCTATGGCAGTTTTACAAAAATTAATGAATAAATTATCACTGTTTTGTGGTTGACTATGGCCTATTATATTCAAAAATATAGTTACTCTGATGGGACATGACATTATATTACTTTCACACTGCATGGAGTCAGCCATGGCATGATAGAATGAAACAGTTCTCCTCCCATTCCGTGTGGAAGTGGTAAGTTGTTTGGCTTTTTACTTTGTCCTTCCCCACTCCTTTTGAAACACGAAGTTTAAAATAAGTAAATTGTAAGCTAACTAGTTAGCTCAGTAGCGTGCTATGCTAGCGATGGCTGTCTCTTTTGTCCCTGCAGTGATCCCGTAGCCTGTGCAGTGTAAACAAAGAATAATAGGAATGTAATGGTGACTATAGTGGTGTTATTTCATGTCTACAGGGCTCTGACAATGTTAAAAACAGTATTTAGAAAGTCATAAACAGGTTTTCTATACTCTAACTACGAAAATATTCAGTTTAATTTTGAATCCTACTTTGTGGAAATTCACTCATCACGGTCTGGAACCAATTAACTGCCGTAAATGAGGGAGGACTGTATAACCAAAGACACAAATTCCAAAGGACGAGTGTTCAAAAACCGGTACGAAAATGACACCAAAATCTTAAGGTTTGGAATGTAACCAATATTTACGGGAAAAACGTGCCCTCCAAAATTCCCAAGTCCAAAAAGCGTGGGAATTTGAACCGCCGTTGTGCATGATCTCCCCGGTTTTATGAGACTTCAACTCAGAGATTTAACTGCTTTTTCTTTGGCCTTTTGTGGCTTTTTGGCAACACTCATTTAAAAAACTGCCCACATGGCAGCCACTTTCTTACATCACATGCAGCAGAGGTCCCTAATGCCGCTCAATGTAATGGCCCAATGACAAACATGAAAAAACCCAGGACTACCATTACAGGACGTAAACACAGGACGTGTCCTGGGAAAACAAGACGTTTGGTTACCCTAACCTCAATCCCCAAATCCCGCTATATACAATATAAAAAAATGTAGATTGGTATAATTGTTGTAATCTTAGCTATTGATATGGCATCAGTCAACATTTTGTCAAAAATACACATGTGCTGTTGTTGAAGCGCATGCTGTTACAGATTTTACAGATTTTCCAAATATTTATCTTCATTTTTCTCAAGCTGCTTCCTCCCCTGAAGTCCGGTATGACTTGCCATTATACCATTATTTCAGTGTTATTGAGCAGTAGACACCAAGCACAGGGAAACAACTATTTGCCTGCTCTAAAGGCAAAATGATGTAAACAAGTTGGGAAAAGCGGATAGGTTTGATAGACCACAAATCACAACCTTATTCAACGTAGACAAAGAATTAAACATATTCACATCACATGAAGCTAGCTGTTTAAGTTTGGGATGAGTGTTAATTGGCTTAATAAGCCAACAATCCATCTACAGTATTTGCTGAACAAGGTCCCTTGTGTGACAGGGAGACGCCTGAACAGATTATCACGACACCACACCTGATGGACTCACTTCAAAAGTCAAAAGCTGTTTATGAAATATTTGTCAAGATGTGCTGATGCACGTTAATTGCAGAAAGGGATTTTTGTTTTATTTAATTGATCACAAGATGACTTGTGATATTGCTGCTCAGTAGTACTTGGAAAACAGTTCTTGTCAGTGTTAAAAGACCAATCATGAAGAAAGACCCATCATTTGTGTGCCACACACATGCATACCCAAAACATCCTCCTCACTGAAGTGTCACAGAAGTCAGTGCTGCTTTTCAAGTCAGTCATGCTATTCTTGCATTCATTGTTGACGTGTGGTGCAGCGTGACCTCACCTGCCACACACCGACAGTATTCTACACAGATGAGACGATACAGCGATGTCACCAACTGTGCAAGGATGCAAGGGCAGGTTATGTAACTGATATCACACTATGATGTCATTCACTTGCTCTGATTTAAAGGCAAGTGATGTGATTTGCTTCGCGATGTCATCAACAGCCCTGAACAAAAAAGCTAGTGCTGTCACACGGTGGCTCTAACATAAAACAGCACAGATAAATTGATTAAAAAATGTTACACTTGTGACATTCATCTTACAGATGCTGAAAGTTGATCACAAACAGTGACCACACACAGAGATGTATGCATCAAGAGGTGCAAAACACAAGGATACAAAAGGAAGATTACAGGAGCGGTCTTCGACGGTAAAATCGCAGCAAAATGTTTCTTTGGCTGACAAAATGGAGCTGTCAAGAGCGAAGGAGGCAGCAAAAATCAAATTGCTGTCAAAAGCTAGGGAGATGTCAAAAGCAAGTCAGCAATCTGAGGCAAAGGAGCTTTCTAAAGCAAAGGAGCTGGCTAATGCCAAGCTGGCCAAAGCCAAGGAGCTGGCAAAAGCGAAGGAACAGGCCAAAGCGGAAGAGCTGGCAAAAGCCAAAGAGTTGGCAAGGAAAGAACTGGACAAAGGAAAGGAAATGGCCAGAACAGAGGAGGCAGCTAAAGCAAAGCAGCTGGCTAAAGCAAAGGAGCTGGCGAAGGAGCATGAGCTGGAAAGACAGAGGGAGCTGGAAAAACTGCGGGAAATTTTTACATTTGTCAGAAACGAGGACGACAGCGCCCTCTTCTACAATGTGCTTGGCAAGGAGACAATGACCAATGAGCGACTCATAGAATACAAAAAAGATTTGCAGGCGATAGAGTGCAGACGAAACGAAGCCATCGAACAGGATAAGAAGCAAGAACTCGAGGTATTTTGGAAACAATCAGAGGAGAAAGTTCGCCAAAAACGCCTTAATAAAAAGGCTCTGTGCGATTACAACGCCATGCAAATAAAGGAGAAACAAAAATTGCAGGAAGCACGGCAAGAGCAGGCAAAGCAAGAGCTGTTCGAAGCCCTGCAATTTCATGATTTGTACGTGCAAGACCTCAAAATTGAGGAAGAGAAAAAAGACGAATCGAAGAAGAAGCTGTTGAAACAAATACAGGAGGATATTTTGGACAAAAACAAGCACAGGGCAAAGATTGCACAGACTGTGATGGTGGAGGAAGAAAAAGCTAAATATATGCAACTTGACTTAGAGGAGAAGGAGCGGCAGAAAAAAGTTCTGCATGAAAGAAGACTGCTCAAGCACCAGTTCCGAGTAGACGTCGCAGTAGACAAATATGCAGGTGTGATGAAGAGGCAAGCTACCTCTCCAACTTGGAGGAACAAGGTTCAGCTGTTTAAAGACTGACTTTGGCAGCACATTCCTTATCGTCAAAAAAGTGGACTTATACTTACCTAACGGGATTGTCATTGGTGCAACGTCAGAGAAACCTTCAGTGCCCACCCAGCTATGGTAAATGTATATGGCTGCAATGCAGTTTTGGTCAAATGCGAACAAAAACCAAAATGATGGCTTACCAACTCGAGAATTTGACGCTGCGGCCGACAGTGGCAAATAAAGAAGTTTAAAGGGACTCAAGAATTAAATTCATGAGGCACGAAGGATTTCACTCCGTGCACTGGTGAAAGATCGTCCAAGTAAATGGACTGTCACTCTCATAGCGCTTTTCAACCTTCAAGGTGCTCAAAGCGTTTTACCACATTAACCTACTGATAACACAGCATCGTTAGCAACTAGGGGTTCAGTATCTAGCCCAAGGATACTTTGACATGAGGACGGAGGATCGAACCAGCAACCTTCACGTTGGGAGATGACCACTTCACCACCTGGACCATATCGGTATTGTATCACTCTTTTGAAGGTTCTTGTTTGACATTATTGCGTCGACACAGACTGATCATTGGTTAAAATGTCTACCTTGCAGGTTAGGTGATATCCAAATGTCCCAAGAGAGTCAGTTTCCATGACTTCCCTTTTCGGAACAGAATTTCCAGTTATGATGTCTCCATAGCATCCACAGCAATCCCCGAAATGTACTGTAATTACTTTTAGTGTCATCTGTTGATCATCCACTGAATTCTCTCAACACAACAAAGACAGGCGCTGTCCAGATACTCCAGAACCTAAACATAATGGCTGCCTCTAGATCAGTTCGGAAACTCACTGCAAATACCCAGTTTAACCATCTAATACCAGGAAGACAGAGGAAATGATGATGGGTTTCTGCAGGAAAACACCTCAGATCACATTTATGCATCCAGACATTTTGTATTTAGAGTGAGGATCCAAGGTGCTCACTTAACGGACTCTTTGACACAGATATCTCGGGTATAGTCCATGCATTTGTTGTTTGTGACTTTCAGCACTCACATTTCTCTGCAAAAGTTATTATTTTATACTTTTAGTATATTACTACACACTGTGTGTGTAATACACGGGGCAAAATTCATTGGTTACATTTGTGTATGGCAATATGTACAGTGTACATTGTATCTTTTGTTAACATTTTTACCTTATGTGAGTGTTTATTCCATGTGGCATGGCTTTGACTTGTTTATACTGTATGTAACAATTAAAATTCTTCACAGATGATCAGTTGGGATTCTTGTGATCTGTTTGACAGATTGTTAGGACTGAATTTCAACACAGTTTTCCTATATTAAAGCCATTCTTTTTCAATGCCGCTTATCCTCCATATTAAATCTGGTTAGCATTTATTGTATTAATGTGATTGATAGAATATTAGTGTCAAGAGAAGTCAATATTATCAAACCTCGGTTTATGTACACCCCGGTTTTCGTATGATTCGCCTCAGTTTTCAGATGCCATATTGTGCGTAACAAAATAAGTCTATTTGCGCTGTACGGTATCATTCCACAAAATCGAGTGCATACACAAAGCACCTTACCCATTCTAATTCCATCTCCCCAGGATGTATGAGAAGTTTGCATCAACAATAAGTTCCATCCATTTGTCATTTATGCATGTAAAACTATACTTATTCTCTATAGCATTTATTTTTTAAATATTTTTGGGTGTCTGGAACGGATTCATTGGATGTACATTATTTCCTATGGGAAAAATTGCCTCGGTTTTTGTACGTTTGGATTTTCATCTGACCTTCTGGAATGAATTAAAAACAAAAATCGAGGTACCCTCTTGTAGAAAATGTTATGGCATTGCTGTCACCTGCACCTCTGCAAGCAGGAGCGCCTACTACTGGAGGGGAGAGAGAAAGGGAATCAAATGCGTTAACATGGATCAACAATAGTAGCAATAGCAGTAACCGGGATATGATTATAACCAATTAAAATGGAATTAATTTAATTAAAGAGCTGATATCGAGCCATTTAAATGGTTTTCTTGATAATAACCAAATCACTTGTACGTATAGCATTGTACCTTCAAAATATTAAACTCTGAGCTATTTTGGTTGTCATAATATTTGTCTAAAATTGCACCTTAAGTTGTACCAGGCATCAAAATGAACAAGAAACTGAAGAAATAACGGTGGCCTACTAATTTTTTTCCATGACTGTATTAGCAGCGTTGTTATCCACAATTGTGGAAGCGGGAGCACCTACTTACTGGTAGCTGTAGATAGACAGCATATGAGTGTGAACAAGATATGAGAGAATAGCTTGAAAAAAATCTAAATATCTGCTCAAAGGCTTTTGAAACTGAAAAATAAAGACAGGAAATGTGGAAACTGGTACTTTTTTGGGGACCCTAAATTTGAGCATGACTGCACTTTCTAGTAGAAGTTGATCAATACGGCATGTTGGCCTCCCTTCCTTCTTCCTCGCTCTTTGAAATCAGTCAAGGCTCTTTAAATTGTCAGTTGGATTTAGGTAAAGGAATCCATTAGTTCGTTGATTTGGATGTACGTTTTTGGGATATTTGTGCAACCTGGAACATTTGTGTTCAAATTGGCTGGTTCATATAATTGTAACATTCTTTCACTACACCTTGACTGTATTTAGCTGGAAGGAAATATTTCCCATAACACGATGCTGCCACCGCCATGCAGCAGTTGCACTACAGTAGAAGTTTTATGTTTTCAGACTTTTTTGCGTGCGTGTCCTTGTGTTTTCCAAGCAGTTTCAAGTCTTTGTGATTCGCCTGAATGTACAGTATTTACTTCACTGTTGTTGCTGTGACCTTTTTGTCTTGCTGTCGTTTATATTTCTGTTTTGAGGGTGCAGCTTTTTTGGTGTACACTCTTCGTTTGTGACTGAAATTGGCTGTATTTCACCACGCTTGAAGCAACAAGAACGAATTAGTGTTCTTATTTATACCTGATGTCCACGGTGTTAGAGTGACATAGTGGGCTACATCACTGCAAAGTTTATTAAGACTCTAAATTGCTCTCACTAGCCAGAGGGACTCCCTGCCATTATGTGTAAAAGTCAGCTTTGACTTTGCTTGATGCAAACCATGTTCCAGAGTCCGTGGCCAGTATTGGTTTGTCTTTTATTTGTCTATCCCAGGGCACACAAAGATGAACTAATATGGGAATAAATACTCCAAAACATAAACACAGCAGTGGTTTTTACACCCATTTCTTAGAAGCTGAACTCACAAAAATCTAATTTTTGTATATGTACACAAAAGGCCCATCTCTCTCAAATATCCATCTAAATGTGTGTTAGTGAGCATTCATTGTTCATGATTCAGCCACCTCACAGGTGTGGCATGTAAAGAGGCTGATTAGCGAGCACAAGTGTGCCCTTGGTTGGCTACAATAAAAGGCCACTCAAAAATGGGCAGTTTAACAAAGACAGTAGCAGTACCAGGTGTAACCCATGCAAACGCATGGGGAATATAAAAACTCCACAAAGAAAGGTCACAGCCTGGACCACCTGGCAGTGCTACCCTATTCTATGGGGAACAACTCGAATTATACACGACTGGCCAATCTTGCAATTAGGGATGCTCCAATCAATCGGCCACCGATTAGTATTGGCCGATTTCCGTAAAAAAACATGTGATCGGCATATGCCGATAAATGCCTTCAAAGCCGATCACAAAAGCAGCGTGCGGCGTCACACCCTACATGTTTGCTGTGTCACGTCGGGTTGCCAACACCCATACTGAACCGTCAAGGGACTCACTTTGCCCCGCATTGCCGCGAGAATCAACACCAGTCTGTAAAACGTCAATGGCTTCAGTCTGACAGCTTGATACAGGCTACACCATTTGATGTCAGTGTGTTTGATCCCTCCCTTATCATACCTATTGCTGGTCAATTTTTCTTACATATCTGTTTGCCTAGCTGTCATCGGCTAGATAGCTAGCTTGCTAGAGTTATCCACCTAGCGTCTCGTCTTCGGACACCAAATATGACTTTTTAACACGGTGACATTTTGTTTTTAAAACAAACAAGCAATGCGGTTGGTTCGGAGTGGATATTAGGTTCACTTTGTCAAGTGTCACTGAGCAATTTTGCTCTCTTGTTGTCATTACACTAATTATGTCCTCAAAACACTACTTGTGTGTCGTTTAATGAACATAAACACATAGTGTGTCCAGCCTTATGATGGTGATGTTATCACAGGACCCTCCTATCTCGCCAGGTGATTTTGAGTAGCTCACTAACGGGTCGAAGAATATTTGCTTCAACTCTTAGTATTTTGTTTTTATTATAACTGTTAAATTCAGACTTTATACATTTATATAATGACTAATGACCACAAAAATAGCATAAAGACGATGGCCACACTATTTGAGTGGAGATCTGCTTGGTAAATAAAGTAGTGTACCATTGAAATGTTGCCAGTCATAAATAAAACACAAATAATGTATGGCTCTATTAGTGATGAAAGTGGGAGACCCCTGATTAGTTAAGCAGGACTGGTTTCTATTTAATAAAGATATTTATTTGTATTATTTCATTCTTTTAATTTTGTTGTCTTTAACTAAGAGATACATTTTTGAAAAATGTTTTCCCCATGTATTATTGCTCCAAAACATCAAATTAACTTCAGGTTTGCGTCAGATAGTACAAAAATTATTTCACAAAAATAAAGGAAAAAAAAAACACACAAAAAAAATATCTACCCAAAAGTTGTTTTTTTAAAATAATTACCTATTTGCCAGGGGCCCTTAGATTTGTCTAACAGCGGCCCTGGCCAATAGCGTTCATCAGAAATAAATTCATAATGTACAGTTAATCCATGTGATTGGTATCGTAATCGGCAGCATAAAACCCTGATCGGAGCATCCCTAATTGCAATAACTTCTCTGTCTAACCAGATGTTAATGCTTTTATAAGCAGTAAAACATGCAGTAAAGCATGCAGTCATCTTGCACATGTTGTTTACTGGCTGCAGAGTTCTAAATAGAAAAATAAAACGGCCACTTTTATCTAAAACTGATTTTAAAAATTTGTTAGAAAGCCCTCATTGCTGCGGATTAATTTGTTTCATTTTGGAGTCTGACTGATGTAGTGTGTTTTATTTAAGAGTTCTTTTAAGATTGCGGATGTCATTTCTGATGCTTTTCACAGTGTGTGTATTTCACCCTCACAGATAATCCGACATTTTTTGGCGCAGTTACTCTCATGTAGACAAAATTGAGTGAGCGGTGGAATGGCTGGAGAGGAAACATCAATAATTCACATCGCTGAAATGTGAAAAGTTGGTGCCATGGCCTGCAACACACAAGAGAGCAGATTTAGCTCTTGGCTATTCTGAGGAACTTTGGAAAGCAAGTGAATAAATACCCGCTGATAGTGAGAGATAGATGTCTAATTTGCTTTTCATATTAAGTCTGAATCACAATATCTACGTGGTATACTTTGTCCTATGCACCCCTGCTTAATTCCTTGTTAATGTATTCTATAGTATTTAACACAGGTGGGAGCAAGTCAGTGTTTCAAGTCTAAAATAAGTCTCAAGTCTTTAATCTCAAGTCAAGTCTTAAGTAAAGACGTGCAAGTCCAAGTCAAATCTCAAGTCACAGCACGACGGGTCGAATTAAGTCCAAAGTCATAGGCTTGAAATTTTTGAGTCTTACAAGTCATAAGCACTGTTTGGTGTCTCCCAAATAAAATGCCTTTTTAACAATGTCTATTTCATTTGACAAATACAATGAATGCATTTTGAAATGTTTTTTTAAAATAAAAAAAAATGCAGTTTGTTCCTAAACCTGATTGAACATCAATGAGGCAGATTCAACGGGGAAAATATGTTACGGTCACGTTACGTGAATACTTTGAATGGGGACACGTTTTACTCAACACATTGAAAATCTCAAGTATTCTTAAATCATGAGGTTAAACTCCCGAGTCACTGATGTCAAAGTCCAATTTGAGTTGTAAGTCTCTGGTGATACTGTCAAATCATGCAAAGTCAGCAAAACTGTGAGTTGAGTCTGACTCGAGTCCAAGTTGCCTGACTCAAGTCCCCGCCTCTGGTATTTAAATGCTAAACCATAGATGAATTTTTTCCTTCCGAATTCCAGAGCCGCACAAACTCTACGTACTTTGTAGAGCGGTCGTCTCCAACCCGAAGGTTGCTAATTCCATCCCGAGTCCGCCCGTAACCATGGTGATGCATCCTTGGGCAAGATACTGAGCCTAGCGATGTAAGTATTTGTGTCAACAGTGACAAAGCGCTCTGAGTACCAGTAAGGTAGACAAGCGCTATACAAGTATACAAGTCCATTCCTTGGCCGTAATTTGTCTATTGTGACCCAACTCTAAAAGAACCGCTATGCATTCTTGACAGAGACTGAGTCACCTACACATGGATGCTTTGTTTGGCCACTCGGTTCCTAGTTAGGGCTAGGACTAGTTTGGTAGGCGCAATGTTCAGCGGTATGATAACTGAGATCAATTTCTAACAATAATTTTTGTCAAAAACCGAATCCTACGAAAATCGGGGTGCACGAAAACTGGGAAAAATACAGATATACGGGTATTTCATTTAATGATAAAGGGTGATGAATCTTTTGGTTGGTACTGTACTTCTATTTAACAAGACTTTTAGGACCACAAGGGTTGTGACCAGCTTTTGCAGGCAAAAACCAGAGTTCTGACTACAGAAAATAAGAAGGCACTTGGAAAATATATTTGCCATTACAGTCAGTTGTTTACTGAATAAAGAGCAATTTGGTAAGTTTCCACTCCTTGTTGCAAGTTCACATATTTCTATTCTTATTGTGAATGTGTTTATATGAAAAAGGGGGAAGCAGGTTTCAAGAGAGGAAGATATTGATTCCAGCCAGACATTTGAATTTTGCTTGCAAGTTTAATCACTTGTCCTTTTGTTCATCCTTTCTCATGCCTTTTTTACAGACACTCACTTATTGCTTGCATGAGACACAATAAGCTTTTAACCGCATCCATCTAAACCGATTCATGTCAAAATGGGACACACTTGTCTTGTAACCTCGGTATATCGCCACTTTGCAAAATGTGATTTGGCAAATGAATGCAGCCAATGCTCACTTTTATAGGGTCTTTATTGTGAACATAAAAATGTGGTTAGTTGAGATAGAGGGGGGGAAAAAAGGTTTAAAAAGTAAATTAAGCCAAAGAAAGGTTATTCGATCAACTTTAATATTTGAAACACACTCAGCGATTCCTTCTCGGTTATACAAGAAGTCACAAAAGGTTACATCAAAATTGCATTTTGATGTGCAGTTTAATTGGTTTCATGGAAATCTGTTTCCATACACTCAAACTAACTAAACGACCAATCAAAACAATGCCTCTCCTCTCACATGCAACAGTCTCAAGACTTACAGTATGTCAACTGCTGAGGCAAATTCTGAGCGCACACAACAGCAGCAGTGGCAGGAAACACACGCACACACACACACACACACACACACACACACACCACCTACAGCATATTCCACTAAGTCTCCAGGCGACAATGTTAATGCATCTCCATCAAAAGAGCTTTTTCTACACTCTCCTCTTCGGCAAACACACCTTGGCAACATGGAATTAACAAGATGTCAGTCTGTCCTTTCTCACTGACCACCCCTCCGTCTTGAGCTCCCCAAACATACTGTTTATTTTCATGATGTTAGTACCACCTAGTGGTGTAAGTGAGAGTTTATTATAATGACTGTGCTGAAATGCATGGATTATTTGTATTTATTTGTCATAAATACAGACGCAATTACAATGAACTCTTTTTGGGTGCATTGTACCACTTTGCATCGTGGCACAAAATGTCAATGGTGAAAGTATGTATTTTTAATCAAAATGGAAGCGCTTTGAGGTTTCAGTATCTTACCAAAGGATATTTAGACATGGTCATGGGACAAAGGAAGATTGAACCAGCAACCTTCAGAATGGGAGATGACCACTCTAGCATCTTAGAATAGAAGCATCGAAGGAAGACACCTTACTCCTCCCTTGCAAAACGAGCGCTTTATATGATGTTCCGCATGACAGGTTGGATGTTTTTCCTAGTTTTCACGTTGTTTCCTTTTTTGTCCTCTTAGTTTGGATTTCTGTTTCCTGTTTGGCATGATGTGCCCGCTTTGCGGTCGCTGGAAAGAGCGTGCAGCAGTACCTGTTTCTCAGCGCTACTATTAAGATGGAGCCCCATTAAGCACAAAGCGCAAACCATAACACTTCACAGTCATTGCAGATTGAATATTTACAATCCAAAGGCAAAACTTGGAAATAGTTATTGACCGCGGACACACAGTAAAACCTCATCATTTCGTGATGAAAAGACACATTCAAAGACACTGTGATAATATGCAGTATTCTACATTGGTCGGTAATGTTACTGTAATAATCCGTGAGAGACACACAAGCAGCAGACTTTATCGCCATGACAACAGGCTACCCTAACACAGAAACACATTTACAGCAACACACACGAATACGAGTCTTATTTATGTCTTAAATGGCTTATTTACTTTTATGTCTACTATACTGGGTAATAGGTGTGCAAAGGTGACTATAGGAGTGTTAGTTAATGTCTAGAGGGGTGTAATGATCTTACAAACTTTATTTAGATGGCCGTAAACAGGGTTTCTATGCTGTAACTACGAAAATATTCGATTTATCATTAAGGAATCCTACTTGGTGGAAATTCGCTTATCACGGTCGGGTCTTGAGCTGCAATAAATAAGGGATTACTGTACTGAGCTTGTTGCTCTGTGGAAAACGTCATCATTTACGTGTCGTATTATTGTATACCTACTGTATGTAGGGTATGCGGAGTTTGGTTTGGTGGAGAGGTATCTGCATAAGTGAAGTAAGTTGATGGTGAATTTGTGGTGAAGCAGAAGCACATAAATGATGAAAAGAAGGGGCCCCAAGTTGGAACTTTGAGGAACGCCTGATACGACTGGAAAAGGACGGAGTTTGAAAAACTGGAGTTTAACAAACGGAGTGCAGCTGTCTTTCCAAGAGAAGTCAATACTCAGCAATAATGTGTCAAAATCAGGATGAGATGAATAAAGTATCTGTCTATCTAGTAATCCAGAATAAGCGCCTATGAGAAGGTCTTCATTAACTTTAACTAAGGCTCTCTGTGAACTGGTTGAACACCAGATGGGAGCTTTTCATACAGGTTGTTTTTTACATAAGAATTAAGTTTCAGAATATAAAAATAACTAGGTTTTGAGCGCAATAAATTATATCATTCCAAGCACTACACAGTATATCTCAGGAAATTCTCAGTCATCCGGGCCATGGCAATCCGCAAAGGTTGAATCGAGGTAGCTGGACTCTTTTCACCTTTCGTCCAAAAGGCTTCTTTGGTTCTAAATTCAGGTGTAGAGTCACCTCAGTAATGTTTCCGGTGGGTGTGTCCCCTGGGGGTAGTCACAATGGGGTTGTTGTTGTTGTTATTGTGGCTGGTGAGTGACTGTCCTCCTTAACAATAGGTCGTTTGTCTGCGTAATGGCAAAACAATTCATTTTCCGTGAAATGAGACAGTCTTTGGGGGAGAGATGTTAGGACATTGTTGTAAACAGTCGACAGGTGATGGACGAGAGGTTTGTGTCGTCAACCCCTGGGGACACACACACCAGAGACATAAATAGGGTAAATCCACACCTAATTTTAGAACTGAAGAAGCCTTTTGGAGAAAAGCTGAAAGATCTTCAACAAACAGGAAGCGTCCAGTTGCCCTTGTGTTCTGCACTGTATCTCCTGTTCATCCTCTGACTTCTATTTTTTATTTTTTTACATTTTACACTCATATTTCTGTTTTAATCCCCAGTCTTTGTCATTTGTTTGTTTCCTTGGAGTTTTATGATATCCTAAGTCCTGGTATCACAAGCCTGTAATCCTTAGGTGTTTCGACAGCATTTTCAGATGCATAATCGGATGACAATAATAAAAATCAAGCATATTATCTGTTATCTGACAGATGAAAATCCTCAATGTTATCCCGGTGTCCCTGTACAACAACAATATGAAGCGTTTAGATGTGCGCCTGCCAGAACTAGAATGCACAGAGCTTTGTTGAGGCTCATTTACAGTCTGCTCTGGCATGTGTCTCGCTTTAGGGAGGCAGACTAATTCTGTCTGAAAATGATTGTGAGCAAACTGAAAGTACTATTGCTCCCCAATGGGGTATAGTAGGGATTTTGTGGGGTGGGGTGGGGGTCACAGCAGAGTCCAGCTGTCCCAAAATAGCCATCTATGTCATATCGACTCATACTGCGCTACAAAACTGTCCGGAACAATATAAGCAGATACAAACACACAAGACAAGTGTGGTTAGCAGAGGTGACCTGGTGCTGTATCCCTCGCAGCAGTGGTTTTATCTTTGTACAACATGTCAATTGTGATTGTGACAGTTTGGAAAATTGCTTCAGAATCTGAACAAATAGAAGATCAACCTGCTTTTCAGAAGAGATTGTGTCTGATGTTGAGTGCTCCAATGCATTATATTCTTAAATATATAAATAAATCCATGTATTATCAGTATGGCGATCAAATGGCTTGGTTTTGTTTTAGAGGGTGTCCAGACGTGATGCCATTTCCCTAAGGCTCCCCCCATCAACCACAGCAACAATCTTCCCATCATTCCCTCAATCCACTTTATTCAGTCATCACATCCCATTGGGGGTCATGCTGAGATAAGAACATGTCCAAAGGCAGGTATATAACTACTTTCTGCTCATCTTGGATCCACCAGCAGCACCATTAAGGATGACTGATGGATGCAATGACAGCGATCTATCCAAAAGTAATCATCTTATAGCAATGTATGAGTGGGTCATGTTTCATTTGAATGAGGAGTGCATCTATACCACAGGAAGAAATAGTGTTATGAATTATATTTTAAAGACGTACCTTAGTGGCCGCTTGTAGTGGAAACTACAGTTGAAAAATCGGTGCAACTTTTGAAGTACACGTAGACACAGTCCTTGTTTATAGTGGTTAATTGGTTCCAGAGCCGACCATGATAAATTAAATAAATGAATTTCCCCAATATAGGATTCAATGTTAATAAATGGAATATTTTTGTAGTTAGAGCATAGAAAACCCGTTTATGACTTTCTAAATATGGTTTTTAACATTATTAAAAACCCGTAGACATGAAATAACACCCCGTAGTAATCTTTACACTCCTATCACCTCACTGAAGAATGCAAGTGCTCTAAAGTGGGACTACAGATGGCACTGAAGGACTCCACAGATCAAACCATCAGCAATGCTGCACCACCTCTGTTAATGGGAAGGAAATGGACACCATCCGACGCAGTACAGCACGCTACGTCAGCCCTGAAGCATAACGAGATTTCGATTAAAAAGAGATACTTTCACCATGTCCAGCTGGGAAGAAGATGATTAGGCGTTGCAGTGAATAAACCACCTTTGCACAACTTAGCTTCAGCTTCACAAAGGGGGAAAATGGTGGTAGAGGAAGTGCGCCATCAGGAGGAGGGTGAAAGAAGTGCAAAGGCTGTCTCTCTTGCCGAACAGGGACAATGGATGAGGTGGGAAGGGGTGGAGAAGAGAAAGCTAACCTGGAGGCAGCTATGGGAAATGGAAGCAAGAAACTACAAGAGCTACATATGATGTGCTCCCAAAAAACATTCACAAGTGGTATAGTGAGGACCCAACCTGCACCCTCTGCCCAAATTCAGCGACTCTCAAACACATCTTGACCAGTTGTAGGACCAGCCTCACACAAGGCCGCTCCACCTGGAGGCACAATCAGGTCCTCAAGAGTCTGGCAGCAGCCCTTGAGAGCAAGAGGAACACCATCGACTCCTTGCCCTTGAGAGCTGCCAATTCCATCTCTGTGCCAACATTCATTCGAGAGGGACAGAAACGGCCTAACCACCCAGCTACCAAACCAGAAACTGGACAGCTAGCCATGGCCATTGGAAGATGCTAGTTGATATTGGCAAGCAACTAATCTTTCCCCCAGAGATTGCAACCACCACCCTCAGGCCAGACTTGGTGCCATGGTCCCCTTCACTAAAGGTGGTCTACATCATAGAGCTCATGGTCCCATGGGAGGATCTACCGAAGAGGCCTACGAACGAACGAAAGAAACTGCACTACACAGATATGGCAGCAGATGCACAACAACGGGGATGGAAGGCCAAGGTCTATCCAGCTGAAGTAGGATGCAGAGGTTTTGTGGCTTCCTCTACCACTCAGGCTTATGAAAGACCTTGGCATTCATGGACAGGGTCTGCGACAGACAATAAGATCAGTCTCTGAAACGCCACGAAAGAAGCAGCCAGTGGCTATGGATCAAGTGCAAGGACACTTGCGCCTGGGACGCCAGGTGTTGCTGATGAGCTCTCTGGAGGTTTCATGGGCCTATCATTGAAACACCAATGAAGGAGGGTACCCACCTAACGACCCTAAAGACGTTTTGAATCCACCCCCTTCCTTCCTGCCCTTACCTAAGGGTGCGGTGTGGGATGAAGGGGGAAGGCTGGCGCAACAACCCGGCAGGCAGGGCAGTTTTTTGGTCCCAAGGCAGGACCGTACTGCCCAGCTCATCTCACTCCACTTTCCAGGCACTCCTTTACTCACAGGCTCAGGCTTGATCACCCTGTAGTTGGAAGCCTTTGATGAGGGTGTCTAATGTTGAAGGGCAGAAACACCCGCTGATTCAAAGGTACACTACTGATGATGTGTCCCAAAATGTACATCCTTCCCATGGCTGAGATAAAGTTCCCGTTCCCATGCCACTCTCAACATCCACGCCTCGTGTGATGACCATCTATTGCCACAAAGGACATTTTCCATCAAGGCCTGTGTATTTATGAACCTTATTCATTGTTTATAACACATTGTGTAACTCTTATGCTGCAAGAACTCGAGACAGCCACTAACTAGCAAGCTAACCAGTTAGCCTCAAATGTATTTCTTCAAAACTTAAGAAGCCAAAAGCTTACCACTTCCACACTGAATGGGAGGAGAACATTTTTTTCACTCTGTCATGTCGGATATGCCATGGCTGACTTCATGACTTCATGCAGTTTTAAATAAGGTAATGTCATGCCAGGTAATGTCTCAATGTTGTGTGTCATAACTGCTGCCTAGTGACCAAAATACTACATATCACTTCTATTTCAATATGTTTTCACTAATAATAGACCATAATCTACCACAAAATAGTGAACATTTATTAATAAATTTTTGAAAAAACAAGATACAGTGAGGGGCAACTGTACTTCAAAACTTGGAGTTCAAACCATCATCATACATGATGAAACATGGTGGCTAGAATTGTCCGGAGTCTGGTTTGATTGATTTAATGATATAGTGCATGTTAACCATGTGCCGCTGTTACATTATAGGTCACTTGCGACTGTTCTATATGTAAGACATATTGTAATTGGCTATATGATGGGCAGCTCAGTATTGATAGGAACAGTCAGTTTGTAACACAACTGACAGCTCAACGGGGCGAAAGGGCCACACTGAGACAACATAAGCTTGCCACCGATGTCAGCTGTACTGCGTATTGTGTAAAGCTAGACCAAGCACCTGGATTTTAGCACTAATCATGAGATTATCCTTACAGTTACAGTGGTACCACGGTTTTTGTTAGTAATCCGTTCCAAAAGGAAACCAAATCATACAAAAATCGATGATTGGCCATGGTTGACTGGAGCTGTTTCTCTTTCCCATCATGAAGACGATTTGTTTGACAGCACTGACTGGATCGATCACAACCCAGAACAGTGGGAAAGTCCAAGGAACTCTGAAGGTTAAAGAAGGAGAATTGTAGATTTACACATTGGGAAGGAGTCTGCTCCGCACTGACTTGTATATTCACGTTTATCCAGATCCTCACCAAAATTCAAGTGTTTCTTTCTTTAATGCACCAAAGTTACTCAAACTTTTGTGGAAATATTTTGTGGTATTATCAGTTTAGTATTTCTGTGTCTAAAAAAAGGTAATTAATTAAACAACAAAGCTAGTGGTGAGCTTGTGGTTTGTTAACCCTGAGAAGAGATTAGTCGTACAGACTTTTCTGTCTTTCCAATTTTTTTGTGAGGAAATTGTTGGGAAGATGCTACAAAGTGCAGCGCTGGACCTCTGCCCATCAAGTAACAAGCAAGAAGAAGGTCTCAAACTAGAGAGTGCCTACACTGTTATGCTATTCTCGTCCCGCCCATGCATGGGTGGTACCCTTTCTTGAGTGGATCAGTAAAGTGTGCCTTTACGTCTGCATCTAATTGGCTCCATCTTGTGTCAGTCAAGAGTGTGGGTGTGTGCGTTCTATGTGTGCAAGCTGCAGCAGGCTTGATAAGGTTGCCAGGCAATCTGCCTCTGCAAAATTAAAGTAGTGCAAAATCCAAGGGACAGTGCATCCACTGTTTAATTCTACCGTACTTCTATTGTCTAATTCTAGTCAACTCTAACAGAGACCAGGTACTATTGCGCAATATTGCACATGCCTCCTTCACACATGTCATTGGTTCATCTTGGTTTGAAGTCACAGATTTTGGCATTTTAAGAATGAGTCTAAATCCCCGCAGGACTGTTGAATGCTGGAATGCTGGGCTTTGCAAAGCTCCAATAAAAAAGTATTATTAGAGGGCTAAATATCTTAAATATAATATTAAATGGGCCGCACGGTGGCCTAGTGGCTAGCATGTTGGCCACACAGTCAAGAATCTCCGTTGGACATTTCTGTGTGGAATTTGCATGTTCTCCCTGTGCGTGTGTGGGTTGTTCCGGCTTCCTCCCACATTCCAAAAATATGCTTATTAGGTTCATTGGTGACTCTAAATTGTCCATAGGTATGAATGAGAGTGTGAATATTGCCTATATGTGCCTTGCGACCAGTCCAGGGTGTACCCCACATCTCGCCCAAAGTCAGCTGATGTGGCTCCAGCTTACCCCAGCGACTCTCGTGAGGACAAGCAGCATAGAAAATGAATGAATGGTAATATTAAATGGAGCACTCTTGCCCTCTGTCGGCGTCAAGCAGTAGTGCAGGTACTGTTGATCCTTTTTTTGTCAACAATAGGTTTCCATTCACTACACACCAGTTGACATGTCTTGTTATAAATGAGTGTAAACTGAAGGACAGAGAGGTACTCTATTCGTACTTTTACGTCACTGGAGTAAACCTGAAGCTCGTTTGGAGTCAATGTCTCCATGGTTAATAATTGTACATTTCTACCCGTGTTATTTGTAGTATTATTAATTAAATATTTTTTCCCCAGTGTTAATCTGAATCTGAATCAGCTTTATTGGCCAAGTATGCCTACACAAACATTACATTAGCTCTCACTGTGCATATACACAGACACTTAAGAAGCCTTAGTATTGGAGCTTGTCCACATTTGTGTTTGATATAGATCTTAATCATATTTTTTTTCAGATTTATATTTGGTGGTATAAACATGTACAACGACTTTTCCCTATTTTTAACTGTTACAAAAGAAAAACAAACGCACCATATAATAAAACGGAACTGTAATAACCGTTACCAACCCCAAGAGGGAGCGCTCGTACAGGGGACTATGAGCATGTGAGTTGCTTTTGACTTGATGACGGCTCCCCAACTTCTTCTAAATGACAGTTATTATTAAATGCTTCAACAAATGTGTCCAAGTCCTGGGGTGCCAGTGAGCCCACCGTGGGTTTATTGGTCCAAACTAAAGGACGTAAGTAAGTACTCACCGGTCCATTTCTCCGTGTCATACACGTAAACCTTTCGAAGAGCATCATCAGCTCTTCAAAGGTGTCTTGTCACTCTGCAACTCTTCTCTGCAGGAGATGGAGGAGGAAGGCGGTGGTGGATCTTAAAGAAAAGAGCTTCTTCTTCGCTGCGGCAGTCACGGAACCGAGCATGACGCAAGAATGACGTCTGATCCGAACCGAGGAATTCACTGTGGATCGATGTGCAACCTCATGGGATAAAATACCGTATGCGAATTTCAGGTAAATATATATATATATATATATATACAAGACATATTCACGTAAAATGTATGGATGTTTGAATTCAAGGAGGTGCTGGACGGGTTCGGTTAGCTCGAATCACCTGTTGCCTGGCAGGCGCTCTGGCTGGAACACAAAACAAGGGAGACAGTAAAATAAAAACAACAAAAAAAACAAAACACAGCAAAGTTTCCCTCACATATTGAACATTGTAAGCCCTTTTGCGTGAGAATAGGGACTAAATTGCAAGTAAAGCAATATTTAATTCATCATTTTTAATCAAAACTGCCCAATATAATTAAAATGTACTCAAATAATGAGGCATTTTTCAGTCAAAACTGTGGATTTTGTATCGTGCAGGTGTGCCTAATATTTTGCCGCCGATTGTTGCATGCATTCCCCATCATTACCAGCTTGCAGTGCAACATGTGAGGCGAGCACACCGCGCAGCTCCGACACCAGTGAGTCATGTTTCCAACACGAAAGTTTCTTTCAACACAGACTACCAACGAATTTTCCAGTCCCTTTAAAGAAGCCTGGCTGCTCCCTGTCGCGATGGCTAATTCCTTAGGAACCGGTGGATCCAGTTTGATCCATCCCTCTGCCTCTTTCCTTCTTACAAGCCCGTCGACTCTTCCCTTTCCGGCGTTCCTTCTTTGGGTCGAGTCAGGTCTGCGTTGAACTTTCCCGGACAGACATTGTATTTTTAAGGGGCACAGAAGAAGACTCTGATGCAACGTGGGTCACCTGTGAGATGATGCTGATTAAAAAATGCAGCGTTTCCCTGCATTATTCAGAAATCACTAGAAATAATAAGTGATTTTGAATTTGGTGGGCTTTAAAGGGTGGTGGGAGACGACCGACCATCCCGTCCTTCAGTCCTTGACTGAAATTACCAGCCAGTTTTGCCCGGGAGAGACACTTAAAGGTAACTATATCAATTCAACTTTATTTCTTTCAGCTTTATTAGTCTCTCATAATTTCATATTCTTCCCAGTTCATGTTTGGAATCATGTCGTAACTACAACAAAATATATCCCATTCTTGGCAATGCAAACAAACAGCAATGGTGGGTCTGACACGGAGTTAAATTGTGGCCATTCTACTTTAATTTCAGTGTAAAAACTCAAAATGTACTAGTAAATGTATGAAATATATTATTGTTATTGTTATTTTATTGTTATTATTATTTTATAATTTTTTAATGTATTTTTATTTATTTTTTAGTCTGCAGAATACGCAGTAAAGTGAAATGCTTTCTTACTTAAGTTGGAGGTTTTAATAAATATTTATATTCCTGTAACGACTTTATTACTGTACCTCAGAAATTGCTCAAATTTAGCTGTTATATACTCTATAGAGTATATAAGAGCCATTTTTTGGCTTCCGATCCAATTTTTTTTACAGTGTTGCCAATCCCATCTGATCCGGTACTGATGTTTTTTTTATTGTTTGTTTGTTTTTTTAAATAATAATAAGCTTTTGTTACAAACGAGAATTTGTGGAACTGAATATGGTAATGAAAATAGCTCTTCAAAGCATTAAAAATATTGCAACCAAAGTATTGCTGAATTTACTTTTTCATGACACAGCATGACCGATAATATTGTTTGGCTTTTGTAACAAACCTCTGAGTCAGGTCCCTAATCCAATAAAAGATCCAATAAAAGATACACTAATTATTTGACATGGTTATAGATCAATGTGTGGAGTGATTTAGATTTTTTTTTTTTTTTACAAACTCTCTCTGGGCCCGATGAAATACGTTTTATTTTTTCCCAAATTCCGTTTTTTCTGTTTACATTTTTTGGAATCCATTTTTTTTACCTTTTCCACTTATTTTACCAGCATAGAGTATGTTCTATTTGGGTTGGTGAATAAAATGCCAAAACCCCTGCTTTTGTATTTGTACTTTATTTATCCCACAGCGGGGAAATTCACTCACTTTTATTGATGCGATACATCATTGGCCAATTTTGTCCAGTAATTGAGAAATGGACGTAGCTTTGCTAACTTTCCTAATGGGATGTCAGCTTCAGCGCATATTGATACAAAATCTTTAACAAACTGTAATGGCCGTGCTTGGGATTAAGGAAGATGGAGTCACAGATGTCAATCCGATGTCGTTATTCATGTAAGATATTTCAATGACACCCTTATTTTGTTTACACAATTAGACAAATGTGACGAAGAGGGCTCTTATTTTGAAGGCCTGAATGTGTTGTGTGGGTGTCGAGAATGGCAATTGACGGTTGATACGCGCTTAGTGCAAGAATAAACGTGCCTCTCGTCTTTTTTCACTTAGAAGCTCGTCGTCAGTGGGCATTGTAAAATGGTCCTTGCATTAAAGCAGTAAAACACAACACGGTGAAAATATACTCACCCAACATACTCCTCCCGACTGATTCGTGAACACACAGCTGCACGAGCTAAGCTAAGTGAACTTCGCTAGCTTCCATTCACGCTCTGTAACAGAGGAGTTTCCAAGGTTTTTCGCCGCTGTTTTGGCATGTTTAGTCGTGTCCGTGCGGTCCTTATTAGCAACCAGAGCGACACTTCCTGTACGAACTCCCTACACCATGACACAGCAGTCCGGGCACAGTGAGAGGGAACCAGCGCTGTAGCTACGGAGCCGAATATCCAACGTCCAATGTCAAACTAACTTCACCATGGTAACCCGCAGACATGTCTGCATGGTGGTGTTATGTTTTCTTCTTCTTGTGGGTGGCGGGAGTCAAGTACGAACGTGATATGGCAACGGGATCAGCCCGATCTTGTGGCGGAAACCGATATTATCCGATCTTCGCAAATACAGCGGATCGGCAGCCGATCCCGATCCTGACGATCGGATCGGGACATCCCTATAAGAGAGTCTCTGTTGCTATGCAACCAATTGGTGTAAATTGTTTGACTGTATTACTGATAGTTTGACTACATTACAGGAGCTCCTTTTTCTTTGGTTTTAATGTTTACGTGTATAAATCTTGTTTATTCATGGTTTATAAAATATAAGACTTTAACTACAGACATTTATTTGAAGTTACATATTACAGCAGGTGATCAGCTCAGTCAAAAACAAGAAATATCGTACGATTTATACACTATCGGTGAACAAGCGGCGGGGCGCCTCATCAATGGCATGCCTCTGTTATCCATCATATCATTCACACACGCACAAACAGCTGTTAAATACAGAAAAAGTCGACTCTAAATCATTTTCCCCCATTGCTTTGGCGGCCCTTCTACTAAGGCACCCCGTTGTAGTGCATACCCACTGTTAAATCAGTCCATGACTACTTCATGTTCCCTTAAATAAATAAAAAATCTAAGAGATTTAATGTGTTTGTGCAAAAAGTCTAAAGTAAAGTAAGTGTGAATGTCTTCTTTTCCTCAGCTGCTGGATCTCTGCGTGGGAAATGGAGGCACCCAATGGCTACTCTGCTAGTAAGTGCTTAAATTCTTTTCTTTTTCCATTCAGTGTCAAGCAAAATCCATCGCAAGGACACAAGAAAAGTTATGTGAAGATTTCATTCTGACAAACAATCCTTTTGGTGATGCTGGCCGTCTTCCAGGTTACTCAAATGTCAATGCAAATTTTCCCATTGGAAATAATGGAACTAGAACTAGGGCCGCCCGGTGGCCTGAGTTTGAATCTCCGCTTGGGCATCTTCTCCTCGTGCATGGGTTTTCTGCGGATACTCCCACATTCCAAAGACATGCAATTGGTGCCTCTAAATTGTCAATAGAGGTGAATGTGAGTGTCAACGGTTGTTTGTCTATATGTGCAATTGGCCCAAAGTATACCCCCGATACCTCAATGAGGATCATGGTAAATGGTCTTTAGCTTTTCCACCTGCAAGAGGGGAGATGCTAGCACACTTACCTACTGATGATGCAGCATCAGGAGCAACTGGGGGTTCATTATCTTGCCCAAGGACACTTCGACACAATCACGGGAGGACGGAGGATCTGTTAGGTTGGTAGACGACCACTCTACCACCTGAGCCATGCCGCCCCTGAGCAGCATAGAAAATGGACGGATGGAACAAGAACTAATATGTTCCAGAGTCAAACCTTTATTAACTCTATGATAATAATGCAAATTCGTAACTGCGAAGCAAAGTATGAACATAAGTGCTGTGGTATCTGCATATAATTAGACTACATGTTTAAAAAGTGAGGTCAACAGATCATCAAGGTGGATCACACTTCACACAAAAATTCTTAACTGGCATGCTAGTATGTAAATAAGTATAAACTAGTACAGTAATCCCTCGTTTATTGTGGTTCATTGCTTCCAGACCCCACTGTGATAAGTCAATTTCTGCAAAGTAGGATTCCTTATTTATAAATGAAATATTTTCATACTTGGAGCATAGAAAACCTGTTTACGACCTTCTACTTTAACATGATTAGAGCCCTCTCTACATGAACTAACAACCCTATAGTAACCTTAACACTTGTATTACCCAATATAGTAGACAAAATAAGACATTTAAGACTTGCTGTAAATGTGTTCCTGTGGGAACTGAGTTTGGGGCAGACAGGAAGTGATGTTGGAGGTTCAGAGTTGAGTTTTATCTTGCTGTGGGTTACAGCTGCAGCAGTAGCTAGAGTTTTTATTAGGCATCATTCAAACCTGCGAGGAAAATTCGTACCTGGAATAAAAGCTGGTGATCAAGTCTGGTGCTTGTGTGTCTCACTGAACATTCCAGTAACATTCCTGACACCTAGTGACTAGAATACTACATCAACGTCTTTGAATGTATCTTTTGAATGCCTAATATTTGTATTTTAATTCATTTAGCCATTTTTATGCTTGATTTAGGCAAGAAAATACGTAACATTAATGTAAATATGATTTGCTAATAATAAGCCGTATTCAATCACGAAACAGCGTGAATTATTAATTCATATATTTTTTTAAAAACGGTGGTAGAGTGAATCCGCGAAATTTGAACCGCAAAGTGGCGAAGGACGATTGTACAGTCAAATCTCGGTTTGCGTTGAAAGTTTTCATCACGGCACTGTATTTCCTTTGCACGATTTTTTGAAGCATGTTTCTCCAGAAAGTTTATGTTGAACAATCCTACTTTCGAGTTTTCGTGAAACCATCGTATTGATTGTTCTTGACGACTGACATCTAGTAGATGCAAATGAGAGTCACCACCATCAACAATTTAAGGGATTTTCCCACGAAGCAGCCTTTTTCCTGTTCACACCAAAATGAGAGCAAAACAAGCATTATTGACATCCTGTTTTAATGTAGCAAAGCCTGGATGCGTACTTTGTGGCGCTCCATCACTCTTTGCTGGTTTCCTTTCAGCAGGTTTTTAGCTCAGTGTTATAGAAACCTGCTAGTCGGTTGTTCATGACATTGGTTAGGACTTTTAGCGCTCGTATGGGTTTGTGCTAAACATGTGGGCACAAATGCTGAAAATATGGAAGGTTTTGTTGTGCGTCTGTCAGCTTTTTGTTAAGCTTTATGTTCTGGAAAACGCATAAGATTGTCCTCATTACACTCATTCATTGGGCTTCATGCTCAGCGCATTGCCACATTACATCTCACTATTAAGCAATTGGAGTCGTCCTTGCTATCTCTTTCTGCAGACTACCTAATGATACCTACTGTACATACAAAACACCCCCGCTTCCCTGCGCTAACGCTGTGGAATAACCTATATATCATTGTCGATATCAAGTAGGAGCTGAGTCATTCGCTAACAGCATCACTGTGTATTCTTACATTTTTATTTTCAAACTCCAACCACGCTAATGTGCGTACACACGTGTTTATTAGATCCTACGAATAGTGAAAAAAGACAAAACACAAGAAGGTCATCGAACGAAACTCCTCCCTCACTCACGGTGCAACCAAAAATACCACAATTAAAATGTGGAACACACAATGCAACTGCACCACATGGACTATACGGGTATCGAAATAAACGCTTGGACACTAATATACATTAGGGGTGTCCCGATACAACTTTTTCGCTTCTGTTACGATACAGATATTGCAGCCTTGAGTATCGATATCAATCCCATCCGATATCAGTATGAAGCATATGTATTTTTATGACTTATTTTGTAGCGTGTAGGCCTGTCACGATAATCAATAAATCGATCCGATAAATTGACATGTGCATGCGTGTTTGTTTTCCTCCGCTCTCTCTACCAAACAGGCTAGATGACAAGAGAGTTCACTCTGTGCATCTGCCTCAACACCTAAGCGTGTTGGTTCTCTAGCAGAATGAATGGAGTCATTCAGTCTCTTTGTCCCAGTGGGGAGAGGAGGGTGCTCGCGAGCGCTGCAGCATTCTGTGTGTGCACTCGCTAGCCGTGTGTGTCGTGTGCTACACGATCCAATACTTTCTTTGTGCCTGTTGTGTATAAAACACGGTCTGATGTCAGCCAGCCGATTTGCGCATCATCATTTTATGACATGAAAAATTTGTGACAAAGACGGTGGAACTTACACCTCAATGTGCACCACACCTATTTTGCTGCCTCCAAAACACGTACTTTGACCGAATTCCGACAAAACATTACACTCCAGTAAACGTGAACATCGTATTTCACGCACCATGTTGACAAAATTGAATCAAGGAAGTGTTCATGCAAATGAGCTGATGTCTGCATTGGCACACAATGTGAACTTCCAGGTATTTCACGGGTTATTTGTCCGTTCTGTTGTCAATATTCAGACAATAAGGAAAGCAACTCTGATTAAAAATGAGAAATACGGCGGAGTGTCCATGACATGCGTTATGTGTCAGGTTTCTTCAAATCAATACACTTTGGGGAACTATTGCTTTATATCATGTTTCTGTTTCTGTTTAATTTATTTCATTTAAAAGCACTTGACATTCCAATTACAATGTTAAACACTCTTGAGAAATTTTTGAAGGTTTGAAGTTTAAAGTGTATTGCTTTTTACATGGTGTACTTGCATTATTATGCCATATATTATCATTACATGAATGAAACTCGAAAAGCACTCGGAGACCGCAGACCTCCGCCAAGCACCATAGTTCTCCCCATATTGTGATTCACACCGAAATAATAATCCTACATTTTTTTTAATCAGTCTTTGATATTTTGTAGACTCTGTTGGAAACCTGTCTTGTATTTTTTTCCAAATGCTCTGACAATTTTTTTTGTGGATTTATATGCACAAATGCCGAAAATGGTCGTATCTCGCAATGTTAAAGAATCCTTTGAAGGATTCCTGGATCCAGACGGTGATCCGGATCACTCCCGAAATTTCATCAGTTCTTCCATATCCCATTTCCGACAATTCCTGAAAATTTCATCCAAATCCATTCAGAACTTATCAGGTTATTTTGAACACAAACAAACAAACTAGCAGATAAACACCGGTAAAAAAAAAATTACCTCCACGCTTGCGTTTGGCAGCGGTAAGAATGGTCTCAAAATAACGCTGACGATATTGGCAATAATTTGCAGGACAATTATCGTCCAGCACAATTTGTTATTGTGACAGGCCCGGTAGTGTGGAATGTTAGAAAAGCCTTGATCAAGTGATATTACTCACAGAGGGAAACCAGAAAAATTCACTCTCTCACACTTTGCGGACTGCGTTGATTGTTTTTCGCTTATATGGTCTTGCGAGGATCCTCATGCTTTTTCTCGTGGTGCTGCTTTGGACGCGTGGTTCAGATACTGTATGTTTAGATATGTTGAAGCCCCGCAGAGGACTTTTTCAGACCTCTGCTTCTTGCTACTTTGTTAACACACACTGTTGTTGTGATCACGTGGGCTCTGTCTGGGCACTGCAGTGAAGAAGTGCAGGGGCGGCATCTGGAATGGACTGCTTGTATCGAAGATTTAAAATGCAAACCGCTATAGTCCGATCAGTTTTTTTGCTGATATCAGATGGATATCCGATATCAAAATATCGGATACCCCTAAAAACACTATTATTTCGTACAAATGTGTTACAAATTCACAAAAAAATATAACATTGGTTTGCATGTATATTAGTGTGTAAGCATCTATTTCCATACCTGCATAGTGTTATTTGTTGTGTTATTTTTGGTTGCACCGTGAGTGAGGTAAGCAACTTGGGTTGATAAGCTCCTGTTGGTTTTTGATGAGTGAGTAAGGGTGTAACTATCAAGATGATATTCCTGCTCAACTTTGTCTCGGACTACTTTCATTGCAACTTGAGCGATATACAAATGTAGGGCAAATGAGATGTGTTTTCGTCCAATAAACGGCCTAATCATGGAGATTATAAGCACAGAACAGCGGGATTTCCAACAAATAAAACAATAATGCGTTTAATAACAGCGATGCTAATTTGTGGGGTATATAGTATACACAGTATACAGTATCTACTGTATGTTTATAATCAAATTAACGTGTGAGTATGACTCAGAACTGTGATATGCAGCCTAACAGTTGTATCGAATTGCATGGGAATTATATATTTGTGTGACCGAACCTTGAGAAGGCGTGCTTTTAGCATTGGAGGGAGGGAGGAAAACCACGAAAATGAAGTGCTTCATTTGCTTTGTCGCATGTTCTGATAGATAATCATCAATGCTTTCAGTTTGCTCGTGACAAGTTCGCATGAATGCTTTCAGCCCTTCTGAAATAACAGAAGTTTTTTTTGATACAGGAAAAGATATGAATTTGTACTATTTTTACATGCTGTGCACAGAATCATTCAATCCTTTTCGTCAGGATTTCTATCAGAATGTGAATGAGACAAATACCAACCACAATCTTTTAGGACAAATTTCTTAATATGATCATAATTACACATGCAAATTATGGTTAATTCTTATAAATACTGCATTCATCAGCAGTGTTGATTGCGGCACCAGTGGTGTTTGTTCATATGTGTGCGTGTGTGTGCCTGTGTGTGTTTTGAGTCCTCGGAAGGGTTGGGGTTTGACAGGAAAAACCACATCCCTGCCACTTAGGAGAATAATTGTGTCCTTGCAACCAGCAGATGTTATGAGAGTGTGTGCAAACAGGCGAGTGACTCCTATGCTTGTAGCATTACAGCAGGAGTACGGTTGGCTTTCATATTGGGACATTTGGATCAGTGCTTCCTGATTTACAATCATGCATAAGAGACACATCTGACACAAATCAACAACAAATGGTTACAATTTATTGTAATGTACTGCTTGCTTGAAACGTAGCTTTTGAAACCATGCATTTCAAGGGTGTCCAAACCTGCGGCTCTTTTCTTTTGGCCACATTCTAAAAATCTAATTAAACAAGAAAACTAAAAAAAAAAAAAAAAAAAAAACCCCAGCAAAAATGGAAAAATCATCTGTACTTTTGAAAAAAAAAAGTTATAAGAAAATCCTAATTTTAAGATAATACATTTGTAGTATTACAAGGAAAAATAACATCATTCTAGGAGCATGAAGTGGAAATATTAAACACAGATGTAATATTGTGCAAAACAAACAAAACAACCAATAAAGTTGTCATTGAAGTTGTCATAAAGTCACAATTACTAGAAGAAAATTTACAAGGATGTTGAAATAGTTGGAAAATTTGACAAAACAGCGAAAATGTAAAAATCAGCAGTGATTCTACAAGAATAAATATTTACAAAAAAAGGTGGAAGTTAGTGAGAAAAAGTCGTGAGACAACGTAATAATTTGAGAAAAAATGCTGGTATTTTAGTAGCATTTAGTTGAAATCTTAAAGAATGACGTTTGTGTGACGTTCTGCAGGACAGGAGCGAGCGTCCCCTGTCCTGCGCTCTTATTTTGGCGGGCTGTGCCTTCTCCGGGGAGGAAGAGACAGCCGCGTCTCGCCTGGTGGCCGCGCACCTGCGGCCAATTAACATTTGTGGCGGATAAAAGGCCAGCGTGGTCGAATGTGCGGCGCTGGTTCATTGTTGATTTTGTCGTTACTGTGGTTATTGTCTGTGCTTCCTATGCACCTCGTCTCCTTATTAGTGCTGTAACTTGAACTATCCACTTACCTGGACTACCTGCATTCCTTGTCACAGAGCCTTTTCTCTGTCGCCTTTTGTTTGCTCCTGTTTTACACTATTAAACAACATTTATTTTTACAGTCCATCGCCTCGTCTCTGCACACTGGGGGTCAAGCTTTCGACAGCTCAAACCAGAACGTGACAGTTTGTTTTTTGTTAAGTCGTAATATTCTGAAAAACAAACAAAACAATGAATAGAGTCCTAAGTTTTAGCAAATTAGCGTTTAGAAAAAGTTAGAAAAAGTGGAAAATGTTCAGAGAATAAAGTCCAAATATGATGGGAATAAAGTCAGAATTATGAGAAGAACATTTTCAACAAAGTTGAAATAGATAACAGGATTTTTTGAAGCTGTGGTGGTGGGCTGCGTGGGAGGCAGACTGCCGCCGTTGGGTCGTGCTGCTGCTGTGTCGCTGTGGCAGGATTTTAATTTACTGTTGGTAATAATGTCAATATTAGGGTCGTTTCCACAGGCTTGAACAATAAATTCATGAATGAACTTTGAATACCTTTCTCTTGGCCTTTTCTTCCACTCCTTATCTGTCAAGGCAGACGGGTGATTCCAGTGCATGTTTTTGAAACTAAAGTGTAGTGAAACGTTTTTATGAACTTTTATTTCAAATTAATTGTGGTCAATATGGAAATAATTGTCTGTACATGTGTCTATATAGCACAGGGGTGCTCACACTTTTCAGCCTGTGGGCTACTTTGTCCCAAAGATCTACCTCCTACTATAATTAATTAAATTAAATTAAAAAAATATATAATTCTATGTTTATATACTATAAACATTCTCTATATTTATAGAAGGAGGTAGATCTTTGGGACAAAGTAGCCTACAGGCTGAAAAAGTGTGAGTACCCCTGTGCTGTATAGATAGTGTACATGTCAATGTGAAATGCTAACCATTAGTATTTCACATTCACAATTTCAAAGTTTGCAGGTCATCAAAATAGTTGATATCATTCAGTAATTCACAATTCAAATCAAGATGGCAATAAAGATAATAACACATAATTCCTCAATAGCTGTGTACATAAACTGAGTAATATGTCAGTGAAAATAGCTACGTTGCGTTCGTCGTGTATTACGTCCAGTTAGCATTTGCTGTACAAAATTACAGATATTGTCTACGAGAAATGAAAAGCATTATGCAAAAGTCAATGCAGCCGTCGTCAAGGCAACATATTGAAAAGCTTTCAGCAATGGGTACATTTTCCCATTCGTCGTGAAATACAAACGAACTTGGAGAAAACACGTTTCTATACTAGTAGAGTTCATGACGCAAAGCGCAGCCATGAAACAATTGACTTTTTTTCGACATAAGTAGCCGCTACAAGTGAGCGGATAACTTTTGTTACACTTATAGGCATCTTACCGCTCAGTTAGTTTATCCGTAATCGGAATAATAAAGATGAAAGTTGCATTATCCATGTGCGGCTGCCGACATCTGTTCTCCCCTTTTTTTAAGAACGAATCAGGAGGGGGCCTAATGTTAGCTGACTGATGTCATATGACATCTACGAAGTGGTTATGATGTAGGTGAAGCGACCAGCACTACCTTCACGATCGCCGTAATGGGCACCCCTGATATAGCATAGACTGTACGACCATTCATACACTGTATTACTCAACATTTACAAGGTGTGGCGGCTTTGATTGAGCTGTGGAGCCCCGCCACGATCCATTACATGTAGCAGAAACCCAGTGTTAAAAAAAAACAACAACAACAGCAGAAATGGAAAAAAAACAGCTGTTTGAGGAAAAATAATATGGTAGGAAAATCATTCGACCTTGGCTTTTCTTTCACTGCTTTTTATATTTACTCATCATGTGGGTCTCTGGAATTGACAAGCAACTTGTCCACATAAGTGGGAGATTTTGCATTCTTTAGGTGTGTATTTGCGGGCTGGACCAGAGTGGTTTTATTTTACATGAGGGTAAAGCGCAAACAGTGCTGTTGTTTAACATTCTGTTTTCTGCAACAGTGTTTCTTGGCAAGGATGCCCTCTCTGCCTTCACATCCTTCCATCTCTTTTGTGCTATCGATTTGAATGAATCACGTCACATGCGACTCGTACATAACCGGGCTTTTGTACTGCCTGTCCTAGCGCCATGTCCCCTTGTCACCTGCAGTACCTTTTTTTAATGGACGGAAAAGTACGGTAGGGCGAAGGGAAAGAAGGGCAAAATACAGTAGTTTCATGGGGAAAACGGGAGACAATGTTTTCATGACGTCATGAACGAAAAACCTCCTCATGGACATGATACCACCTCTGATCTGCCCCTGGAAAGTGTTCCTCACTCTTTCTAATTAAATTATTTTCCAGGACATTTTCAGCCACTATAAAGACAAGTTCCAACGTAATACGGACCAATCCTAGCGACACTTTTTAACTTACAATCGCTAGTTTTGCCTATAGTCCTTAAAGGGGTCTGAAAAGTCACTAAAGCTAGTGACAAAGTCAATTGGAAGCACTGGGTTGCAGAACTGCTCTAAGCGAAAATGCATATTTGATTGGCAGGTAGTCACGTAGGGCACAGCGCCGGCTAGAAGCAGAAAAGCGCTGTGCCTTAATGTTGCTCAGAAGGTAAGCGGACAACGGACTTTTAATTCATTTGCCCATGAGGCACGGGGAAGATAAGCAATTATTCAGAATAACTTTGCCGTTTCCAGGACATTTGATCTTTATTGTCATTTTCCATATGTTTTCCATGACTGGAAAATTGTTCAGTCATTTTCCAGTTTTTACAGGATGCGTGGGAACCCTGCTAGATAGAGGAGTTCTCCCTGTTTATACACCCACCACTTTAGACAAGAGCTTTGTAAAATAAAAAAATAAGCAGGCTTCGCTAAACATCTTAAAATAACTCCTGGGGCTTTACCAATTACAAACCCGCCAACATGCACATCCCTTTTTTTACACGGCATGGATTTTGACCCTTAAATACACTTGTACGCTTCGCTGCTCTTTCGTATGGATTTTCCCGTTTCAGTTTCCTTGTTCAGCCAGCCGGCATCACGGAGCTTAATGAAGCCTTCAGTCTCTGCATGTCGCGTGAGGTGCACCTCCAAAAAATCCGCAAGCTGCCGTTAAGGCTGTGATTTGTCGGCTTGTATTACATTATTTACTATATTTTTGTACGACTCGTTCAAATGGCAGACAGCCCACCTACATCTCCTCCGATTTTGGATCTACTTACTATTGTTACGCATCAATGACTTCCTGCTGCAATAACTCTCCCTTCTCTCTTTAATTGCAATCGTTCGCTAGGGACCAGAAGCTAACAATCTAAGGCTACATCCACACGAACACAGATATTTTTAAAAAAAAGCACCCCCCCTCCATGCACCACTCATAAAATGTTTTCAATCTGCAATTGGCTTGGCTGTAATGTTAGCATTGTCGCATCGACATTATGACATGAAAATCCACAGATGGTTGTAATTGCAGACCACTACAACTTCAAGTCTGCCTGGTGTTAATTTTTAGGGCGTTATTACCTTATTTTCACATTTGAGCCCACATGACCGAAAACAATTGTTCAAGGCCACAGTTTACCTGAGCTCTCAGTGTCCACTACAGTCATGGAAAATTCTTTAAGACAAATCTGGGCCAGTCATGTCTCTGGGACAGCATTACCAAGGGGTCAGCTCACTCTGGTCACCTGAGATTTCCTCCAAGCATTGCAACCTGAGCCCAAACCTAAGGATGGATCATGGACAGCATCGCCCAGGGTGCCCCTCTTAAGAGAACGATGCCACAGTAGAGTTAAACTAAGCTGAGCTGTCATAATAACACCGTAAGTGGAGACCAGGAATGTATTTTTTCATCGCAGGCATCAAACTCACGAACTGTGGTGGAGGTTTGTTCTTGACGGTTCACTCTCTGGTTCCTAGGGATGGGACAGGTGGGTCAGTTGGGGTGTTTGCAGCTACTGTATTGTTTAAGTGACCCTGATGGAGAAGACTGTAAGGGGATAAGGCATTTGTTTCCTCTCCCTCTGAGTGGACACGGGCTATCCATAGCCTGAACTGCTGAGAGGTTGCAATCTGATCCATGTTTGCCGGACATTTGGATCCCATAGTTACATAAGGACAGTTCAGTTAGCTTCCTTCGGCATTCAGAATCGCCATGAATTGAAAGAAGATTGAGAATTGTCTGTCTTTTAAGAAAAACCGTATCTCAGATGCCTGTATGAGATGTACTTGTACAAATTCAATGCATTTTCAGTGACCGTCTTTCCCTTTACCTGCAAGGTTATTTTTCAATTGATATATTTCACCTCAGATGTATCCAAGGTCTGTAAGAATCAATGCTTTCTTTTTGAGAAACTGTCTTGCCTGACTCCCTATTTGTACTCTTTCAAGATCACTAGTCATATTGTACGCATGTTATTGGAGTAAATTATATATTTAAATGAATAAAATGTATGTTATTTAAAAAAACACACATTAAGGAACTGATTCAAACCTGCACTTTACTTTAATAATATACTTTAATCGGAAACCTTGTGGGTCCCTTTTGAGCAACAAAGTGAACATTTTTGACTTTTTTTTTTTTTACTTTTAGGTAATGGCCAGTGCTCTCCTGGTAAGGAGAAGTCAAGAATGTCAACACCGACCAACACTGGCCAAAATGATCCTTATGTTCGAAATTGCCCCAGTGGTGAGTGCCCAAATCAACTACAGTATGCACACACTGCATTCAATTTATATTATTAAGTAAACCAATGTGCAAATGATGAGTTGTGACACAAAAACTCCTGTAGAAAATGGTTTCCTCTCACACGTGAGATGTGTTACATAGAAAAATATATGTGGAATTGCTGCACTGTGCTTGCAATGAACAGTGCTGTGACATTTGTCATATAAAGTATTTCAAGTAATCCTCAGCTGACCGCTTGAAACATTCCACTCAGTCATACTGGAGGAGACAGATATAAAGATGCAAGGTCTGCTCCTTGTTGCCAGGATACGGCCATGAGGACGAGGCTCGTTCATGGTGTTCGTCCTAAAGTGGAACCATACATTGCAAGCATCATGAATGGAGGAGCGTCGTGGACAAGTCTGGCGCTAATTTCTTTCACACAAACTCTTTTGTTCGACCTTCGAGGGTTATGAAACTGAAGCTGCTAGCCCAAGGGGACAGCTGAATGATGTAGTGAGATCGGAAGCTGTAGTTAAACAACCAGATGTAGTCACAGCGTTATTTTTGCTGTTGTAAATCCCAAAACCGGATCATCTGGACAAGTAAGTTTTCATGTCCTGGCATTTTCACACCATTACCTACAAAGCCCCTTTTTACTTCATTTCACACCAGAGGCAACATAAGCGTTTTACACACTCCCATCCATATGGTATAACACATCAAGCAAGCTTGTCAAAAGTATAGTCATAGCGGACAAATGGACATTAATAATGATATCAATAACATTTGTTTTTACTATAATACATATTGTGTGTTTTAATTCAACTAGAATAGATCCTGTCAGTTTCACTGTTTGGGAAAAAAAAAATATTGGGACACTGGGCCATTATACCTGTATAGGAAATACTGTATACGAAGTTGCTCCCCTTTGCAGCTTTAGCCTCCACTCTCCTGGGAAGACCTTTGGCCCGTTGGCTCACAATTTCTGTTCATCCCTAATGTGTTTTAATGGGGGTTAAGGTCACGGCTCTACACCAAACTCAAGGCTGTGTGGAAGAATTTCCAAAGGCAGTCAGGTCTTTACACATCCCCTCCGCTGGAAGCAAGACAATTTCCAACTGCCGGTGGAAATTCGTCTGGAAGATCCCTTATTTTCCTTCTTTTTCCCTTATTTTTCCATGGGGGGAGTGCGTCGGAGCGGAAGCTGTTCTGCTCCAGCAAAACCAGACAGGATTTTTTTTCTTGATGGTTAAAATACAGGAAAATTTGGGAAACAATTAAAACAGCCTGTGCCTGTAAATATTCTCATTCATCCAGGTCATTCTCCGTGCTTTCAGTCGATCGCAACTGGGCTGTTCAGGTTGTCTGAGAAGACGTTTTGCCTCTCATCCGAGCAGGCTTCATCAGTTTATGCTCAAAGACTAGGTGGGACACACACCAGTCATACTAGATAGGGCAGCTCTAGTCTTACAGCTTGGTGCAAGATCCAATCTATTTATCCTCTAAAGGGGTGCAGTAGTTTATACAACTACAATACAGTAGTTTCCCAGTGAGAACAGGGGTGTTGACAGGTATGCCTTAAGGCAGTGGCTTCTGAACTTTGTTTGCCGAGCCCCCCCACCCCTTGCCGCACAAAATTTGCTACAAACCAAACCACCGGTGCATACCTCAGTGTTAAGGCCATGGTTCAGTTCAGTATTGGGATTGAACTGGAATCATTTGGCTTTAAAAGGAGAAGCATATACACTGCAAAAACTACATTTCAAGAGAGTAAAAAAAAAAAAAAAGTCCCATTTTAAGCAACCATCTCTTTTTTCTATATCTTGTCCAGCAATATTCACTTGATTTAAGTAAAATGTTTTTATTACAAGGTAGGAAGTAAGCCAAATGCTCTTATTAGATTCCTAATTTGAGATAAAAGTGGCTTTTATGAGGCTGGATTTAAGCAAAAATGTTTTTAGATATTCTAGATGTAGGAGTATTATTCTTGAAGAGAGATTTTCCTTGACAAACAACCATTCATTGCTATGGTGCATAGTTTTGTTGTTTTTTTTATCAGTTTAGCATTTTTTTCTTTTTTACCCCCCAAACTTGTTGAGCCGCTATGGACATACCTATGGACAATTTTTAGAGTCTCCAATTAACCTATCATGCATATTGTTGGAATGTGAAAGGAAGCCAGAGTGCACTGAGAATACCCACAGGCAGAACATGCAAGTTCCACACAGAGATTTGAACCCAGGTTGCCTGATTGTGGGGCAAACATGCAAACCACTCAGTCACCGTCTCGTCTTGTCGCTTGGTTACTACTTCACCCTTGTTTTCGACAAGCAGGAAGCAAATTATGTGAATGGAACTTTTTTTATTTCAAAAGAAAAAAGTGTGATTGTGTCTAAAATTCTTTGTTGGCATGTAAATTCACTAGTTTTTAGATTTATAAATTAGATAAAAAGAGAGTAATCCCATATGGAAAAGAAATAGAAAAAAACGTATTAAGAGAACTTCCAGTCACTTTCACTTTACAGTATGTTTGATATATTGTGCATCATAAGGCTTATATGATTTACTCTTGAAAGTGGTGCCAGGGCTGATGGTTCTGCGTGTAGGGAGAGGCGGTTCTGACTGTGTCACTTCACCCCCTCTGTTGCGTTGGCTGCAGTGGCATGAGATTTAGTTACCAAGGCAAGGTGCGGTAATAAATAAATAAACGGTCATCAATCGGCCCATTACTGATTGGGCCACCGGGAAAACTCCCGGTACTCCTGGTGGCCAGTCGCGAGCCACCCCCTAGATCAGTGGTCCCCAACCTTTTTTGACCCACGGACCGGCTTGTATTCCCACAAATCTCCCGCGGGGGGCGGTGGGGGGGGGGGGGGGGGGGGTATTGTGTAAAACTAAAGACATGAATAACATCAAATTAAAAGCACAAAATGAATGCCGACCCACCATCCACCAGTTTAAGTTCCAGCCAAGTTTTTCCAGAGAGATTATTACATCCCTGTTTGACATGTGTGGTAAAAGGCAGTGTGCTAGCATGAATTAACTTGAGACAAATGTGCACATTAGCACTCAATAAGTCATCAAAACTTACCTTTATGCATTCCCACATAGTATCAGCATTTGAGACCAAATATGAGGTGAAAGAAAAATGGTAAAAATACAGTAGTAGTCTATCTGTGACATGAGATGAAGTTGGCACACACACAATGGACATGCGTCAAGTGAGACGGATGCAACAGAGAGAATCCGGCCACTTTTCAAAATAAAACATTAAAAAAATGAAATAATGGAATTTTTTTCTTTCTGTGCGGCCCGGTACCAAATGACCCACGGCCCGGGGGTTGGAGACCACTGCCCTAGATCACTGCTTCCGCGGCGTATATTCGCATATTCGCCATGTTTCCCTTACTGTGCTAAACGTAGTGCATTGTTTTTTTTGTTTTTTTAAATCAGTTTAGCATTTTTTTCTTTTTTACCCCCCCCCAAACTTGTTGAGCTGCTATGGACATACAATACCTATGGACAATTTTTAGAGTCTGCCTTAAGAATCGTGCTCAGTCATGTTGCAACAAAACTGTTCCCACAATGTGAGCAAATAAGTAGTTAAAGAGAACATGCAGTTGTCCACCGTGTCTTGGTAGATGACAGATCAGGCTGGAGTCAAGCACCGCCCCTTGTGGTCCACATATGACCTATCCGTTTAGTTCAAACTCAAGGTGAGGGCAGCCACTATGTGCACAACTACTATCTCCACACACACACACACACACACACACACACACACAATTTCGCAATGTCTTACCCTCATCATTGAGCCGGTGTCCATTGCTAAGAAGCAATAAACCACCGGGTCTCAGACACTCCCTCTCTCCCTGGAGACAGCTAGGAACCAGACCAGCCTGTTTCTCTTTCTCTCTTCTCTTTTTTGGCACTGTGTCAGTCCATCCTAAATCTGCCTACATGTTGAGTTGCCGAGTTAAACTGTATCCGCCGTTCAAGTCAACTCACAAGCAAATTCAGCCCACCTTCCCAACACTCGGTTGTCTTTCTGTTCTATTCTGTCACTTGTGTAAATCGTGTAAAGTGTGCCTTAAAGAGTATCCCTTTTTGTCTTCAAGAATTAGCTGATAAACAGATCAAGCAAGAAGAAGACACAAATGAGGAGGCTCACACAAGCCCAGCGCGTGAGGACCAAACAGGAAAAGAAGGGACTTCGGTGGGGGAATCCATGAGTGGGAGCCCGAATAATACACCAGACAGGATATCTGGACAAAGTATGACCTCAGAGGCAGTCAATCGACAACCAAACGGTACTGGAACACGACAAAGCATTGTTAAGTCATTTGTTGTCTTTAACACGGGGTGTGGAGTACTTTCTTTCTATTGTGTTGTTTTGTTCCCAGGCAATGGCTTAGACTTGAAATTATTATCAGGGAAAAATATCCACGGAATCCCCCGCAACCTGTTCCAACTGACGCCATGACAGCCACAGTTGTCACAGCCTAGGATCGCATTTCTCTTTTCCAACCGACTGCTGAGCAAATGATTTTCCTTTGGAGCAAAACAGTGTAGCCATGTACAACAAATATGACTTACTAGAGGTGTGGACCCGAGTCACGCGACTCGGACTAGAGTCAGACTCAAGTCACAATTTTGATGACATTGATGGCAATATCATCAAAGACTTGCAACCCGACTTGGACATAGACATCAATGACTCGGGACTTTTAGTCTGATGACTTGAAAATACTTGAGATTTTCAGTGAGTGTGTTGAGTGAAATGTGTCCCCACTCAAATTATTCAACAAATGTGATAGTTATTCCCAGCCAGACGCCACGTTTTGTACCTCATTGAATGCATTGCTAACGTCCTGTCAGGTTTAAGAACAAACAACGAGGGTGTGGCTTACATTTCTGTGGGTGCCAGACTGCTGGAGAGTGATTTACACCGGGACGTGTCAACATGCTATCGAGGATCATTTCATTTGCATTCACAAATGATGAGGTTGTGGTATTTTATTGGATAAACACTTAACAGTGCTTATTGACTTGTAAGGACTTGAACATTTCAAGCCTATGACTTCGGATTTGACTCGGCTTGTCTTGTCTTGACTTGAGGCTTGACTTGGACTTGCACGTCTTTACTTGAGACTTGCAAAACACTGACGTTCTCCCCCCTCTGCTGCTGCCCGTTGAATGTGGAGGCGGCCTACCCCACGTGGTGCCCTAGGTGAGATTTTATATGCCCCCCCCCCCCCTATTTAGAATTTCATTGTTTTTACCATTGCAGAGCATTTCGCTGGCATTGTTGGCTTTGACGGGGGGAGCGCTTGTGGCCGTGCAGCATTCAGAGTCGCACGGTTAGCTACTGTTTAGCTTATAGCTAGTGGTTTGCTACCTAGCCATGACCACAAAAGCCAATCAGGACGCAGAAGATTAAAACACTAAACTTCCCACAATGCAATTCTTCTTAAAGGGCCAGGCTCGGTCTGTAACAGTAGTCCTACTCTGTAAAATTGTTTTTAAAAAGCACTAAAATTGCATCTTAAAAAAATCCGTGAAAGAGCGAATCTGCAAAAGTGAGGGAACACTGCACACGAAAAAAGATTTATTTGGTATGATCATTTGTAGCAATATAAATTGGGCATTGCTTTACATGTGAGGAAATGTGAAATTTTCCATTTAAAGAGTTGATACTAATAATGAGTAACATCAGGTGCAGTTGTACCGTAATGAGGTCCCATAAATGAGCTATTTAAAAATTCCACTGTGACAAAGATAACGTTCATTTATCAATTTATTATTGCCTTTACCAGAGGCGTGGGCTTGAGTCATGCGACAATTTTGATGACTTTGGACTTAACTTGAGAATCTCATTAAAGACTTGCAATGCGTCTTGAACTTTTGACATCACTGACTCGCGTTCTGACTCGGACTTTAGTCTGATGACTTGAAAATACTTGAGATTTTCAGTGAATGTGTTGAGTAAAATATGTTGCCATTGAAAGTGTTGTCATTATTGACATCATGTTTTCCCTTTGAATCCGCCTCCTTGAATGCATCTATTAGACTATGACTTTGACCTGTCGACCTGTCTTGTCTTGACTTGAGACTTGACTTGAGACTGACTTGAGACTTGCGAAACACTCACTTGCCCCCACCTCTGGCTTTTACTATGTGCTACAGCTGGGGTCGCTAGCCCGTCGATCGCGAGCTACTAGTCGATCTTTTGGACTGTGCTGGTCGATCGCTGCAACATTCAGTGCCCTCCCCTCCCGGAGAGTGACCAACAGGCCTTACGCCTCACCGCCCTCCAGGCAGCATTCCGCAAGCTCCAGCCAGGAGCTCCATCCCCAAAACCAGGAGATACTAGCGCATGCACACCGGCTCGCCTCTCCGCGCAGCATGCACGGGGGTGGAGCGAGAGGGAGCGAGGGAGTGACAGAGAGCAGCAATGTGCCTGAGAACACAACAGTAGTTACTGCACGTTAATATGGCTCCAAATTAAGACACAAATATAACTCCATTGTCAGGCGTGGTGGGAGCCACGACAGGAATCAGGATCCCAATGCAGACAACCAGAGTCAAAAATAGTAACAAAAATACTTTAATACGAAACAGAAAGAGTCCACAAGGTAAAAGTACAACTAAGGAAAATCCACTAACGGTTAACCAACGAAAAACACTGACAGCAAAAGGCTGTCAGGAACAAAAACCAAAGTACAAACAAAAAACACTGTAGGCAAACCTGACAGGAGATATCTTGGATACAAGGCTGAATGAACAAGCAGGTAAGGGAGCCAGAATGCAGGGTAAGGAACAAGAAGCCGGGCTAAGCGGGAGCAAGGAACAGGAGGTCAGGGAGTCAAGGAGTACAATCTGGCACTGGTAGATTGTTTGGCTGCAGCTTAAGAAGGGAGGAGGTAATGAGCTGCAGGTGTGTGTGATTAGGTCTGGGTCATGTTCAGGGATGTGCTGCAACACAAAAACAGCAGAGGGCAGCAGAGCAGAATGCAGAACATGACAGTATGTCCCCCCCTCATAAGACGCCTCCTGGCGGCTTACCTGGCTTGTTAGGGTGGAGATGGTGGAAGTCGCTTATGAGTGACGGGTCCAAGATAAGGGAGCGGGAGACCCAAGAACGCTCCTCAGGGCCGTAACCCTCCCAGTCGACCAGGTACTGGAATCCTCTGCCCCTCCTTCGGGAGTCCAAGATAGCCTTCACCGTGTATGCTGGATGGCCATCGATCAGGCGCGGCGGAGGAGGCGACTCGGCCGGGGGGCACAGGTGACTGGAGGACACAGGTTTGAGGCAGGAGACGTGGAATACCGGGTGTACTTTGAGTGCTGGAGGTAGTTTAAGTCTGACGGCGGAGGGACTGATGATGGAGTCAATTAGGTATGGTCCCACAAATCTGGGTGCAAGCTTCCGGCTGGTTCCGGCCAGTGGTAAGTCCCTGGATGACAACCAGACTTCCTGACCGACCTGGTAGACGGGTGCCGGAATTCTGTGGCGGTCGGCCAGGCGTCGATTGCGCTCCGCCGTGCGGTTCAGTGCAGCTACCGTCTCTCGCCAAACTCTTCGGGCGCGGCGAAGGTGGATCTGGACCGATGGTACTGACACTTCCGCCTCCTGAGACGGAAAAAGAGGAGGCTGGTATCCATTGGCGACTTTAAAGGGTGACATACCTGTGGCCGAGCTGACAAGGGTGTTATGCGCGTACTCCACCCAGGGGAGGTGGATGGACCAGGATGACGGGTGTCGGTGGCAGACGCATCGTAAGGCAGCCTCGAGGTCCTGGTTGGCCCGCTCTGTCTGGCCGTTTGTCTGTGGATGGTGACCAGATGATAAGCTCACTGATGCCCCGAGCATCTTGCAGAAGGACTTCCAGACCTTGGAAGTGAATTGGGGCCCTCTGTCGGAAACAATGTTGATTGGGATTCCGTGGATGCGGAAGACATGTCTCACCAAGAGTCGCGCTGTGTCCAGTGAAGTAGGTAGTCCAGGTAACGCTATGAAATGTGCCATCTTGGAAAACCGGTCAACAATGTTCAGAATTGTGGTATTTCCTCTGGAAGCAGGTAGTCCAGTAACGAAGTCCAAAGCTATATGTGACCAGGGACGGGTCGGGATGGGCAGCGGTTGTAACAGACCCGCCGGAGGTCGATTCGATGACTTATTTCTGGCGCAGACAGAGCAGGCCGCGACGAACTCCTTCACATCCGCCGCCATGGAAGGCCACCAAAACCTCTGCGCCAATGCCAGTTGAGTTCGTCTGGTTCCTGGGTGACAGGTAACTCTGGAAGCGTGACCCCACTGCAATACGTCCGACCTCAGCGTCTCAGGAACAAACAATTTACCAGCAGGACAACCCTCTGGAGACTCCTCCCCTTTAGTTGCCTCCGACACCTTCTTCTCCACCTCCCACCGAAGAGCGCCCAACACTCGGGCCACAGGTATGATGGTTTCCGGCGCTGTTCCCTCCTCCGTGGGACTGAAGACTCTGGACAGGGCGTCAGGTTTAATATTGCGTGAACCGGGTCTGTAGGTGATGGAGAAATTGAAGCGTGTTAGGAACAGTGACCAACGGGCTTGTCTGGCATTGAGTCTCTGGGCGGTTCTGATATAGGACAAGTTCTTGTGGTCGGTGATAACTATAAAAGGATGAACTGCGCCCTCCAGCCAATGCCGCCACTCCCGCAGCGCGAGAACGATGGCCAACAGCTCCCTGTTGCCCACATCGTAGTTCCCTTCAGCCTGTGTGAGGCGACGCGAGAAGAAGGCGCAGGGATGCAGTTTCTGGTCGACCGGGGACCGCTGGGACAGCACGGCTCCCACTCCCGTATCAGAAGCGTCAACCTCAACAGAAAATTGTAAATTAGGATCAGGATGTACCAGAACCGGAGCGGAAGTAAACAAGGTCTTGAGTGTGTTAAACGCAGAATTAGCCTCTGGGGTCCATACAAACGGAATTTTAGGTGATGTAAGCCTAGTCAGAGGTCCTGCTTTGCTGCTGAAATTACGTATGAATCGCCTGTAGAAGTTGGCGAACCCGAGAAACCTCTGCAAGTGCTTCCTTGATTTGGGAGTAGGCCACTCGACCACCGCCTGGATCTTGGCGGGATCGGCACGCAGTTGACCTTTCTCCACAATGTACCCCAGAAATGGCACCGAAGTGGCGTGAAAGTCGCACTTCTCTGCCTTAACGTAGAGCCTATTCTCCATTAAACGCTGGAGAACTAGTCGGACATGAGTGGTGTGGTCTTGAAGATTCCTGGAAAAGATAAGTATGTCATCCAAATATACGAAACAGAATTGATTTATCATGTCGCTGAGAACATCGTTAATGAGGTTTTGGAACACCGCCGGGGCGTTCGTGAGACCGAAAGGCATCACCAGATATTCGAAATGCCCCAGCGGTGTGTTAAACGCGGTCTTCCACTCATCTCCATCCTTTATGCGTACCAGATGATAGGCGTTGCGGAGATCCAATTTTGAAAAAATGCGTGCAGAGTGTAAAGCGGAAAAGGCAGAATCCATAAGTGGCAAGGAGTAACTATTGCGGACCGTGATGCTATTGAGCCCCCGGTAATCGATACAGGGCCGTAGAGATTTGTCTTTCTTGGCAACAAAGAAAAAACCCGCCCCCAGTGGCGAGGAAGAGGGTCGAATAAGACCGGCTGCTAGGGAAGAGGAAATGTACTCTTTGAGGGCTTTTTGTTCTGGAGCGGAGATGTTATACAATTTGGCGCTAGGAAATGTGGCGTTAGGGAGTAATTCTATGGCGCAGTCGTACGGTCGATGAGGGGGAAGTGTTTGCGCACGGTCCTTACTGAACACTTGCTTTAAGTCGTGGTATTCGCTAGGAATTCCTGTAAGATCTATAACTTCCTCTGGGGATATGGAAGAGGGAACATTGGATCGAGCCGAACGGAGACAGTTAGCGTGACAAAACGGGCTCCAACTGGAGACGTGCAATTTGTTCCAATCTAAGAGTGGGTTGTGAAGCTTAAGCCAGGTTAACCCCAGCACTAGTGGTGCGGACTGGGAGGGCATGACATAAAAACGGATGGTCTCGGAGTGGTTACCAGAGAGATGAAGGATAAGCGGTTCGGTTTGGTGTGTAATGGCCGCCAGGAAGCGCCTATCCAAAGACCAGACCTCCTTCTTAGCAGGTAACTTAATCATGCTGATATTATGTTTGAGAACAAACGTAGTGTCCAAGAAACAGTCATCGGCGCCCGAGTCAATAAGTGCGGTTATGTCAATACTTCTCTCTTTCTTTATAATTACTCCCTTAATTTGAAGTCTCTTGAAGGAAACCTCCTCCGCTGTAGTGGCTGAATCATGGAGGTACTCACAGCTCCCCATGGCTGGATGGTCCTCCGTAGCCGGTTGGTTGCTCCTGGATCTTGGCTTTAACTCCGCTGCTGATCCAGAAGTCGATCCTTGGCGACGATGTGGTCGAATGGGGCATTGGAGGAGTCGATGCCCCGGATCTCCACAGTAGAGGCAGAGGTCCAGCTTGCGACGACGTGCTCTTTCCTCGGCGGCGAGGCGTCGTCCCCCAAGTTGCATGGGAACCTCTGGTAGTACGGCCACGGCGTCTCCGATCCCTGGTTCGAGCCTCTGTCCCTCAGGAGATGGTAATGATATCCTGGTAGGAATTGACAACCTGCCGCCGTATCCCTCCTTGGTGTACTCTCTCACCCTCTCCCTTATGCGGTTCTCTAACTCTATGGCTAAATTGATAAGGCCGTTGAGGGAAGTAGTGTTGTCCTTAGCCACCAGCTCATCTTTAATGTGTACATCGAGTGCTTTGCGAAAAATACTTCGGAGAACGGTATCGGGATACCCACTCTCTACAGCAAGCACTCGGAAATCAATAGAAAAATCTGCCACCGAGCGTCCTTTCTGTTTCATGTCTAGTAGTCGGCTAGCTGCTTCCATTCCCCGAATGGGATGGTGAAAAACCCGTCTGATTTCTTCCAGGAACATAGGTAAGGAGGTGCGTATGGCAGGCATAGATGTGCTCGCAACCATAGCCCACGTAGCGGCTCTACCCGAGAGTAAGCTCATTATGAATGCTACCTTGGATTGGTCCGATGTGTACGTGGTGGGCTGCTGGTCAAAAACGAGGGAACACTGGTGTAGAAACTGGTTGCAGGAGTCCGAATCTCCAGAGAAGCGAGCAGGGTGAGGGATATTAGGCTCTCGCAGCTGATGAGATACAGGTGCGTGTGCAGCTGCGCCATGTGGTGCGTCTAAGGCGTGTGGGGACGTACCGACCTCTGGTGGCGGGTGAGAGGAGGTGCTGGCGAGTCGTAGGTTTAGAGCGTCCATGCCGGCAGATAGGACCGATATGGCCTCCATGATGCCTTGGAGGGTCTTCTCGTGGCCACCGACTAATTGGCCTTGATGTGCCAGGGCCGAGCGGAAGTGCTCCATGTCTGCGGGATCCATTTTGGCCAGATTGTTCTGTCAGGCGTGGTGGGAGCCACGACAGGAATCAGGATCCCAATGCAGACAACCAGAGTCAAAAATAGTAACAAAAATACTTTAATACGAAACAGAAAGAGTCCACAAGGTAAAAGTACAACTAAGGAAAATCCACTAACGGTTAACCAACGAAAAACACTGACAGCAAAAGGCTGTCAGGAACAAAAACCAAAGTACAAACAAAAAACACTGTAGGCAAACCTGACAGGAGATATCTTGGATACAAGGCTGAATGAACAAGCAGGTAAGGGAGCCAGAATGCAGGGTAAGGAACAAGAAGCCGGGCTAAGCGGGAGCAAGGAACAGGAGGTCAGGGAGTCAAGGAGTACAATCTGGCACTGGTAGATTGTTTGGCTGCAGCTTAAGAAGGGAGGAGGTAATGAGCTGCAGGTGTGTGTGATTAGGTCTGGGTCATGTTCAGGGATGTGCTGCAACACAAAAACAGCAGAGGGCAGCAGAGCAGAATGCAGAACATGACATCCATAGAGTTATATACTGCATAGCCTGCACACAACAGTGAGCCAACAAGCCGAGTTGTTGTCTGCTTATCGAGCAAAGCCCGACCCCGACGAAGATCCACAAAAGTAGGCGTGGCCAAAGTGCAGCTCACGGGCCAACTGTGGCCTTTGGCTCATTTGTCATCGCATCACTGCAGAAACAAAAGCAGCAAAAATTTTAAAAACTGAGCAAAAGGCACGAGAAAAGGCTGAAATGACACCAACAACCGATAATAACACAAAGCTTTGTCATTAAAGACAAAGCTTTAAATATCTATCACTTTTTACATTACTTTCTACAAAATAAAAGTAAACTTTTCTACAAAATAAATAAATATGTACACACTACCGGTCAAAAGTTTTAGAACACCCAAATTTTTCCAGTTATTTATTGAAATTCAAGTCGTTCAAGTCCAATGAGTAGCTTGAAATGGTACAAAGGTAAGTGGTGAAGTGCCAGAGCTTAAAAAAAAGGTAAGGTTACCCAAAACTGAAAAAGAATGTGTATTTCAGAATTATACAAAAAGGCCTGTTTCAGGGACCACAAAATGGGTCAACAATTTAAAAGCTGTTCTGCAGAAATGGAGGATGATCAAGCCTTGGCAGTCGGTGCAACTAATTCCTACAGGTGCTCCAAGTTCTGGAGTACTTACTACCTCCTCTGTCTGCATAAAAACATTGTTCGGAACAAACTGTGGTACTATACCCTCGTGAACATCAGTTGAACAGCATTGTACTGGAGAAAGTAATCTGTTGCTCCAAAAATGGCAAGAAAAAAGGGAATTAACAATGGAAGAGAGACAGACCATCTTAACACTTAAAAATGTAGCTTTTTCCTCCAAAGAAATTGGAGTGTTCTAAAACCTTTGACCGGCAGTGTGTACATATATCCTGGTCGGTGGGGGCGGGTAGATCTTGTGCAAGTTCACGGCCCGAGACCAGGGATCTTGGGCTCAAAAAGGTTGGCGACCACTGCTGCGCAACAGCATCTTTAACTGATACTTTAGTCACCTCACATAGCTCGTCTCTCCTCCATGTCCATTAAGATAATTAAAAAATACATTATTTCATGTTCACAAAGACAGAGGTGAACTTTTGTCAAATGCAAATCAGCCTTTTTGTTGACATTTCCTGAAAATGTTGACAATAATCGTCTGCGTATGCCTCCTCAAGGTGACCGGCCATTCCAGTGCAACCAGTGTGGTGTCTCATTCACTCAGAAGGGGAATCTGCTGCGACACATCAAGTTGCACACTGGAGAAAAACCCTTCAAATGTCCCTTCTGCAACTACGCCTGCCGCCGCCGTGATGCTCTCACGGGTCATTTGCGAACCCATGCTGGTAAGACTTTTCCTCCCTTTCTGTCTCTCCCTTTTTGTGACTGTAACTCAGAAAAAAAGAGTAACTTTTGTGGTTCTCGTAATGACTTTGTCACTACTTAGAAAGATCATGTTGAAGCCCCGCCATCCAGTACTGTAGTTAGTGGTCATTTTTCACATAGTAACATAAGCAATGAAAGCTCAGTTTTCGTATGACGCAGTTAAAAACTCTTGCAAATCAGTTTAGACTTTATTTATATGAAACCCTGTCTGACAAATGTTGCATAGTTTGACACAGAGTCTAGTTGTCTATCTGCATGTCTACATCCATCTCTACCCTCGCATAACAATCACATACGCTAGCCCCCACCCCACCCCACCCTCATTTGTACTTGTTGATTGTGTGGTCTGGTAGATGCAATCATCTAACTGCAGAGGCTTTGTTGCTAGGAACCAAGGACATGTTTCATTACATTGCTTGGCTTGCTGAGGAGGAAAGTGTCTGTTAAAAAAAAAAAAAAAAGCAGCCTTGCTTAAGTCTTTCAACTGTAACCCACTTTCCTAGCAGGGAGGATATGTTCCCCCCTCTTTTGCATCTTTAAAATCAAGGTCAGACATCGCTGTCATTTCTAGCTTCAGGAGTTACTCACACAGTTTTTGGACTGCTAAAGTGTGAGTTTGGGACTGTATGGGTTATTCTTTGTTTGCTCGAATCTCAATTTTAAGCCCTCTAGATATGTAATAACACACCTATAGTCACCTTTACACTCATTACCCAATATAGTAGACATAATAAGAGAAAAAAAAGACATAAATAAGACATAAAAAAGGGCCACACATGTCAGCATTGAGAGAGATCCATGTTGTTCCTTTTTTAACTTCCGGTTTCTGTACAGTACTGTTTCTGTAGTACAGCAAAATACTACATACAAAGGTCTTTCAACGCGTCTTCTCGTTCATGTATCCAGTGTATTCTTAAAAATGCTTACTTTAGGATTTAAGATTTTTTGTCCAATGTGCTTAAATATGCATTTTTTTAAGAACAGGCGACATTCAACCACGAAACAGTGATGATTTATTCATATATTTTTGAAGCCTTGAAATTCAAAGCGCAAAATAGTGAGGGATTACTGGACCGTCAAACCTTGGTTTTCGCGCAGGCCTATTTTGTCAAAAATGTTGCCTCAGTTTTTGTACAATATTGCACTTAACAAGCCAGTCGGTTTTGTCCAAACAAAGCGCCCAGTGTGTTGCTGACACACCATCTGTGCATTTTTTATTGAGTGCGACTGCTAAATAACCCGCCATGGAGCCAAAGAAAGTTGCGAGTGCCAGCAATTTCATAACGACGGTGAGAAACACGACTGAATTCGATCTCGCCAGGATGTACAGGAAGTTCGCATCAAACATAAGTTCCATCTATTGGTCGCCATTCGCCATCATTATTTCGCATTGTTTTCGGTATGTAAAACTACAATAATTCTCTATAAAAATGTATTTTTTGTTCATATTTTTGGGTAGCTGGAACAAATTTACTGGATTTACATCATTTCCTCAAGGAAAAATTGTACGTATTGGTGTTTGTCAGACATTTTGGAACGAATTAATGACGGAAACGGAGGTTGCACTGTACAAAATGTGGATGTACTCACCAATGAACGAAACGGTTATATACAAGTTTCACTTTTACGTCTCATAGGAGCTGTGGTGCGTTCAAGGACTGACGAACAAAGTGCAAAATCTCAATGCTTGATGAAAAAAACATTATCAGTGACGCATGAAGACATAAACACATAAAATGTGTTGGGTTTTTTTTAACATCGGTACATTAATGCTGTACATTTTACTTGTAGTATTACATATTTATAAATTATTATCAACTTAGGGTGAATAAGATGTGTGCTCTGTGGAAAAAACATCTTCAGAGAAAAAAATTAATATTGTGGAGTAAAAAAATCCCCAAATTTGCGCAGGTTTGTGAATGTTGAATCCACCCTATCAGCTTAGTGCAGTCAAGTGATTCTGAAGACTGCAGTGGTGGACTATCGCATGATTAAGAATAGCATCTGAAAGATTCACTGTCAAGGTCTGTCTGACATTTGCACAATGTCGTGTGTCAGTGGGTTGCTCAATATGCAAAGGTAAAAATGTCTTGCCCTGCAGGAATAACAACCCACACTTGAATCATATTGAAACTTGCTGTTATTAGCCACCGCATTTTGTATCTGTTCGTACAAAAAAATACACAATGAGCAATAGTTTCGAGTTGTGTCGATGGCAACAGACCACAAGATTACTGAATGACACAATACGAATCCTTCAGATCCCGCAAAAGTCTTGAAACTCATCTTTCGAGGGCTGCATCATCTCAATTGAATTTATTCATTTATATTTTTAGTCAATGATATATAATTAGAGCATAATTGCAAGTACTGGCAATTAGTGTGGCAGTGGTAGATTTAACACACAACTCATTTAGTTTTTTTCGAGAGTAATTATTAAATTAAGTTTTAAAAGACTGTGTAGAATTAAACAGAGCAATGAAAAATGCAAATGAGGAACCAATTAACAAGGAGAATGAGGTGTACGTTTGGTATTTGAACTGTTTTCATTAACTCACTTGATACTACCGGCACTCATTTGTCAATGCATCTTAAATTAATATGAACGTCTTCACTTTCAGTTGGCAAACCTCACAAGTGTAACTACTGTGGGCGGAGCTACAAACAGCGCAGCTCCCTGGAGGAGCATAGAGAACGCTGTCATAGTTACCTGCACAGCATCGGCTTGGAGCCAGCTACCAACACGGGCTCTTACGCAGGTAAAGTGTGTTTCTAAGACTGAAACCTTGCCACAGGCTGACTGATCAGCCTTAGAAACAAGCCAGTGCAGCCGATTGAACATGTTTGATGTTTATGAAAATGACTTATATTATTTTTCCTAGGTGAGGTTCCTAAAGACCCGAGGCCCATGACGACGTTTGATCGTCCACTTGTTATTGAAAGACTGCACAGTAACGTCGGGAAGAGGAAGAGCACCACTCCCCAGAAATTTGTGGGTGGGTATTTACAACACCGCCAGCCTCATCCACCCAGATCACCGCTATGCAGACTTTTTCCACTGAGTGGCGCAAGCAGAAAATGAAAGGATGGGGGGGAGGAACCACTTTGATTAGGCACCAAGGTCCCCAGACCTGTACATTCTGCTTATTTGATTGTTCATTCTCAAACTAACGGTCACTTTTAAGGCTAATTCGGTGAAACTTGATTGGGAAATTTGTTTTTTTAATTATTATTTTGAAAATTTCCCGATCCCGTCTATTGCAAAAAATGTATATATGCAGTCATCCCTCGCTTCAAATTTCGTGGTTTCAGTCTATGCCGTTTTTTTCAAACATATATTAATAAATAATGCCGTTTCGTGGTTGAATACAGCCTATTATTAGTCACAAAATATGCATATTGAAGAACATTTTATGTATTTTCTGCCTAAATTAAGCATAGTCAAGCAGAAAAATGGCTAAAGCCCCCATTACACTGAGCACGAATCAAGCAGAATCAGCCGGAATGAAAAAGTTTTGAAATTTGCGCCACACTCAGGAGAGGATTTGAAATTCGTAAGCTTGGCTCCTTTTTTCTTTGGCGTCATAGTGTGATGTGAATTAGCGACGCGTCAATCGTGAGCGACGTTTCAGAGGGCTTCTTGGGTTTCAGCACCTCTGCACTGTCCACACCGGTGGCCGCTGGTGGAGTTACCTTGTCTCCTTTTTTCCTTGGCGTATGGACTGATGTGAATAAGGAGCTTCATAGTGACGTTTTGGGGGGGGGATTTCGAATGCAATCAGAATGTTTGGAATGCTGTTGGAATACCGCAAGGATATTTACAATGCAGTCAGAGTGCAGTTCAATATTTTTCCACTTACAATCCACCTCAATTGTTTTCAGCATGCTCAAAACATGGGGGCCGGCCACGACAATGGCCAATAAATGTACTCAAAATGCAGTCAACATTTTTAGAATGCACTTTAAATATCCAGGAATAAACTACAAATTGTCATTCTGACGGGCTGGCTCATTGTACCTCTAGTGTGACTAAGGTATTAATGAATTAAAATACAAATAAAAGGAATTAAGAAGTTGAAGTATTCTACATTGGTCACTAGGTGTCAGTAATCACTCGGTGAGACAAGCAACAGACTTAATTGCTGGAACAACAGGCTAATAATAACATAATAATGAATAATAATAATAATGATAATAATAACAACACGGGCTACTGTTGTGGCTGTAATCTAGCTAAAACTAAACCCCAACATCACTTCTTATCCATTCTATTTATGTCTTATACGTCTTATATGTCTTATAATGTCTGCTACATTGGGTAATACGAATGTAAAAGTGACTACAGATGTGTTACTTCATGTCTACAGGGCTCTAATAATGTTCAAGACCATAAACAGGTTTTCCATGCCATAACTACAAAAATATCCCATTTAAAAATAAGGACTTCTACTTCGCAGAAATTCACTTATCACAGTCAGGTCTAGAACCAATTAACCGTGATAAACAAGGGATTACTTTATATATTAGTGAAGTAAAAAAAGAGTGAATAATAATTTGCATTATTGCAGGGAGGGACCATTTTGGGCCCAAAGGCTAACAAAGGCTTTATATTCTTACCCTGCGCTGGCTGTCTGTCTTTGGATGTCAAATTGCTCAAGGAAAAAATGGCAATCTCATTCGGGATGGATGAGGTATTAGTTTTCTCAGTCCAAGCAATACCTCAAAACATCAAAGTCAAGCAAACAAAAAGATGGCTGACAGCAATATGCTAGTATTTGCTTTTGAATGAATAATTTGACTGCCCAGACAACAAATGTAATATTTTTTCACAACCTGGATCAATTTAAAAAATACATTTTTCATCGTAACTTCATGACAGTATACATAACAATACATATACAATACATAGGGATGTATTGTAGTTCCGTGAGAGTCATATAATATTTTTTAACACTGAGCACAACTAAATGCGTAAATAAGACCAACAATTTTAGAATATAATAAGTCTCTGAATTTATTCTTTTTGTAACGTTGTTACACTGAAGCTAGCCAACAATAAATAAAATACTTCTTACCATTTATGCGACTTCTGGCGCTGCTTGGTTTTGCAAGGTACTCCTCATCTTTCTTTTTTTTTCACCATCTTCTTCATTAACTTCATTGACTTCACAATTCAATCCAACATGGCAATAAAGACAATTACACATAATTGATCGATAGTTCTGTTCATAGATTGATTCGTATTTCAGTTAAACTACGGAGCTTCATGTACACATCCAGTTTGTTATTACAATTAGAAATGACGATACAGACAAAGTCAAGGCAGCACATAAAAAACGTAAGCAATGCGTACATTTTTCAATCCATCATAAAATAATAGCAACAACAAGTAAGTGAAGAATTTCTGTAATGAATTTAAGGGCGGGCTTGGTGAAATTGACTTTTTTAAAAGATTTTTCATGGAACCAGCCGCTACAAATGCTATGAGGACTTTTATTGTATATATTGTATTGTATTTAATGTATGTAAATGCTTCTTACCGCTGACTTATTTTATCCGTAATTTGGATCATATCGCTGAAAAATGCCATTTTGAGACGCGAACTGCCGCCAGCCACAACTGAAGCTGCTGATTGCTTCAGCTTTTCATGTCAGCTGACAGATGTCATGTGACGTCTATGTGTGGGTTGCAGTATTCGATTCGAACAGGTGATACACAGATATTGTTGCACCCCTAAAATTTAGGTATATAACTTTTGTCTCAGAGTTTGCGGGCACACATTGTAACTCCATCCATCCATTTTCTATTCTCCTCATGAGGGTCACGGGGGTATACTGGAGCCTATCCCAGGTGACTTCGGGCGACAGGCGGGGTACACCCTGGACTGGTCGCCAGCCAATCACAGACACATTGTAACTTCAAAACTTCTAAACAAGTTAAATTAAGTTTGTCTGTGTTTCAACACGACGTTGTATATTATTTTGGCACGCATTAGGTACACAGATTGAGGACGTTAGAGCAGGCCAACCACGAGAGGAGAGGAAATGGTTTTCATTCTGTGGTTAGGTACACCTGTAACTTTGCTACTTGCAACTTGTTGAGAGACAACAGCTCACCGCATCCCTATTGTGGAGGGTTTGGCATGTATTAGTAGGTGGATGGGGCTTTCCAAGCCTCATACTTGCACCCATCAAATATTTAGCGCAAGGCAGGATATTTAGCGCAGGATTTTTAGGTTGCTTTTTTAAAATTGTACCTTCTTTCGTGGCTATTAAAAAACTTCCTATCGAACCTCTCAGGACCGGAGGAATACTTGCTGTCAAAGACATCAAGGAAATGGACAAATATTGAAGATGACATCAATGTCTTGTTTTACTTGTCATTATTTATGCAAACATTATGCAAACATTCAGTATCTATATTCAATTTTATTCAAATCATTTATTTGAACATGAAATCTAAATGTATTCCTATTTGGTTACTTGTATTAAATTGGACTCCTGTTTTATTTAAACTTGTTTTTCTTCCTTTTCCTTGACCGGGCACTAAAACTTTTCCTCTCTATACAGGAAGTGAACAAAGTAGGACAAATATGAGGAATTATGTCGTGATTCCCATAAAAATATAATAACCAATAGCCAATAGTAAAAAAAAAAACAACAACTCTCCAATTAGGCACGATTACCCGTACTGTGGTGTGTCATTGTGCTAAGGTGAGCAAATCAAGTGCTCCTTTTCTGTGACCTGCTTCACAACACCCCTAAGCTCACTTGTAAACAATCATGTGTGGGACTTCTTTACCCTATTGTTTGACTTGTGTTATTTTTATATTTGAGTTTCTTACTTCCAGGTGTGCACAAATTACAGTTCAATCTAAATTTAAAAAAAATATAATCGTATAGTAGTATAGTATAGTACTATAGAATACTATACTATAGTATAGTAGTATAGTAATAATGGTTTCTGCTCTTGGGAAGCAGAAAGTTACCGGTATCGGTTTGGGAAAAAAATATAGTGAATCCCTACAACAAACTGAACAAAATTTAAAGACTCAAGTCATGCGACTCTGACTCAAGTCTAATTTGAGTCGAACTCGACTTGATAATATCATCAAAGACTTGCGAGTTGCAGACTTGGACTTTGACATCAATGACTCAGGATTTTAGTCCAATGACTTGAAAATACTTTAGATTTTCAGTGAGTGTGTCGAGCACAGTGTGTGTCCATTCAAACGTGACCATTGTTAAGTCATTTACAGCAAGACAACACGCTTTCCCACAGAATCTGCCTCATTGAATACATCTGATAACATCCAATCAGGTTTAAGAACAAACAACCAGGGTGTGGATTACATTTCTTTGAGTTGCAAAGTGCTGGAGGGTGGCAGTGATTAACACTGGGATGAGTCAAAATGCTACCAAGGATAATTTCATTTGCATTCACAAATTCTAAGGTCAAAAACAAAAAATGAATTGTGCGCAAAACCTGCAGCACGAGAACAACGGACAGAGAAGCGACAACTTTGAACACCATACCTAACTGTGGCATTTTGGCTGGCTCCACATTTTAATCCCGCCAATTAAGACACTTAGGGTGTGTTCATATTTGATTGGTTTGTTTCTCACATACAGTAGATGTCTTTGAAGGGGTGGCTCTCGCTCTGGGTGCAAACAAACTCTGGCCTGGTACAGCTGAAAAGTTAAAATAATAGCAACAGGAGTCGGGATAACCACAACAAATAATTTAAATCTGATACAGGCGTATGAAGCGCTTTCTCATTGTTTTCTCATCCCTTGTGTTGGAGAAACAACTAGCCTTTTCTTTTCCTAACTGTGTTTATTTGAGGAGCTCTTTGTGACATCCCGTCTGTTAACAGCTGGTGATAATATGAATGCAAATCCAAAAAGTAGGTGTTATGCAGCAGAAAACATTCAAGTTAAGTTATAGTGATGGGAAACGCCATTCCTTTTACAGTCACTCACTGACGTGAATCAGGTATTGAATTCACTCGGTTCACCCGCATGCGCAGAAACTTGCCTGAATTGGGCTTTGTAGAAACTTGCACATGTGAAACATGTTCCACCGGCCCAGCTCGAGCGAGCTTTGAACGACTCATTCGTGACTCGCACATCTCTTATTAAGTTTTCACACGATACATCTCAAACGCTGTCCGATCGTGTTGCAATATTGCATTTTACCGGCCAACTTTTGATTTGATGTTAAAGAAAGTGAGAATCTCTGGTTCCCCAGTAATCTCCCTGCTCTGTTTTATACAGGTGAAAAAATGGTGCGCTACAGCTACCCTGAAATGGGATATGAAATGGGCCTAAAGTTTGAGAAGCAGCCTGAATTCACACCTCACATGATGGACCAGGCGATGAGTAATGCCATCACTTACCTGGGATCAGACACACTTCGCCCCATTATCCAACACCCAGGGCACCCTCTCTCCATGACTGAGGTTGTGCCCATGGTCAACCCGCTCTATCATCATGTTCTGCCTCTTGGCCACAGAGCGGAGCGTACAGGGAACATGGACTTACTGCCACCTCAGCCACCATTATCTTCGGAGTTTCCCAGCCACACCATCTCCAATGGGCCTGCTGCACGGCAGGGTAGACCGACCCAGTCAGGACAAGAAGAATCGCCAAGTATCAGTGGAGGAGAGTCCCCTGACTCGGCCCGCAGCAGCCCTCAGGAACGACATGCCAACCCCGGTAGCAATCTCCCTCCAAGCCAAAGATCGCGCTCAAGTCCCGCGGTTTATTCGGGTGATCATGCGACAGAGGTGTCACCCAGAAGTGGGTCAGGAATCGGGGCTGGGGTCTTGCGAGAATCCACTGAGAGGCTCGCCAGTCAGGAAGCGGTGCGGGTGTTTGGACGAGAAGGCCGGGAGTTGCGAGCTTTCCAGTGCGACCATTGCCAAGTGCTCTTCTTGGACCATGTCATGTACACGATCCACATGGGTTGCCATGGATACAGAAATCCACTGGAGTGTAACATCTGTGGTCACCACAGCAAAGACCGCTATGAATTCTCCTCACATATTGTCCGTGGTGAGCATACATTCCAGTGAAAGGATGCTTACAGATTTAAAGTAAGGAGAGCATTTTCATTCTTATTCCTAGACCTTTAATTGTGCTGCAGTCCTACAGTACGTAGCACGAATGCAGACTTTTCAGCTACTTACTGTGAATCTGAACAGCTGAACAATCATATGAAGGCTTGATAGCAGTGTGCGCTGATCAAATGACTTGTTCTGAAACCTTTTTAAAAGCTTACTAAAACAGACTTCTCAAGGATTTACTGACCAGAAGTACTTTCTGGAGCAACATGCAATCATAAAGAGTTTACAGAGAGAGGACCAGTGGCTCTGGGTCTCAGACTGTTGTATGTAAATTTGTTTGGAAATTTTGTAATTCACTTTAAAAAAAAAAAAATTACAATTTAATTCTCAAAATATTACAACTTCTTCATGGTGATATTGCTTTTTTTATTCCATTTGACCTTAATACACTTTCAGTAACTCTTTCATAAAAGCTCTGTCCCACTGTGATGTTTACAATTCCGTCTGAAAAAGGAAGGCGTACGTTTTTTAAACTCTTTTATTCATTTTTCATCTGGTTTAAAGAAACTTTCTGACACCAAGCTTTGGATTGGTTTTTCACTGTTACTTACCGGGTTGTTGACATTCATGGCTATCGGACGGGTGGAACTGAGATAGTACAGTGGAACTTTCGTTACCGTCATTAATCCTTTCCAGAAGGTCCGTCTCTAACCGAAACATACTCTAACCAAATCAGTTTTTCCCATAAGAAATAATATAAATCCAATTCATTCGTTACAGAAAACCAAAAATGCTAATCCAGAACACGTTTTTATAGTTTTACACTTATACTTTTACCTGGAGAAAACACTTTGAAATGCATATAAATGGGAAAACTGAACATTTATTTATCATGACTGCTGACAAAGACGGCGATGTGGCAGCGAGATCCACTTGGACACCACATTCGTGTTTTGCCATGAGTTATTTCTTCAATTCAATAAAGTTTCTCACCTTCTTTATCAAAATGTTGCAACTTGCAACTTTCTTTGGCTACATACACGTCCATGGAGGCGCAACAGTGCTAACTTCCTGTTTCCATGTATTCACAAGTGCTAACAAGAACGTTTTGTGATAAATATACATGGAGAACACATTTGGACTCAGGCAGTGTAATAATAACAGGACAAGACGTGCGCCACATTGTACGCTAACGGGAAAATGTATGCAAACCTAGGAAAAATTTGGCTATAAATTTTTGCCGTTAACTGAAAAACACGCTAACTGAGGTTCCACTGTTACCCAAAATAATAGTATTCCAAGGTAATAGTGATCCAAATATACTTTCGAAATGAGCCATGGTGCTCGCACAGTAGTTACTGTAACAGTTTGAGTGATTTTAAGTTGATTAGTCATGCCTGGAGCGTGGGATCACATCGTGAAAAGGCGACTGTTGTGTAAAAACTACAAAAGAGTCAAGATTGCGAGTTTTTGTCTGTCTTTCGTGACTCATACTTTTAAACAGACATTTCTCAGGTGTTCGGTGTGCCGTAAGCTGGGCTCAGTGAAAGCGTTATTCATACATGAGCAGATGTATTTTAAGATACATTTAGACATTACTCATGCTGTACTGTCTACCGTCCATGGACAAAAAAAATTTGCCGCCATATGACACCATCTGTCGGAAATATGTAGACGGAAGCAGACGGAATTGTGAAACAGCGCTATGGGACTTAACAAAGACAAGCTTGTGCTGCAAGTAGTTGTTTGGTCACCCGATGCTGCTTGGTGTCCATCGGCACTTGATTTGCTTGTGCTAATGTTGTTTCTCATTGTATCCATCTGTATTGGCAGAATCTTGTGCCATTATCGTCACTATTTAACTCTGCGATGTTACAGTGTTTACGTTAATGTTGGCATTATTTAAGAATCAAATTTCTATTGCATAATAATCTATTATTACATCTTAACACCAATATTTTTAGACATTTCTCCCTGCTCGAGTTTCTGCATGTGTATTTAGGCACCTTTAATGTGAATCAATACATGTTATGAATGATTCTGTTGGCTTTTAATAGAATTACAACTAATCTAATACAGTAATCCCTCGTTTAGTGCGGTTCATCGGTTCCAGACCCGGCAGTGATAAGTGAATTTCCGCACAGTAGGATTCCTTATTTATAAATGGAATATTTTCATTGTTAAGAGCACAGAAAAGCTGTTTATGACATTTTAAATCCTGTTTTTATAGTACTTCCTGCGGTGGCTATCAATGTAACATTACTGACACCTAGTGACCAGTGTAGAATACTACATATCATCCATTGAACGTGTCCCTTGAATGCCTTATATTTGTATTTTAGGTCATTTAGCGGTTTTTGAAAATGTTTAATTTAGGAAAAAAACATTTTAAACTTGCTTAAATATGCAGATTTCTTTTTTACTAATAATAGGCCGTACAACATTAAGTCGATTTACTTTTGCAGCTGGTATCTGTTCACTTTTTCAAGTTGAGTTTGAGTGAGTATCATCTGCAAAAGTAAATTGACTTTACTTTAAAAAAATAACGTAGAAACAAAGACTACTCCTGTTTGAGGGACGGGATAAAATGGTGGAAAAAGTTGCCTTACAATATCAAAGTAAATAAAACATGATACATTTTTGTCATGGTGAGCTACTTAAATCAACTATGTTGGCCATGTCTGTTAGCTAACATTTTGTTAGCTCCTAGCCTACACCACCCAAGTGTGTTAGCTCACAGCTAACCGCTAAGGTTATACAGAGGAAAAAAACGTGTTTACTTTAAATTAGGGTCATTTGCAAACGTCAACTAGAAATAAACTTGGTAAGAGTAATTTCACATATTAATTACTGGTCCTCCGTAGGAATGAATCTCCATTTATTTTGGACTTAAAGGAAAACTGTCCTTTTTTGGAATCCACAATCATCCACAATCCTTATGTGAGATATGAACACATATGTCTATTTCTTTTCTATGCATTCTCAAGATGTAGTTCTAGAGCAGCTAAAAAGGCCGAGCTAAGAATCCAAGTAATGGGAAACACTTATTCCGCCTATAAAGCCTTCTGAAAAATACTCAAAAAAACACTAACAACGCTACATTTACATATAATGTGTCGTGCATATGAACAAAGCTACAGCGAGATTGATATTATTCCATCCATCGGGTTGGGTCAGGTTGCGGGGGCAGCAGAGAGAGACATAGTCTCTCCAACATGTCCTGGGTCTTCCCCGATGCCTACTACCGGTTGGCTGACCAGATGCCCAAGCCACCTCATCTGGCTGCTCTCAATGCGGAGCAGCAGTTCTACTCTGAGCTTTTCCCGGGTGACAATGCTTCTCACCTACGGAGACAACTCATTTCGGCTGCTTGTACACGCGACCTTGTCCTTTTGGCCACTACCGTGACCATAGGTGAGGGTAGGAACGTAGCTCGGCCGGTAAATTGAGAGCTTTACCTTTCAGCTCAGCTCCCTCTTCACCACAACGGACCAATGCAGAGTCCGCATCACTGCAGACGCCACACCAGTCCACCTGTCGATCTCGCATTCCATCCTTCCCTCACTCATGAACAAGAACCCGAGGTACTTAAACTCCTCCACTTGGGGCAGGATCTCATCCACGACCTGGAGATGGCACTCCACCCCTTTCCGAGTGTGAACACAAAGTCGATCATCGAACTGCAGCCTAGGATGTCCTGGTGCCAGGTGCACACATGAACACCCTTATGCTTGAACATGGTGTTCATTATAGACAATCTGTGACGCGCACAGAAGTCAAATAACAAAGCACCGCTCGGGTTCAGATCAGCGGGAACGTTCCTCCCAATCACACCACTCCAGGTCTCACTGTCGCTGCCAACGTGAGTGTTGAAGTCCGCCAGCAGAAACAAGGGAATCCCCCGAGGGAGCACTCTCCAGTACTCCCTCTAAGGACTCCAAAAAGGGCGGGTATTCTGAACTGCTGTTTGGCACATAAGCAGAAACAACAGTCAGGACCCGTCCCCCCACCCGAAGGCGAAGGGAAACTACCCTCTCGCTCACTGGGTTAAACTTCAACATACAGGCCCTGAGCCGGGGGGCAACCAGAATTGCCACCCCTGCCCGTGGCCTCTCACTGCTGGCAACGCCAGAGTGGAATAAAGTCCAACCCCTCTCAAGAGGACTGCTTCCAGAGCCCTTGTTGTGTGTTAAAGTGAGTCCGACTATATCTACCCGGAACTTCTGCACCTCGCGCACCAGCTCAGGTTCCTTCCCCACCAGAGAGGTGACATTCCACGTGCCTAGAGCTAGCTTCTGCAACCGAGGGTCACACCGCCAAGGCTCCCGCCTTCGGCCGCCACCTACCTCACTCTGCACCCGAGCTCTTTAGTCCCTCCCACGAGTGGTGAGCTCATGGGAGGAGGGACCCATGTTACCTCTTCGGGCTGTGCCCGGCCGGACCCCATGGGTGCAGGCTACGAAACGCTCGCCATCGTGCTCCACCTCTAGGCCTGGCTCCAGAGGGGGGCCCCAGTGACTCGTGTCTGGGCAAGGGAAATCTTGGTCCAAAGTTTTGTCTCTTCATTGGGCTGTGCTGAGCCACTCTTTGTCTGGTCCCTCCTCTAGGACCTGTTTGTCAAGGGTGGCCCTACCAGGGGCGAGAAAGTCCCCGAAAACTTAGCTCCTCAGATCATTGGGACACGCAAACTCCTTCACCACGAAAGGTGGTAGTTCAGGAAGGAGATTATTATTATTATTATTATTGTTAATATTGGTACGCCGATCGAAGTACATTACTGGCGTATTGACACCTTGCCACACCACACCATCTAGCCGGCTAGCAACTAGCTTGACCACACATTCACCTGCAGTGCATCAGCGCCGCACTCTCAATGCCTCGGCACTATCAAAAGGTAACGCTACATATTGGAGCTCCCGCTGCTGATGCTGCTGTTGTTTTTGTTTTTGAGTTTGGAAAAGTTAATGCTAGTTGCAGCGTTCGTTCTTCATGTATATGAAATCAATGCGCCCAGGAAAGAAATTCCAGTCATGCTTAACCAGGACCAAAATACGGCAGAATACTGTAAATGTTACATGTTATGAACGAACCTGTTACTACATGGTCACAGCATGTGTATGAAACCATACAACCTTTTGGAGGTGTTTTAATCGTGGTCTTTGTAGGCTGCATAGGTGTATCCCATTACGTGCAGTCATGAGCTGTCTCTTTATCTGGAAAAAAAAGAGAAAGACGTGTGTTCATGTCTCACATAAGGACTGTGGATGATGATGTGATGAATCCAAAAAGTGCAGTTTTCCTTTAAAGCATAGAATTACTCACTGATTAAAATCAAACAGAAACCAAACTAGGAAGGATTGCTTTTAGACACGCTTTTACTTGACTATCGTCCTGCACTTGTCACATAGTGGACTGCTCATACAAGTGGAGGTCTATTTGTAGCTTGATTGGGCTAAAGGAAAAAGTCTGTATTAACTTGCAGGTATAAGGTGGGCTATGGAAAACTTATTCATACATTAGTCAGTTCTGCCTTTTTAATGCGGTTTAATTTATCATGTTGACATTTGGGTGTATGGAGTTGTGTATATTTGAGTAATTGTGTATTTGTATATTCAAGCATAATGTACATTTCCCGCTGTGTTTGGGGGACTTGCTATACATAATGCTTTAAATGGTGCCTCGGAAAGCTTTAATTATGAGATTTTCAACAAATATTTGTGTATATTCTGGCTTTTGCATTCTTGCTGTGGTATAATTGGCCTCATGTTCCTGGTATTAGGCTGCTTATTTTGTCATCTGGTTAATTACATTCCAAAAGGGACTTGTTTGAAGGAACAAAAATGAATTCTGTGAATATTGTCCAACTCTGGTAGGTCATGAGTACAAAATGCAGGTACCATCAGCAGCTAAACAGCTTACTAGTTGGGTCTAACATGAGAGACTACTTTCCTTTAATGGTCTTGTCCATCATCTTTAGAATGTTGAAGGAATTTTAACCTCTGAGAGGCAACAATGCAGCCTGAACGGAGAAGAATGTGTGGTGTATGGTTGACCTTTGCACTTTATTTATGCATCCACGACCAGGCACCATTTGAGTCATATCTTTGAGTGAAACAGAAAAGGCACAAATGAAGATGTACTGTATGCTGGCTGACGTGCTTGATGAATAGTTTTGTTGTGAATGACAGTTTTGTATCAGTGGAAGCAGACTATTACAGTAGATCCCCGCCAATGGTGAAAAAGCAAACCGTGAGTAACTGATACGGACATAAAAATGTCTATTTTTGACACACGGCTCGCTCCTCCCCCTCCAAATCCTGCTGCTCGGTTGACTGTGAAGCTAACAAGCTACGTGCATACAAGCACAATCCAGGTTTAAGCCCTAAAAAATGCCTCCTGGTTAAGTCAATTCAGCATACATGTTAGGTATTTCATGTACATTTTGTGCGTGTTTATAAATTAGCAACTTCAATGACATGTTTTTCTGGCCAAAAAAAAGATCTATTTTTTGGGGGGAAAAAAAGAACAACATAGAAAAATAACACAAATTCCAAAAAATAAATAAATAAATAAATAAATAAAATAAATAATTTTTAAAAAGTTAAAGTTCTCAAATTTGAGCTGCGGATGCCTATTTTCTGAGAAAAAAAATTACCAAAATTTGCTAATTTGTGCTGTGAATGCCTATTTTTGGAGAGAACTATTTTTTATTTTAAAAAAAAATACAAACACACCTAAAAAAAAAAATCATAAAAATAACAACACACATAAATAAAAAAGATAACCCCTTTTTTTTTAATGACTAAAAATTCACACATTTTCGGTGCGGTGAATGCTGAATCGTGTGTGCGAGGGATCCACTATATTCTCAACTCAACTTAATTAACCTCATCTTTTTTTCTTACAGTTTATGTGATCAAAAGGCAGCTTTTATCCCCCCCCCCCCCTTTTTTTTTCACCGGTGCTTAGCAACCATCAGTCTTTAACCGTGTACAAAATCATGGCAGAGGAATTTGTTTACGTGTCGTACCTGTGAAATGTACTTTTCTGTTATCTAACAGGGTCACAACTAAAGCTTGCTTACAAGAACAGAAAGAAAGGCAAAGGAAGACGTCAGCTCTCCCTGTGAGTGAAGAATTTACTTGAAACTCTAAGAAGTCACTGCTGTTTATTTTATGTTTATGTGCACAACAAAATGTTTGAAAAAAAAATGTCCCTGTGTTGTTTTAAAAGGTCTTACAATATTCCAAACAAGACAACAACAGGGTTCAGGTTTATTGTATTGTATTTGTTTTTATACTAAGGCACTGAATGGGTGCTCAGATTCATGAAGAATGTGTGATGTGAGGGAGCTCAGGTATTTGCATAGCCTGTATATTTTTACGGATTTAATGATCAAACAAAATGAAGCATCTCTAGTAATGTCTTAAATCTAAAATACTGTGTTGAGGGGTGAATTTGAACAAAACCAACATGAAATGACGGCACCCTGCTGTGAAGAATATGTATATTTTTTAAGGACCGGGTTTCTCTTATTGGGGAAAAAAAGCTATATTTTACTGTCTTGCCTGTTCAGTAAAAACCAGAAGTCAGACATATTGTTATAATAAAAATTATTTAAACTACCAAACTGTGTCTTACCAATTTATCAGTTCCTTTTGAGAAGACATTAATACTAAAACACTTGAAAAACAGCCGCATATTTCAATATTTGCCGTGATTTGATCGCTGATCATGTACATGCACTGCATTTTTGTTACATTACATGACAATTATAATAAATGCGCCTTACAATAAACGGAATTATATGCGAAATGTACAGACAATGTGAATTATAGAATTGTAGCACCCTAGAAGCCCTACATTTTACATGGTACCCCCTCCATCTTCGACTTATTTCCCAAAGAAACTGAATATTTAATTTGTAAGGTAACGTGTCACCCAATTGACATGCTTAACAAATGACAAATTAATACAAAACGATCCGAAATACAATGTAAACACCCAAAAGAATAAAAATTCTGTCATTAAGCAATACAACAATTTACGTCACCACACAAAAACTTGGAACTACAGTATGTATATACAACTATTTGTTAAATCGTATAGTTGAGACTTATTTGATATCATTTGTAGTAATATCAATCGGGCATTGCTTTAATATGAATCAATCTGAGCTTCTGCATGTTAAGAGTTAATAGTAACAACGAGTTTTAATATAATTATATTGAAGGTTAATTTTTTTCCCCGATTTGTGGCACCCTTTGTGGCACCCTTAGCATTTGCCTATATTACCTAATTCAGTGGTCAATAGACCAATTTACTGCCCATAGTTAGACATACAGGTCCTAGTTATATGACATGTATTTTTTATGTCCTTAGTACTGTTTTTCCTCAATAAAAATCGAATAAATAAATACATTAATCAGCAACCGTGCTCTACTTTAACTGCACAAATGTTGGTGTATTCTATACTGCTCAGAAAACACGTAAATCGCATATCCCAGTTTTACTTTGCTTTTTTAAAATGTAGAAATAACGTATTACGGATGATAATAGATAAAACATGTGTCATGTGCCTTCACCGTTAACAGAGTTACACGTGACTTCTACTGTATTTTGAAAAATGAGCAGAATTTGGGTGATCTGCTCTTGAGAAAACCCCACCTTTTCTCACGTTGCACTTGTGTTTGTCGTTCTCTTGTATCTAAAGGTCACAGTACTTCACAGTCTCACCACACGCACACACAGGCACACGCAGACACGCTAAATAACCAAAGGTCCCAGAATATCGTGGGTAGCAGAAGTTAGCGGTTTAAAGTATAAACATACAAACTTTATTCCAGTCAAGAATATTTATTTCCCCCTTGGCATCACTCTAATTACGAGTCATTTACTAATAACTCAGATAACAAAGTGTTTATTTGAATTTGACACCTCACTTTTGTACCTTTTTTGTGGCACGGAGCTCACGTTTTCCACGTACTGTAATTATGAAATCATCTGAAAATGAAAATGAAAGCAGCATAGGAAATAAAGACATGGAGCTCTCCTCTTGTGGTGAAAAATAAATGGAAAAAATACTTTCACTGTTAATAGAAATGCATCTATTTTTAGGCCACACAAACACAAATATTTTCAAAAATGCGCATTTCTGCCACACGAGTGGAGTTTTAAAAAGAAATATCTGTCCACATAAAAACACATTTACCGGCTATTATGCACATTTTGGCCAATCAGACGCCTGAAAAAGCAACAATATAGTGAGATATTAGATGTACATGTTGTTACATGTAGATGTTATTATAATCTACGCCTGTGCGTATTTTAAGCGCACGCACACAAAGTTAAACCAACACCCGTAAGTCAATGACTTCATGTTCTGTTGGGTCCACACAACGCAGTTGAAACTGGGATTTTCTCCAGTTTTCCAAACGTTCCATTTTTAAGAACACTTCATTGAGTTGCGTGTGGACGAGAGGCCAAAACGCATAACGGATGCAAGCAACATGTCACATGGTTTGACATAAAAATTGTCTAAATTTGTGGTCTCCTTGGCACGTTTGTGGCAATCAACATTTTCTTAAACAAATCAGATTAAGATTCTGGCTTGGGAATGAGGTCCTGCCCCAGGTGGAGGAGTTCAAGTATCTCAGGGTCTTGTTCACGAGTGAGGGAAGGTTGGAGCGTGAGGTCGATAGGCGGATCGGTGCAGCGTCTGCAGTAATGCGGTCGCTGTACCGGACCGTCGTGGTGAAGAGAGAGCTGAGCCGGAAGGCAAAGCTCTCAATTTACCGTTCGATCTATGTTCCCACCCTCACCTATGGTCATGAGCTTTGGGTCATGACCGAAAGAACGAGATCGCGGATACAAGCGGCTGAAATGAGTTTTCTTCGTAGGGTATCGGGACTCACCCTAAGAGGTAGGGTGAGGAGCTCAGTCATCCGGGAGGAGCTCAGAGTAGAGCCGCTGCTCCTTCACGTCAAGAGGAGCCAGCTGACGTGGCTCGGGCATCTAGTCCGGATGCTTCCCGGATGCCTCCCTGGTTAGGTGTTTCGGGCATGCCCAGAAGGTCCCCGGGGAAGACCTAGGACACGCTGGAGTGATTATGTCTCACAGCTGGCCTGGGAACGCCTTGGTGTCCTCCCAGTGGAGCTGGAGGAGGTGGTCGGGGACCGGGAAGTCTGGGCTTCCCTACTAAGACTGCTGCCCCCGCGATCCGGACCCGGATAAGCAGAGGAAAATGGAATGGAATGGAATGGATTAAGATAGTGGAGAACTTGCTGCAAGATCTGTTCTGAGGAGCATGTAGGTGGACATTGATTTGAGCTGCTTCACTGACACGTTTTTACAATAATTTTCAAATGACAAGAATAACTTTTACCTAAATCGGTGAGTACCTTTATCCAAGTCTTGATAAGCACAGCAAAACATGCCTTTCAATGACATACAGGTCAGATATACAATATGTGACCACGCCGTTTACACTGCAGTAGCTCGGATACCTATTGGATTTATATCTACATACAAATGAGGCCTGAGTCGCATCTGAAAAAATCATAATTGTACTGTTCAAACTGACATGAAAAAATCAGATATAGGTCACATAAAAGCAAAAAAATTGGAATTGACCTGCAGTGTGAATGTAGCCATTGAGTCCAGGCTTTTAGCTCAATACCTAGCGCTCCTGGCTCTCATTCAGTGGACCCTAGTTTGAACCCCGGGTGTGCACAGGAGCAGACCAGACAGCTTACACATACAAAAATAAGGCCAAAAAGTCTGAGTTGTCAATGTGAACGCAAAGCGTCCGGTAAGCGACATGCATGAGCAAAAGCACAATGTCACACATGCTTATCCAAGGTCGGGTCGCGGGAGCAGCAGCCTTCCCTCTCCACTGCTACTTTGTCCAGCTCCCACTGGTGGATCCCAAGGCGTTCCCAGGCCAGTTGAGAGACATGGTCTCAGCAATGTATCCTGGGTCTTCCCCAAGGCCTCCTACCGGACGAACATGCCCTAAACACCTCCCTAGGGAGGCGTCCGGGAGGCATCCTGACCAGATGCTGGACCCACCTAATCTGGCTCCTCTCAATGCGAAGGAGTAGTGGTTCTACTCCGAGTTTCTCCTGGATGACAGTACTTCTCACCTTATCTCTAAGGGAAAGCCCAGCCTATGGCGAAATCTCATTTCGCCTGCTATTCCCCTTATTCTTGTCCTTTCGGTCACTACCCAAAGCTCAAGAGCATACGTGGGGGTAGGAACGGTATATCGACTGGTAAACTGAGAGCTTTGCCATTCGCTTCAACTCCCTCTTCACCACAACGGACCGATGCAGAGTCTGAATCAGCGCGGACACCAATATGCCAGCTAAAAGCCTGGACTATCAACTCGACATCCAAGGTGTCAGATAGTGAGGTTTACCAACGTACATCTGTATTGGTTGGCACCTACATGTTACATGTATTAACGTGGACATAGTCCCAGAACGTAACTAAATCAATAAAAAGTTGTGAAACACGCATGGAAACAGATTTTAAAAGAATATATACATTTGTGCTGTTGCATTTTGCATGTTGTATCACATCCTCCCACAGAATGGATGCTGCTCGTTTGCCAAGCGGGATCAACTACAGGTGGAAGCCAGCAAAAGACTCCTTTTGAGTACATGTTGATTGAGTTTGACCTACAACTTGTGTGACTTGTCTTGAAGGTTTCAAGTTACAAAGCAAAGACCAGTTCCAGGTATCTTTCTTTTGCAGCCAAGTGAGAATCCTTAGCAAGATTGTGCAATCATGAGGTGACAAGGCCTATTCCTGTTTTTCCTGCCAGGTGGTGGTGGATGCTGGCCCTACCCTTAAAACTTCACACACACACACACACACACACACACACACACACACACACACACACTCAGTCCACTTGGTTTTGGGCACACGCCCATATTCTAGTCTTGTCTGTACTGTAGAAATGCTATTTTGTGAAATGAAATGTGCCTTTCAGTCAAAAGGTTTCAAATTTCCATTGGAACATCTCTGTTTGCAATTTGCATGTTCTCCCCGTGCTGATTTCCCTTCCACATTGCCAAAACATGCATGTTAGGCTAATAGGAGACTTTACATCGGGGGTCGGGAACCTTTTTGGCTAAGAGAGCCATGAAAGCCACATTTTTAAAAATGTATTTCCGTGAGAGCCATGTAGTAACACTGAATACAACTAAATGCATGCATTTTCAGGCAAGACCAAACATTTTAAAATATAGTAAGTATCTGCATTTATTCTTTTTAATAATGTTATACTGAAGCTAATCAATAAATAAAATACTTCTTGTCATTAATGCAGTCATGCAGGCGTTGAAGCCAAACATGGTCAATATTGCAATACCCACACACTGCAGTGTGTGTTATGTGACAGGAATTGCATTCCAAATTTTGACAATCAGCTGGTCTGGGGGTCGAAGTCTTTTCTTTTCTGTCCACTTGTGTTTGCTCGTCGGCTCTGCTTTCTGTCGTACAAGTCTTTCCAAATCTTCATTCAGTGATGTTGCTTGGGCGACATTAAGGTTGACCACCCGAATGTCCAGCGACATCACCTAGATTTGAGCAAAAAGCCCCTCCTGATGTAGAATGCAATGAAAAGCAGCATTAACTCTTGGCATGCCTTCTTCTGACTGTCCTTGCTGGATATTTAGATGCAAATGGAGCATGGCGTGTGTCGATGAAATGTTATCCCTGCAAAACCGCCACCGTCAAACCAGCTGTCTCCACGAGGGTGAATTCCTCTGTCCATTCGTGCTGAAATGTATGGTGCTCCTCATCTTTCTTTGTTTTTGTTTGCACTAGCTACAGATTTAGCTTGGCGGGAAGTTTACTGCTTGACCACTCAATGACTTCCGCATTATCCGATTCTAATCATGTTTTGGTGTCTGACTCCGAAACTATCGGAAGTACAGTTGGCATCTGCATTGCGGTAGAAAATGGATAGACGTATTAAAATGCATTATCAAGTTTTATATTTTGAATGTTTTTTTAACACTGTCTTTTCTGTACAAACGAAAACAAAAAAGACAATTTTAAAAAATTATAGTGTTAAGAAAGGTGTGAGAGCCAGAGGCAGACATCAATAGAGCCATACATGGCTCACGAACCATAGGTTTCCAACCCCTTCACTACATTGTTCGTAGGTGTGGATGTGAGTGTGAGTTGTTGTTTGTCCTATGATTGACTGTTGACCAGTCCAGGGTGTACCCTACCTCTCACCCAAAGTCAAATGGGATAGACTCCAGGTAACCCATAAGCTAAAGATTATAAGCGGTATTGAAAATGGCTTGATGGAAATCTTGAAATTTATGAAAAGCAAATGGCAGTGTAATCGATTGTATGTAATTGGTGCTGCCTAGAGGGTGGCAACATTTGAAAGTGGTGTAAGAATTACTGTATATCCCTCCTCTTGTTTTGAGTTAAATACCCCCTGCGTAACACACGCATTAGTTATGTTTGTTAGTACTTCTCGACACTACTTTTCGGTGTCGTTCAGTCCACTTCATTGGCTGGCTTGAGGGAAGCTGGTCTGACTTCTTGAGTTTCGATTTCGACTTACTCACATTTGACCGTTCAACCCTACCCTCTTTGGTCTTTTCTGTGGATAACGGTTGATAAAGAGGTTTTGCAATATGAGAGAAGTTCGGGATATATGGTCGATAATAGAACAGAAACCCTAGCATCTTCCTCACTTCCCCCACTGTCTCAGGGTTGCGGTGTTTCAAGGCTTGCACTGGCGCCACTTCAGCAGGATCCATGCAATAGCCCTCCTTGGTGACGATCTTGCCAAGGAATTTCACTCTATCTTTGAATGCTTTTCACACCTTTTGGGCATCAGCTTTACAGCGTTTTTGATAGCGGTGCAGCATCTCTCTCACATCACGGAGGTGATCTTTAAATGACTTGCTATGGACAAGGTTATCATCCAAGTATGGTTAGGATGTTTCATCTCTTAAGCCTCCCAGGCACAATGCTGGGGCGGACAACCCGAAGGGGATCCTGAGCCACTCACATGGTGTTATAAAAGCGGTGCGTGATCTACTACTTTCCTCCAGGAAGCCGTGATGGTATGCCTTGCCTTGATCCACAGAGAACCATGCACTCCCACTCAGACTGTTCAGCATGTCCTGTACTTGAGGGATGGGGTGGCGATCCGGAATTGACTTGATGTTCAACTCACTACAGTCCACACACAGACGCAGGCTCCCATCCCATATGAAGATCGGGACTTCCCCAATTCAACAGATCCCCCACGTAGTCCTTCACTTCCTTGTGGAGTGGTTTGGGGAGTGAGATGTAAGTATGTCTTACTGGTGTTGTGTCACTCAATCAATTTTTTAACTGCAGTGATGGGATACATCGTACATCATTGTCATCTTTTGAAAATGCTGCACACTCTTCTCAAAGCATTTGTTTCACTTTTTCTTGCTGCTGAGCGGACAGATGATCAACTGGCGCCGGGAGGTCCCAAAGTTCTTGTCTGTTTTTTGTTTAACTGTTGATGGTTATTTTCAGCACCTCCATGAACACTGCGTGTTTTTCTGTTGCCACTACCTGTTGTAGGTGCGTTTTCACTCTCTACGTTTCCACTTGCCGGCTTGTTTTCGCTAACTGTCCTGACATCAACAGGGTAAATGGACTTGACTTGCCGGAGATATCCTAACACTGCGCGAGGGGTGAGAGTGATGTCATGGTTACTCTCATTTGTGGCTGGGATGGACACTCTAGACCAGTGTCCCTTCTGAGGATGAATCACGCTTTCTTGAACCCTGATTCCTTCTGGCAACTCTAAGGTTTGCTCTGGTTCAAAGACAACTTCCTGCTCAATAAGGCGACCACCTGTTCTCACACTGCACCTGATATCTTTGGTCTGACCAGCTGGTACCATAGTCTTTATTCTGCCTACTTTTACTAAGCACTCTTTGCCATTTTCCTCACTGCTACTGACTATTCAATTATTGGTGTCACATCCGGGTGCTGTTCCATCCCACTCTGTACTAACTGTTCAATCACATTATACCCAATAATCGGTGGCTCTGCTACCCCCAGCTCCTTGGATACCAACACAGGCGTAAGCATTTCTGGGTTTGGGCTATTGTTGGACCCCATCTTCAACTTTAGCTCCACTCACCCGATAAAAGGTATTAGTGTCTGGTTTGCTGCTCTTCCTAGCAGGGTCTCATCCTCACCCAAGATTTCTTCTATGCCTCTTAGCCTGGTTTTTGGAAGACACGCTTTTTGCCAGTTCTCAGTAATAAAAGTGTTGTCTGATTCTCTCGCACAGAAGCTTGTGAGTCTTTGCATCTGGCTCCCCCTTAATTAGAGCTTTGTTTTGGGAGAGCGACCGACTGAATGGTTACATTCATGCCATCAGATATTCCCCCATATCGCTTCTGCCCCCGACAGCCCCTGGGAAAATGTCCTGACTGTCCACACTTAAAACAGTGTTCACATTGGTTACTCATGTCCTGTTCCTGACACACTCGACAGCCTCTCTTAGCTCTGTGGTTTTTGCCCACCTTGCAGTCCCTTGAGGATGAGTTAAATTTATTTAGATGTCAGCCATTTCCTTGCTTAACAACCGGACAATCTCATGAAGCTCTGACTCTTTAACAGTATCCCTAGCTTCTGATTTACGACTCTAAGGCCTTACAACTTCAGCTGACTGCTCTTGGATCCCGACCTTAGCTTCAGGTGCACTCGGGCCTGGTCGATCGGCTGGCACCTCTGCATGTACCTCATTTATTTTTGGGACTTATACTGCACACATTTTTCTTTGTTTTACTGTCTCTCTAGTTCAACACTAGCAGCTTTGTTCATTTTATTAATTCAAGTTTCATCTGTCACTCTCAGATCATCAACAAGGTTTAAGCCGAAACTTAATGTGGTCGCTTAACAGCCCAGTACTAACTGACCTTAAGAACTTCTTCTGAACAAGGTCAGTACAGTACTGTTCATCTGAATCGCCATCTCTCGAAGCAAGTAGCAGTCTTTCTTTTAATTCAATGGCTCTAAAGAAGAACGTTTGAGGAGACTCATGGTTGTCCTGTGCAATGCTCACCAATCTGTGGTACAAGTCTGTGGAGCTGTCTTCCTGGGAATGGCCCTTTAAGATGCTCCTCAGTTGGGGAAGGGTGAGGTCACATTTTATCTCCAGCATGTCCCAAAGTCTCAAACCTGGACTTATTGCCTTCACCACAGCTTCTATAATCTCAACCTTGCTGTGACCTAGCTGATGCCTCTGTCCATCTGATGCATTAATTTGGTGTAAGAGAGTCTTTCCTTTTGTCCCTTCTCCCCAATCTGTCCACAAATCTTGAATTCTCCCCTGATGGTCACTTCAGGAAGCCTGTTCACAGCTGTAGGCATCATGAGTTGGTGAGCTGAAGCCTGCTGTGGAGATAACAGTGCTCACTTTTTCACTCAGCCTCCTCACTTCAACTTGCAGTGTTTGTTTAATTGAAGCTGTGAGCATTTCTCTTCTAAACTAACTTCCTTGTCTGCTCCACGGCTGTGTTGTGCAGTGCTCTGTGCATTTTCCTCCTCTTCACTATTTTCCATATTTCGTGTTTGTTCAACTAGTTTCAGTATTTTCCTCAGATAATATGTTGCAACTTGGTTTTCTTCATCATCAATAACAGTGTCCATATATTCTGGTGTCATATGTTCTGGATTAACGCCCGCCTTGTTGTGACATTGTCACTCAGGATTTTAGCCTCCGCACACTTGCCTTCGCTGACCCAGCTGTAAAAGCCACAAATTGTGTGACACGATCTCTTCTAACTCCTCCAAATCCATTTTCTTTCATGTCACCACACCTGTGGACGCGCACGCTCTGGTCCTCTTCACTTAGCGCGACCATGCCCGTGTCCACGTTTCCGTGAGCTAGGCGCTAATCATCCCAGCGGTGCCTCCAATATTTGTCGCACATTTGGACATAAAGAAATCCAGGCGTTCGGGGGTTGTTAATAGTGATCTCTTTTACTGAAACACACAGCACATCAGCAACTATTACAGCACAGGCGATGACAGCAGCTACACATGGTCTACTTATTACGAGGCATGAAACTTCACGTTCCTCCTGCACATGCACACTAATTGTTACTAATTTGTACAAACTCAGACATTATGCACACGTAATATGGAATTGCAAATGTACATTCATACAATACACCAGGGGTAGGGAACCTATGGCTCGGGAGCCAGATGTGGCTCTTTTGATGCCTGCATCTGGCTCTCAAACATGTCTTAACACGATAAAAATGTATTTTTGTTTTTTTGTTCACTGACCTTTTAATGTACATTACAGAAATCACAGTGTTAAAAATAACACTCAAAATATAAAACTTTGTTATGCATTTTAGTCCATCCATCCATTTTCTACCACAATGCGGGTGGCCAGAGCCAGTGCCAGCTGTCCTTCCAATATTTTCTGGGTCAAACACCAAAATTCGATTATCACTGGATAATGCGGTAGCCTATTCGCGGTAGCCTATTCGCATGAACTTCCCTTCCTTAAATCAAATAGTCAGATCGCTAATTCTGGAAAAAGAAAAAGATACGGAGTACGGTGCAAAAGCACGCAGCACCAGAAGTCGCATTAATGGTAAGAAGTAATTTATTTATTATTGGATAGCTTCAGTGTAACAATGTTAATAAAAAGAATAACTTTAGAGGTCCTCCTTAAAAATGCCCACATTTACTTGTATTCAATGTTAAAAAATATTATATGGCTCTCAAAGAAATCCATTTTAAAATATGTGGCTTTTATGGCTCTCTTAGCCAAAAAGGTTCCCGACCCCTGCAATACACAGTGTATATCAGCGACCATTAGGTGTGTAAACCGCTAAATTTACATGGGCGGGGACGGTGAATGTTATCAATGAACTAACACGCCCAACATTGTCCATCAAAACTGTTATGGCTCGCACAAGATTATATATGGCGTTAATGTGTGCACAATAAGCATATTATGCATATTATTATTTAATCCCTTATTTACAGGATTTTTATTTTGTGGTAAGGGTGTTTTAGAATTGATTTTAAGATTTTATTGTTTGTTTTTAAGGCTTTGAATGGGCTGGCACCTCAGTACATCTTGGACCTCTAAGACCAGACTTAAGACCAGGGGAGACCGGGCCTTTTCTGTAGTCGGCCCAAAGCTGTGGAACACTCTCCCCCCTCATGTAAAAACGGCCCCCACAATTGAAAGCTTTAAGTCTCGTCTTAAAACCCACTTTTATTCTGTGGCTTTTAACTCGGTGTGAGTCGTGTGGTCCTCTGTGTCTTTTATTATTTTTTAAGTTTTTATTGGTTCTATTTATTTTAGTTTTTTAAACTAAATTTACTTATATATTTTTTACCTACTTCTTGGACTTTTGGCTTTTATTATTTCAAGATTCAAGATTCAAGATTCAAGAGAGTTTTATTGTCATGTGCATGGTAAAACAGCAGTTATACCATGCAATGAAAATCTTATTCTGTTCATTCTCCCAAGAAAAGAAAGAAAACAAATGAAAGAATAAGAACATAAGAAACATAAACACATAAACATATATACCAATAAATTAAGCAACAACAACAGAAGAGACATTAATACAAGTAAATAATACAAATAAATAAATAAATAAATAATTTCTTGTTTTAAATATTTTATTGTAGTACGTTTCTTTGTTTCTATTTGATCTTTTAGTTTTTATTGTCGTAATTTTTACTTATTATTTACATTTACATTCCCTTATTTACTTATTATTTATGGTTTTGCTAGTCTGTGCAGCACTTTGGAAACAGTGTTTATAAAATGTGCTATATAAATAAAGTGGATTGGATTGGATTATATTTATTTATTTATTTGGAATGTGTTAAGCATGTAAGTTTGGTGAAACGTTATCAGTAAAAGCAATGCCATTGAAATTACTCTGCAAGGTATGGAAATCTCAGATAGAGGGTGGGTGCCACTTTGGGTAGGGCCCTTTTAGGTCACCTGTAACAAAGCTGCGATGCAAGCTGTTCTTTTTCTGTGCATATCTACAGTTAGACTGTTTTTGTTAGCAAAATGAAAAATATCAAAACGGCACACACATCTTTTTTATTTTTTAATGTTTGCGAGCCTTTTGACTTGTGTTTTTACAGTGGGTCCTTAAAACCTGCAGAGTGCTACTGTCATATAGATGATCTTTGACCTGCGTAAACATTTTGATTGCGTTTTCATTCATGACTACTGCATATTAGCCATTTTGTGAGGTAATCAATTTAAGACACGGCAGAGTCTTGCGTTGACATTAGATAAAAAATAAGAATAACAGTAAAGGGAGAAGTACCACTCCGCAGTCCTTAGCTTTCTGAAAATGTGGCCCCTACAACAATTTAGCAGAATAGCCCTGTTTTAGAGCTCTGAGTGCCTCATTTTGACACCTTCCGCAAAGCCCTCTGGGTAATGTTGAGTGGGATTGTGGTTAGAGGGCTCAAAAGAGCGAGGTTGCAATATTCATGTGGAGAGGAAGTAGGACTGTGGGGGAAGTTCCACTTTCCTTCCTTTGCTTACCCGCGTTCTGCAGCCACGGTGAGCAGCACGTGCAACGAGCGGCGTTCACGATGTCCACTCTTTATAAGCATGTTGCGCTTACACTTAAGTGTGTGTGATGAATGTCAAATGTGCAAAACCTGACATGTATCACTAGTGAGCAGACTGTAGTTTGGGAGGCGGCCATAAAAAGGCCATGGCCGCACGATTCCGATGCATGCTGGCAAATCAGAGAAGAGAGAAGAACAGCAAAAGCGAAACTGCGACAGGAGAAATGAATACGTTTTACACATGCAGATAAAGAATGTGACTAAAAACAGACGGCAAGGTTTTGAGGAACAACACACACCTGCTGGTGAAGTTGCTGAGAAACACCAGGCAGGTGCATTTTTTTTTTTTTTTTCATTTCCACTGTCATTGTGAAATGTAGCAACATTCTTTAGGGGGTGCCAGCATACCAGGCTATATACCTGAGGTCCTCAATTATTTCCTGTCATTACCCCCCAGGGTACATTTTTTTTCTATAGAGAACCTACAGTATTTACGAATTTCAGTACAAACCACTGTATGAGTTGCTGGCACCATCATTGTTTAAACATAATAAATACACTACCTAAGTCCCCAACTACTGGACTTCGGCCCCGTATCGGCGGGGCTGAATGGAAAACTTGAGACACATTTTTTAAAATTCTTTTTCATTAACTAACTCGAATTTTGTCTAAATGCATATCAATTTTGAAAATAATAATTATAATATAATATAGTACTTTAATATAGTATTACTTTAATACTTGTAGTGTAGTATTGAATGCAGTATTTTATTGTAAAAATAGTCTACAGTTATCAAGCCCACATTTTCGCATGTTTATGTTCTTTTGTTTCAGTTTGGGGTTTTTTTTTGTCTCAGCTTTGCATCCCATTTTGTTTGGCGGTTCTTGAACGCACCGTTGTTGCGTGAAAATTCTGTATAACTTTCTGCGATGCTGCCACAAATAAAGTTATATTTTCACCGTTCTTCTTTCACCTCATCGTATTCTCCCAAATACAGATGATGTGTGAGTGCGAGTCATGAACAAATTGTTCAAATTGTTCAGTTTAATAACGAATCGGGACTCGTGGGTACTCATTCACTTACCCACCCCTGCTGCTAGCCACGTAACATGTCGGGGCGCGAATACATGCGGAACAAGTCGGGGGAGGGGGTGGAACTTTTTACTGTGGGACAGGTGATTTGAGTGAATAGAGTCCCCAATTCACATCAGTGTGTGACTCATAAGAACTCCATCCATCCATCCATTTTCTAAGACGCTTATCATCATTAGGGTCGTGGGGGTATGCTGGAGCCTATCCCAGCTGACTTCAGGCGAGAGGACCCTGGACTGGTCGCCAGCCAATCGCAGCGCGTAAGAACTTGAATCTGTAAAAGGAATCAGGTCTTCCATCACTGGTGCGAAGGCAAAAAGGTGAGCTCTGATGACGTTATTATGTCTGTGTGTTGCGTTCGTATACTGTATGTTGTTGTCAAGTTAAATCATGCTAGCACACTGCCCAATTATCTTCTCTCTGGAAAACGAACTCCAGGATCGTACCGATGGTGAGAGCGTATTCATTCTGTGCTTTCAATTAGCTACTTTTCTGAGGCCCTTATTTTGTTTAGTGCAGTCAGACAGGACAGCGCTTTTATTGTGAAGACCGGAAATGTGTTTCGACAAATTCCGCAATTTTTTTTAATGCAATGTGGCTGAAAGTGTAATGAATATAAATGTAACAAAATGTAACAAATATAATCAACCCTGATAATTAACACTCACTTGTAGCTGGCCTTTTTTATTTTGTGAAAGCAAAATTAGACTGCGTGGGGGTTACATAACGAAGTGGCTGGTGTGAACATTTTGTTGGGCTTTTAATGTAACGTTAACATTTTTACTTACAAGTAGCCTATTCTCGTTTGGAGGTGTGCATTTTAAATTCGGTTTACAGGCGTAATTGCGCTGTGTGATTTAAAGGGCAGACACGCGTACTGTAAACCAAAGGAAACAACTAAATGTCAGGCTTTTACGTCGTTCAGTAGGGTTTATATATACTGCTGTTAAATATGGGCCTGCATTTTAGTCAGTCACTCAGTCATTTTAGATCCTGCACTGCACTTCCAGTTTGACATTACATGACATGAAATAAACCAATGAAAACGATGTAGTAATTAAATAATGTGTAGTAAATAATAACTTCTGCAAAGATAGCTGTTCTTGTGCTGACCAATCTTTTTTTTTTTTTTTGACAATATGGGGATTTTGTCAAATTTCTTGGTAAACTTTTTAACCTTTGTCTCTATTTTCTCCTTTTTCTGGAGGAGCTTATCCTCTTCAATGAAAATTCAGAAGGTGAGTGCGAGGCTGGCATTATTCTTCAAGAGACTTTGTCCTCCAACCGTTACTCACGTCTCCATCGCCATTGTGCTCACTTGTGAATGCCGACAAAGGTAGGGTTACATCAGGCAGAATGCTGGATTTTACTCTGGGGATGAAATCAAAATAAAAATGTTAAAACAGACCAAGGTAAGTCAAATAAAAATGAAAATACAAATAGGTTACCTTTAGGGATGCAGTATTTAAACCACCACCGGTGATGTTGAGTACTGTATATGTCAGCTACGTCACATTTACTGTGTACTACGCTTATCAACTTTATCATAAATTAATAGAAATGTTTTTTAAAAAATTAAATGATTTGTCTCAACGTTGTGAGACAAATTTGATACATTTCTTAACCAATTAAGAAGATTTTTTTTTCATTATTAGTCTTCACCTTCCTTCTTTATTTTCACTTGCTGCCATCTAGTGGTGGCGTGTTGGCAAACATACATGGGAGTTTTTCTTATTAATCTAATACGGGAGTGCACAAAGTATGGGCTTTTTTTCACATTATTGTTCATGATTATTTTTGTATTTATGTAACATGAAGAAAACAACAGCAAAAATAAGGGACATCGGCAGTAATTTTACAAGAATAAAGTAAAAATGTTAAGAGAAAAAAGTTGTAATCTAACGAGAAAAAGTCACAATTTTACAAGAGTAATGTAATATTTGGACAAAACATAGTTGAAATAGTTGAAAGTTGAAATAGAAAGTCGTCATATTACTTATTTTATTAGGTTGCAGAAAAACTTGTTGTAATAATGTTACAAAAGTCAAAATATGGGAATACAGTCATAATATTATGGCTTTATTCCCATATTTTTTCCAAAATTTACAAGAAATGTAATAAAATATATGAAAAAAACACAACAGCAGAAATGGACAAAATCAGCAGTAATTTTACAAAAAGAAAGTCATATTATTTTGAGGAAAAATAACATCATTTTAGTAGTATAAAGTTGAAATCTTAAAGAGAGACCGTATTTTTTCAAGTCGTAATATTATGGAAAACAAACAAAACAACCAATAAAAATTAATTTATTACAAATATAATTTAAAAAGAAAAAAAAACCCTGGCAAAAATGTAAAAATCAGAAGTACTTTAATATAAGTGAAATATTAAGATAAACAAATTGCAATCTAATAAGGAAAAAGTCATTATTTTACAAGGAAAATGTAATATGAGGAAAAATACTTCATATTAAAGTATTACAATAAGTAAATTGAAATTTTTGGAAAATAAGTGTACGGAAAAAGTCAAAATGTCATGGGATTAAAGTCATAATTTCATCCATTCATTTTCTATGCCGCTGGTCCTCACTAGAGTCGCGGTACGCCGATCTCAGCTGACCTGGGGCGAGAGGCGGAGTACACCTTGGACTGAAAAAGAACAGTAAAAATGGTTTCATTCTAATAATATGCCTTTTCACCTATATCACAAAAATGAGATAGTTTGTTAATATATACAATTTATTATCATATTTACAAAATGTCTAAGTGGCCCTTGCATTCTTTCATTTTTCAGTATGTGGCCTTTGCAGTTTGGTAAGTTTGTTGGTCAGTAAGTTGGTAAATTTGGACCTGATTAATGGATCCAATTGTTTTTTGGGGGGGAATGAAAGAAAACAGAAACACTAATGCTAAATAAATACGTTTAAAAAATCTAATCAAAACCCAAATCATACCCAAAGTCAGCTGGGATGGGCTCCAGCACACCCCCGAGACATTCTGACGTTCTGATTTTGAGTGCATTTTCATCGTTTTCCTGCAGATGGCAGCATTGTAAAAGAAACCCTGCCTCATTGCGACTGCAGCCGGGTCCTCACTCCCATCTGATTGATGGCGCAAAGCTCATCCCGGGCATTAATGGACTGTTAATAACTTCAGAGAAGTCTTTTCTCTGTTTCGTCCTTGGGTGTCATTTGACAAAGCCTCAGTCTTTAATTCCCCATGTCCGTGATCTAATTGACAAAAGCTGCAGAGGGCCTGAAATATTTCCAGCAATCGAGCTTGTGAGTGCGCGTGACACTCGAGATAAGACTTACGAAACACTAGATAATTCATGAACTGGATCGTGATAACATGAATATGCCTCAGTTTTTCCTAATATGAGTAACTACAACCGGAAATACTGTTTCAAGTGCGGTGGAAGTCAACAAACATTTGAGTTCCCTTCTCATTAAAATTGAACAAAAAAAAAAAAAGATGAATCACTTTCACCTTCAGACTGATGAAATGGGTTAAAGTGTGTGTGTCTGTGGGGGGGGGGTTTCAGAAATTCTTTCCCAACCCACGGATTCCTCACCCTGTGAGCATTCATCAGCAAACTCTGCAGTGAGATGCAACTCTATGGTGGTGGATGTTTCCTCTAATGGGAAACAATTACACACTTGGTGGCTTCTCCAGTGACTTCTGATGAGACTCATTCGCTGAGGAAATGGCCACGTAATCGCGTGTGTGTAATGGGCTAACGCTGCTCATTGCTCACTGAGCCAGGCCGCAGAGGAAGCCGCGGCGGTTTCAGTGAGTGGGATGAGAAATGTGACATGGAAAATTATTCAGAAAATGTATCCTCACCTGCATCGCAGACAAATAAGTTGTGTTGCTCAGCAGCGAAGGTAATGATCTGTGGGTACCAAGGAAAACATATCAAGTGTGAGTCAGTCTGTTCGTTGTTTCAAACTTTTAATGATATCATTCCTTAGTTTCAATATACAGTAATCCCTTATCACAGTTAAATGGTTCCAGATCCGACTGTGATCAGTGAATTCCCTCAGTGTAGGATTCCTTACTTATGAATGCAATATTTTCATAGTTAGAACCTGGAAAACCTGTTAACGACCTTCTAAATACGGTTTTTAACATGATCAGAGCCCCTAGACTTGAAACAACACCAATACAGTAGTGACCAGTATGGACTACTACACATCATCACAGCACCTTTGAATATGTCAGCAGTGTCACGCCCCCCCGCGCCCTGCCCTGCGTGACTGTTTTGTTATTTTTCATTTTACGCCTCAGTTCCTGTTGTTAGTAGGGGTGCTCCGATCGATCGGCCAGCGATCAGTATCAGGCGATTTCCGTGAAAAAGCACGGTATCGGCATTTGCCAATACTAATTTTATAACGCCAATCACATCCGCCCATCAGCCTACAGCGACCGTCCACCGCCCACTTTCTCATCACAAAGCCAAAACAAGCACCAAGCTTTGCATGGCGATACAGATGCTACAAAAGAGTCCAGCGTTAGACTCAACACATCTCCTAACCACTAAACTCGCTTCGCAGAATACCCCCTTAATCTATGTGATCAGTATTGGCCGATTTCACTCATGGATGGTCGGTATCAGAAGCATAAAAAACTGATCGGAGCACCCCGAGTTGTTAGGCTCTTATTTTGGTCGTTCTGCCTGCTTTGCTTTTCCTTTATCACTCGCACCTGCTGTTAATTTTAGTTCCTTCTATTTCGTTCAGGTTAGGGAACTTGCTTGTTGAACTGGCTTGTTATGTTAATTTAGCCTATTCGGCACACCGGGTACGTTCTGTCATTCAGCAGCAGTCTCAGTAATTGTCCAAACTTCCCAGTCTCCGGCCAACGCTTCCAGTTCACCGGGAGGAACCCAAGGTGTTCCCAGGCCATCTGTGAGACATAATCCTTCCAGGGTGTCCTTGGTCTGCCCCAGGGCCTTCTCCCGACTGGGCATGCTCGGAACACCTCACCAGGGGGGCGTCGGTGAGGCATCCGTACTAGATGCCCGAGCCACCTCTCTATGTGAAGGAGCAGCGGCCCTACTCTGAGCTCCTCAGCCTATCTCTCCTAACTCATTTCAGCCGCTTGTATCCCCTTGTGTCCTTTATGCTATTCCATAATGTGCGTAACGTTAACATACATGGTCTTGAACTTTGTGAAAGAAATTTCTAAATAAATGCGACCTGTAGTCCAATGCGACTTACAGTATATATGTTTTTTTTTTTACTTTTGATGAAGCATTCTTTTAATAATGCAATTTATATATTTGGAAAATTGGGTATATGCAGTGTATGTGCACGTTGGCCTTATGTGTACTCATCTGCACTCCCCAATGTCTCATTGTTGTTGGCCTTTCTGTTGTACAGTTCAATCATTAGACATGCATGCTGTAATGTTATTCATAAATGCTGGATATGCGATTAATTCTGCATGCTGGAAAATGGTTTGGCAGAAACATTTGTGCACGCCATTTTTGTAAATTCTTTTGTCAAATTTGAAGAGATCCATTCAAGCACGGTTATCATAATAGTGATTATCTCTCCACATATCCACTCAACATGAAGAGGAACTGCATTGAATATTCCTTGAGGGATCATAATAAGTATGAGAAATAAAATGTGCTCTTTTTCAACAGAGATTTGAATAGGTTCTTGATTGGCATGCAGGCCTCTTTCTCTTTTTTCATGACCATCGCGGCGTCCTTTGTGCAGTTTCTTGCCATATAAAGCAATTTCTCCAAGCTTGCTTTGTTTATCTTCCCTCGGTCTACCTTTGCTATCCTCGTATGGCTGCTGAATTTTATTGCGTGTTTTTTAGTTGCATCCTTCACGTATCCTTCAGGACTAATTGGGGCATGTTGCTGAAGAGCTGCTGTTAACTTATTTCGCACACTGATTATTTTCAAAGATGAATCTCATCCAATTTATAGAAAACAAACATCATTATCAACCTTGAATGCTAACGTACGTGCTACGTATCAGTCCGAAACCTGCAACATGTGGCTGGGATATCTCATCAGCATGAAGCTTTGTAGAAAGAATGCTTTTTGCTTGCTGCTAACAGAGTAGAAACAATGTACGGCATGATAAAAACTTACTTTGTAACCCTCACATTGTGTGTCTGGCATCATTATGAGGCACAATAGCCTCCGGAGGACTCAGGCTTTTATTGGCGTGCCTCTTGCTGCAGCAAAAGCTCATCCATTAAACAAATCAGGAGGTTATGTATTAGATTAGCTGTACAGAAGACACCAGGGAGCGCCTGGAAGAACACTGGAAACCTTGTCTCATTGCCTCTCATAGCGCTAGGAATAAATTACCGTATTGACGGCATTGGGGTGATACTGTCAGAAGACCACGTTGTTAAATTACGTTTATGGTATTAAAAGTGATAAACAGCAGTCATTTGGGACATATTTACAATGAAGCCTCTCTCCACAGCAGGCCATAAAATATATATACATATTTTTACAACACAGCCAAACCTCAGTTTTTGAATGCTCCAGTTTTTGTATGATTTGGTTTTAGACAAAAGTTTTCGCCAAAATTTTGCCTCGGCTCTTGTATACTGACTAGGTTATCGTACAAGACTGCGTGAAAGAAACTGCTATGCGCTCTTATTGTGATATATTATTTGTGCTTGAAACGGTTAAATAATAATATAAATAATATATTATATAACATGATTTATATATATATAATATTATTATTTAATTATAAATACTATACTGTGATAATGAATTTAAATAGGATTCAATGGTAATGAAAAGGAATATTTGTATAGTCAGAGCATAGAAAACCTGTTTATGACTTTTTAAATATGTTTTTTTTAAATTATTGGAGCCCTTATAGTCACTGCTCCTATCATTCATTGTTTATACCACATTGCCCAACACTTATGCTGCAGGAACTCGAGCTAGCAAGCTAGCCAGACAGAAGAAGCCAAAAACTTACCACTTCCACACGGAATGGGAGGAGAACTTTTTTTCCGGACATGCCATGGCTGACTTCATGACTTCATGCAGTGTTAAGGTAATGTAATGTAAGTAGGGATGTCCGATAACATTGGCCCACTAGTATTATCGGCCCGATATTGGCATAAAAATATCAATATCAGTATCAGGATTTTTTTCCCTATAATGAAAGCCGATAATAAACATAATGCTGTATATAGGCCTATGGGCTTTCGGATTTTCCGGCACGCAAAAGATGACCTCATCAAACCGCCTCTCAAGCATGCAAACAACCATGGGTGGCTAGTAGCAGGCTCGGTCGCGCCTTACATTCCATCCATCCAATTTTTATGTCGCTCATCCTCACTAGTAGGAATGTTTCAATTCCTACTAGTGAATATGACGGCTTCGAACGTTAAGTCCAACTTTAATCTTTTCAAACTCAGAGCTTCAAGACAAGATAAAAGTTATGTAGGATATAAATTCACTTTAATATCGATCTGCAGATGAAATTTCATTCAAATCTGATCTGAAATATGTTAATTTTGGCCCAGAATTACTGTGTACATGCAATTCGTCACGTGGTGTGGAAACGAATACAGCCTGCTGACCACTAAGAGTGCTAGGCCTACATGAAAATTAGGACACTTGATTTTCTCACCTGGAGTTTTTGATGATCAAAAAATGTAAATGGCTACTCTGTTGACTTAAAAAAAAAGGCACAGCCTAAACCTAATTGTAAATATTTCTCGGATGTTTTACAATGTTGTACAATATTGTTTACAGCCACGTTGACAAGCTAATTGCTGATGCTGTATCCACTGGCTTCACCACAGATACTGTATGTGATGTTACACATATCAGTATCGGGTGATATCTGTATCGAAATTGAGAGTTGGACAATATTGGCATATCCGCAAAAAAGCCAATATCCGACATCCCTTATTGTAAGGTAATGTTTTGGTGCCATTACTGCCGCCTAGTGACCAGAATACTACATATCACTTGTTATTCAATATTTTGACTAATAATAGACCATAGTGTACCACGAAACAGCGAACATTTATTCATGAATTAATTTCTAAAAAAAACCCCAAAAAAAACGTGATTAGCGAGGGAGCGATAATCAAACCGTGATATTGAGAGGGACGACTGGATTATTTTTTATTTTATTTATATATATTTATTTTATATAAACGTATTATTTTTTATTATTTTGTGCATGTTGAATCTTAATAAAGATGTATACGGTGGTGATGGGTTGTTTGTGAACGATCCAGCTCTTGGAATTGAGAGAACCGGACCATCCACTTTCAAGAGCTGGCCTTTTTTTTCTTTAGTTTGTTTATCTCTCAGCGTGATTGGTCAAACTGTGTGGTGCCGTGTCGACACTGAGAATCAGGGGAAGGGACAGTTTACACACACGTTAGCCGCTCCTCACCGTCTTCCCAACAAGTCTTCAGTAAATGTAAAAATGATTGTTAGATATTATTAATACACTTGCTATTGATTCTGCCTGTGGAAAAATACTGTAAGAAGAGGCAGACACACAAAAGATGCATTGTTCTCGCCCTCTGACACAAGCTTAACTTTCACTTTCACACAAAGTTAACTCACTTTATAGTAGGGCATGGCAACTGTTATATAGAGTCTGTTTACCTTCCTTGTCAATGCTAGAGTCCAGTGGTGCAACCAAATATATTGCTCTTAATTTTTAATACAATTTGAAAACCTTTTCAATTGTGTGACCACTGACTACTTCTCTGACAACTACGCTGCTCAAAGAACCAGGAAGATGATTTTGCATTGTTTTCTGCATGTAAAACTACAATTATTCTCTATAAAATGTAGTTTTTGCTAAGATTTTTGGGAAAGGGTTCATTGGATTTACATGATTTCCTGTGGAAAAAAATTGCTTCGGTTTGTGCACATTTCACTTTTCGAAAGAATTAACAACAAAAACGGAGGCGCCACGCTACTTTGCAAATAAATTTGCGGCATCGGTAATACTAAAATCTGAGGAATATTAATTCAAGCTCGTGTGCTCAGAGCCAATGTCACACTGAGTCATGAAGCTGGTTGGTGACAGCTTGGCTCGCTCACCCCCCACGGAGTTGGTCTGCCATGCTGTTGACCCCGGAGGTGAGAAATGGACTGCCACCCACTGGTAAGGGGTCAATACTGCAGTGGAGTGGCCCTCACAGTTCAATGCACGATTCATTCTGCATAAAAACATCTTCAAAGTGAAAAATGACTACATGCAATTTTGTTCACTATACTACAGTACATAGTATAGTGTGTTTGTGTATGTGTGTGTGTGTGTGTGTGTGCGTGCACCTCTCATTTGGAGCCAAACAAAAGACTTGAAGAATCTCAGGGGAGGAAAGGCCTGCTTATAGCAAAGGAAGGATGTTTATGGAGTTGACTTGATTATCGCTCGGGCATATACTTTGATGTATTGGAAAACTAAAAGGAAGGTAAGCCGCCTCCTGCAGGCTTATCCCAGCTAATAACATCTTCCAGAAGAGCATCAACATAATAATTATGCCCCTTAAAATAACCTCACGATGAAGAATTCTCTCAAGGTAATAGTAAGTGTTATGTAGCATCGAATGCAACATCAAACCTCCCGAGTCACATTTTTACTCACCGAATATGAGTAAGTGAAAGAATCTGTCGCATAAAGCATAATATGCCAAAATGTGTGTGCGTGTGTCTGCGTGTGCATGTGCCTGTGTGTGTGTGTAAAAGTTGAGGTGAGGTTGCAGTCAAGGTGCATGATTAATGTCCAGATGTGTGGACATATTGAAACCCAGGGTGGCATTCGTCTTTCTCAAAGTGCAAAAGTAAGCAGCATCTGGTCCGGAAGGTAATAACCCTTTGTCACATTGTTTCCTCTGCGTCGCTGATTTCAAAGTAATAGAAACAACCCGTCAAGCGCAGCATCACTTTGTAAAGCCCTTTTTTGACTTTTCTGTCATTTATATTGGGAAAAATGCTTACTGTAGAGATTAAAGTTTATTGCGGAGAGATAGAAACACAACGCTTTGTGAGGGGAAAAACACAAGTCAAGTCTCTTGGGTTAGAATTGGACTTTGCTGTGCAAAACGACAAGTATTGCACATTCAATATAAGTAAGAAAAGCTAGCACATACTTCTGAAATTGATATGACTTGTAAATCAAATGTAAATCCAATTCCTTCCAGTTCCCGAACCTCAAAAATATGAGCAAAAAGTACATTTTACAAACAATAATTATAGTTCTTCATGCAGAAAACAATGTGCCGATTATAAAACAATGTGTGATTATAAATGAGAAATGGATGGAACTAGTTATTTATGAATAGTTAATTATGAATACTTATACTATAGTAATAATTTAAATAATATTATTAAAATATTATATATGTATACTGTATTTTTAATAAATTTTTTATTAATATAAATTACTGTATAACATTAAATATAATATTATAAAAATTATTAATAAAATAATTCATATAAACTACTTCATTAGAGGCTTTGTAATTACTAAATAAATACATCACTTTTTCCATTCAAAATAGATTATGAAATGACGACTGAAACAACAATAAGGTCTAACTCTCACCACCTAAGTGATCGTTATCGTGGAGGAGTGGAAGTGGAGTGTTGCCAGCTATCCTGATAGTAAATGTTGAGACAGTCAACCAACATACAAGCTGGACACAGACTACTCTTACATTATATCCAAGTTTCATTTACGTTAGAAAAATATTAGGCATTAGGTCAGATTATTTATTTACAAGCAAAGCCATCTTATTACAGTTGCCAGCCATGTTTTTGTTTGTTTAACCTGAATGTTTTGAGGTCAGACCTTGAAAGCGCCAAGCGGAATATCGCTAACCTCCCAGCTGTCTTGAATACAGCATCTGTCCGCGAACCCCGCTTTAATCTTCTCGCAGAAAAGTCCAGTGTTATTGTTGAGACTGAGAAAACATACAGCTTATCCATCCCAAATGAGTCACATTTTTTCTTGAGTAATTAAAAACGTCGCTTCAAGGGGGCCTCGTAGTTAGCATGTCGGCCTCACAGTCAGGAAATCGAGGGTTTGAGACCTTGTCGGAACGTCTCCGTGTGGATTCACTGTGTTCCAAAAGCATGTACGTTAGGTTAACTGGAGACTCGAAATTGTCTCCAGGGGTGAATATTGTTCTGAATGGTTGTTTGTCAACACAGTGCATCTGAAAAGTATTCACAGCACTTTTGCCACATTTTGTTGCGTTACAGTCTTATTGCAAAAAAGGAATACATTCATTTTGTCCCTCAAAGACTTTGTTGATGCACCTCTGGCGGCAATTACAGCCCTCTAGCATTTTGAAGTTATTATGATGTCACAAGGTTGGTACACCTATCTTTGGCCAGTTTAGCTCATTCATCTTTTCAGCACGTCTCAAGCTCCATCAGGGACCAATGGGAAGCATAGGTGTATCGCCATTTTCAGATCTTTCTGGGCTGTGGGCCACACGTCATGTTCTTTGTGCTGCTCTGCTGCCCTCTGTCTGCCATGTGTTGCAGCACACCATCCAGACTACCGGGAGGAGCTAATCAGACGCACCTGTGGACATTTATCCCCTTTCTTAAGCTGCTGCCTGCCCTTCATTCTGTGCCACATTGTTACCTGAAGTCAGCCTGAGACCTGCTCCTCCCAGCACCTTTTATTATTCAGTGTATTCGGCTTTCTGCTCATTTTTTTGTCATAGCCTGTAAGTACCTTGTTCCCTGCTTGGCTCCTTCCAGCAGCGGCTAGTTATCTTGTTTTCCTGCTAAGCCTTTTGCTTGTGTGTTGTCTTACTCTGCCAGTTTTTTCAGCAGCTACCTTAGTTAGTCTTTTGTGTTTTTTCACCCTGTTACGTTTTTCCGTGTGTAACAGCGTCCTCTGTTCTAGTTCTCTTTTCCCGTGACTGCATCCGGGTCACTTGCTTTGTACTTTGCCTTTTTTTTTTTTTCTTGACATTTTTGTATTTTACCACTTCGGTGGACACCTTGTGTATTAAACCTTTGTTTCCCGGACTACTCTCTTCTGCGTTTCAGGGGATCCAGTATTCGGCCTACGGTCGCGCATAACTACACAGTGTTATCCTATCTTGTGTGACAGATTTCTGACATGCACTGTCAACTGTGGGACCTTTTTATAGAAACGGCTGTGTTCCTCTACAAATCATGTCCAATTAATTACATTTACACAGGTGGACTCCAATGAAGTCATGGAAACGTATCATGATTGGTCAGTGGAAACAGGAAACGCCCAAGCTCAATTTTCAGCTACATGGCTGTGAATACTTATATATTTTAATTTATTTTTTAAAAATAAATTTACAAAAATAATGAAATATTTTTCATGTCATTATGGGTTATGTGTACAATTTTGAGGGAATACAACTAACATAACAAAATGCTGAAAAATACGTTCGGGATGCACTGTATGTGCCCTGTGATTGGCTGGTGACCAGTCTAGTGTGTCCCCGCCTTGGGGGGCCAAAAGACAAAGGATGTAAATGAGAACCAATAGAAATTATTGCTTTTGTTGAGTTATTTGCGTCTGTATTTTTATTTTTTAATCTTTCTTTTTACTTATTTTTGTGTTTTTTTAATTAATTTTTTTTCTATGTATTTTTATTTGATTTACTAGTTTTTAATTTTTTTTTTTTTCATTTTTTGCTTTAGAATTTTGTGTGTATTCATACATCTATTATATATTTCATGTATGTTTATTTTTGGAAACTTAATAAAATATGCTATAGAAATAATTTAGTAATATTACTTTACAATATTGTCTTTATTTTACTTGAACAATTTAATTTGATTTATTACAAAATGTTCTTTTATTTAATATGTATTAGTTTGGTGATATTGTTACGTTGTCTTATATTGTTGCATTTCTTTAAGTTGTTTTCAACATCACAAAATCAATGATCTTGAAAATTTCAAGTAAAAATATTGGTATCAGTATCGTTATTGGCCGTACTGCCCATGATTGTACTTTGATTGATCGAATCAATACAAAAATTTGCAGCATCGCCCACTTCTATTTTAAACCATATTGGCACGCCGATCAACAGTTGCATTTGAAAATAAGGGAAATTTCCCGGAAAATAAGGGAAATCCTTGGAAAAGTGAGTGCTTTTTTGGACATTTCAACAAAAAAGGCAAAATCCGGGCGTTTCCCGGGTAAAACGGGAGGGTTGACAGGTGTGCATACTGGCTGTGACAGGTGCAGCACCAGATTTGAAAACGGTGTGTCATCTTGCCTTATCCAATGGCAGAACTGCTGGATTTGTGCCTGGTAGGGCTTGGAGGTGATGGTGGACCACCTGTGCCAATCGCAGCGTGTGTGGGAGGAGTTCAAGGGCTCGGAGGTGTGTCTGGAAAAATGAAGTGTGGAGCAGCATACTGAGTGCAAGTCGGGGAGACATGGCATGAATACAACCTTATACTGTTGAGACGAGCTTTACTGTCCGCGCGTTGGAAACTTATTTTGGAACTCCTTCCACCACCGTTTCAATTCCAGCTTGTGGACACTGAGAGGTTTACCCGAAAACTTAGTCCAAAAAAAAAAAAAAGACGAAAAGAGCTCCTGAAGTCCGTAAAGTCACACGCCGCTATTTGGCTCCCAAAACGAGCCTGTTGGTGCGTTTGCTTCAAACAAGGATACGCTGGTGGACATGTGAATTTCTAAGGAGATAACCCGCAAGCACAACAATGAAACAAGCGACTGTCCTGCGTTGCATCGACTTTTTCCTGACTTGCTGCTTGTTTGGGTCGAGCTCGTCACAATCAGGTGAGTGAAGCCGATTGAGTGCGTTGCTCCGCGGGTGCGAAGAGGCGCTAGGAGCTCCCGGAGCTACTTTTTACAAAACATTTGCGTTTTACATTCATGAATAGGTTACTTGTGTTTGGTAAATATTGCTGGATTGACTGTAATTGAGACAAAGCGATAATTTGGGTTTTTCAGAGAAAACGACGTGCATTTATTGGCCAGAATAGACCCATTATCTTCCTTTTAATGACAATATTGGAAAAGTTCCCCACCGGATTACTTTGTTTCTGTTCGGAAAATAAATATGCTGCTCAAATAAACATCCATCTTGGTGTGTGAAGCTTTTTATTCAATAGATCCGCTTCACAAACCCATTTTGAGCTGCAGGGATGCGCATGCAGTGATGGACCGTGATGAGCTGTTGTCCGCATGCAATATGAGAAGGCGCTGATATTAAAGAGGGTTAGCGTGAAATTACATTATTCCTCTTTTTTATTGTAACTCCCTTCGGGGGCAACGTGCAGCACACTTTGACAGGCACTGCAGCGGCGCTCAGCTTTTACGCACCGGCAAGTGGGATGCACACTTCTTTAATTTTGCTCCTCGCTTACCAGTTCAGTGGAGACTGAGCTGTATTGAATTTGCTGGTTCTGTCCTTGCACCTTGCAGTGACTTGAAGACAGACTGGGACGTTGTAAATGAGCAGCCTGGAATAAGCCTTTAGACACTTATTCACAGTCTGAATGCTGACATTTATGGAACAATACAACAATTGTTATTAGAACAAATGGAAATGAGGCAGACTGTGGCAAACAACTGAGCTATAATAAAGGATTCTGAGAATCCACTTTTGCACACTTCCAATAACCAGCCTGACACATTTCTATGAAAAGTTTCCATCAAGTATATAATAAGAGTAGAAAATGTGACTTGTGGCAAGGACTAGAACATCATCTCGTAATGTGGAAAAAACCCTCATAGAACCTCAGCTCTAAAGAATAGATTATGCAAACATTGTTGTGTAAACATTTGTTAATTTCTGGCACGGAGAAGGTAACAAGATGGAAGCGCTGTAATTTCTTTGTGTGTGTGGCATGGCTGCTGGCGTTTTATTGCTCTTGCAAGTAGCTAATGGGAAAAGAAGCACATGGCATGCCCACACTCGCTCCTGCTCAGTTGCTTTTTCATGAGCTGTATTTGATACAAGCTCCTTAAGGGGTTCACTATGCCTGCAATATTCAAATATGTTCATGTATGCTTGTTTTTTTTCCCCATTTTTGAATGGTCATTCTCTTTTAAAAATGGCTAAATTCAAACTATGAACTAAGTGTCGCTGGGATGCATGCATATGTGCAGGCTGAGAGTTCCTGCACTGCACCATTAAGAGTGCCACGAAACTCTGGGAATTGCAAATAGCTGATTGTAAACCATATGGGCCCATTCAAGATCTCGCTCTGTTTCATGAATATTCATGTTTCCCATGTGCAGAAGTGTAGGCATTACATCTGACTGTGTGTATTTATGTGGGCTCTTTCAATTAGTAGCATCACTGCAATGTGGGTAAAATTGCATCCTCTAATTATTCTGCTTTACGGCTTTCTGCAGTTTTGTGTTTTCATAGAACTTGACGCTTGTTTATTGTGGCTTGAATTTAGTACCATACGCTCTCTATTTATGTGAATGGACAGTGCGGTGATGGAGTGAGGCTGAAAGACCCAGCTGGAGAAAGACTACAAGAGGATTTGTTCTATTCACACACCCTCACAGCAGTGTGGACTATCAGTACTTGCACATTCATTGCTGATGTCTTTAAAAAAAAACAAAAAAAAAAACACACACAAAGCGAGAGACTGTGTGACAAAGTAAAAGACGGCACAGATTCGCTTTGCCGTAAAATGTTTTTACTCTCATTTATGCACTTGCTGGTGTTGCCTTGACTGAATGAGCAGTCGCCCCGTGCTTGATGGGGCCTTGGAGGCCATCAGGCACACGACCGACAGAGTGGCCGCGGCATAAAAGAGCTGGACTGGTTGATACGGTAGGGAGGCTGCATAATGAACCACAGTGATGGCAGTCCTGCCACGGCAGTGCTTTTTAACATCACATAAATGATCAATGAGTAGCAGTCTACAGCGTCTAGAGAAAGGAATATGAACAAAGCCTGCAACTAACAATTATTTCCTTAGTCGATTAATCTGAAGCTTGTTATTTTTATTAATCGAGTCATCGGTTAGGCACTAGATGGACCAAATCCATATGAACCAAACAGTTAGTGGTTTGGTCCACAGCATATCAGAAAATAGGCACAAATGTCACATTTGAGAGGCTGAAATCAGAGGTTTTGCATTTTTAATTAAAACAATTAATGGAATACCAAAATTGTCTTAATTAGATAATTGACTAATCACAAATTAATCATCAATTAATTGTTTCGGCTTTAATACGAACATGAATGTTCAGTTGGTGTAGATATACAGTAGTTGTGGCGGGACGCCAAAACATTCAATCAAATACCAAAATAGTTATTAATTTGATAGTCACATAATTATTGATTAATCATCAATTAATTGTTGCATCTGTAATTGGTGTATGTATTGCAGTGGGTTCCTAAAACTTTCTGACTTAGATTAAGGTTCCAAAATTGTTATAATTTAGTGAAGGATGCTTGATCCAAATGTCAAACTTTTAATAGGGATGTGTACCAAAACTCCTTACCGTTACTTCGGTGCCTCATTTTGGTGCTAAATTAATTCAGACTCAGCCATCTGCAACAAGTGCTTGAAGGTGATATTTTGCAAGTAACGTCTTGTAAGTAATGCAGCAGCATCTGGACAAACACACACACAGACTGACTTTATTGGCGGCCTTAACACACCAACAGCAGCGCTCACTTCCTTTTTTTTAAATAATTTTTACTGTGGTAGGTGCCAGCTGTCATTAATTGCTTGCCAGAGCAGCGATCGCATTCATTAAATGACAAGTCTTTATTACACACACTATTGTAGCATGCTGTGGGTTTGACTTTTGATTCATTTGGACTCTTTGTTTATCTATTTATTTTTTATGAATTGTGTTGGTTATCATTAAGAACAGATTACAGTCATTCTATGATGCTCCTACGTTGCATGCGTGCATGTGAATGGGATTGTTCCGGGCCCAAGACTATCTCTTACAATCGTGCCGAAATTAGAGGAAGTGCACCTTGCCTGGGTACGTACAGCCAAATGTGCCGTGCTTTAGGTGTTAGGTGGTCCCAGTGCTTCTCAAATAGATGAGGTGTCGGGGACTTTCTGTGTCAGTGCCTTCATGCATTGCCTTTGTGCCAAGAAGAGTGGGAGTCCACCTTGCCTGGGCACATATTCTTTCGGTGTAAAGTGGTCAAATAGTGGGGCACGCACCTCCTTAAAGGAGTGAGGTGTCAAGGTATCATTAGAGACGGGGGGACTTTCCATATTGGTGTCTTCATTCATAACAAAGGAGACGTCCCGGGCAAGGAAAACAAGTGACGATAACGGGAATAGAAAGAGCCTTGGGTTTATTGTGAACACTTAACTTGGAAATTATTTGAAGTTGTTGCAGATGTTATCTCAGCTCATTTTATGAATCTATTTTGACTATCAGGTGATTGTATGTGGAATGCTACTGCCAGCAACCCATACAGTGGTTTGTACAGGTCAATAAGACACCAAGAAGAAGACTAGATCCCGATTTGTGTCATTACTGTGATTTTCTTTTAATGTACATTATTCTTCAACACTAGGTTTTCCTCATTATATTAGCATAACATCATATAGATTTACTATATTATCGACATTGGGGGGCATGGTTTTTCGGTTTTGACTTGTTGATGAGTGCAATCAGCATGTAGACTGCATGCAGGCAGCAGAAGTGATTGGATGATGTTTTGTGTGACCTTTACAACATCTATACCCTCATTTATCAAATGCAGTTCTACAAGCAAAATACACGTGCATATGTTGCGCCATGCATCATCATTATTGCCAGCTGTTAGATGCCCCTTCCGATAAGGATTTCCTCTCGGGACTGGTGCATCCCACCTTTTTAGACGGCTGTCGAGTGGCAAACAAAAACGTGTAGCATTCAGATTTGACAAAGTTTATTGTTGGATTGGATTTTTTTTCTTTTTCACTCCCCTTAGGTTTCTCTTTATGTTGTTTCTCTGCTTTCATCCTGTTGAGGCAGGATTGCGTGTGTGTGTGTGTGTGTGTGCGTGTGCAAAAGGAAAGAGACACCAAAATAACTTCAGTGCAACACATGGCCTGAATGCGGAATTCACGTATCGACCAAACTTCCATTAGCGAGGTGCCACAACAAACTCTCATAACACAAGCTTGGTCTTGCTTGATAGCACAGAAAATTACCACAGCTAGTTAAGAAAAATTGGGGACTCAAAAGTTTCAGGGGGGGATGGGGTGGCGGGTTTGGGAAGGAGTGCTATATATTCGGTTTTAATTGGGGCTAGCAAATGTGTGTTTAGGACCACTAGGAATAGGTTACATCATGGAAAACAATGGAATTCTCAGGGCGACCCCACCATTCTCTTTAAAGTGTGTCGTAATGGAGTAGATGAAAAAAGTACTTCAAGAGAAGGGTACAAAGGATACAGTGTCACGCACAGTGCAGACAACTGTCAGTCAAACATTTCTGCTGAGACTCTTTCACCTTCCTGCAAGGTTCAGATGTGCTGTCAGGTTAACTTTAGTTTTCAACAGGCAATACCCTTTCTTGTACGTTTAGATAAATGACACAATTTGGATGTAACATGAAAACTGGGAAAACACCAGTTTCACCAAGTTAGACAATGAGTGAATGCCTATGATCTAGAACAGGGGTCGGCAACCCCTAGCATCAAAAGAGACATTTTGGCCCGTTTCCAGGAAATTAAAAGCTACTTGGAGCCACAAAACCTATTTAACCACTCACTACACATAGTTTCCTAAAGGGTATTGTCACGTTCCTTTTCTGTCTTCTTGGCGGAGTGACGAACCACACCTGTTGCCACCTGGCAATATGTCACATTTCTTAATGTCGTAACATGTTGATTAGTTCCAGTACCACTCTTCATACGTCTTAAGTTGCCCTTGTTCATTAGTGACAACGAAAACTAAGAAGCGAAATAGTGGACCAGCATCATGGTTTCTCACCGAGCCGACCCACCAGAAAACACTGCCCCTAGCATTTTGGTGGAGAATTGCACAGCACACGCTCAACTCCCACGCAGAACTCTAAAAGGCTCCTGAAGGCATCTGAAGAGATGGCGTAGTGACTACACAGAAGTATAAACTGGCTGGAGCCACAGCAGAAGGACAAAAGAGCCGCATGCCGCTCCGTAGCCATGGGTTGCAGACCCCCTGATCGAGAACATGGGTTCCCAGATTCCTTGAGCTCACGGCCCTAACCCTACCAAAACACATTGCGTCATAACACCCATACATGTCCATTTTCAAGGGTTTCAAAAGGTACCTACAGTACGTTTTAGACACATCTTCACACTTTACCCTGAGCTAAAATTCATACAGTCGTCCCTCGCCATTTGGCATTTTGAATTTCGCAGCTTCAGTCTATCACGGGTTTTCAAAAACAGAGTCATGGAAAACATGATTAGACCACCCTTATATCTTCAATTTATTGATCCATTTTAATGCTTGGTACAACTAAAGGTACATTTGTTTGGACATATATAATGATGCTAACAAATATAGCTCATAAGAGTTTAATCTAAGAGCTGATATCTAGCAACTTCCATGGTTTTCTTGATAACCAAAATCACGTATTTGTTCAAACAAAGGTACCTTTAGTTGTATCAGGCATTAAAATGAACAAGAAACTGAAGAAACAAGGGTGGTCTCATCATTTTTCTTTCCCATGACTGTATGTTGAGTAATCAATCAAGCTTTTTTTTGTGGTTGAATACAGCCAATTATTAGTCAGAACATATGCATATTTAAGCTAATGTTACATATTTTTTGCCTAAATTAAGCAATTTCAAGCATAAAAAAGGTTAAATGAACTAAAATACAAGTATAAGCTATTCAAAGATGTTGACTGGTCACTCGGTGTCAATAATGTTCGGTGAGACACACAAGCACCAGGCTTGATCGCCGGAACAACAGGCTTTTATTGCAGGTTATTTCTCTTGGAGATAAAGACTATCTGGATGATCTCACATCACACACAATAAACCCTAATAAAAATCCAGAATAAAAACAGTCTACTTTTCGGCCTTAACCCACAGCAAGATGAAACTCAACTCAACTCAGAGGCCCCGGTGTAATTTCCTGTCCACCATTCGCTCTGCTCCCCAGGGAACACATTTATAGCAAGGCACACGAGCACAAGGCTAATTCATGTCTTTATGGCCTATTTACTCTTATGTTTACTATGTTGGGTAATATGATTGTAAAGGTGACTATAGGGATGTTATTTCATGTCTAAAGGGGTCTAATGTTTAAAAAAAACATATTTAGAAGGTCATAAACAGGATTTGTATTCTCTAACTACGAAAATATTCCATTTGTAATAAGCAAATGAGCAATCCTGCTTCATGGAATTTCACTTATCACCCGTCGTGTCTGGAACCAATTAAACATGATAAATGAGGGATTACTTTATGAGTAAGCATGCACACGAAACTCTGTATCATTATGGCACCAGTACCGACGTAAGCGGTAGTAACTGGACCAAAAAACCAAGTGGATATTGGCGCCTCATTTCATTGCTAAATGAATGCAGACTCAGCCACCTGCAACAAAGTGCTTGAAGGTGAGATTGTGCAAGTCGCCAACAGCAGCACTCAATTCCAACACGGTAAACTTGCATGCGTGTTTCTGTCATGACAACACTTCCTCATTATCAGTCAATAGAAAGCGAGGTGCATTCACAAACACCGGAATTCTGAACATCAACATCATGACGCAGCACGTATTTAACGATAATTGTGGATCAGTTATCAAATTCTGCTTGAATTGTGGGGAATGTATCCACATAAACAGTGGGATGCATGCACTGTAGGGATCGTAAAAGCACTTTTTGTGTACTGCTGCTGGTTTTGCTGTGATAACTGTGACAATTTGTTGTGGAATTTATTTCATTTTGGTGAAAATGTTGATATTGAAGTACAGTCAAACCTCAGTTTTCATACGCCGCAGTTTTTGTATGATTTGTTTTGTTTTTTTTTGTCAGATTTGTCCTTGGCGTTTGTACACTGTCCGTGATTGTACAGTGTATCGGTTTACGTGCAATATTGCGTGTAAAAATTACTTAGTTTGCCCTGTACGGTATTGTTCGGCGAAATCGAGTGCCCAAACAAAGCACCGTACGTGTTTCTGACTCACTGCCGATGCATTTCTTATTGCGGGTGATTGCTGAATAACCCACCATGGGGCCAAAGAAAGTTGCAAATGCCAGCAATTTGATAAAGAAGCTGAGAAACACTATTGAATTCGATCTCGCCAGGATGGTACGGGAAGTCCGCATCAACAAAAATTGGGAAAAACTGCTTTGGTTTTCCTACATTTCGGTTTTTGTTGAACCTTTTGGTACAAATTCATAACAAATAAACGAGGTTCCACTGTATTTAAATTACTATTCTGTTCAAGAATGAAATAAAAAGGCAATACACACTTAGTCCCAAACTTTCCTTTTAAGTTAGGAATAGTATCAAAACTAGGGTTGTCCAATAATATCACCCCGATATTGGCATAAAAATGTAATATCGGTATCAGGATTTTTCCTGAAAATGAAAGCCGATAATAAACATAATGCTGTATATATAGGCCTATGGGCTCCCGTACTTTCCGGCGCCCAAAAGATGACCTCATCAAACTGCCTCTCAAACGTGTAAACAACCGTAGGTGGCTCGTAGCAAACTAGCTCGCTCCTTCCATTCCATCCACTAGTCGGAATGTTACAATTCCCGAAAGTAATATCGACATATCGAATATCAGCAAAAAAGCCAATATCGGACATCCCTAATGAAAACAATTGTCCAACAATACAGACGAGCATTTTGCTCGCGTTTGTTGCACTTGCCTGGTCCATTTATTGCGGCAAATTGGGTCTTTTGAAAAGGTGAACAAGCTTACTACGGCTGCTGGAGTGTTTGAGCAAAAGCCTCCCACACAATGCTCAGGCATAATATCCAAAAAAATAACAACAACAGAAATTCATCAAAAAATGCAGCACCACAACACGAAAACAATTGAAACAATGGAGGTGGTGTCCCGGGTGTAACGTCACTTCTGCATTCTACTCCAGATGCCGGAAAGACAGAGATTTTAGTGATGAAAACTTTTACAAAAGTCAACATTTGAGCACACATCTAACATAGGAAATATGCCTTTCAATGTAATTTTTCATGGTGAAGATAATAAGATTAACATGTCTTTTGGTGTCATGAGCACTTTAAAGCAGTGATCCGGGCCGTGGGTCATTTGGTACCGGGCCGCACAGAAAGAAAAAATAATTCCCATGATTGAATTTTTTATGTTTTATTTTGAAAAGTGGCCGGATTTTATCTGTTACAACCGTCTCACTTGACGCATGTCCATTGTGCGTGTGCTAACTTTATCTCATGTCACAGATAGACTACTACTGTATTTTTACCATTTTTCTTTCACCTCATATTTGGTCTCAAATGCTGATACTATGTGGGAATGCATAAAGGTAAGTTTTGATGACTTATTGAGTGCTAATGTGCACATTTGTCTCAAGTTAATTCATGCTAGCACACTGCCTTTTACCACACACGTCAAACAGCGATGTAATAATCTGTCTGGAAAAACTTGGCTGGAACTTAAACTGGTGGGTCAGCATTCATTTTGTGCTTTTAATTTGATGTTATCCATGTCTTTAGTTTTACACAATACATAATACATAAGATAAATTAGATCGCTATGATGTACGACCTGCCCCTGGTCCGCAGGAGATTTGTGGGAGCACAAGCCGGTCCGTGGGTCAAAAAAGGTTGGGGACCACTGTTTTAAAGCACCATTAAAGGCCCATCCGCATTTCAAAAGTACCGATTTGGCACCGGTATCAGATAATGTGTAAATGATACTGAACCCTACCCATTTGAAAACTCTACTCTTCCAACCAAAAGCTTGGATGTCTAAAAGTGTCATGTACGTACATCTGTCAGTCTGTGCGACCGTCGAGCCGCGATAATCTTGTTGCATCCCTTCTCGCACAGTAAGAGCGTCTGTCCTCGTCATCCTCCTGGAGGGCTTTCAGGATGCTGTCAGCCACTCAAACCTTTGACAACCACAATTTTGAAGGTTTCAAAACGTGGCGACAAAAGCAGTGGGACGCATCCGCATGTGTGTTTTTGTGCGGTTGATGGCTGTCACTGTTTGTCTGTGTACAGATGAATGTAATTGAGGTGACTGACAGACGAACTGACTCTCTCCACTCCCGTGTTGCTCCTTGTACCTCTGATGTATACCCTCGCTTGCGGTTTGGTGTGCCTACCACATTAAGTGGTGAAACAAGTAGAAAAAAAATTACAGCTAATCTGTGTTAAGAGACGCTCATTATCGCGACTTGGAGGTTTTTTTTTTTCCCTCTCTGTATTGACAGCCTGCCATGTTGAAGTGACGACTTTCATTGTCATTTTCTTTATTTTTCCATTCTCCGCCAGAGTTAATAACTGTAGTGAACATATGAAGAGACGATAATAGGCGGACAACTTGGACATGAAAGACCAGTTCCACCTTCAAATGAGCCTTTCATTCAGTTCTGCATGTGGGTGCTTAAAAAGGCCGATCTCTCTCAACTTGCTTCCTCTCTGTCGCTTTCCTCTTTTAGTAATCCCCTTCTAAAATATTCATAGCTAATCTGCATTTACAATGTAATTACAGACGGCCTTTGAGTGATATCAGATAAAGTCGGCTGAACACACACTTCTTGCAAAATCTTGATTTGGCAATTTGTGTGTTGGAATGAGGTAGTGTCGACTTGATCTGTTATGTCGTTAAGACAATATTTTTGTCGGCAATTCTGCACTTTAGTGATATGCAGCGATAGACTTGGAGTTACGGTTGCATTGTACAGTTTGTTGACTGCTGTGTATGCAAGTGCTCTAAGGGGTTTTGGTATAGCGGCAGTGTGATGGATGTTGCTTAAGGTCTCATAGTTTATATCATGCTCTTTTTCAGAGCACAAAAAAATGTGAGCCTGAACAACAGCGCCCCTGCTGGTAGCAGCCAAGTATCGCATACTCTGGATTATTATACCTTTCCCTGCCTTAAGCCTCCAAGTATCTAAAAGGCTCCTGCATTGTCAAACACAGGGTTTTTTCCACCAAGGGGCCGCATCCTGAAAAATCAAAGGCTGCGGGGGCCACTTGTGTCACATTTTCTAAACCAACCCAAGCACTGATGTATAGCTAAGAAGTTAAATATAGTATAAACGAGCAGCGCTTTCCGTGCGAGCAGTGGCGGAGCCAGAAATTTTTCATTGGGGTGGCCAAGGTGAGACTATTACTCATATAGGAGTGGCAATAAGTTGATACCTGAAATGTCTAGATGGCCAATGGTGGCCACAGCCAATACACAGCTCCGACACTGCCTTTGAGCTCCCCGCACAACGACACAGCAGTCGGGGAACAGTGAGGGGGGACGAACGCTGTAGCTAGGCAGCCGAATAGCCAACATCTAACGTGAAACTAACTTCACCACAGTACACCGCGGACATGTCTGCATGGTGGTGTTGCGTTTTCTTCCTCTTGCAGGTGGCGGGAGTTGTCTGGCAACCAGCTATTAAAATCTCTTTAACTAATAAAGAGTTAAACTTCTTAAAGTTGGAATTTTATGAGAAGCCAACCAAAGTAAAGTTTTTTGGAAAATGAGGTCAAGGGAAAAAGTCATATTATGGGAATAAAGTCATAGTATTACGACTTCAATCCCAGCCAATTTTCAAAAGACAACCCCATCATTACCAGCCATTTTAGACGATTTTGACTCCTCTTTGAAGGCACACAGAATATTGTGTTCTTTGGCTATATAAACATGGAACCTACCAAAAGAAAGATTAGACTCCTGTCTTTCATGAGAAACAAAGTTAGTTTCTACCTTTTTCTGTTCTTTAGTAACCAGCAGTAGAACATAGGTAAGTTTCAGGAAAATAGCAGATAGCATTAGAAAAGGGAGAAAACCAGCTTTTTGTGAAAAGATACATTTTAAGCATAACTTTCGCTTTGACACATGTTTTTTGCTTTTGTGAGCTGAAATATTGAAACAATTATACAAACATAAACAACACAAAGTGGGTTGTTTTACATCAAAATAACAATTTACACTAGGTCCCCAACTTACAAACACAATTGGTTCCAGACGACCGTTCTTATGTTGAATTGTTCTTAAGTAGGGGAAAAGGTAATATTACCACTGATAAAGGTACTACATGTACAAGTATACATATACAGTATATGTGTATGTATCTAAATATGAGTTTGGATGCAGTAGTAATATTAAACGAGGATAATTAATGAAAAAAACAATAATAAAAATGATATAATAATACATTATGATAATTGTTATTTACCTTTTGAAGAGGAGTGGTCGAGCATACATCGTTGTGCTGGAGTTGGAGGAGGAGATATTGGGGAAAAAAAGGACAAATTGTCGACGTCGTCGTTAGACTCTTCTAAAAGAGGTAGTGTTCTGTGGGTGGTGTAGAATTAAGCAGGCCTATTAACGCTTCATAAACTTTAATCACACGCTCTGTCCGGGTTGTACAATTTAGCTTTCCATTTAGCTTTATCTCCCCACCATCTAACTCTTCCTCTGTTGGTCCCATTAGCAGTGTCACAGTGCCCTCTACTGGTCAAGCATGTACAGTAACAGTATAAATACTGATTGAGCGACTACAAGGCAAAATAAAATAAAATATAGACCAGTCGGCTTGTGTTCATATCCGCGAATGTTTGCTAGTCGGATGTTTGTAAGTTGGGGACCTAGTGTATTTACAAATATGACACCATTAAATATTTACAATTTTCACATTTGGAACTGAACGGTGTGTGTACATGTACATGCTTTAAAATTTCCCTACAATTCTCCACACTGCACTCCTCCACGCTCCTTCTTGTCATGTGTGATTTTTTTTTTGTTTTTTTTTTTTTTTTTGTTTACATGATCCCTGCCGAGCTCTTATCAAATGCACTTCTGCCACCTTCTGGCCGTTTTTATGGCTTAAAATTGCTCTGAAGTGAAATGCATTAGTGGAGAGTTGCGTCATCACCTCTTTTTGCCTCCTGCACAAAAAACCCTGTAAATGACGTATAAATACGTTGTTGGGATCAACCGTTCGGGTTCATAAAAACGTATAACTACGTCTTTGGTATTAAGAAGAGTTGAGAAGAAAGAAGAACAAAAGGAATGGAAAAAAAACAATAGCAAAAATGGTAATAAAATAGCAAAGACCAAAGTTCGTACTAATAATTGGCTTTTTCACCGATGTCACAAAGCTGTGATTCAGTTTTGAAATATACATAACTTTTTACCATATCTACATGTTTGTTTGCAAAATACCTAAGTGGTCCTTGCATCCTTTCATTTTTCAGTATGTCGCCCTCGGTGTTTAAAGTTTGGACACCCCTGACTTGAGTTGATCATTTTTAAATGAGAAAATTGTAAACACTGGGCAAAAAGAGCTGTATCAGCCTAAACATGATTAAGGGCACCAAAACATAAAATCTATGTATGTATTATCTTATAGTAATGACAACATTTTTAGCTATTTTGTTTTTTTTGTGTTGGTTTGAAGCTTTCTTAGTTTTATTGAGTGCTGGAAACCTCCCAAACAACACATTTGGCACACGGTTAGAGGAGTTAGATTGGTATGTAATGCAAAAGTAACTGCTCCTCACAAATGCGGCTCAATGCATCAACATAATTAAACTGTGCAAAATGATCTCCCCTGTCGCATAAAGTGTCCTCCCGGGTCAATTTTTCACTCGTTTGAGCAGAGGTTGGTGGCGCGCTATCAAAAGGGCCACTTGGCATTTGTGACCTGTAATAAACGACTTTGCAGTCAGTCACAGCGGCTATAAAGAGACATCTGGCAGCAAACGGGAGAAGGAGTGAGGCAGATGACAAATGTGCAGTGGTACCTCAGGTTTCGTATGCCCTGCTTTTGGAAGGATTTGTTTTTTGGCGAAAATGTATGTTTCGATTTTTGTATACTTTTAACACTGGGTAAATGAGTGGTGGTACACAGTAGCTGTGCTTTTGGCATGGGTACAATATCATGCCTTTTTTGTGGTATCCACTGTCAGGAGGTCTTGATCCAGCTTAATACCTTTACCGCTTTTGCAAAGAAATGTTAAATCTTTAACATTCCACAAGCTTTTAGCCCGGATTTTGATCTCACTTGAGGCTTTTGGAGTTTACAACAAATTCAGAGGCAAATTGGTCCCCCTGTCGTGCTGTCTCCTGCATTATTTTATCAACTGTTACAGCACGTGCTGCAGCATACTCCCGATGTCTTGGGATTGGTCTGCAAAGAGCGGCATTAAGAAGAACCAATGAGAGAGGTGAACATGGGGCAGCATGACTGATTTGAAAATCTATACACAAGGTCAACTATTGTGAATCAGAATTGCCCCAATTTCTATGCCTGCATGGAAGAACAACTCCCAAATGTACAAGTGGGCTGTAACAGTAAGAGTTTTTAACTGCCACTGTAAGTTTAAGAAGTTTTTGTATTTGTGCCCCTCATCCGTGGAGCTAGAGTGCTCCTTGGGTCTCTTCCATCAGTCCAGTCTTGAATATTCTCATTCAAGGGTAAGGGAGTGTGATGCAGCCAATGCTAATGCTGCAAGATTGCCCATCGTGACTCTGGAACATGTTTTTTAAAATTTTGCTCCCAGGGCAGCTGTCCCACCCTTTCACCCCCATACTAAGCCACTGTTTTCCCATGCATATGCCTAGACTAGAATGTCATGCCCTTTACCAAGGCTGAAAAATGCCAGATAGTGGTAGATAATTTCCTTCTAACTTTGCAGCTGTTGTAATGTTGAACTGAGGGAGACCAACAAACACCATAGTGTGTGTAAGACAAACACTTTATTGACGTTTTCTGCTGTTTTTTAAGGTAGCGGTTAGACTTTTCACAATCAGGATTTTTGGAGTTTAAATAAACCGATAACCGATCCAACCATAAGTGAAGGCACTGTTGGAAGAACTTTGTGTGACAGTGACTTATAATTGGTGGGAAGTCCAGGATGTTTGTGCTGCGTTTGGTACACACGTAGAGGATGTTGCATACCCCTCGTCACACTTATTTATTATCAGCCCGAATCAAGCAGAACAACTATGAACAAATGTCAAAGTTTGTACTACTTTGTAAGAATGCTGTTCGAATACTTAGATTATTCTTCAAACCCGTCTGGAATCATTCTTGCACAGTCGACTTGAATGTAGTTGGAACACAGCAGGAATATTAAGAATGCCGTTTGAATGCAGTAAGAATATTTAGAAAGCACTTCAAACTCCGTTGGAGTGCCATTTGATTGCTGCCCGAAATCTGGTTGGAAAGTTCAGCATCAACAGGAATAGGAGCTGGATCTTCAGGGGCTTGTTGGGTTGCAGCACCTCTGCCTTGCCCACGCTGGTGGTGAAGATCCTCACCTTGGCTCCTTTTTTCCTTGGTGGCATGACGAGATGTGAATAAGGCGACGCTTGAACGCAGAGTGACGTTTCAGCGGCAGCGTTTTTATGTGATTATGTGGTGTTCCAAATTACATCCGGACTCATTCGAGAGACAGTTGGGACATTTCAACTGCATTCAATGCGCATCCGTGCATTCCGGCTGAATTTAGGCACATTTGGAGACATTCTGGCAGGATTTGAAGTGGCTTGCCTTTCAAATGCCGCTTGATATTTTCCACTTCGAACGCACCTTAAAAGTTTTAGTATGAGCAAAGCCTTCAGAGTGGCCACAAGAATGGGTCAGAATATTTGGAATGCAGTCATAATTCAGTCAGAACGTTATAAATGCACTTTTGAATATCCAGGAATAATCCAGGAATTTTCATTCCAATGGCACTCTGGCTCAACTAGTGTGACAAGGGTTTTAATGATCGCTCTGTCTGACTAGTGAGTTGTTTTCTCTTAGATTACTTCAGAAAGTATAAAGTTTCTGTTTCACCCCAAAAATATTCGAAGATACTTGTGACATCATCGATCCGTTCAGTAAACACACATTATATTAAATTTCACAGATTGCACTGATCATTGGCCGGTCAGTGCTGATCAGATCGGTTTAAGCTGTAGTGGTTGTAGTGTAATTTTTCAAATAAGTTGCAAATAAATGGAGTAGAAGAATATTACACGATTATTTCATCGTAGTTTATCATTCAGCAGACAAGGAATGATGAGCAGTCTTGTCCTTTTTTTTTAAGACATCATGTGGAATGGCTTTTTGTAGGTCCTGTTGAAATGATTTCACTGATGAACCATTCTTAATTAACAATTTTTATACAAAGGTGGAAGTACTGATGTCCCATTTTATTGCTGACTGTCCGTCAGTCCATTTTTGTTGAACAGATGTAAACATGCAGATAAATAACTTATTGTGTGGAGTTTGGACAACATGATATTTTGAAAAACCCTATCAGTATTACTTACTTACTGCAGTTCGGTCCAGTTTGTGGATTTATTGCTTCACAAAATGTCTGTGCGTTTCAGTTTTGATTTTGCCTCTTAATGAGCTGGAGATAGATCTTCGGTTTACTCGTATCACATTACCTCTGATTAAAAGGATTGACTTTCTAGGCAGTAATGGTGTGGCTGTCACTGGCACAGTCACCTTGGAGCAGAGTAGAAATAACGCAGCTCTTTTCTGGTGGATGTGAAGGTTCATAAAGCACAGGATGAGAGAAGCAGGAAAGGCAATTGACCTTGGCTGCTTTTTTTTTTTTTTTTTTGGTGGGGGGAGCTCCCCATACGGCCACCAGGATGGATGTGATGGTCCTGCAGTGGAGGATGTTAAAGGGACAATGCAGTGAATAAGAGCAATTATTATTAACAGTGTTAAACACTGCCAGTGGCAACCACAACAATCTATTAGTTAATGAATACACCTCTGACTGTGTCAACCAAACCTTATCAATAATTGTTGACTTGTTGGGTTGTTTGAGTCTCTGGAACACCAACAGTGTGATGTCAGAGCTGCTGACACACAAGTTTTGCTGTGATAACACAGCTGGGAACAACAGCACACTTTGAAATGGGAAACCCAAACCACCACGATCAGTCCTCTAGTTGTTACTTTGTGGACGATGCCTAACCTCTCACTGTATGTTGAAACATTTCTATTTTTTTTTGCGAAAAAAATTTTGCCTCAGTTTTTGTACAACATTGCTTATAAAAAACTTGCCCTGTATTGCATCGTTACGCAAAATCCAGCACCCAAACACAGCACCCTATGCGTTGCTTGATGAAAGTTTTCTTTGAGTGGCGCTGACTAAGTGCAGTCCAGTACCAAAGTCAAATATGCCATTTCCACCCCCCTTCGCTAGACTATTTACCTGCGACAGGGGTCCTTTATCACAGCCAGTCACTAGTGCATGAGTAAACACACAGGAGGGGGGGCGTACACTGCACATCGTGCTGCTTTCAGTTGCCTGCCTTTGTTCCAAAAGCTCTCTCCCACAGAGAGACATTATCCCCCCGATGGCAAGGTGAATGGGGCTGCTGATGTAGGATTATTTGTTGCAGTCCATGAGAGAATGGATGGCGTGTATGAAAGAGAGAAATTCACCTGCTTTCAGTCAGAGAAGGGCAGTCTGGTGCAAGAGAGGGAAGGTGTCTTTTTGCTGGGGTGGAATATGGGCCAGTGTCTTGGGAGTCTTGGTTAAAGTGTTCGCTATCACAGGAGCTGTATGGACAATTAATCAGCAGTGGCCCAGAGGGGAAGATGGGACTCTGACAGGGACACTTCATTTTACACAGGACACACACACACACAAACGCACACACGCACACACGCACACACACACACACACACACCTACCTGCTGGCAGGCTCACCCACTGCTTCTTTTCTCCCCCTTTTTTTGCTCCTATTATCATTTGTCCTGCTACCTTTCCCCCAGTCTCGTCTTCCCCATTCCTCCTCTTCTCGCCTTCCCCCTCTTTGTCTTCCCTCTTCTTGATTTGAAATAGTTGAGAGTAACCTCATGAGACTTCACAGCTGGCTCCAAACTGTAAGAATCGGAGTTTCTTGCAGCTCTGGACTGGAAGACAGGAGGGGTTTATTGAGGGAAGAAAATATGCAAAGCAAACCACAGTAGACTGGTGGTGATATGTCACCCGAATCGCACCTCCTTTCTTCTCCTTGCTCATCCCTTCATTTCCCTCTCGCCAACCCCACAGCTGCTGCTGAGTGATTGATGGGTTCAGGTTTGACATGGCCTGCTTCACCCAAGGGCGCCGCCAAGGACAATGGTAAGAATCAGCCAGATGCTTGAGACAGACAGACAAGGGAAGTAAAAGACAGAAATTGGAAGTGGGGGATGCTGTTAACCATCGAGCCTTGCCAAGGTTGTTGGTATAAGTTAAGATGGGCGTTACGCATATTCAAACCGTGTGCTTAATTTCAGGTTTTGAATGATGTTTGTCGTGCTGTGGACACGGGGAAGGTGTGACGAGTTAAGCGCTCACGTCCAGATTAATTTCTGATAACTGGAATTTTGTTTGCCACAGCAAGGATCTTGCAAGTTCTGATCCGGTTTTTGTCTTTTAACGCTTACTTTGGATACATGTAGTCATCGGATTAATACATTAATGCACATAATTGGCCCATAAAGGAATCAAAATAGTGTAATGTAATGTTTGATCACATAATGCAGTATCAATGAGAGCTGCAACAATGAATTGATCAATTAATGGTCAACTGATGATCCAATTAATCTATTTTGGTGTTTGATTAATCATTTCAGCCTCTCAGATGTGAATATTTGTAAATTTTTCTTAGTCACCCATGGATGCAGACCTGTTATGTTTGTTTTAAGCAAAACAAATATTCACAAGCATCAGCGTTGGCTTTGCAAAACGGCGATGGACATTATTGCCTCTTGTTGCAGACCAAAGCACTGTTTGTCTTTGGCTTAAACAGTGGTCTGTCTAGGACAAAAGCAATTACTCCAACACAACACAACACAACAATTTTCAGATTAATCGACTAAGAAAATAACCATTAGTTGCAGCCCTATTGACAGATCTGCAGCCCATTCCATGACAGCTTCCTACAGGCTGGAAGTGGTACAGTAGCCACCAAAATGAGTGTTAGTACGCGTCTCCAGTGGGGTTCTGCTCCTTTTGGTAAGCAAACACCCAGAGCGATGCAAAAGAAAACAAGGCCCGTAGTGTCTCCCTGCTCCAAGTGTTGTGGCCTGGAGGAGACTCCCTGTGGCTGTGGTTCCCCGTCCCACGTGATCCGCCTGGAGATGAGGGGGGGGGCAATGTCACATGGCCCTTGTGAGCAACGGGATGGGTCCTCTCTATTGAACTCGTCAGATGCAGGCATGGTGGATTTCATATTTGACTTTTGGTTGAAATTTCAGGATGAAATTAAAATGCACTACACCTTCTTTAAACATTTGAATGCACATGTCCAACTGTTGAATGTTTCAGTACTTTTCGTTCTCTCACAAGTTAGTAAAAGTTTTTCCTATCACTACTCTGGTGGGCATTCCTGCAGTCAGCATGCCAACTACATACTCCTTTAACACTTGCAACATCTGTCACTTTGTGCTATGTGTTAAAACTGCGCATTTGAGTGGCCTTTTATTGTGGCCAGCTTAAGGCACAGCTGTGCAGTCAAAGTGCACATTTAGTAGTGAGCTTTTATTGGGACCAGCCTAAAGCACACCTGTGCACTAAAACTGCACATTTTGGGGTGGCCTTTTATTGGGGCCAGCCTTGAGCATACCTGTGCAATAAAATATCAATTAGGTGTGGCCTTTTATTGGGGCCAGCCCAAAACACACACGCAATAAAACTGCAGATTTTAAAGTAGCATTTTATTGTTACCAGTCTTGAGGTGATGCAATGATGATGCAAGAAAATAGCTTATTTTGGAATGGCCGTTTACAGGGGCCAGACTAAGGCACACCTGCGCCCTAAAGCTGCACATTTAGGAGTGTCCATTTATTGGGGCCACCCTAAGGCAGGCACACGTGCAATAAAACCACGGCACAATAAAACCTTAATTATGAGTGGCCTTTTACTGGGGCCAGCCTAATGCACATGCGCAATAAAACTGCACATTTTTGGAGTGACCTTTTATTGGGGCCAGCCGAAGGCACACCCGTGGCCTTTTATTGGGGCCCACCTACAGCACATGTGCAATAAAACTGCACATTTTCAGAGTGACCTTTAATTCGCGCCAGGCTAAGGCACACGTGTGCTTTAATCATGCTGTCAAGTCAGCATCTTGGTATGGCACATCTGTGAGGTGGATGAATTATGAATGCTCACTAACACAGATTTAGACACATTTCTGAACAATGTATGAACAAATATTCAAAATAAGCAAAATTTTGCCAAACACAATTAGCTTGGCAAACACATATTCCTGCAGGATTCTCACTATGCCGTATTGACATTTAAACTGAGCAATCACAGTAGATTTTAGTATCTGAGCTATTTACATTGTTCAAGCTTATACTGTTTAACCATTAGGAGGCCACAGCTATTGGTGAGGGTGAGGAAATTGCCAGCCTCTGAAACTGGGGTGCAGAGAGTAAACTTTTTAAAGGGCAAACCTTATCGGCACAATTTAAAACTTGTGCACAAGGCGGTTGGGTCTTGACCTCAAACTGCAAATGCACTTTCAGCCATGCTAACGGGCACCAACAGAATAGCTGATGATTGAGCTCAATTGTGAGACTATAAGGGACACCTATCTGTCCAGACAGTTGTTTCTGATGATGCACTGGCACTCATTAGAAGGCATGCGCTTGAGCTTTGCTATATTTCGCTTCAGTTTTAAATCCAACTCCAACATTACTCATCATCTTTGAGGAATACGGGTAGTCGTCTGTTTACAGTGTTCCGTGTTACATTTCATGGTTATGAGCACACTCCACAACCATTCCTTATGGTTATTTTGCTGCGTAAACGCGAGACTCGCTCAAGAACTAGTTGCAGCTTTGGCCGAGTTTGTCTCAATCGCTTGACTGTTGCGACCATCATTAAGGATAAAGATCGTATTGTAATGTCTACCCAGACGTTGTAAGGACGAGGAGGTGGTCGATCAACAATCTCTTCACTACCCAAACAAATGAGCAAATTCAACTGTCCGGCCCACACCGACACAGTCAGGAGTCATGTCCCGTTCAAGGCCTCAGTGTGTCGGAAAACTCAAAACTCTTTCACACTACACACAGCTGCCGACTTCTAAGTTCTGAATTCACTTTACAAGGCCTCCTAGGAACCAAACCCAAGAACCACATGAGATCCCTGTATAGACATTTCTATGCAAATTTGTCCTACTACTCCAAAATGCAGACAATTGAATGTAAGCAAAAGATGACAATTTACTGATACTCGGGTGGAGGGAATCCTCTGTGGGCAGTGCAGGGAAGGCTAGGCAGTGAACAAAGCAACAGGGTCCGGCAGGGAAGAAGGTGACTCAAACTGCAAAAAGTGCACAAAAAGCAGAAAGTCAAAAGGAGTGGCAAAAAACACGAAGAAACAATCTTATCTGTATACAAGGGCGCTGCAATAAAGGAAAGAAAGGTCGGGGACAAGAACGATACAGTATATCAATGCCCAGTTAAAGGGAGGAAAATGTCTACATACACTGATCTTGTTTGGGTGTATTCTCCTTGCTTGAGGTATAACGTTACAAAAAAGGAGGTGACATCTTGCCTCCTCTCCCTACCTGCAAGTGAAATAACTGTTTCAATCCAGGTAATGCTTTAAAATCACCCCGTCTGTGTTGTGATGGGTATATTATTTAACTGTCAACCAGCTGTCTCGGAGCCGTGTCTGGCCAGCCGAGGAGTAAACACAACAGCGCCGAAAGTCTTCACTGCCAACTTGTGCACGCTTCAGACTGCCTATGTTGGAAGCAAGACAAAGTCAATAGGATGAATAAAACATCCTGGAATCAGACCCGTCCACCTTGGGAATTGTCATGCTGTCAGTATAGCTTAATGGGAAAACATGGGGCCAGTCCCGAGTTGGACAGTTTAAATGTAGTTAGGCCACGTGGATGCTTTTGTAGATCAAAAACCGACAAGTTTCTTACACCTTCATGTTATATTCATTTTTGTTTGTACTGTCACCTTTTGAAAAATGTTCTAAATTTTTATCAATAAATTTGAAAAAGGGCACATAAGCCTGGTGACAGTTTCTATATAAAGTAGTAAGATCATTAAGGGGATGGATAGAACTACTCATCCAGAGCAGATGATGTAAGGGGATATAAATAGAGCCATATTAGATCATAGATTTCTGAATATGTGACTCATGCTGCACAAGATAGTAACATATAGTTAATTCGTGCTAATTTCATGTTCGTGATAGGGCAGTGAAACTAGCTTTAAAAAGTCAAAATGTCTAAGTGGTCATGTTTATCACAAAGCTCGGAAGGCTTCCAAAGTTCAGTAGCCATTAGGGATTTTTACAAAAATATGTGCACACAGGGGGAGGTATCTGTCATCAAAAACTCTAATAACATAAAATAAATATTAATACAGTTGAACCTTGGTTGGCATCATTAATCCGTTTCAGAAAGCCACACATGTTAACGCAAACGCAAAACATGTTTTTGTAGTTTTACATGCGTAAAACAATATGAAATGCATATAAATGATGAATGAAAGGGATGTGATTGTTGACAAAGACAGCGATAAGGCAGTGAGGTCCACTCGGACAGCACCTTCGTGTTTTGCCATGAGTTAGTTCTTGAATTCAACAATGTTTCTCACCTTCTTTATCAAAATGCTGGCACTTGCAACTTTCTTTGACTCCATTGCGGGTTATTTTGCAGCCGTGATCAAAGGAAAAGCAGCGACGTAGCTGTGTTCGTTAGCAAAGAACTACAGAATAAATGATGACATCATAGACAAGCGACAGAGCTAACTTCCGGTTCCTCATCCATGTGTTGGCAAGCTAACAGGCTGCTAACAAGGACGTTTTGTGGTTAAAAATACATTAAGAACACAGTTGGAGTCACAACAAGACATACACCATATTGTACGCTAACTGGAAAATATACACAAAGAGAAGAAAAAAACATACTAACCGAAGAGCCACCTACTCAAGGGTCAAAATGTGTGCAGCGTACAAAAATTGCTTACAAGTTGGCAGGTCTGACATCTGCCAGACTTGTTGTCACCTTACCTGCAATGTAATAAAAAAACAGAGGCAATCAGGGGGAAACAGGGAGGGGAGCGCTTGTTTATTAGCTCTGAGCTCATTAACATCACACCTATTAGCGTCCTGCCGGCTTCACTGGCCCCTCTTCGTCGCTTCATCCTGAGAGACAGTCTTGCTGTCAGTGTGGAGAGGCAGTCAACAAACAGCCGTTGCTTATTTTGTCCAGTCTTTACACGTCTGTTTGCCCGTTTGCCTGCCCACGTCTGAAGTATAAACAGACAGTTTTAACAGACAGGTGAGAGGATTGCAGCAAGATGCACCCTGCACTGGTTTGAACTTCTAATAACCCATAAAAGGTTTGGGTGGGACCTTTTCAAATAAAGGCTGTTGGCAACTACAAATGGATGGTGGACCACAATGCTCTATCCTTCCTTTGTTCAGCAAAAACAGGTCAGCTCAGAAAACTGCTCACTTTGAGGAACAAATATCAAACTTGAGTTTTTGACCAGTGTTGATGATATACAAGATTTTAACTAGGGATGTCCGATAATATCATTGTACTCTGTTTCCTTTATGTGTGACATGCTGAATCCGTTCGATAATTTACACTGCATATTTGCAGAACAGTAATCCTTCATTTATCACTGTTAATTGCTTCCAGACTCTGCCGTGATAAGTGAATTTCCGCAAAAAGTAAGATTCCTTATTTAGAAATTGAATATTTTCATAGTTACAGCATAGAAAAACTGTTTACTACCTTCTAAATACATTTTTTAACATTCTCAAATTGTGGGGCGGGGACACCTGGGGGGCACGGTGAACTGTCGGGGGGCGTGAGAGGCAGGAGTGTTACTGCAGACCAGCCAACAGTTAGGAATGTCTAACTCTTCCTCTGTTGATCTTATTAGCTCTAAGGCTGCATTAGCAGTGTCACAGTACCCTCTACTGGTCAAGCATGTACAGTAGCAGTATAAATACTGATTGAGCGACTCCAAGGCAAAATAAAATAAAATATAGACCAGTCAGCTTGTGTTCGTATCCGCGAGTGTTCGCTAGTCGGGTGTTTGTAAGTTGGGGACCTAGTGTATTTGTATTTTAGTTCATTTAGCCATTTTCTGGAAGAAGCTTCATTTAGGCCAAAAATACGTAAACTTTGCATATCTTCGGTCTCATAATAGGCCACATTCAACAAAACAGCATGGTTTTTTAATTTTTGACAAACTGCAGTGATCAAGTGAAGCTGCAAAATTTGAACCGCAAAGTGGCGAGCGATGTTCATGACGCTAGTTTGCCGGAACAGCTGCTACCAATATCTGTATCGGTTGATATCGGTAACACCACACAATATCGGTATATCGGTAAGAAAGCAAATATTGAGCATCTCTAATTTTAACAAGATCCAACTAAAACTGTGACCTGTGGTTCTCTGCACACATTTTTTTGGATGGGCAACAATCAAACCGGGCCGCACGGTGGTCTAGTGGTTAGCATGTTGGCCAACACTGTAACAGTCTGGAGATCGGGAAGACCTGGGTTCAATTCTCCCTTGGGTATTTCTGTGTGGAGTTTGCATGTTATTCTTCTTTGTGTGCGTGGGTTTTCCCCGGGTTCTCCGGTTTCCTCCCACATTCCAAAAATATCCATGTTTGGTTAATTTGCAACTCTAAATTGTCCAAAGGTATGAATGTGAGTGTGAATGGTTGTTTGTCTATATGTGCCCTGCGATTGGCTGGCGACCAGTCCAGGGTGTACCCCGCCTGTTGCCCGAAGTCAGCTGGGATAGGCTGCAGCATGCCCCGCGACCTTAATGAGGAGAAGCGGCATAGAAAATGGATGGATGGAACAATCAAACCATGTAGCCCCGTTAAGATACGGTATTTTTACAGACTAGTTGAATTCATTCAAATTGACAGGTTACACAAAACTGATGCATGAGTAGTTTGCATAGTATTAATATGTTATGGAACAGTGCTTCACATTGGGGTGCCTTTGAGAATGTAGACAATAATTGGGGCTGGAATCAACGATTTTGCCTTCCAGAGAGATTTGACAACCCCTGAGATTGAATCATTTAAAAAGAACGCTACCATATAATTGCAACGTCATCTCTCTTCTCTAAATGTCATATGATGCTGATGAGCTTGACAGTTGCGTCATTTGTAATAAGCTTTATCACTGCATAGATAGCAGTAATATTTTATATATCGACGATGTTAAGTAATGAGATATTCAAGTTATAATAGAAAGAAGGGAAAATCTTTATTCCTCTAGCATCCCACTGAGATTATATTTCAGTCAGTTTTTCTGACAATAATTATTTCTCCTTTATGTCCAATAAATGTGCGTTACTAACATCTCATTATGGGTAATCACCATCCTGAATGTAACCTTCTTAACCTCTTACCAAATTCCCCTCAGTCTTTTCCACCAGTGAGATATCTGCTTTGGGCTAAACGGCTCATTTGTCAAGTTGCTTGTTCCAATTAATTCATTTAGAGAAGCGCTGCGGCTGATTGTGGGTGCAAAATGTGGACACTTTTGAAAAACAGTGCATTGTTTGATTTTATGAGGGCGTCAGTTTGAAATGCATTCATCAGGAATGTTAAGTACATATATTGGTTATATCAGGTGGTCCGCAGACATCGGAAAAACCTCTAGAAGCAAGTCTTTTTTTCAATATTTTGTAAACACACAATCCAGTTTTATGTAAATGCATATACATTTTGGAAATAAGCCAATATTTGTATGAAAAATGGGTTCCTGTGTGTGTGTGTGTGCGTGTGTGTGTGTGTGAGCCTTGGCTGGCTTGGGGAAGGAAATGGGTCGGGCCTGCCAGGCCCCTGAGGGCCCTCAATGTTTAAGTCTCCATTAGGCTGATGAGTTTTGGCACAGCAAGTAGCAGGAGTTACTGCAGAGATTCAGCACTCATGGCGAGGTCTAATTAAACCTAGACCTCATCCCTAATTTAAAGATAATTATCTGTAGGGGTTAAACCCCCCCCCCCCCCCCCCCCCCACCACCACCACCACCACCACCACCACCACCACCACCACACACACACACACACACACACACACACGCACACACACAAACCCTTAGAGGCTGTAAAAATGGTTGCTTAAAATCGGCACTAATGTGCTTTTCAATGACAGGACAAGTTTAAAGTAAGAGACGTGTCCTATGGAGCCTGTTTTTAGCTAAAGACATTTCCAGTACATACTGTATACGGAAGTGATGTGCGGTGAGGGTCATGGCTGGTGAGTCATGCAGTTAAAAAAAAAATAAAATAAAATAAAAAAAATACAGGTTGCTCATTAAGAGCGTAACAAGAATAATTCGCTCATTAATTTCCTTTAGTCCCATTTATAATTTTTGTTGAGTTAAAAACTTTTGCGGTCTTACCTTTTTTATTTGTATATGAAGTTCATATAAGTTCTGTGTACATACTTGCACAATCTACATTTTGTTGCATTTTGCCTGTTTTAGTTTCCTTGTTCCGTCTCTGTGTCTAGCATGACCCGCACTCCCCCAAAAGTCCTCCAGCGGTGGCGACAAAGACGGTTAAGGTTGTGGTTCGTCGGCTTGTAATACATTATTTGTAAGGGTGCACGTAAATAATCAGGTTGATATGAGGAATTATAACATACCGATAAATACGATTACATTTAAAAAAAAAAAAATAGCTCCAACAAGGTGCGATTACCTGCACTGTGCTGTAGATGGTTAGGCTAAGCAAATCAAGCGCTCCTTTCCTGCGCTGTAAACACTTGCTGAGCTCACTTGTAAACAAACATGGCGTTGATTTTGTGGGACACATGTTGGCAAATAGTCTTGGGAATGGAATATTTTCCACTCTGTTATAGAGATAAATACGGCATCATGTTTGTGCTGATCTACCACAGACGTAAGACACTCCCTAGACCTTTCACTTGGAACAAATGCACCCTGTTGTTTTTATCTGTGCACACACACAGTTTGTAGCTATGCCACCTTTTTAATCTCTGTCTGAGGAGGGTTTAGCTGTCCAACCTAGACTGGCTGGAGCCTAATATCTCAACAACTAAAAAGGGAAAGTTTACACCCATTGCACCAGCTCTCTGATGTAAGTTCCTCTTCAGAGATCGATTGGACTTCGCTCAACCTTCATTGGCAGCTAGTCACTCTCTCCACTGCTGGCATTGCAATTGTTTGTATCTACTCCTGTTTAAATTAAATGATAAACAGTCCTTGAGACTCCAAGACACATTTCACAGCTCTTACAATGAAAAAATCCAAACACTCCAAAACATCCATCAATCCATTTTCTGTGCCGCTTATCCTAATTAGGGTCGCGAGGGATTGCCGGGCAAGGAAAGAAAAAAAAACAGAGCTTCACCATATCAAACATGATCAGCCACCTGAAACTCCATCATCGTATGATGCCCAGGGCCCGGGACTTGTTCCTAGCGTCATGCCGTTTGAACAGTTTGCCAGGGACGACCTGAGGGCGAAAGCAATCTGTAATTTCATCATGGAAATGATGCCGCTGGATGACTATCCCTTTACCATCGTAGAAGATACCAGTTTGTCGGCTAGTCAACCCCTTGGAGCCATGGTTTGTACTTCTGAGTCGCCGCTATTTTTTTAACCTTTTGTTAATAGTAGTGATGTCATATTTGTTAATGACAAATCTACAGGTACAGTATGTCAACTTTTCAACTTTTCAGGACATACTTTTCAGTATGTCAACAACAAAATTTTTCTTACCTTCAGGTGTGCAGAAACGAATGTTGAAAATAAAATGTTGAAAATAATAACCAAGTCATCGCTCTTGAGAAGCAGGACGTTAAAGTTGTCCATTCCTAATTACTCCGTGTCTGTATACGACTTGTTCAGAGGGTGGACAGCCCACCTGCCTGAGTGCCTTCTGCGATTTGGAATCTACTGACTTGACACGCATTGATTAGCTTCAGCTGCAATAACACTCCCTATTTCTCTTTAACTGCCATTGTTCGCTCGCGGCGGGATGCTAACGAGCTAAATAGTCGACAAGAGGTTGCTCGCAGAGTTGACATCGCGTCACACTCTCAACCCTGATGAAGTGCTATTAAAACAAGGGCATCCGGGAAAAAAAACGAGAAACATTTCGTGAAGCTTGGCAGGTCTGAGATCACATTATTAATTCAAGTACTGTTTGTATTGACAGGTCTTCATTAATATTTATAGTTTTTTTTTTTTTTTTTTTGCTGAGATATTCCACTTCAACCAATCGTTAAGATTATTTGTCATTAGACCTTATTTTAATATTCAGTTTTCTTGATTATGTCGGCTCTGAATTTGCATTCATTGATTATGAAAATTGCGCTAGTTTTAGTTTAATTCGAATCACACCGTGAGAAACGGCAATCATTCCCTTACTACTCAGTGTGTGTTATGGCGTTTTGTGCCTTCTGTCCTTTCTTTTCTCTTTAACACTTTTGTCTCCTCTTTCCTACCCTGGAGAAATGTCACCAGGACCAGCATCGTCCGTCAAACTGGCATCTCAGACAGAACACTTGGCTAAAGGGTCATGCTTCGATTGGCATGGGATCTCCCGGCTGTGCTGTCAGCCTCTCCTCCCCTCCTCGCCCTTTCCTTTCCTTTTCTAAAATACAGAGAACGCAAGCACTGTGTGTGAAAATGGTTTTTACAGTGTGGGTTGTCTCAGGTGCATACCATGAAGCAGCGTTTCCACCAAGTGGTACAGTTCACTTCAGTGTGGATCAAATAGTCCCTGAACCTACAGACTCCGTACTGTTTTTATTACAATATATCTTCTCGAGGAAAAAACACCATAGAAATAAAACTTTGTTTTACTGAATTGTACTGCATTTTCCGGACAGTCACACTTTTTTCATAGTTTGTCTGGTCCTGCGACTTTATATATCATGTAATTTAAATGTTCAGTCCATGAGTTAAAGTGGGGTGGTGGGTGGTTTTTGGCGACACCCAGTGGCTGCAGTAATTAATCGATTTGAGGTTGTGATGCAGTTAGGCACACAAATTGAATGATACAGAGCATACGCTTTATGTTAACGAATATAATACGCTTCTGCCTTGGACACTGTCTCTGTAAGTAATGTGTAACTAGAATGGAATATCTGTGTGACTTGAGAAATGTAGTATTTCAGACAGCAGTGTTGGTTAATTAGGACACTAATTGCACGTAGCTTGGACATTGTAGCTGCTGCATCAGCCGGTGACTCACTACCGTAATTTCCAGTGTATAAGACACACCGGTGTATAAGCCACACCGGCTACATTTCGAGAGAAAAACTAATTTGTACATATATAAGCCGCGCCGGACTATAAGCTGCACATGTCCGCGTCATAAAATGGCATACTGTGGCATCCGTGAGGACCAGGCAGCTCTTTGACAGGACCCATTCTCGAGTTATGAAAAAACTCACAACGAATTTGTCAATCCACTGGAAATTGCAGGAGGTCATTACTCAATATAACAGTCTGACTCATGGTGTCATCTTACAAAGAACACTGAACCCATCGCACAGCAACTTAACACTCAAAAGGTAACTAGGAAATATACAAGTACCAATATGAGTTAAAAAAAAAAAAAAAAAAAACTAATGTTTTCTCATAATGTATTTCATCCGAGCAAAGCATTTCACTGGAGGACAAGCATCATAGAAAATGGATGGATGGCTGCCGAGGCGCTGCAATGCTGCCTCTGTCTACCAGAGGGAGCCAGAGTGAGGTTGACGTCTTTGCAGCACCCCGGCAGGCACCAATGAAATGCTTGGCTAATATTGTATATTTCCGAGCTACCTTTTGAGTGTTAAGTTGCTGTGCGATGAATTTAGCGTTCTTTGTAAGATGGGACCGTGAGTCAAACTGTTATTTAGAGTAATGACGACCTGCGATTTCCAATGGGTTGACAAGCTTGTTGTGAGTGATACCGTTTCCTCACTGACTCGCAAGCGGCACAGTATTAAAACAATTTGTAGTATTTCTGAAGTAAAGGAAATGTCATGAGATTAGAACTTGGTCATAAATTAGCAGCACCGCTGTATAAGCCGCAGGGTTCAAAGTTTAAGAAAAAAGTAACGGTTTAAACACCGGAAATTACGGTAAATACACAAATATGATTTTTGGTCTATTTGAATTCATTTATGAATACAAAAATGAAATTTTGGTGTTTAAATATGGCTATTTGATACGTGTCTACACACCACGATGCCTCCAGGCGTCATGTCACTTATTAGGTGTCTTCTTCGAGTACATTCTGCCCATTCTGGCGGCCTTTGTTTTTAATCTGGTGCATTTTTCCATTATCACGTCAGCAATCAATGACATTGGACTAAATCAATCAGAAAGGTGATAGAATGCAGATGCGTTTGTTAAATGCACTTGTTATTGTTTTGTAGTAATGGGTAATCTAACTAATTACTATTTCAAATGTTACAACACCGTTAGTGACAGTGAAATGTGGCGTGTTAGTATGCACTGATATCTATATCTACGATCTGGATGGTTGCTTCAGTCGCCATTATTCACTGCTTCTACTCCACAGGAAGCTCGCTATTAGCTAGTCAACGAGTTGTGGTTGCTCATTCTCGGGAGGACACTGCAGCATGAATCCCATGAAACGTCTCTCAAAGCCACACGCCACTAACAAAGCCAGCATCTTTGAAGGTTTTTACAAAAAGTAACCCAATAATTGCTTTTCCTGGCAAGTAATTCCGTTAGTAATTAAATTACTTTTATTTGGGAAAGTAACTAGTAACTATAGCTTATTAATTTTTTTAAGTAATGTAAACAACACCGGTTATATGACTTAACGATTAACTGTTACTGATTTGATTCTGCCGTTTTTAAGCTTTATTTAAAGCTAGAATGAATGAATTGTGCATTTTTGTGTGTGTGTGTGTGTGTGTGTGTCTGTGTAGGCTGCTTTATTTACTGAAGTGTGCCAAACTAGTCAGTAGAATTTATAAAAAAAAATAAAAAAATAAAAAAAATGTACCTAAAGGCTATTCCTTTTAAAGGATCTGTGAGCAACCGTGAAAGCAAGTGGACCGGACAAATAGTGCAGCTATTTGTGGTTCCTTCCCTTCCAGGTCTGTTAAATCTGAATAATTTCTTAATCTACTCCCATTAGCAAGCCAGTCAGTGTGCTAAACGTGTTTAAGGCACCATTTGAATAAACAAAAACAGTGAGATGCCCTTTGGACTGCAGCAAAGAGTGCACTGTAACTTAACTAGCTTAAACTGAACGACTTTGTGGTTTGCCTAAATGTGCTAATGTTGGCCGATTTGAGAACAAATGTGCAAAGTGCGATATGGTACGGCCTTCAATTCAATGGTGGGGGGGGAAAAAAGAGCCTTTGTCGATTGTGCCCCTCCTTTTATCCCCAGCGGATGTCTGCAGCGCTAAAGTTGCTCTTACAACATTTTAATTTATGAATATACAGATGTGCTTCTGAAGGTCAGTCTGTGCTCATTTGTGCAGATAATGTCAATTTTAAACTTGTTTTTAACGATGCATCTGTGCTGTAAGTGTGGTGGGTGTCATGAAATGTGTGCTGCAAATAAAGGCAGTGACTCTAACCCTTACAATTTCAATTACAAATGACAGTGTTTCCTTCACATTTGATATCACTTAGGGATAACCGATGGCTGATATTGGCAAAAAATGAGGTATAGGTATCATTTTTTTGTTGTGCTCCACCCAGCAATAAGCTCGCTAGCTCAGTATGTCTGCAGTGTGGAATTATTTTATATAATAAGTTTTGCCTGCAGATTGTAAATATTCAACATGCAAAAAATCAAGTATTTTTGTAGTAAAGAGCAAAGAAAACCTGTCTATGACCTTCTAAATATGGTTTTTAACATTATTACAGCCCTCTAGACATGAAATAACAACCCTATAGTCACCTTTACACTCATTACCCAATACAGTGTGTATATATAATAAGAGAAAATAAGACATAAGACATAAATAAAACAGAATATAGACACACACACACCCCTGTGGTATGGTTTGTTTCATATTATACTGTATGCTTACAACACACTTGTATAGTAATAATGCTTACACACTTGTACATTATAATTACACACACACAGTCCTTACAAACAACCACTAACCTGCGAAAATACTGCAAATAGTTCCGTGATGATGACGTTATTTAGATACGTGTACCCAGGCCTTTGTATTTGAATATGTGGGCACAGTACGTCTTCTGAATGCCTTATATTTGTACTTTAGTTCATTTAGCCATTTTTATGCTTGAAAATGCATAATTTAAGACAAAAATACGTAAAATGTGCATATTTTTGACTCGTAATAGGTCATAGTCAACCACGAAACGGCCATTACATTTTGAAAAATCCATGACGGAGTGAAAGCTGCGAAAGTCGAAGCGCGAAGTGGCACGCGGCGACTATATTTCTTATTTTGCACAAACGGTGTTTATTTGTAAAATGCATCCAGTCATCACAGTAAAAGACGCATGAGGTGTTCATTCACTACACAAGATGTGATGTGGCATGTCAGTATCGGTAATGAAGTGCTGGAAAATATTCATTTATGGGATATCGCTAATGTCGAGCATCTCTAGGTGTGATCCATTTATTTTTAGCTGCTTAGCTGGTAGCAGAAGCTACACTAAGCATTTTGTAATATTGTGACCCCTGGTTAGTGCACCTGCAGAAAGTGAAAAAGGAAGAACACAATGATTTGATCTTCCCTTTGCAGCTATAATGGCTTCCAGTCATCTGGGAAGATTTTCAATAAGATTTTGTAGCGTGTTTGTGGGATTTCTTGTCTATTCATCCAAAAGGACATTTACGAGGTCACAGGTCACTGATGTTGGACCTGAGAGAGGGCCGACTGGCTGACAATCTTTGAGTTCTCGTTAATCTCAAAGGTGTTTGATGGGCGTGAGGTCAGGACTCGCGCATTCTTCCAGGTGCCATGGGCCGAGCATATCAGGAAGTGGATAGACGGAGTACTCCCGAATGCAGCGGCTTTCTAGGATTCTTAATAGTTATAGCACCACATAGTAAAACTTGTCAATTCTTAAACGTGCAAAGTGCGAGTACAGCGTAAGTACAGGCCCATGCACCCTACCTGATTTCTATTTACGTATATATTGAGGTGATCTTGAATACCACAAGATAAGGTCAGAGGCACTTTAACTTGCTGAATGAAGCCGCTCTTTTAATTGGACAAGTAGTAGCCAACACTGAACTCGCAGTTCATTTGGCCACGACTTGCCCAAATAAACACAAACATCCTTTTAAGCAAGCGTAAGTGCCTCTGGCCATTTCTTGGGCAACTCAAGAGCATCACAAACTATTTTCATATAGTTTGTCACTTATGGCCTACCATGGTCACTTATGGCCCTGAGCTCGTGACAGCTACCGGTAGTGTTAGTTCACATGTTTATATTCTTAGTCGATTAATCTTAAGCGTGTTTTTCCGATTTAATCAAGTAATTGTTTAGACCAGGGGTGATGACACTTTTTTAGCCTGCGAGCTACTTTTAAAATGACCAAGTCCCAAAGATCTACCTACTACTATAAATATAGAAAGTATATATATTTACTATATTTATTAAAAAAATATGAGTACGTATGTACAGTATGTATGTTATACATGTATATCAGGAGTGTACGCACTTTCTCAGCATGCAAGTACAAGTGAAAATGATCTACCTCTTTCTATAAAACATATACAAAATATAACCAGTAAACCCTGATATTCTATTATTCAATATAGAAATAAAGATAATTAAACAAAACTCCTAAATAGCTGTGTACATAACCTGAGTACTGGTAATATGTCAGTCAAATTAGCTATGTAACGTTCATGAGGGCACACAGTTCATGTATTACATCCAGTTAGCGTTTGCTATCAAACATTACCCATATACAAGAATTTAAAAATGATTATGCAAAAGACAATGCAGCCGAAGTCAAGGCAACATATTGAAAAGGTTTCAGCAATGGCCACATTTTCCATTTCATCATGAAATAATAGTTTAAGAAGCGAACGTGTAGAAAACACAGATTTTTGTAGTCGAGTTCATGACGCGAAGCAAAGCCAGTAAACAAACACTTTTTCTACGTAGCTAGCCGCTACAAGTGAACAGATAACTTTTGTTATAGATTTAGACATCTCACCGCAGATTAAGTTCATCCATAATCAGAATAATAAAGATGAAAGCTGCATCTTTGTGTGTAGCTTGAAACGCTGCTGGGGAGCAAGCACGAATCAGGAGAGGAGCTTAATGTCAGCTGACTGATGTCATATGACAACTACAAAGTGATGTTTACGCGATCTACCCAAACAACCTTGGCGATCTACCGGTAGCTTGCGATCGACGTAATGGCCACCCCTGGTTTAGACCCTCGATGGACAATCAATTAATCATCAACTCATTGATTAATTGTTGCAGCTCCTAGACAAGTTACAACACAATTGAAATGTTATTCTGGATGCATACTACTTGACGCAGCTGAACCTCACCCAGACCTCCACTTCCAGCAGTTAAGTTTGAGACCCCTGCTTTAATGGACTTACACTTGTACATAGGGATGTAACGATTATTAATGATTAACCGCGTTAAAACTTCAAACGGTTAGTATTACCGTTGCATGTTACAATGATCCTAAAACCGTGATCGATAACCACACTTCGATAAACTCACGGCCCAGTGGCACTGCTCATTTCCCGGGGAAGCAGCAGCAGCAGCCGCTGCAGCCCGCAGCACCTACAAGCAAGTGGCAAAACAGGACACGCATGCACAGTTTGCAATGTTTACAATGGCGGACGGCACCCCCGGAAACAGTCCTCCTGAGATATTCCTCCCCAGTAAAAGCACATGTGAAATCTGGACATATGTCAGATTAGCAAAGGATTCACTTCTGATATGATGAGCCATCTCCGTGACCACCATCCACAACTTTTCAGTGACCGCTCGCCCTCTGTTGGTAGCTTTTAGATTGTGAGTGCTGCGAGCGACTCGTGTGTGCTAGGTGCACTTCATGTAAGGCTGGTGTACGTTTCACTCACTGGGGACATACTGTAGGTGTGGGCATCGTACGAGACCCGTGCAGCCCACTGACTTTGATTGCAAGATGGGCGGACTGGCTTCCTATGGCTATTGTGACCGGAAGAACTACTACTCTACAGCGGGAAGAGCGGCCCTTAGTGGCTGGATAGGGTGCATTAATGTCGGATACGCTATGGAAGGAGCCACTCCTCTTCTACCTTGCCCTTGCGGCCCGCTTATAGTTTGTCAATAAAGGAAATTTAAGTGTTAAACGTTACCCACACATTGGGCGCTATCGGTGACAGCGCATAGTGTGCGTACACACCAGGTATGTTTCTGCACACGACATACAGTACACTGGCGCAGAGCAAAATGTGTAATTGTTTCTGTGGGTTTTCTGCTGTGTACGACCGCTACTACTTCATTAGTGCCTACGCTGCTCCCGAATTTGCGCATCGAGACAGAAAGGCTGCCATAGATCCTCTCAATTTTGAGAATAAAAACATTCTGTGTTTAAAAACAAATCCTAGTGGAAACAGTGCAGCATGTTTTGTTTTTACAGGAGAAACACTGTGTGTGTGTGTGTGTGTGTGTGTGTGTGTGTGTGTGTGTGTGTGTGTGTGTGTGTTTGTATAATGATAATAATACATTTGCTTTTCCCTTATTTAGAGGTGGTGTGCAGCAGGCAACTCCAACGCTATACAGAAGCTGCCATAGCTGCATCATCTGCCCAATGAAAATGTGTTGTTTGTGTGTGTGTGTGTGTGTGTGTGTGTGTGTGTGTTTTTTTTAATAAAACTTTAATAGACTTCAGTGTGTGTGTCAGTACTTTTTAACCATTTTGAGCACATTCAACAATAATAACGTGATCATTTTGGTCACAATAATTGTGATATTCAATATTCATTTTTTTACCTTGAATTGACCCAAGGTACTTTTTTGACACGGTTAGCACATCTACCTACTGATGATGCAGCATCAATGGAGGTTTAAGTATCTTGCCCAAGATAGCCGTCAAGGGAGGATCGAACCAGCCAAGACCCGAGTCTTGCTGCCCCCTTTAGATGCTCAATGAGTTGAAGTTTTTGAGAATTTTACGCTATATCGTAAAACAATTCCAGATCTTGTTCCGTTCTACTGTGACTGTTTCCACAGTACTGATTTGTCTTGTGATTTCTACAGAGCTGTTTTTTTAGAAATGTTTGCCCCTTCCTTTCACACCTCTGGTTATTGAAGCCACTAGAGGGCCCCTGTCATGACATTAATATGTGTTCTTCATCATATTGCATGGCCTAACCGATTGTTTTTCATGGGAGGACTGTGTCATTAAGTAAAGGACAGGTGGGCTTCAAAGCACAGTAGCTTTTATTTTCTTCATGCCATTTGATTGTGTTCTCCCATGTGTACAGACACACACACGCACAGTTAGAGGTGGAAGGGAAACGTTTAACTTTGAAAGTTCGGCTCCTAATTAGCAGAATTAGCGGTTGATCAAAGAGGACAATTAAAGGGGGTGTTTGTGGTAGCGAGGGCTCATTAGCATCACAACACATGGACATGGCCATGAAAAAGGAGAGCAGCAGAAGGAGTCTCATTATGGAGCACCGTTGTGCTCCTCTTTCTCACTCTGCCATCAAGGCGACATGCACTTTTATACTTGAGGAAACTTGGACGCACCTTCTGGAGGCGAGGTGTAATTTTCCTGTCCGTAGAGAAACGCACATACGCACTAATGGACATGCAAGGTTTTCTGGCGCAAAAAAGAAAACAAACTAGCCCCTGCCTGCTCACATCCAATTTTCAGCTTAATTAAGAGGGGAATTAACTTTGATCTGCTGCAGTGTAGTTGTCGGAGTTTGTAGCCCAGCCGAACCCGTACTTACTCTTCAATCCTCCAAGTCAGACCCAGAATGTTTTCTATTCATTTTGCGCCGTTTGAAGTGGATACAGATAAGCAGAGGAAATATTCTATTAGGACTACCTGAGCAGTCCTTGTTAGTCAGATCTAACAACCCCCTGGCAGAAGGCCTCTATATGCATCTCTCCACGCTAATGGCATAAACACAACAAAAGATCAAAGCTTAGGAAACCGCCTCGGACATTTGTGGTCCCACTCCGTGCTTCTTCGCTCTGGTGACACAAGCTAATGATTTTGAGAAGCATACGCTTTAAAAAAGAAAAGACACTGCAGTTAGTGTTGGTGTTCAAACCCAAAACAGCAAAACATATGCCAGTGTTCAGGGACTTGTATTGGTTTAATTAAGTAGCATTAAGTTGAAATATTAAAGAAAAAATACAGCCTTTTTTAAAAGACGTAATAGTATGAGAAACCAAAAAAAAAAGACGACGAAAGTTGTAATTTTTGGAAAATTAGGTGTGGGGAAAAAATTATGTTATGAGAATATAAAGTCAAAATATCAGACTAATAGAAAAGTCGCAATTTTACGGAATAAATTCCAAAAATGTCATTTTAGTAGCATAGAGCTGAAATACTAAAAAAAAAATAATACATGAGTTAACGTCATAACATCATGAGAAGCAAACAAAACAAAATTAAGTTGTAATTTTTGGCAAATTAGCTTAGGGGGGAAATTATAATATCATGGAAATAAAGTCATAATATGACCAGGAGAAAATGTACATTAAAAGCAAAGGGGGGGGGGCACGGTGAGCTGTCGGGGGCGCGTGAGAGGCAGGGAGGACTTTCAATATTAGTGCAGACCTGCCAACATGTATGAATTTGTCGTACTCGGCATGCAATTTGACTCTTGAATACGCTTGTATGCTTCACTGCTCTCCATTGTGTTGCATTTCGCTGGTTTCAGTTATGAGGTCAATCTGTGCAGTACAGATAAATAAACAAATGGTAGTAGTTGCGCAATAGTATTTCAAATCAGGGGGTGGGGGGCCAAAACATTTTTGTCCCCCAGAGGGGGCATGACAGAAAATAATAGACGCATGCCTTATAGTCATCAAATGAGTGTAGGATACTAGAATGACGTCTCAGGAGGATTTCACACAGTTCTACATCACTGTAGTCTACAACTGCAATGACATTTAAACATTATTGTTAAATTAAAACCTCTGACAGTGGAATTTACCCTGTACCTACTCTAGGCTGGATTGCGGACTTTTTGTTTTGTTTTGTTTTCCTTTTAATGTACTGGTGTTTTTCTTTTCTGTAAGTTTCATTACAAAGGAGGTCCGTTCACATGGTTAGGTGGTTTTATAAATTCAATATTTGAAGTCCATATTTTGAAAGTGTGGGGAGGAGTGTGTGTGTGTGTGTGTGTGTGTGTGGGGGGGGGGGGGGGGGGGGGGGGGGGGCAAACACCTGTTTCCTTCCCATGCCTTCACTTTCCTTTGCCGTCAGTTGCTCTTCTGTTTTCCCATCACAGCTTTACAGGATGTCAGGATGCTGTTTGACTGACAGTACTGATAAACACATGAAAGATTTTCAAGGTGGGGGGATAGCGGGAAGTAAGCATCTGTTTTGTAAATACCACCCAGGTGGACGGCAGCAGTACACTCCCGATAGACTTGCCCTCGTCACACTGGGAGGCAATGAGGGGAGGAAATCATAGGATGGGGAGCTGGCAGGACTTAGCGACAGAGAAGACATATATCATCTTCCTCTGGTGCAGGTGTCAAATGTTTGCGTGGAAGTACATAACCAAATTTCTGTCTGCTGTCAGGATCAGAGAGAGTGTTTTAAACGATTCGCTTTCATTGTTTCTCTAGTGATGAAGAAGTTCACCTTTTCTTTTTTGTGTGTGCGAATTTTACCTGCTAAAATTAGTTGAGTCACTGACCAATGACTTATGACCAATGCGCTTGTCCTTGATGTGTAAAATGAAGTATGTTTTGTACAGAGTTGTAACAGTTAATCACTGGATTGGTGATTAATCCATTATCCGATTAATCAACAACTATTATGGTATTCGATTAATTGTTTTTTATTTTCAAAATTAAATATCATCTGATTTCAGCCTCTCAAATTTGATTATTTTTAAATTTCCTTTCAAATCTATGAAAGCAGACCTTGAGTTTTAGACTAAAAAGATATTCACACACATCAGCTTTGACTTTGCAAAACAGTGAGCGACATTTTAGCCTGTTTTCTGATATGTTGACCAAACCACCGTTTGTGTTTGTTTCATATTGATTTGGTCCTTCTAGGGCAGGGGTCACCAACGTGGTGCCCGCGGGCACCAGGTAGCCCCCCACGACCACATGAGGTGCCCGCAAGCCTGCTTTTCATTCAGGTTTTTAGTTAATAATGAAAGAACAGTAGAAAGAAATGCATTCTGAAATACAAAATGTGAGTTGTGGACACCAGCATTTTGTTCATGTTCTGGTAAAACAAGCATATTCGCTTTGTTTGGGTTTAAAATAAGCTCTGAAAATAAATGTTACAAAAATGAGTAGCTCTTGGCCATTTTCATTTTGTAAAAGTAGCTCTCACAAGGAAAAACGTTGGTGACCCCTGTTCTAGGGTCTAACCGATTACTCGATTAATTGAAACAACAAGAACTAGAACTGTCCTAGAATGTTGACAAGTTTATGTAACATTCTCATTTGATTCTTGAGTGTCGCGAGGTTTGGTGTTGGGTGTGTGTCCGGGGGAGACAAGACCGGTTCTATAAGAATAATGACTGGAACACTGTAATAAAACTTGCATGCAAGGAGACAAATCCATACAAGGTTGGAGAGACGTCTTCCAGAGAAAATGTCTGACTATTCATGCTAAAATGTTAGTTAAGACAGGAGACGACATATGCGAAGGGAGGGATGAGGGGCAGAGATGATGAAGGGCAGACTCGCATGTATGGACACACAAGGCTATTTGAATCAGGTGATAAGCACGTGGAGGACTTGTTTTGGAGACGAGAGGCCTCTAGCCTCAAGCAAACAATCATAGCAAGTCAATCCGACATTAATGTGTATCTTAGCAGAAATACGCATGTATGTTAGTGCATAATTAGAACTTTTCTTGGTAAAATCAAAAGGAATAATGAGCCAAAACATTTTATAAGAACAATAAGAAACCATAGTATTCCTGTCTGTCCACATCTTTATTAATACCACAAGAGTCAACATACCAAAGGGGAAAATACAAGTTTGTTACACGCAATATTGTATGGTAACTGAGACAGTGTATGAGGACCAAGGCAAAATTCTGGCGACAATTTTTGTCAAACTGGTTTTGTAGTTTGAATGTACTTAAGGCTGCAGCGCCTCGATGATGTGCTTTTGAATAATTATCAAACACATATTTTTTTTTTTTGTGCACACACAGTCAAAAGGTAGAGTGGTCAATCAAAGCACTATGTATTGTCAACTTATTGCCCCAGCCTTTTTGAATGTAATTTGAATCCATTTAGAAGTACATGATATGCCAGCTCCCACTACCTCTTCTTTTTTGTTTCTAAGTGATGGGCAACTTTTCTTCTTCTCCAGCAGCAATTAATCTGGCCAAATAACTGGAATTAGCAATGTAAAAATGCGGTCACTCCATGCCAGCTGGAGCAGATGCTCAAATTAAGCATTACTGCCAGATTTTGGATTGGCGTGAAGCTAAGCTGGAGGGACGATGCAGAGGAAGGAGAAGACAAGAAAACAGGCTGGGGGCGGGGGGGTTTGAAAAAAGGCATAATGTGTTTGTGCGAGAGAGGGAGAGAATGGACTGGGAAGAGTGAGCATAGGAATAAGAAATGGCAAATTCTTTAGTTTCAGCCAATTAGGCTGAGAAGCCACTGGTAATTAACTCTCAAGGGACCCACTGAACAGTCATGCACCTCGTTTACATAATGAGGATGAGAGAAGGAACTCTTCCTCATTTTTTGCGCCTTTCTCCCAGCTTCTCTATCATTCTCCATCGTTGGCCTCTTGAACCAAATCAAAGCACCGCGTTCCACAACGAGATACGACCGTAGACCTCACACAAGCTGCGTACATTCACTGGGAACTGACTCATGGAAATTCCAAGAACACTAGATTGTTCATTAAATGGGCATCAAATTGGTGGTTACTCTCCGACCAGACCTGTCAGCCCCGGCCAAGTTTTCAACCTCTCTCATACGAATGAATTCTAAGCATATATAAGCAATACTTTTGATCATGTAAATTTATGATAATCCCTTTGACCTCTCTTCTGTGCTCCTGTTGAAGGAGAAAATGATGGACCCTGACTAAAGACTTTTGCTTCACGGAAAATATTCAGAATATGAAAGTAGAATGTGAAACGTGTGAGAGAGGAACACGTCCTCTTTTATCAAACTGAATGTGTTGAATTTTTTTAACTAAGTTGTTTTATCCACCCTTCAGGCCACTGACATCCTAAATAGGAGACCCCCGCTGGCCATAAAGATAAAAGGATTTTAACTAGGTCTCCAGCTTCATTATGTTCAGTCTGCAGTCCTCGATTGTGAAATGCTGAGGCAAGTACGCCAACCGTCGCCTGTGACATCAACTCTGACAAAAAAATTCCCAGTTGTAATTTTATTACAATGAAATTAACACGAGGCAAAACACCGCATGAAGCCAAATATACAGTAAAATACACGTTTTTCCCCCAACCAAAGAGTCGTCTTTTTATCGGGGTCTGGTAATTTATACATGCAAAACAGCAGGTGGCGTGAAACAAATTCTTCCAATTGAGTATGACCTTTTCTTCCTGTCACTCACACCTATACCAGTGACCTGTTGAGATGCAGCAAAGACACCCGCTTAAAAAACTTGAGAAAACACAGAATTATGATGCCGATTTTGGGAATCAAAAAACTGTGCAGCAGCTCCGAAATGTTCCAATTGTCCCTCGTAATGTCGCGGCTCGATTTTTTTTATTTTTTTATTTTAATTTTTGTTAAAGAAATGAATGAATGATTGCTAGTTTGGGGTAGACTATGGTCTATTTTTAGTCCTATTGAACAACATATTGAAATCCAAGTGACATGTAGTATTCTGGTCACAAGGCCGCAATAATGACACAAAACGTTGAGACATTACATTACTTTAACACTGGATGAAGTCATGAAGTCAGCCATGGAATGTCCGACATGATAGAGTGGGGGGAAAAAAAAGTTGTTCCCCCCCATTCCATATGGAAGTAGAAAGTTTTTGGCTTGAGTTTTGAAGAAATAAATTTAAGACAAACTGGTTAGCTTGCTAGCTTGTTAGCTCGGTAGCTCACTAGCTTGCTAGCTAGTGGTCGTCTCGAGTCCCTGAACCATAAGTTTAGGCAATGTGATGTTAACAAAAAATAATAGGAGTGTAAAGCTGACTATAGGGGTGTTATTGTATGTCTATAGGGCTCTAATAATGTTAAACACTGTATTTAGAACGTCATAAACGGGTTTTCTATGCTCTAACTACAAAAACATTCAATTTATTAACATTGAATCCTCTATCGAGGACATTCATTTGTTGCTTCAATTAACAGCTATAAACGAGGGACGAATGTATATTGAAAACAAATCTTTGATAAAACAGTGAACATTTGGTTTCACTTTGCATAAGTCTTGTTAACCATTTTAAAACTTTTAAAACTTGTACATATAGCTAGGGACGGGCTGGGCCGATCAATAATGGCCGAATTGACAGCCGTTTTTGTTTTGCTGCACAGGGCCTTGGGGGGTGCCACAGTACAGGTAACCATTTGTATGGTGCGTACTTTGGTATTTGGCTGTCGTTTTGGTTTAATTTGCGGTGCGTACATTTTTTTTTTTCTCCCAAAGTTCTTGTTATTAAATGATTTTTAAAATCAAGCATTAAAATGAAAATGCAGTCTGCTGGCAGGTAATTCTCCAATGAATAAAATGCTCACTAAACATTGCATTAAAGATGCTAAATACAATAGGTCAGTATACTGTATTGTAGTATAAGTTATATAAGCTTTGTGTTATAGGTGACAAAGAAAATTAGTGTAATATTTAATAATATATCTCATTAGAAAAAAGCTGTATGCCGAAAATAGCCCCTGGGCTGCACTTTGGATAAGCCTCGTTGACAATGTTTATTTTTAGGATAGTGCAAAAGTAACAGTAAAAGTTTGATCAGGGTGATTATTTTCTTCTTATTAAAGTTCCTTACCTGAAGTGCAGGGTTAATAGGTGCAGCGTGCAGACCCGTTCTTATCTCTACTGAACAATTTATGCATCAATCTTTCTCTTTTTACGAAAGTAAAGTGTTCAAAAAGAGGTGCACCGCACCTCAAAGTTGGGTCCTGGAGGCAGGGAGCCTGGCGGCCAAGTAGCTGAGGACATCTGCGGGGTCCGTGTCGCCTACGCCCGTCGATGAAACAAATGGGCAGAGATGAGCGGCTGTTGTCGCCTATATTCGCCGATATTTACTCTGTCCTGTCGTCTGTTGCCGAATGTCTCGCCTTTTTGCCTGCTTTTCGACAGACTGTCCCTCATTTGAAATATGTGCAGTAGGGATGTCCTCATCCGAGCCACTGTATTTGTGAAGATCGGACAATATCGGCTTCCGCCACAAGATCGGGCCGATCCGGTTGCCGTATCACGTCCGTAACTCCGAGCCACACTCCAACATGGTAGGTGCAGTAAAGCGCCTCAAAGCTGGTTACCGCTCGACTCCCGTCACCCGCAAGAAGACGACAACGCAACAACACCATGCAGACATGTCCGCAGTGCACTGCTGAGGTGATGTTAGTTTCACGTTGGATGTTCAGCTCCGTAGCTACAGCGGTAGTCCCTCTCACTGTGCTGGGTCTTCTGCGTCATGCTGTAGGGAGCTCGCACGAGAAGCGCCTCTGTGGTTGCTCAAAATAAGAGCGCTTTTTGTCACATTTGTCTAATTGTGTGAACGAAATAAGGGTGTCATGAAAATATCTTATATTAATAACGCAAATTACGTCTGTGACTCCATCTTCCTTAATCCCAAGTACGGCCATTACAGTTTGTTGAAGATTTTGTATCAATATGTGCTGAAGCTGACATCCCATTAGAAAAGTTAGCCAAGCTGCATCCATTTCTCAATTACTGGACAAAATGGGGCCAATGATGGATTGCATTAATAAATGGATAAATAATTTTTGCATTTTATTCACTAACCCAAATAGCACACACTCTATGCTGGTAAAATAAGTGGAAAAGGTAAAAAACTGAATTCTAAACAGGGAATTGAAAAAAAAACGAGATTTGGGAAAAAAATTAAACGCATTTCATTAAAAAAAAACACCACAAATTGATCTATAACCACGTCAAATGATTAGTCCTACCCTAAAAGTATTTTGCACGCCCATTTTTTCAAGTTTGGTCTTTTATTGGATGGACTTTTATTGGATCTTTTATTGGAGTAGGGTCCTGACTCAGAGGTTTGTTAAAAAATGAAAAAGCAAAGTCTTTGGTTCAATTCCACAAATTCATGTTTGTAGCAAAAGCTTATTATTATTAAGAAAACAAACAAACAAACCAAAAAAAAAACAAAAAACATCGGATCGGCAAGACTATAAAAAAATCTGATCGAATCGGAAGCCAAAAAATGTGGATCGGGACCTCCCTAATGTGCAGTGTAGGAAAATGGGACATTAAGTCACGGAGAGGGCTTTTCGCCAACCTGGGCAGGCATGCAAAATGCAAATGTGCAAAACGTATTGAAATAATGCTGGTCCAGAAGGATGACCCGAATGGTACACAGTAAAGTATATTGAAGTGTTTTTCATAATGTATTTGTGTGTCATATAGTGGTTATTGTTGTTCTGTGATAATTGTGTGTGCTGTCATGCCTTAATTGATTTATTCCTTTGGCATTTAAACTCGATTGTCAGCCTTCACACACAAGGAATTTTATAGATTTAACTTTTTAGTTAAATTATGTGACACGCAGTCTATTTTAACCGGACCCAGACATTATTTTAAGCCTGACCGCAAATGTTGAAATGTTTTCCTGAGTTCTGGTCTTCAGAGACCCTTTGATTCTCTCTTTTATGCATGAGGTTGAGCGTAGCTGAGCGGGATGCATGGACGTAACGTAACAGGAAGAAATTCATATCTCCAGGTTGTGTGTTTTCTCTTGTGCTGCCATTTTTTTCTCTTCCTTTGATGACAGAGTTGGGATAAAAGCTTCAATTCACTTCCTCTTTTATTAAGGGAGGCTTAATTTAATTAGCTTTTACTGTCTGAGCGTGATATCAGACCCTTCTGTTCCCATACTCAAGGTTTCTGACGCTCTGAGGAAAGGGGGGGGGGGGGGGGGGGGGGGGGGCTGTTGTGTGGTCTCCAAGGAGGAAGTGTCCTTTTAATCAGACTTTTGCTAAGATCCCATTAACATTCCCATAGTGAGAAAAAGGCACTGTAGAGACAGATGGACTGAAGTAGAGTGAGAATATGGAAAGCCTTTAGGACAGGAGAACGAGACGATGATAAAGTGTGGATTAAGAATGCTGAAATTGTGCAGTCATAAAGGACTCGTCAAAGGCCGTACGCACACAAAGCCAACTGATCAGCTTGGCCCCCACCTTTAGCTTGATTGAAAGAGGTAGGCCAGAGCAGGCCATGAGTCTATGCACACATGCAACGTTGCCAAGTCATCAATCACTGTCATGTGATCGCTCTTTGCAAGTTCTTCATGACAACCGAAACATATCACAATATAAATAAAATAAAAAGACTCCAAAAGTGGGGTGGTCTAGTGGTTAGCATGTTGGCCACGTAGTCACAGTAAGGAGATCGAGAAGATCTGGGTTCGAATCTCCCTTGGGCATTTCTGTGTGGAGTTTGCATGTTCTCCCCGTGCGTGCGTGGGTTTTCTCCGGGTACTCCGGTTTCCTCCCACATTCCAAAAACATGCACGTTAGGTTAAATGGCGACTCTAAATTGTCCATAGGTATGAATGTGAGTGTGAATGGTTGTTTGTCTATATGTGCCCTGCGATTGGCTGGCAACCAGTCCAGGGTGTACACCGCCTGTCGCCCGAAGTCAGCTGGGATAGGCGGTATAGAAAATGGATGGATGGATGGATAATAATAATAATATATCATAATAATGACATCTTTCCTTTAATATGTCATATTTCACTCTGTAAAGTTGTGTAACTGGCGTTGTGACATGTATTTTCTCCCTGGCAATTCATATTGTCTGTCGAAGGTTTGGAACGTTTCTTGAAATGCTGGCTTTTCAACTGTATTAAACAGCAGCATTTCTTTTGTCTGTGACCCCACATCATTTTGCACTGTTTTATTTGTATTTATTTTGCAGACCATAAGGTCAAAATCAGTGAGTGTTGACTCTCGGAATGAAGGATCTACATCTCAAGGTGTACTTTTTTTTTTTTTTCTCCAAGATGGTAACGTGAATGTGTTTAAGGTAAATCTGTCAGTCCATCCGTGTTGATGGGCTCATTTTGCTCATTTGGAATATTCCGGAATATTCCCCCCATATTGTGGCATTTTGCTGTGCAATAATTTTTTGCACTGTGTTTGTGCGTGCGTTTATATGCTAGCGGCCCCGCCTCCCTCGCAGAGTCAAAGCGACTGTATGACTGACAACAGGTCTCAATCTGTTCATGCCATTGTTCTGTGGAAAGCCTTTGTTCTATGAAGTGTCTGTCGAAAACAGACACGCATGCACATGGCAATATATGGAGGACAGTAAAATTATTTTGTTTTTGATTTATCTTGCGATTGATTATTATGACGAATCTTGTCACGGTTTAATCTCTCTCCTAGCATGTACATTTTTAAATAGGCAAAAACATAGCACCTTCATCCAGTCCGTATGGCGCACGTGAAGAGTTAAAGAGTACTGTATGAACAAATTGTCCTCTCAATCTGCACTTCTTTCTTCAAAGGGCAAGAGATTTTGTTTTATCCCACAGTCTGACTCCTTCAAGTGGTTTGACTTTTCAAGACTGTCTCCACAGTTTCTCTCTGTGGGTTCTCTCGCATCACGAAGGCCTGAGGGCATATTGACGATGCTCCAACATTTTGTCTTTCTGATGTCTTCTGAATTCCAAGCTGCACAGAAGGTGCTGTATTTTTATCTATTTCCTTTTCAAACTGATTAATTCTTTTTTTTTTTTTGCCTGCAGACACCTTTTAATCCTTTATTCTGTTTTGTCTTTGTGGAGAATATTTTGGGGGCTGACGTTGGATACATAATCAAAGTAAATAAGACAGAGGCTCAAGCTCTTCAAGTAGGACAGCATAATGCATCAAACAGCTTGCAACTGTAGATCTCACTGAGGCTACGAATGTGTAAACTTAAAGGTCTTGTAAACATTCTAAGACCTTTTTAATATGGAGAGCCTTGATAGGACTTGGACAAAATGGTAAATGGGCTTTCACGTGTATAGCCCTTTTTTACCTTCAGTGTATGCAAGCATCAGGAGCAACTGGGGGTTCGATCTACCAAGAATACATGTTCACGATAGGACTGAGGAATCGAACCAGCAATGTTGGAAGATAACCGATCTACCACTTGAGGCATGCTCCCCCGAACACTATATAGAGGAATAATAGGCTGCATCCCCTTTCATTTAACGTCAGTTTTTGTACGCCCCAGTTATGTTATGATTTGTTGTTTGTCTAATTTTTGCAAAAATGTTGCCACGGTTTTCATACAATATTGCACATAAGAAAGATTGACCGGCCGATCGATCTGCGCCGATTTCCTTAATTTTGAGGGATCGGCGATCATCCAGTCCTTACACATGAAACCAATCCTATCCACTTCTCTTATCTTCCCCTGCAAAGGTCTGAAAGTCAGCCACGGTCTCCTTTTGCTCTTGACAGCTAACAATTGAGCTAAGGCTAAAGCTGAAGTTAGCCAGAGCAAAGAGCCAGGCAGCGGCCTGCTGTTAGGGCTTATGAGCAGTGAAATGAGCAAAGCTACTATGAGGAAAATTTTGGACTTCATGGCATTGGACGACCTGCCAATTTCAGTCACTGTGCACTTTCTTTTTGTTAAGAGGCTCAATTCAGGTTTGCAGTGTAACCTGTTGTGGTTACACTGCAACAAGTTTGGATTGTTTCATTGGTATTGTTCAATTGTTCAACATAAGATTAGCATGCTGTCATTTATTAAAAAAAAAAAAAATCGGTATCGGCCAAAATCAGGATTGGCAGGTCAGGCTTTTCAAAGATCTATGATCAGCCAGACAATTGTGCAGCACTATAAGAAACTAATCCGTTTGCCCTGTACAATATTACTCCACGAAATCTAGTGCCCAAACAAATTATTTTTGGTTGTATGGAATGCGTGAATTGGATCTACATTATTTCCCATGGGAAAACATGGCCTCGATTTTCATACGTTTTGTTATTGATCATCTTTAATAACGAAAACTGAGGTACCACTTTAGGTGAAACACTGCTATGTAAATACATTGGAAAGTTTTTAAGTAATACATGAAACGGGCACGGCCAAAGAAAATTTCCATTATTTAATGCTCCTTTTCTTGAATTACCATAAAGTAGAGTGTGTCAACATGGCTCAGTCTATCAGCATCGACGGTTCCAATTGAAAAACAATATGTAAATTGGCTTTAGTCTGTTTGCCAAGCAGTGTTTAGGTGCCCTTAAGCAAGGCATGAAACCCCCGTACTCATCATCAGTCAAGGCACGCATTCAGCAAAAGTGCAAAACATTCTCCTAATGTTCAGTGACCGATACTGTATACAGCAGAGTGAAGAGTAAATGTGTCTTTCGGCATTAAAGCGAGCATAGCGAATGAATAAATTAGCTGTGAACACATCACATGTAATCTTTTCAAGACAGTGTTTTATGGCTGCTTTTTTTTTTATTTTATTTTTTTTTTTACATGTATGATATTTGTTATACTGTAGATTAGCATACATGCGCTTTATGAATCATTAAGGCATTCTGTGATCTGAATACGTCAATGTGTACATCAATGTGTTATAGTGCGTTATTTAGTTGCACTCTTTGTTTAAAAGAATCACTTTGGTCTTGTCATGGTTGTATATTTTTTCTTGGATGAATCCTTATGAGTATTGAAATAGTTTGCATGCCAAACCAGTGTCGCTATTTATTATGTAGTTATTTATTATTGCTCGGCTCACAAGTGCTTTCTCCTTTTTATGGCATTTTTACAAACATTTATTTGTTCGCAAGGTACGTCAGCGTGGATTTGTGAACACTTTTCCACTTAACGTTTACTTGAGGCACTGGTGGCCACTGTTCAATAAACTTTAACACAGGTCATCGTGTTAGCTGGTAAAGTGGCTGCTAGGTTGGCATGTACCTTGTCGGCGGCTCAATCGGAATCATTACTGCGGTTTCACCTTCTGCTTGAACATAACGTTTCATTACATTGTCTCCTGAGGTATAACTAGTAACTGTATGTGTGTTAAATTTAATATCAACAGATGAAAATAGTAAATATATTGCAAGGTTTTAAAATAAGCGCAATTTAGTTTTGTGTTTATAGCCCTCATAATCGCATTATATTGTACATCTCAGATATTTGATTTCACTGTTTGGGCGGAAGGGCAATAAAGGGAAACTTGCATCTTGAATATCTCATAATACATTTTAAGAATATTACTGAACCCCTCTGGTTAGGATTCAAATAACTTTAATGAGCAATGAGCATTGCACTACAGTATATGTATCTACAGTATGTAACCCTAGTGTCATGAATCCATGAATTTCTGAAGGTCCAACTGTAACTCAAATGTACCCTAACAGAATAAATGTTTCCAATTATAAATATTCTAAATCGAATTAATCTGTCCCAGAAAGTCAAAAATGTTAACACAAAAGCAAAGAACTACAGAGTCAACCGCTGATGACATCATACAGTACGTTTACATGCAGTCAAATAACCCTATCATAACCGGAATATTCACAGCCATGTAAACACCAATAACCCTTTTGAAAATATGCCAAATTCCATTTTTTTTTTTAAAACCCTGAGTTACTCCTTTTTTAACCCGAAAATTGGGTCATGTATACGCCTATCGGAATATCTCGATCGAAAGCAACGTTAATTTGTGTTCTGCGGATGTTCTATTCAAAAGGAATCCTGTGTCTTTGGCAGGAACTACTTGTAAACATGACGACACGCAAAACCCCACACTTTTGGAGCGAGGAGGAAACAAGCCACCTTGTTAGTGTGGTGAAAGACAGGAACATTATGTCTTTTATAGACTGTAAAAAGTACCGCCATAGCGAAATCTATCAGAAGGTGAGCGAGAAGTTACACGAAGCAGCGTTTGTAAGAACGCACCTTCAAAAGTGTCCCAGGGGCCCTGGTGGATATAGCATGGATTTGGATGGCTCCATTTCCTATTTCTTCACGTTCCCGCCTTCCATTAATGAAGAAAGTGAGACAAAGTGTGACAGAATATTGTGAAGTACACCAAAGCACCAAATAATCCGCCATGCCGGTGGTGTTTTTGGATACAGGAAGAAGAAGCAGAAAGACGTACGTTTTTTTTTGTTTTTGTTTTATTTGCACGTCACACATGTAAAGTGCTGTTTCCGAAACCTGAATATTGACTGCATGTAAACGTACAGTGGTGGCGACTGCCGATGGAGCTGACTTCTGCTCCCTGTTTATACATACACAATGAGACTCATGAGACTACACTATTCTAAAAATGTGTTCAAAGCGATGCAAAATTTTGGCTTTAATTTTCGACTTTAACCGAAAAACACGCTAACCCGGGGTTTGCGCTAACCGAGGTTCCACTGCATCCGTTTCTTTGTCTACCTAGTCTCTTTTTCAAACCGTGTGCAGTTCAGTAAACAAGTTCAGAGAGTTTCTCTGCCTTTTTTCCCTCGTGCCTGTCTGTAACTTGCACATGCTGGAACCAGCAGCAGCTGCCAGCGTCAGTAAGAAGTCTCTTCATTGTCCCTTTATGACCACTGTAAAGCTGCTGGCTTTGCTTTATTGTATCACACTGAATCACTCGTGGCGATGTCGTACAGGCCGCTTCATTAGGCCGCTCCATGCATCCTTTTCCCAATTTACTTACTTTTTTAACGTGTTGTATTTTTTTTTTGACAACACATGTATTTGAGTCATCATATTTCATTGTCAATCAATGCTGCATTGTTTGGAATGTTTGTGAGTACAGTCACCCTTTGTTTATCGTGGTTAATTGGTTCCAGACCCTACCATGATAAGTGAATTTCCGCAAAGTAGGATTCCTTATTTATAAATACAATATTTAGGAAGTTAGAGCATAGAAAACCTGTTTAAGACCTACTAAATTAGCTTTTTAGCATTATTCTGTAGACATGTGCCCTCCAGACATGAAATAACACTCCTATAGTCACTTTTACACATTATAATACATAAAAATATATAATAAGACGTCTTAGACACACTTTAAATGACAGTGAATAGACTCACACTTACAGCACTTACAGCATAATTGGTGGCTATTGTCTTATCCGTGTAACGTTCCTGACACCTAGTGGCCAATGTAGTAGAATACTACTACAAGAACATATGCAGTGAACATTCACACAGGATCTGCTGTCAGCCACAACTCACTCCAGTCACTGGCACTCTCCACACTGCCAACCATGCTAACACTCAGCCGCTCTACAGTAGCTGGCCAACGTCACACGTGTCATTTCCCAGGCCCCGCCTCTAAAAGGTGCACTACATTTACACGTCACAGGTATTACACTACATATAACATCTTCTAAATGCTGTATGTTTGTGTTTTTATTCATTTAGCCACTTTTAAGATTGAAAATGCTTAATTTGGGCCATGAATACGTGCAGTGTACTTGTGTAGGCATGTGTTTGACTAATAATAGGCCATATTCAACCATGAAACGATTAATTTTTGAAAAACCACGATAGTGAGGGCGCCATGTAGCGAGAGATGACTGTAATGTAACTTTGCATGATTGCCAAAAAGACTCAAATGAAATCCATTTTATTTTTTACCACATTCCATTTCAGGTGGCATTTTTTAGCATTTCGTTTTTTAACTTTTACACTTACTTTCCCACCATAGAGTGTGTGCTTTTTGCGTTAGTGGGGAAAAAATGTTTGTTAATTAAATGCAAAATTCCTCACATTTATTGATGCAATACATAATTAATCCAATTTTCAGAAACGGATGTACTTTTCGAATGAGATGTCGGCCTCTGCACACATTGCTACAAAATCCTCTACAATCTGTAATGTGGTTAAGGAAGACACAGTTGGCCATGCAATTCCAATTGCTTTAACAAACGGTAAAACATAACAGGGTGGCTTGAGTCGCGCGCACACACACACACACACACACACACACACACAAAAAATGCTGTGCTAAACTAAGCTAACCCCGCTAGTTCCCACTCGGTGACGAGTAAGAGTTTTGAAGTTTGTACACCAACTTTGCTGGTGTTTCAGGTGGTCACTTTGACATGTTGAGTTCGGGAGATGGCGGGATTGTGTTTGAGGCGATGCTGCAAGTGTGTGATGTGTACTTGCAAAAACGTGGGCAAAATGTGGGGATCCGTACGTGGCGAGTACCGCCTCAGTGCGTATTTGGGAGCACGCAGTCACGCCATTTTAGTGTAGGAGGAACTTTTGCTGCATCAGGATATGCATTCACCCCCGGTACGGGTGGTGCACATGCCCTCTACAGCCAATGAGCGCACAACGCACTGACTCCTTGAACATGCACGTGATAAGTGCGTCGTTTGTGCTTACTCAGCACTTCCCCAGTTCAACTGTCCAAAGAACAGGCAGAACTCGGGTGTACCGTACCGAGTAAGCACGTACTCCGCACATTCAACGCATGTTGTACACACTGATTTCTGCAGTAAAGCCAACCTGACTTTGTCTCCAAGATGCAGAAGACACAGAAGAAGGGGTCAGCTGCATCTGCATCTCAAAAGATAGCGGATACGGTTAGAGAGGCCCAACAGAAGCGAGCCACGGAAGATGAGAGGGCCAGAGAGGAAGAGGAGAGGAGGAGCGAAGAAAAGTCAGATGGTGACGCTATAGAGTCTGATCATGAGGAGGGTGCTGCTGGAGGTGCGCTGCCAGTTGAAGCTGCCTTTGCAGGATAGCATCAGAACCCGGAGTCTCTGCGGTGGAATGGGCGTCATCTTGAGACAGCAGCAGCAGGGACTTCTGGAGAACCTCGGAAGGTCGTCCGAAACGCAAATCCCCCCACGGTTTGGTTCATTGTAAAGGGATAAACTGCAGAACCTAAAACCGCTTGAAATGTGTACCGAGAGGGGAAAACGGTACGGTAAAACTGCATGCTATTTTGATCCAAATAGGAATACACATAATTAGTAGATATGGGCCAAAACTTTTTTTCCAGATAGCTCAGGAAAAGCTGTGGGTCCATCTCCTCTAGTACACAAAACAGCAATTCCCAAGCTGAAATGTACTTGAACTCTGCATATGTAAGAGAAATTGAACCTTTTGCTTACGAGTTAATCAGATGTGCATTGACACCAACAATGAACAATCATCCAGTATGTCTCAGCATCATACCAGAAGACTTCCCTCACAACCATGTACTGTACATATTGTACATTAACATATTGCTAATGCCAGTGTTAAGCAGCCTGGAAGTTTCATTCCGACCAGGCAGTCCCACAAAATAAAATGCTCTGTTCCTCAAATACCAACCATACTTGACTGAGTGTCTTGAGTTGTTTGTCACCAGGCTTGGGCTGCAGGATCTCCCCTCGAGTACCCCCTGAGCCTCTCCTGGATAAAACTCATTATCCCAGTCTGCTGCTCTTCAGGAAACTCATTATCCCATCCATCACCAGTGGACACTCAACAACAGGATGAACATGCCCTCTCATGGTTTAATTAGATCACTTTTACTTGAATATGTGGGAAAGCACAACAGCAGCCAATGACTCTATATCTGCTGTAATTATCTATCCAATATGACAGATTTAGTTTGACATCTGATACCAGTTATTTGTTGCGGTATACAAGCGCATCCCCTGTGACAGAATCACTGTTGGTGTGTCTGACAGAATAAAAGTTTGAAAGTTTGTTTTTAAGAGATGTCCCACAAGCACAGTCTTGACTTTTGGTGCCTTGCAACACTTACATCTCAAGCGAAAGGCTTTGATACGTTTTCCTCGATGTTTTCTTGGAAGTATTCCACCTGCAGTCTGGCCATGTTTTATATCTGTCTGTGTTGCTGACCAGAGAAAGCCAATGAGATTTGTTTTTGGGGCCCCGGCGTGACCTTTGCTATCCCACTGCTATGGCTTAATGCTGGGTATGTGTGATGCTGGGATGCATTACAACCTACAATGAACTGTGAAGTCATTTGGTAGATGGATGGCTTCTGGCCTCACACTCTCCCATAACCTCCTACCACTCCACGTTCTCTCTATTCTATTTTCCCACCCACTCTGCCCGCCCACTGTTCATCGTTCAACTGCCAAACGGATGTCTAATAACAATAGGGGGCCTTTGGATGAGTTGGAGAATAGATTATTGACTGGGACCAGAGATTTACACTGGTGCCACGGGGCCAAACATCCCCAGCAGAGATAAATGGGACATGTAATTGAGTTTGGTCAGTTGTGTTCAAGTGGCTAAGGCCAGCACTGCACCCATGGAGGTGCTGGATGGGGGATACTTGGAGGGGAGGGGTGAAACACATTGAGGTTTATGAGCCATACAGTGGTAGTAGAGGGTCAGATGGAGGGCAATGTGACACTTAAGTTGTATGGTCTAAGGAACAATGTGACAAGCTGAAAAACAGGATTAGACACTGATTTTAACAAATGATATTAGCAACACTGGTCATTCATGGCAGCGCTGGAATTTTGCAACACAATGAAATGCCGTAAGGGGAACATTTAAAGAAAAAGATGCATGACCAGGATGTTCATGTTATTTCTCAAACACGTTTTTTTCCCACCAACATAATTCAATTAAACTGTACAATGAATTTGCTGAGTACACACTCAAATGTACTTGTAGTAGTACAGTCGTCCCTCGCCACATCACGGTTTAAATTACGCGGCTTCACTCTATCACTGATTTTCCAAACATATATTAATTGATGAATCATACTGTTTTGTGGTTGAATATGGCCTATAAGTTAAGCAAATTGTACATATTTTTTGACTAAATTTCAAGCATAGAAATGGCTAAATGAACTAAAAATACAAGACTCATTCAAATTGTGAATGCACTATTCTACATTGGTCACTAGGGGTCAGTAATTGTTGGGTGAGACAAGCACCAGACTCGATTGCCGGAACAACATACTTTTATTGCAGATTTTAATTGCCTCACATCTGGCACAATAATAATAATATCATAATAATCATAACAATAACACGGGCTACTGTTGCGGCCGTAACCCAAAAACTCAGCTCTGAACCCCCAACGTCACTTCCTGTCGTCCACACATCCGGAACACATTTACTGTGACATGCATACATTTAATTTATGTCTTAAATGACTTTTTTTTAAATCTGATATCTACTATATTGGGTAAACGAGTGTAAAGGTGACAATAAGGTTGTTATTCCTGGGGATGAGGCAGATACTTGTAGACGAGTATCTGTCACAAATAATGCATTTTTGTCGAGTACGAGCCTGAAACGAGTACCGCTCGTCATTATCTGTAATCGTGATGACGGAAAATCCTTATTATGTATTCACTCTTCACGCTCTGTGATTGGCCAGTCACACACAGCGACCGCCCCTCCTTAGACATAAACGCAAATGAATAGCAACATAACATCTCAGCTGTCAGCAGTCAGTACACTAAACACATTGAAATAGCATGCTAACAATATGATGAATTGCTAGAAATGCTGACGAGGCTAAATGAGCTCAGCAGTTGGTGATCAGCTCGGCGGCTGAATGCTCGAGGCACACAACACATACGATATCACGGCGCAAACAGCGTGATATCATTGACCGAATGACAAATAACCAGGTTACTCACATTTGTAGATGCACACTGTTAGTTGAACATCAAAAACAAGGTCCGTGTTACGACAACAACTCTCAAAGCTCCGCGGCTGCCATGGTGCATTCATGTGCCCATCTCGCCTCGTAATTGAAAGCTGCGTTTAATCACGTTAACTTAAACGAACGAAAGAGAATGGACACGACTAAAACAGTCTTTTGTACAATTTTTAAAGTATTTTTTAATATATTTTCTTTTCCAGTTTACATGTAAGTGTGATTTAAACAGTATAACAACCAAAAAAAAAAAAAAATACATGCAGCTCGCAGGTAAGTGGTACTATTTGAGCTATCTTTAGAACAGGCTGGCGGGCGACTCATGTGGTCCTTAGGGGCCACCCGGTTCCCCTTTGGCACCTTGTTGGTGACCAGATTTTAACCAGAAATACACACATAATAAGGACGTTTATGTAATGTTTGGAGTGTCCGTGAATGCATCTCGCAGTCTGTCTCGTGACAACAAGGAAGTGTCGATGCAATGACGAATGGACTAGAGATGTTTATTTAGTTTCATTTGTTTAGAGTTTGAAATACATATATGGTGTTTGAACTGCACTGCTGTTGATGTGTTCAGGTCAGAATAAAGTTAGAAAGGAGCGACAGACTCTGTGGGGAGGTACACTGTGCCACTCTCTGTCGTCATAACAGACAGCAGTAGCTTGCCATGATGCGTATGCGTTAAATACGCAAGAAGGAATTACACAGTACACATATAGCTGAATAATAAACAATAAAAATAGTAACTTCTGATCAATCTATGTCAATTTCGGACTTAAAATAATTTACCGATTTAAGCCCCACACATTTCCGGTTAAACCACGCCCACTTCCGGTCTATAACCCACCCATTCTGAGTACAGATACGGATACAGATCATTTAGATGCATGAACAGATACAGGTACAGATAGTGGTGTACTCACTCAACCCTAGTTATTTCATGTCTAGGGGTCTCTAATGTTAAAAAAAAAATGGATTTAGAAATTTGTAAACAGATTGTCTATGCTCTAACTACAAAAGTATTCCATTCATACTGTTATGTTCTCGGCAATGCCGGGTATTGGAATCACTATGCAGAGTCGAATACGTCCTTATAAATAATAATTTATTTAACAAAGGGTGACCACAATGGGGGGAAAAATGTAAAAAGGTACAGCAAAGCAAAAAGGTAAAGTTTCAAAAGAAAGTGACCCGGATGCTACACGGGGAAAAAGGCTAGAACAGAAAACGCTGCACAAAAAACATAGGCAGGAACATACAACAAAAAATCACTGCTGAGTAGTCAAGCAGGAAGTTACAAGGTACACTTACCACTGCAGGGAGCTGCCACTGCAGAGAATAATGAGGCAAAAGGCAGAAAAGACCAGAAACAACACTAGAGACTAAATGCTAAGGAGAGCAGGTAGTTGACACGAGGTTGGTCACAATCTGGCGACGAGTACATGCTTGATAGCAGCTTAGGAAGGCCCTCACTGATTAGGACTCCAACATGTACTGCAATGAAAAAAACACAACAGGGCAGCAAAGCAGTACACAGACCATGACACATACAGAAGGAATCCTAATTTACGGAAATGTACTTATCACGGTCGAGTCTGGAATCAATTAACCACGATAAACAAAACTTTATATATAAAAAAAAAATGATTACAAACTTTTTTTGAATTTAGAACACGTCAAGTGGAGTTGTGATATTGTTAGAATTACTAACATTGTTGTCTTTGGGCTTTTCCTGTCAGGGGTTGCCACAGAAAGTCAGTCGCATGATTTGTTTGGCGTAGTTTTTAATGGTTGTTTGCATTTGAAGGGACTTTCAAAATGCTGTGCTTAAATTCAACTGCAGTTTATGTCTGTTGGTCACCCTGCGGCAGGGGAGGCCACTGATGTGGTAATACATTTATTTTTCCGAATATTTTCAGGATCGATGGGCAAAGTCTCAAAGAACGACTGGTCGATTGCGATCGACGGGTGTGCCGCTGTGCATGGGGCATAACAATGAGCTATGTCACTATGCATTCTTTACTTGTGTATCTTGCTTGCTGCTGTAACAGGTGAATTTCCCTGCTGTGGGATTAATAAAGTACCACTACTAGTACGGCCGCACGGTGGTCTAGTGGTTAGCACGTTGGCCAACACAGTAACAGCCTGGAGATTGGGAAGACCTCGGTTCGATTCTCCCTTGGGCATTTCTGTGTGGAGTTTGCATGTTCTCCCCGTGTGCGCGTGGGTTTTCTCCGGGTACTCTGGCTTCCTCCCACATTCCAAAAACATGCATGTTAGGTTAATTGGTGACTCTAAAAATTGTCCATAGGTATGAATGTGAGTGTGAATGGTTGTTTGTCTATATATGCCCTGCGATTGGCTGGCGACCAGTCTAGGGTGTACCCCGCCTGTCGCCCGAAGTCAGCTGGGATAGGCTCCAGCATGCCCCCGCGACCCTAATGAGGAAGAAGCGGTATAGAAAATGGATGGATGGATACTACTAGTACTACTACTTGAGTGTTTCCATCCATCCACTTGAGTGTTTTTTCCTTATAATTCCACATAAACATTACAGTTATGTATATTACATGTGTATATCCTACAGTATATTAACTCATTCAATCCCAGCCATTTTTCCAAAAGACAACCGCTTCAGTACTGGCCATTTTAAGATTTTTCAAGGAACATAGAATATTGTGTTCTATGGCTATATAAACATGGAACCCACCAAAAGAAAGATTAGACTCTCGTCTTTGTACCTTTTTCCGTTCTTTAGTAGCAGTAGAACATACAGTCAAACCTGTCTATAGCGGCCACTAAAGGGAAACCTGCTATAGGCAGGTGGCCGTTATAGACAGGTTGGCGGCCATTTGGAATTTGTGCGCGCACATATTAACATGTCTGTGATTAGAAGCTTGTTGTGTTTGCAGATACATATAACTATACTGTTACATGTTGACCAGTAGAGGGCACTGTGGGACTGCGGATAAAAGTTGTGAAGAACTACTAGGTTAATAAACCGTTGTTAATAAAGCGATTAAAGTGCATCGGCGACGTGAGACTCTCCTTCCCCACAAGGGGCATTACAGTATTGACCAGTGCACATTTTCTCACACCAGGAAATAAACAGTGTCACTGTCTGCAACAAGCTCTAAAGAAGACGGCTTTTTTTTTATGTCGAATGTGAATGATTGTGAATGATTGTGACTGAGCTAGGACTCAGTAATTAAAGTCTACACACGACGGCTTCATTGCTTAAAAAACAAAACTTTTTCGTGCATGAAGCTTCTGCTTGAGTCTGTAATTTGGCCGCTATATGCAGTCAGATATTGACCAAGGGAGACAAAATGGGTGGCCGCTGGCCACGTTAGACAGGTGACTGCTATACACGGGGTCTATAAACACGCAAATTTTCTGCCGGGGATTTTTTCAGTGGCCGCTATAGGCAGGTGGCCATTCTATACAGGTAGCCGCTAAGACAGGTTTGACGGTAGTTAATTTTCAGGAAAATATCAGTTCCTAACAAGAAAAAAGATCGATGCCAAGCTCTTATGAAATGCACTTCTGCCACCTTGTGGCTGTTTTTATGGCTTAAAACTGCTCTAAGAGTGACATCTTTTATTGTGCAATTGCATCATCACCTCTTTTTGCCTCTTGCGCTAGAAACGTACAGTATAAATACGTCTTTGGTGTTGAATGAGGTCATTTACATGATTGATCAAACCAAATCGTTTTAATTTTAGCTGGTCTCTTTCCTGGACATGATAGAACTGGCCTGCTTGGCTGTGTGTTTGCTGTCATCTGCATGTGTTTGCTAGCATGCATGTCCAACGGATGTGATTCGAAGGATTATCTGATGGCCCACTGAGACCATCTGAGCACCTCCCCACTTTTTCTCCATAATGCAATCCTCAATGAAATGCATCACTGCCAAGGTAATGGCATACATATTAATCAAGCGACTGTTTTGTTGTTGGTCTCCCAAAGAACGTCTACTTGAATAATTGGTTGTATGTACAGGTTTTATAGTTCACAAGTAATATCCTTAATGCTCACTCAAAGTTTTGATCTTTCAAACAACATAGCCAATACCTGACAGTTGTAAGAAGCTTTTTCTTTAATGTCGAAGCAGTTCACATTTTTAGCGAACTGCAAACCAGTGCTACTTTAATCTATATTTATCAGCTAAACCTTGAGATTTATAAGGGACCATTTTTCCCAATCGATTGACAGTGCTTAAAATAACATGACTGCTGCAGATTTGTACTCATAAAATATAGTCAATACTAAATTAGCCTTTTAATGTCAATAATTTATTTGGCCAGTTTGGGCAGAATCATGTGTTAAATATTCATTATTTGTTATGAAATTCTCCACAATTTTTCATGGATTTATTCCTATATTTCTAGTTATTCTGCCTCATGTTTTAACTAACGCTAACTCCTCACACATTTTCAACCAATTAAAATAAATGCATTGTCAAAATACTCTGCTCATTCAGGACACAGTGGCTGTCAGGACTTGTTTTCTTTGTGTTTTTTTTTTTTTAAATCCCCCCGTTTATTGTAATTTCACTTTCATACTGAAAATGAATGGGCCCCCTACTGATTACATTTTCCATCACTCAAACATTCTGCTTATTCTACAGAGTGACATGGCTCTGGAGGTACAGTGGTTGTTTCACTCATTCTGCATTTTTGCAGTCCAACATTTCAAATTCTAAAGCAAATTCCATTTGTTCTATGGCTCAGGTCATAGCGTCATCGTCTCCCAACCTGATGGTTGCTGGTTCGATCTTCGATCCCGCTGTAATCATTCACTTTATTTATACATTTAAACATTCATTCTGCATTTTTACTTCCAAACATCTCAAATTCCGCTGCTAGTCATTTAGGCTGAATCCCAATTCTACCCTTTACCCCTCGTCTTACCCCTTACCCCGAGGTTGTGCGCGTTCACGAGAATTAAGTGGTGTCCCAATTCTCCTTAAACCGAGGGGTAAGGTGTAAGTGCTAAGGAGTACATACCCCTTGGCTGGCCACACTTGAAACAAAGGGGTAGGTGGAGGTACAACATTCGCTGAGAAGATGGAAGAGCGGAGACCAAAAGAAATGTATAAATGTAAGTAAGTGCTATTTTTTCATAGGATAACGGGTGTATTTTCATTCATATACATGTTTGTGAGGTAGATTACTTCTTCCTCTTCAATTTTGTGTTGGATCATACGACGGCTTCAAATGTTAAGTCCAACTTTAAGCCTTTCAAACACATGGATTGGAGCTTCAGGACAAGATAAAAGGTATACAGTATAGGATATTATTTCACTTTAATATCTATCTGCAGATGAAATTTCATTAAAATCTGATGGTACGAAATGTTTTTTTTTCTTTTCTCGGAATTTCTACATGCCACGTTTGCATTGTCCTATTTTCAATATGGATGCCTCAATTGTAAATATAAAAGCAAATGAAATATAACATATCAAAATCATGCTTAAACAACATTGATTTTCTCAAATATGGAGTGCATGTTGGTGGATTTTATACATTCCTGTCATCGATGATAGCTGTGTATTTGTTGTGGTTTGGTTGTGGAGAAAACGAATACACAGCGCGTGGTGCACTGCAGTGAGAGGCATATAAATGAAAAATATAACACTTGATTTTCTTCCCTGGACTTTGTGATTGTCAAAAAATGTAAATGGCTACTCTGTTGACATTAAATACAGAATGTGACAGACTAAGTTATTATATATTTTGTTGTACGGTTGTACTTGCCAAAGTCCATACATCGATCATAGCTTTAGTCTTAAGTGTTAAAGCAATGGGAACCAAAGGCACTATTTCCCGCGGTCAAATTTGCTCTAACTTCTTCAATATTTTGGGATAGAGAAGTGAATGAGATATCAAATTAAAGTTCAAGTCATGCTTTATCAGATAGAATTGATTACAGACTTGATTTTGCATATTACAATTTTGTTTAACTTTGCTACATAAACTGCATGATTTGGTCATTATGACATCGTTTTGAGAGCAGAATTTGCAGACGTTGTGGAAAACACTGTATTCCCACGCACAATTCAGTCTTTCCTCGGTGTATGGGTTAGCGAGAATGTAAAAAAAAAAAAAAAAACGCGGAAATAGCAGGAGGCAGATGTGGTAGATTGCGATGTATTGTTTACGGCCATGTCGAGAAGCGAATTGCTGATGCCGTATCCATATATAACATATATTTGTTAATTCCACGACAGGAGATATGTGATGTTCCACGTATCGATTGATATCGGGATTGAAATTGAGAGTTGCACAATATCGGCATATCGGATATATGCAAAAAAAGCCAATATCGGACATCCCTACAATGCAATTTGTGTTTTTGTCCAGTATGTAGTTTACATATTATAATTTCACAAATATCAAAAACTGTAATGAATCAGCATGTCGAGCAAGAGTTACATTTACTTCTTTTAAAAAAAACTTCAAACGCCAAACAATTCTCATTGTGCCTCCCACAGGTTTATCCTTGACGCATGTTATCGTTTATCAAAGTATCAACACCAGGCTGCTTTACGCTCCTCTGCCCGCTGATGCCATGGAGTTTGACTTGGATGTTGCTTCATTTGTCAGTGTCTCATTTGTGTTCTAGTAACTGTTTAGTACATTGTACCTTAGTACCACAGCAACATATGCTGTGCGATGATAGGGGTCCCTGCAGCGTGCCCTCAGGGCAGCTGTAGACTTGCATGGAATCAGTCTGGTGAAACTGAGGCAGATGATAGGTGGTAGGAGTGTAATGGCCCAGTCAACAGCAAATAAAAAGAGTATAACTCTGCAAGCTGCCTTGATTTATTAAACTTAAGATGGTACAACTACATTTCTTACAATGTCTTAAGGCAGAACACAAGCGCAGGCCGTAGTTCTGTTTTTGTTTCTACTTTAGTGTCAGAATATGTGGTGCACAGATGAATGTTAAAAAAAAAAGGGCATACTCACAGTAGATGGCTACACGGAGACGGATATTTTCAAAAACGCACAATTCCCCCACTATGGAGTTTAAAAAAAAAAAAAAAAAAAAATCTCTCTCCACATAAAACATTCACGGGCTGTCGTGCATTTCAGAAGCCTGAAAATGCAACCACAGCTGACTGCATTCCACATTATAACGCATATATTCCTCAATATAGTGAAATAGTACATGTACAGTGTATCATTTTTAACGTTAGTGCTTGCTTACATGGAGCCAAGGAAACATCATGAAAATTGTTTTAATCACCCTTGCATGTTATAAGGCGAACACGCTGTCTACTGCTGCACAAAATGAAACCAAAACCCATAAGTCATTTTCTGTTATTAAATAATATTTTAAAACATGAGATAAATCCCACGTTTATTATGACACAAATCAAAAAGCTCAGTTTTACCCGTCCACACGAATGCGAAAGCCTAGCTGTGTATTTTCAGTTTAACAATTTCTCAAAGAAAAACTTCTCGAGACTCACACACACACACACACACACACACACACACACTCTCACATAGCATAATCAGAGTTGTGCAACACTTACAGTAGATATGACCTATGGGAACAGTCTCTCACACAAACTTAATTTTCACTTTCACTTTCTAGAGCCTAGGCTCCCAAAATTGGTGTATCTGCACCCCCAGGGGTACATCAATTGTCATGGGGGTACATGAATAAAAACGGAAAGCAATTACAATTGACACTTACAATTATGAGTGCGCCTGACCGCCTAACGGCGTAAGGAGAACGGCACAGAAAAGAGAGCGTGAAGTTGTTCATTGCTCTATGTGCATCATAGAAACAAAAGTTTGATGATAATTTTTTTTTGTGCATTAAAAGTGTTTAATCTTGAATATTTCATTTATATGGTGTTCCAATCCCCACAGCAACGGTGAAAACCACTATGAGTGGGGATTCCACGGAACTGAAAGGAAATCGATTGTTGTTGGTTAATGTATTTTTGGATTTCGGATACTGCTTTATTGCGATTGTTAAACTTTCCTGTTCAATTTGGTATTAAATTAACTCATTCAATACCAAAGATGTAGTACAATGTATTTATACGTCTGTGCGAGAGGCAAAAAGACGTGAAGATGCAACTCACCACTACAGCATTTCACTTCAGAGCAGTTTTAAGCCATAGAAACGACCACAAGGTGGCAGAAGTGCATTTGATCATGTGAATGGAATAATCACACATGACAGGAAGGAGGAAGTGAGAGAGCGTGGAAGAGTGGAGTGGAGCGTGCAGAAGGGTACGCATCGTAGGGAAATTTTAACGTGTGAACACACTTAGTTCAGTTCTAAATTTGAAAACTGTAAACAATTCATGGTGATATATTTGTAAATAAATGGTTATTTATGTTGTTTATGGTGGTACAGTTGTTTAGATATTTGAGCTGTCACAAAAGCTTGAAATGTGTCTTTTCACAAAAAGCTGTTTTTCTCCCTTTTCTAGTTGAGAACTGATTTTCCTGAAACGTACCTATGTTCTACTGCTGATTAGTAAAGAACGGAAAAAATTTCTATTGGTAGGTTCCATGTTTATATAGCTATAGAACACAATATTCTGTGTGCCTTGAAAGATCAGTCAAAATCGCCTAAAATGGCCGGTACCGAAGGGGTTGTCGTTTGTCACATGGCTGGGATTGAATGAGTTGATATGGAGACTTAAGCCATAGCCATTGTGAGTGAACAAAAAAGTGAAGCTCAAATTCAACCCATTCATACAGAACAGTGGGTCTTAACCTTGTTGGATGTACCGAACCCCATCAATTTCATATGCCCATTCACCGAACCCTTCTTAAATGAAAAATAAAATATATATTTTTTTAAATTCAAGACATAGGTATATGTTTGTTTACTGGTGCGCAAAATGACGGAGACAGGGCTCTGACTCCCATCAAGGTCCGTGATACATGTGAATCCATGCTGTACATATTCGTCCGACCACTTTATTTTTTTGCTCGACATAGTTAGTATGGATTAAAATATTAAGAACGAAATCACACGACGTGCTACCACATCAGTCACACGTTGACTACTTGATGGTGCGTTTCATTTGTACTCGGAACTGGGAAGTCGGAGTGAGAGTTCCACTTGTCAAGTCAGAAAAACTTTACAGTACACTATAGCAATATTTTCTATAAATTATGTAATCGATTTATTACTGTTTACACACGAGGCAGCCATCATTGATTGTTAACTCAGAGGTGGTGTGGATGCTGACTTCCAAGTTGAACATTCCAACTAAGGGGGGCGTTTCAGTCGGGCGTTCCCGCTAGGAACTTGGAAATTCCGACTTTCAAGTACAAATGGAACACACCATGAGGGCGCTAAATTCTTTGCAGCACTGATTGGCCACGGCAAGCAATGTAATGTGATTATCTGCAGCCAGTGATGGCTAAGCGGCGGCGTGTCATCACGAATTGACACGATGGGTCCGGTGTGTCTTAACCTCCGTGGCGGAGGCTCCACCGAACCCCTGGGACCGACTCACCGAACCCCTAGGGTTCGATCGAACCCAGGTTAAGAACCACTGATACAGAAGGATGCCCACATCAAACTGGCATAAAAGATACAGTATGTAGGATGATTACTTATCTATTTGTCAGTGGTCATGTGAAACTTTATCCAAGTGTGACCATGCAAAATAGACATTTTTGACCCGGAAGTACTATGCAATTAATTAATTAACCAATGAATTACGTTCAATATTTCAAGTTAATTCAGAATAAAAAGGTTTGTTTTTTCAAGTGCGCAAGAATAGGGTGTAAATGGCTTCAGGTCAAATGTCTGAAGGGGTACGCAAAAAAAATTTAGAAACCACTGTTCTACAAGGAGTGGCAGAACTTACGAATTAAACTCAAACTTGACTTGCCTCACATCCTAGGAACGTAATTCCTTTGTAACCCGAGGACCACCTGTTTACTTTTCAAAGAGATTTCACATCCCTTGAAAAAATCCTGCTATCTCCAACACCAATATACAGATATTCCTTATACCATATACACTATCTCTATCTTGCAGGGACGAGGGGGCCTTTTGGCCCTGCAAGTGAGCAGTCGAAACTGTCAGGTATGAAAAACTAGTCAACTCTGGTCTGTTGAGAATGTATGAATGATCGACCAAATGAACCTCATTAGATTGTGAACAGATCACAGTTCGATAGAGAGTGGGTAATGTTGTCAGACTGTGTAGCATGAGTCCATCTGTCTTCAACCTTGTTCGGCCCCCCCTTGAGCTAAACAATGGTCCATTTTGTGAAGAAAAAAAAAAAAAAGGCTAAAGCTTACATAGATCCAAGTGTCTTTAACCCACAAGCTGCTTTGCACTGTTGCCAAGCAACAGCTAATGCCATCGTATAATGTTTTCTAATGTCCGTCTGGGATGACACTGACTTTACTTGATTCTGTCCCAGGGTGCATCGATTTTTGATTTATCAACTGAAAAAGTGAATGAGTTGAAATTCTGGAAACTTGAATTAGGTATTTCAGGTAAGGTATAGTGGTGTGAAAAAGTGCTTTGCCCCCCTTCCTGATTTTTTTTTTTTTTTTTTTGTCCCAGATCATCAGATCATGTTTCAGATCATCAAACTAATTTAAATGTTAGTCAGTGACAACACAACTTAACACAGAACACAGTTTTTAAATGAAACTTTATTATTAAATGAGGAAAAAAAATCCAAATTTACATGGCCCTGGGTGAAAAAGTGATTGCTCCCTAACTGAAAGAGCAAAAGAGCCACAGGCCATCACACTACCACCACCATATTTTACTGTCGCTATGAGGTTCTTTTTCTGAAATGTGGCGGTACTTTTACACCAGATGAAATGGGACACACACCTTCCAAAACGTTCAACCTTTGTCTTGTCAGACCACAGAGTATTTTCCCAAAGGTCTTGGATCGTCAAGATGTTTTCTGGCAAAATAGAGATGAGCCTTAATGTCATTTTTGTTCAGCTTTTTCACACAGGGCCATGTTAATATTTACATGACATGTTAATCACACAGGGCCAGAAAAGGCTTGGATTTTTTTCTCCCTTAATAATAATGAATCCATCCACTCGGCCATGATAATGGTTTTATGTGTAGATAATAGTGTTTTGTGTCGTGATCCCCCTGCTCTTTGTTGTGTGTTAAGATCATTCTGCTAGGTGCTAGCATGGTAATAGCTATCGTGTTAGCGTGTTTACCTTTTTCGGTTTGTAACTTTTACTTTTAAATGTTGCACCTTTTGTTACATACCTCAAGTGTTCAAGCACTACGCTCAGGCTGAAATGTTGCACGCTTACTATTACCATATTTTGATTATGGGATTGTTTACTTCTCCAAGCTAACAGCATTTTCATTGTATCCATGTGGCAAATAGTGCTATTTATTTTTGCTTGGACACATTTTTGCCACTTTTGAAGAAATGTGTCATCATGTTGAGGGGCTTTGCAGTGTTTTATTATTGAATAGACTGAAGGCTAAGACATCCGTATCTAAAAATAATTACATTTGACATGTGATTACGTTGTTGTTTGTCTTTTGACTTTATTTTTGCCAATGCCTTACAGCATTGCTTGAGGATATGATGTGGCCTTTTACACATTGGAAGATACTGTACGAATCTTACTTTTATAGAATTGGCTTCTTTATTTTATAATGTAAGATTAATGTCTCCAACATAGTTTGTACACTGTATTGAATTGTTCTGTTTTTAAAATCTACAGTCTTTGAATTGTATGGTAACCCGTCCGTCTAGATGCGTATCAAATTGTCACAAAAAGATGTACAACCCTAGTTTTTGATCATTTTTATTTCATCTGTCATGTATCCTATTGGTGGCGGGGGGGGGGTCTACGGTCAACCGTGCCCTGATTGCAATAACGTACTTTATACCACAATCACACATTGTTCCCACTCAGTGGCTTTTGTTTTTCACGTTAACTTGTTTCCTCTTCATCCTTCACAGTGATCAAAACCTTTATTGCTTCTGTACCTTTGACTAGGACAAAGTGATTTGTCTTTATTTGGGAGGACATTTTTCTCCGTAGCTGTGCTGTCTAGACCGTGCAGTCACACAGCAGGGCCCTCTGTTCATTTTGCAGCCACTCAGTCAGTTTATGAAAGCTGCAGATATTTTACACTCGGGGGACGCGTTGTGCAGAATGTGCATCTGCTGCCAACGAGGAGAGTTACTCGGCACTATATAATTAAAAAGTTGTGTGTGAGTTTTTGGTCATAGAAGGATTTAGATGATTAAATACATTAAACATCAGTATAACAGTATGGTGATGCAACATTTTTGCTCAATGGCGGATTAGGTGGATTCATTTGAGTGCACTTTCCTCTAGACCCAGGGGCGTCAAACTCGTATTCACCTTAGCCCACATCACAGTACTGGTTGCCCTCATAGGGCCGTCTGTAACAGTGACACCCAATACATCTGTGAATATTTGAATTCGTCCAGGTCATTGTTTTCTCAGGGCATTGAATCGATCACAGCTGGACTGCTCAAGCTATCTTATAAGACGTAGAAGGCTTCATCATTTCATGCTGAAAGACTAGATCGGGCAGCTCCAAGCATTGACAGACATTTATCCTAAAGGGTGGCGTCAACCCCCCAGCTAAGACCGGTTTCACACTTTTTGTGGTGCAAAACGACAGTCGTTAAGATACGGTGAAGTGAGGCCCCTCTGCAAACGACAGTCGTTTGGGTGTCACCACCATAACAACAAAAAATCCACCCATCCATCTAACCATCTTCTTCCGTTTATCCGAGGTTGGGTCATGGGGGCAGCAGCTTAAGAAAAGAAGCCCAGACTTCCCTCTCCCCCAGCTGCTTTGTCCAGCTCCTCCCAGCGGATTCTGAGGCGTTCCCAGGCCAGTTAGTAGACACAGTCTCTCCAACGTGTGCTGGGTCTTTTCCGAGGCCTCCTACTGGTCGAACGTGCCATGAACACCTCCCCAGGGTGCGTCTGGGCAGTATCCTGACCAGATGCCCGTGCCACTTCTAGCTCCTCTTGATGCAGAGGAGCAGTCGCTATACTCTAAGTTTCTCTTGGATGACCGTGCTTCTCAACCTTTCTTTAAGGGAGAGCCGAGCCACCCTATGGAGGAAATAGGTGATTTTCAGAGTTAAAATGAAAGCTTTGCTTTTGGCCCAGCTCCTTTTTCACCACGATGGACCGATGCAGAGTGTGCATCACTGCAGACGCCGCAGCAATCCACATGTTGATATTGCGTTCTATCCTTCCCTTACTCGTGAACAAGACCCAGAAGCACTTGCACTCCTCGACTTGGGGCTGAATATTTTCCTGACCTAGCACTCCACCTTTGAGAACCATGGACTCTGACTGTGAGGTGCTGATTGTCATCCCAGCTGCTTCATACACTGCTGCGAATCGAGTGAGAGTTGAAGAACACGGCCGGATTAATTCAGCAGGACCACATTATTTGCAAAAAGCTGAGACGCAATCCTGTAGCCAACAAACTGGTTCTCCTCAACACCCTGACTGCGACTAGAAATGTTGTCCATAAAAGTAATGAAGAGAATCGGTAACAAAGGGCAGCCCTGGCGGAGCGACGAACCGCCTGAATGAACAACAACAAAATATCCAATTGCTTACAGAAATAATTTTCTGTCAAAATAGACAGAACATATTCATGACCTCCATTATTTTCGAGCTTTTGTGGCCCACTAAAAACAATGTGGCAGGGCAAATCTGTCCACAGGGCCTTGAGTTTGCACCTGTGCTGTAAAGGACTGATCATAATTTACATATTTCTCTTTGTTTCTATTTAAAAGGTGAAAAGTTGTTGGTTTTTCCTCCTCATTTTAGATCTTCCTCTACTGCGGTGTCTTTATCAGTTTGACATTGACACGGTTTCCTTTTTTCAAGCTGCAAACCCTACAAACAAATGATGGTTTGTCACAAAATGTCAACAATAAAGAAGATCTAGACTGCCACAGAAACTCCAGAGAGTGACTGCTCATTTTAATTTGCACTTGCACTTTCAGAGCAGATGCTTGCCGACATGATGTATAATAGCAATAACAAGTCACTTAGACAAATGGTTGCGTTTTCTCGCCGTCTCTCTGGGATATACCAGCGAGCCAATGAGTTAGAAATATATGCTAATTTAAAATAACACTTCAGTTACTGTCGCCGCAGAGCACACAATGACACTCCTGTTGAAAGTCCTGTTCTCTTGTTTACAATATTTTTTTAACCTTTGCTGTTCTCCCTGGGGTTGTGACCTAACTGTTGCTGCTTTATCGATGCAGCTTAAGGGTTTCACTTAAATGCCACACCTTTCCCCTGCCCCAATGGATGGCTAGCCTTTCAGCTGGAGTTTGTCTTTATAGTGAATTTAGATTATTGACACTCATTCGGGGACGTGCTAATGAGTACACTGTTGTGTACTTGCTAGGGATCTTAAAAACAGAATCCAATCCCCTCTGCATCACTGCCAGCTCCAAGATGAATGACAAACACAATGATTAAAAAGGCTGCATCGTTATAAATGTCTCACTGGGAGAACTACTCAACTAACCAATACCACATGGAATTGTACTTTATTAAAGTACGCTTCCTCTGCAACAATAACATGTGTAAAAATGTACAAAAATTCTAAAAGAGGGTATTTTGGAAAGGGGAACAAAAACGATCACTGATGCAAGCATTTAACTATAGTGAACTCTTACTCTGTGTGTAACTACAGGGTTTTTCAGTGTCTAATTAAAAAGCAAAAGAGTTGCAGTGCAGTGGAAGGTGCTCCAGGAGTATGGGGTTTGTGGCATGCTACCCTGTTATGCAGTCCTTGTACTGCCAGCAGTAAGTCACTGTGAACATTGGCCTCCACCAAGGCTTCCCGTTGCCACTGGTTCTCTTCACAGTTTTTTTACAGGATTTCGAGGAACTGCCAAGGTGTTGAAGGTGTCCAGTTTGAGGGCATTACTATAACATCTCTGCTATTTGCAGATGGTGTGATCCTGGTGGCATCATCAGCATTTTCTGAGGCCGTTCGAAGTGAGTGTGAAGCTTCAGGGAAAAGGGTCCATTCCACCCATTGGGTTGGGCATGAGGCCTCAGTATCTCTGGACCTTGTTCACGAGTGAGGGAAGGCTGGAGGGGAAACGGTGCAGTGTCTGCAGTAATGCGGTCACAATACCTGACCATCGTGGTGAAGAGAGAACTGAGCCGAAAGGCAAAGCTCTCGATTTGCCAATCAATTTACATTCCAACCCTCACCTATGGTCAAGAGCTTCGGGTTCGAAAGCGGATACAAGTATCTGAAATGAGGTTAATCTGTAGGGTGGCTGGATTTACCCCAAGAGATAGTGCGAGGAACACAGTTACTGTACATGGTCATTTGGGAGGAGCGCGGAGCAGAGCCGCTGCACTTTCGTATTGATGGGAGCCGGTTGAGAAGGCCCTGGAATAGACCTAGGATACACTGGAAGGGATTATGTCTCACAGCTGGACTGGGAACACTTTGGTGTCCCCCTGGTGGAATTGGATGAGGTGACCGGAGATCGAGAACTCACCGAGACTGCTGCAAAGACAAAAACCAAGAAAGTGTCCTTCTGCTGATGATCAATAAAATCACTTAATCTCTGTCTCAGTTACAAATGACCCAGGACCTGTTGGGGGTTTGGATCCCAAGTTTGGGAACAGCTGGCTAAATGAAATGAGTCCTTTTTGGAATTATGCTCCCATTGGCTCACCAGAAGTACAGTTAGCTTGGGACGTTCTCAGCATCTCTTGGTATGCACAGCTGGGGGATTCATGTCCACCTGTCATGCCTGTGGTATAGTTTTCACCTTGCCAAAACATCCACATCCCCCAAAACATCCCTCCTGATGTGCAGATGACATGATACTGCCAACAAATGATTTACGCCAGGGCTGTGAGTGGGGTTCCAGTGTAGAACGACCACATTGTATTTTGGTATGAATTATAGCACTGTGTCAGTAGTTGACTTTTTTTTGCCAGGTATTCTTGTTTGAACAATCGAGTCAGAACTGATTGCACCACCTGGCTGCAAGCAGAAGCACTGTTGATTCTGCCTCAACGAGTTTGCTCTCTGCAGAAGAAAAGGTCCACTATGCGAAGCTGACCTGCATCCGCAAAGTCAGATGTCCGCTATGGCAACACCACTGGGACTGCATTATTCTGCTCAATATGACACTGGCATCCAAACAGGAATTTATAACCTTCAGAGAGATTCTCCCACCCAAAGAATAACAGTCAATTAGTTGATATTTAATTGTATCCATGGTTGATCAACAAACATTATTGAGGCCTTTTTGCTATTCTTTTCTTCATGTTTGGCCCATATATGAGGTGTGTTTTGGGGATATATATATATATATATATATATATATATATATATTTTTTTTTACAAAAGACAGATGTGTGTACTTGCCTAATGAAGATGTAATCATCAGTGCTTATTTATATTGAATAATGAGTGAATTACCACGAGTGTCCTGATTCATACTCGATTATATGTGGAAAAAAAACCTTAATTTGCCGTGTAGATTTTTGTATCAGGGCTACTGTCATGAATGAGTGAGCAGGTTTTGTTTTAATTCAATTTCCTGGTAGGTTTCCAAAGGACTTCTTGGCCCTTGAAGTTAAAAGGGCATGTCCCCACTCTGACTCGATTCATTGCTGTATTGATATTCACTTGTCTGTATTGGTCTTGATCAAAGTGTTAATGTGTCTGTTCTTTCCACTGGGATGCAATTATTCTTACACACAAACAGTAAAACCAACTTGATCAAAGCGAGACACCCAAAATGTTGTAATGGAGAACCTTTTAAGTCTTCTCCTCCTAGAAAAGTAGGGGCGACATTAATTAATGTCTCAATTGGCCAAAAGGTCTAAATCAAGTCCATGACTGCTAAAATACTCTGAGGCATTACATGCCCCATTTAAAAAAAAATAATAATAATAATAAAAAAAAATCCTATGAATAAAATTTTAAATTTTATCCCACAATTCTGTTTAAACTCTTTGACTTATTTGACATTATTTTTGGTTGTGTACTATTTATGGTATTTGTGAACTTCAATTGTGGTATTTTAAGATTCTTTGTTGACTGTTTAACAGTTTTTAAAGGTAAAATATACTTATCACAAGTCACTGCAGAATAGTTGCAGTTGTGAAGTACGTTTTACAGTATGTGATATCCCTTGAAAATGTTGGTTTAAGATTTTGTCTTCACTGGCAACATTGTTGTAGGCTTGGATAATGGTTTGCTACAAATAAATGATTTCTAAAGTAAGACATTTTGGGTGAGGAGCTCGGTTGTCCAGGCGGCTCTCAAAATAGAGGTGGCTCGGGCACCTAATCCAGATGCCTCCTGGATCCCTCCCAGGTGAGGTAGTCCGGACATGCTCAGCTGGGAGAAAGCCCCGGGGCAGACACAGGACACGCTGGAGGGTTTATGTGTCACAGCTGGCCTGGGAACACATCGGTGACCTCCCAGTGGAACTGGAAGAGCTTGCCAGAGATTGGGAAGTCTGGGCTTCCCTACTGAGACTGCTGCCCCTGCGACACGGACCCAGGTAAGTGGAGGAAAATGGATGGATAGATGGACATTTTAGACTTAATTTGTCATTCAGATTAGTTCTGGGAAACTCAATTCCTGTTACAGAGTTCTTATGAGACACTCACTGAAGTGGATCTGGTACTTCATTGACTCCAGTTACTCATAACAAGGCTCATGCACAAAAACTAGCACATGTGCAACAAGTTGCACCTGTGAGCCGATGAAACTCTGGTTTTTGTCAACCTGTGGGTCAGTGAAACTCGAGTCTTTGTCGTGCACTCGTGAGTCAGTGAAACTCACAGACTGAGCCAGTGAATAGTTCATGTTGTTGAACCTGAGGATGCAGCTTGGGCGGTAAATGGAAAGGAGAATGGAGTTGAGGCAACGACCAGATCGGTTGCTTTTTCCACAGGGCTAATACATTTATACAATCATGATACCTGATTTCCTTTTTTAATTTAACTTGTGGTATCAGGAGTGAGTAAGCAACTGAGACAAATACCCATGAGTCTTGATTTACTAAACAAAAATTACGTTTTGAATGTCTCTTGGGGTTGTGCGTTTTGAGTTCAGCAGTCTTGTGGCTTGTGGAAATAAACAGTTTTTGAACCTGGCGGTTCTGCTTTGAAGGCTCCAGAACCTCTTTCCAGATGAAAGTGGTGAAAACAGTCCATGGTGAGGATGGGAAGGATCTCTACTGACTTGAGCCCTGGTCAAGCAGCATTTTTGTGCAATTTCCTGGACAGGAGTAAGAAGTCTCAATGTTATTCCCGACGTTTTCTCCACTCTCTACAGGGATTTCCAGTCACACACTGCAGGCTTCCGACCACACAGAGATGCAGTTGGTGTATACTCTGTATGGTGCCTGTGTGGAACGTTGTGAGGATTGGTGGGTGCGCTCCTCAACTGGTTCGGAAAGGGCTGAGCTTTCTTTACATGAGCTCTGGTGGAGTGGGTTCAGTTCAAAGTGTCTGGTATCTGCACCCCCAGGGACCTGGTACTGCTGACTGTCTCCACTGCTATATTATTGATGAGGAGTGGTGTATGACTGGGCTGTCTCCTCCTGAAGTCAATGATCTCTTTAGTTTTGTCCACATTGACCACTTAATGAACATTTAATGGTTCTCTATTTTATCCCGTTCTTAGGTTCACAGGTTTTTTGTACCGTCCTTGCTCTTTTCAATATGACTGACAACTATCCCATCTTCTATTTTCAACGTATTTTCTTACATTAAAAAACACCCCAAAAACGAGACAACCGTCCTCTGAATGTCTTTCTGACACTAGGTGATAACACTTAAAGTTGTTCGGAGCTGCTGAGCCGTCAGGGTTATCTTGCTCTTCTTCTGTTATCACTGTTATTTGACACTTCATACTTTTGCTGCGCACTGTTCTTGTGGATTCCTCCAGCTACCTCTCTACACCATGGAATACTTCAGATTGGACTGACTGTTTGTTGATCTGATCCTTGTGAAATTAGCTTTTTGGAAGTTATAGTTTTTGTCGCTCAGCACGGAGAGTGTAATAATAAGCCAGATTGATTTGTGAATCAAGAGCCTCACAGAAATTGAGTGAAATTCATCGCTACGAAAAATAACTTGCTTTGCTTGGCTTTTCCCGAGGAAGCTCTTAAGGTAAGGGAGCAACATACAGTACATTTACCGTCTTTGAAGAGGTAGATTAAATAGTCCCAAAAACAAAATCTAAGCTTCTTAACTCAAATAGAGTTGTTTATTAGAGAATTTTAAATACACTTGAGGGTAACTGACACCTTCGTAAAAATGTTTGTTTTGACACTCCAACACAAACCAACAGGAGGTTGTAAAACCAAACACTTGCCTCACTCATGGTGCAACCAAAAGTGGAAGTAACACATGTGGAACACACAAAGTAACTGCACCACATAGACCAGGGGTAGGGAACCTATGGCTCGGGAGCCAGATGTGGCTCTTCTGGTGGTTGCATCTGGCTCTCTGGCTTTAACACAAAAATTTGTTGTTGTAATTTCATTTGACAGAAATCACAGTGTTAAAAATAACATTGAAAATATAAAACTTCTTTATGCACTTTAATCCATCCATCCATTTTGTACCACAAGCACAGAAGTCACATTAATTGTAAGACGTATTTTACAGTATTTATTATTGGTTAGCTTCAATATAACAACGTTATTAAAAAGAATAAATTCAGAGACTTATTATACTCTTAAAATTGTTGGTCATGCTTAATAATGCACACATTTAGTTGTATTGTCAGTTGTTGTATATGGCTGTCACGGAAATACATTTTAAAATATGTGGCTTTCTTGGCTCTCTTAACAAAAAAGGTTCCCGACCCCTGACATAGACTATACGAGTATCAAAGTAAACGCTTCCACACTAATATGCTGTACATGCATTAATACTATTTTATACTAGAGCTGGGCGATATGGACCAAAATTCATATCCGAATATATTTAAGTTGAATATTGATATACGACATACAGGGTTTCCTGAGGATTTTCTAAAGCTGTGGCGGTGGGCTGCATTGGACTGCCGCCGCTGTGTCGTGCCGCTGCTGAGTCTGCAGTTCTTTTTTTACTATGGCAAATAAAAATGTTCATGACTATTTATTTATTTAACTTATTTATTTAACATTTTTCAACAACCAGCAGAACGTGAACCGAGACCATTGCAAAACTTTTTTAATTTAATTTAATAGCAAAGTTGCTGAGGGCACTGTGAGAGTCTAAAATGTTGAGCCTCCTTTTGTTACCTGACCTACTGTATTTAGTCCAATAGTACTAAGTGACTATTAGCAGAAAAGTACCCTATTTTATACTATTTGACACAAACCTACATTTAATTTGATTCCTGTTTTAGAGTAATAAGTACTGTTCAGTAATATTTGTTTTGTTCAAAACAACACATCTTTCTTGTATAAAGAGTATGATAGCACAGGCGTATCCAACTTGCAGCCTTATTAAATCTACTTTGACAAAGAGAAAGGAGAGGTGAGCTATTTTATGTGACTGCCAACATTTAATTGTACTTTATTTACAAAGCACATCTCCACTCAGTGTGCTCATTTGTCATTAAATACAGACGTCATGTTTGAATAGAACACTTACGCAAATACTAAGAGGTGAAGCAAATTTTCTTTGAACTAATCAGCATCAGCTCGTGAGCTACTGCTACCTTATGTGCTACCTGTTAGAGAGCCCTGTGATAACTAGTGTTTTGAAGACAAGCCATAAGTATTAGAGTGATAATGATTAATGATAATAGTTACGAGTTAGAATGTATGTGACTTGTAGCTTGCACGTCACGGGACAAAAACGAGCTAGATAGCTGCCGCCAAGAGCGATGGCCGAGAGGCAATGAGAGACGACTTTAAACAAAGATGCCACAAAGTCGAATGAGATTGAAACGTCAGCGATCACACACGCCGGCTTCGCCTGTGATGAGCTGTCGTCAATTCTCACGTTTAGAAGGTACAAAGTGAACATCAACACAAGACGTGCACTTTCATCTGGTCAGACGTGCGCAAGCATGTCTATGTGCGCGAGTGCCAACAAGGCAGACGGGCGATTCCGGTGCATGTTTGTCAAAATAAAGCGCAGTGAAACATTTGTATATATTTTGAATTGTTTTCAAACTAATTGTGGTCAATATGTGCGTAAATAATAAGCTTTATATGTGTCTACATAGCATAAACAGTGTATCCATCCATACAATATATTACTTGTTTTTCAAGTTTTAAAAAAGATGTGGCGGCTTTTTGTTTTGAATGGCGGGCTGCCACGATCAATTACATGTAGCGGAAACCCTGGATATATTGGACAAAATCAAAGCCAAATATGCGTGTAAAGTTGTTTTATTAAAATACTCAGCATGAGGATGGTTTTTGAAATTTGAAAAAAAAATCGTATTTAAAAATAGCCGCTAAAATAAAATAGGTCTTTTTGAAATAAATATAGAAAAAGTCAAATATAATCTTTTTCAATAACAAACTTTTTCAAATTCTAAGCTAATCACAAACGCACAAAAGAACAAATATGAAGGAGTGCCCGGTTTAAGAGGAAAATTTTAAATGTCAGCCGCTCAACAATACTTTCAATTGAACAGTAGTATCGTTGAGGTAAACGTTGGACACAATCATGTCCTTATTTTGTGCCAGGAACACCAACCTGTCAATTGCATCAGCCTTAGCAACTGTCATACATTTGTGGTAGAGCTTGTCGTGCTAAATTATTGTGACTGCGACGGTCGCTGGACATCGCGAGTCCATCATTTTCAGCAGGTTTTTAAAGCCGTTTTTTCCGCTGTTGCAACGGGGACCATATCTTTTCTTTAGAACTGTGATAGGACACTGTGGTATAGTAGCACACCACTTTGCTTCTCCTTTCATGAGGAACGCAACAGGAAAAAGAAGCAGTGAGCTTTGTGTCACGGCAGAGTTGTGCAGCCAGCACGCAGCTTCACACATTCCTCGTATTGGAGTTGGTGCCAAGTTTTAAGGTGGCGAAAGATTTTTTTTTAATGCTATGAATTTGAAGTATCTCCACATTACTTGAGCCACTGCTTTTTTGTTGACGATGTCGCATCCTCCATTTTCGTCGAAGACTGAGCTGCCGGGCTTTTGCTCCACTCCTTCTCCCTCCTCCTGCATGCACAGTGCAGAGAGATGAGGGAGATACAGCACAAATCCAGTCTATATCGATATGAACGATATGATGGTTTTTTATATCATGCTTACAGTAAATATTGATATGTTAATAATATTGATTAATAAATACAAATTTAATTAATATACTAATTTAAATCAACCCGCAAGGCATGCTGGGTAATTTCATCATCAGGAAGTGTGTGCGTGGTCTTCCAAGCATCTATTTAAACGTCCGATAGGCATGAATGAGTGTATGCACAGTTATATTCCACTCATATGCAGCGTGCTAGATGATTTATTTGCAACCTGTCAGCAGCCCCCAGTAGTCTCAGGCCATTTGGTTATGGCATCCTAAATCTCAGGGGAACACATTGACTGCCTATAGTGGGTTAATTATTGATGCAAACTGCCCATAATGCTGCCAATGCTTAAAGAATTATCTGCATTACGCAGATAAACCGCTCAACGGGCTGCTCCCTTTGTCACTGTTAAACCCTCCAGACTTACGGTTTAAGATGATTTATATTCAGATATTTATATGGTTTAGACAAAGGAGTTTACATGCAAATGGCATTGCAACAGTTTAGCTTTTTGGTGGTCTGGTTTCATTCTTAGCGCTTTTATTCGTATTTGCTAATGTGAGGCTAAAGCTGGGTCACTAGCCTTTGTTTCTATTAGCAACATATTGAGTAGTCTGTGGATTTTTTTCCCCCGTATTTGTCTGCCTGTTTGACTGCAAAAGGGTTACCTAGTATACCTCTTTTTTATTTGGCGAGTTCTTGGACTACAGCGTCGCTATTGATCATCGCCATAACTCCACACGTGACAAGTGTTGAAAGCCTTGGTGGAGGTCTGTGCTCTGTTTGTCTCTTTCAATAACTCTCTCGCCTACCGTCAATGACGTACAAGACAGATCTGTTGGCCCCAAGGAGTACGGGCCACCCCTTCGTTTGACACACTGATGAATGGTTGGCTGGCCACTGAGTCAGGCCAGTGACCCTGTCAGTCCCTTGCAAGACTGATTGGATTCCTCTTGTCCCCATGTAGCAAAGGGGGTGATTACAAACAGATAAACAGAGTGGTTGGCTGAAACAACCTGCTTGAATCCCTTATGACGGGAGAGGAGATTGCAGGTGTAAGACACTGGTTGCTGTGAAAACATTAAGGTTAATGGATAAATTGTTCACTGTTGCCATTTTCACTCATTGTGAGACTTTGATTTTGGAGGGTTTTTTTTTTTTGTACTGTCAACACTTGCCTCATCCTCCATATGAAAGGAAATAACCATCAGATTGGTAGGGATGCGTACCGAAACTCTGTATCATCATGGCACCGGTGCCAACGTAAATGGCATTTTTCGGTCTGGTTACTAACAACTATCGGTGACTCATTTCAGGGCTAATAGTGACACTGAAATGAGGTAGAAATGAGGTATAGTTACGGCCACCTAATTGCGGAGTGAATTGTTGTGGCTGTGTTAGAGTTGATGTTAGTTTTTCCACCTGCACAGACTGCGGTGAGCGTCGAGTTAAAGTTTGGTTGCACTTCACCTCAAAAGATGCAGACACAGCTCACTGCAACTAGTGCTTGGAGGTGATATTGTACAAGTAACTTCATTTTGCTCAATTAATACACGACTCTTTCATAGAGGATTAACTAGCAAACACCGTTGTAGCGGTAGTCAAACATTGCTACGATTGTGCATCGACTGTCAATTTATGCTCAAAATGTGTGGAATGTATGTACTGTAAGTAGTGTAATATCCATCCATCCATCTATTTTTTTTATACCACTTCTCCTCATTAGGGTCGCGGGGGTATGCTGGAGCCTATCCCAGCTGACTTTGGGCGAGAGGCGGGGTACACCCTGGACTGGTCATCAGCCAATCGCAGGGCACATACTGTATAGACAAACATCCATTCACACTCACATTCATACCTATTTGACATTTTGGTTCCCCTATATTTATCTATTTATTTATTTATTTATTTGCATTCAAAATTGATCAGCCATACCCTTGCTATAAGGTTTTGGTTGGTTGGAGTTTTGAATTTGGGCCAGAAGGTCAGAATGGAATGGAATTTGTGAACCACTTTTTAATTTTTTGTAATTTGTATTTATTTATATATTTATGTATTTATTTTTAGGTTGTCAGTGCTGCTTAATTCTATTATTGGCCAAGCGTGACCATTGTGACATGTCCACGTGGCTTGCATGGTGTTTTTGGTCTGTTTCATTGATGCTTGCTTATTTTGGCATTTGTTTCCCCATGGTGTGAGCTAAGGTTATGTTGCCTTTTGTAAATGTGGTTTCTTCTGGTATAATTGTGCACATCAGTTGTTCGTGATGATGTCGTGAAGGTAGGTTAATGATGAAGAGGAATATGTCCTGTGCTGCTGAGGTAAAGACAAGGCCCGTTAACTTGGCCCTCTGGTGAGTCTCAATGACAAGAGGCTTCACGGGCTATAAACCCAGAGGGATGAGGGCCAGTGGAAAATGGCCAGCAGTCTCAATTTTCTGCCAGACTGCCTTTCACCTTCGCCCATTTTTTTGCTTGTCGTTAGGCAAACGCAGTCTTCTCTTATTAAGACCAACTCTTCCTCTCAGATTATCTTGTCCACCCTTGTAATTCAGATTATCTGTTTGGGCTCATTTTTTTCACGGTTATCTCCCACTCGCTCACTTGAAGGTTTGGATAAGTCTTTGAGAAGTCTGGGTTGAGGGTAGAGGCTACGCGACGCACGGCAGCATGTGTATTTACAAACATGTGCACTGTTTCTGACTGCTGAGCTCTGCTCGGTTGGCTTAGCCGAGCAGAATGGCAGTTTCATTATGGCTGCCGCTTGCATATCAGGTCGCAATTATCACTGCTGGCTTAGTCATTCTTTAATTGCCTCATGTAATTAGTTCAAATTTGGTACTGAACGATGTCAACCTGCTGGAGCAATTTGCTCCAAGGACATATGACAGAGAAAATCACAAGCCGTCTGTGTGTGTGTGTGTGTGTGTGTGTGTGTGTGTGTGTGTGTCTGTGTTTTGGTGTCAGCATGTGAGAGACTCAGCTGTGTGTTTTTATAGATGGGAGACGCAACCTACATACTGAAATATTGCCAATTAATTGCATACAAAACATACGATTTTCTGGTGTTTGCTTATTTCATAACCGCCCTTGAACCTTTGTTGAAAATACAGCATTTTCTTTTATTTATCAAATATAAATTTACCAATATAATTGGTTTATTTATTTTTTCTTTACCAGGAGTCCTTTGTGTTGATATGCAGACCATAATCTGTCCAGCTTTGTTCTGCGCTCCACTGGGTAATTCATCAAGCAAACCACAATACTACATAATATTAGGTGAAGCAATTTCACTAGAAATTGTGTACGAGTGCTGAAACGCTTTAGCTGAATTGAAATGCACAATGTAGAAATAGCCTAGAAATGTGTTGAAACCTATTCACCGACTGAGGATGGAACCAGCAACCAGCAGGTTGGGAGATGACCACTCTGACCTGAGCCATGCCACCGTGCACAGAATAAGCAGAATGTCATGTTAAATTTAAAATGAATTTTTCACCAATAAGGGGCGACATTGAAATTGCCCATTCATTTTCAGTGGGGGAAAATGTCACTGAAAATATTGAATTATGGAAAATGTGGCCTGATAGCCTACATGTCCTGACTGAGCTGGACATTTTGATGTCAGGATGACACTGTTGAGAAATGTGGGATGAGTTTGGGAAAAATGCTGCACCATTTTGAAACGTAATGTTGAAATAAATAAGTTGAACAACTACACAAAGTCACAGGATTGAACCAGCAACCATCGAGGTGGGAGACAACCAATCTACCACCTTACAGTAATGGGAGGTGTAAAACTGTTTTTCACCAGTAGGGGGCACAATTGTTTTATTTTTAAGTGTTTGTTTCAGTCAGCCCCGCATTCTGCCCTTTGCTCGAACAAAGGTCCATAGAATGACGTTCGAGGGTGCTGGCCGTTGAGCTAAAACCCCAAACTGTCAATTCAACGTCTAGCGCGGCTCTTAATGTGTCGGGGAATGAGGTTTCCCATAGCACATCCTTGCACAAGTTTCTTGCGGTGACACAGAACAAATCAACATCATCGCGGATTTGAAGCAGCATCACAAAAAACGCCATGATGATTTTCGCCAGACCACGGCTCCTTCAGACATCTGTTTGAAACATTTTCAAAGCGCGATAAACTCCCATGGAACGGCAAATAGTCATTGGCTATAACAGAAAAGAGCCAGGCTCTGTCGGTGGTGAATAATTCCATCTTTGAATGCTTCTTTAAGCACCTCGAGCCTCGCTACAGTATGCCTATTGCCAATAAAACTATACACCAGATGCATAAAGAAGTAGGCAGGCCAGTTTTTTCTCATACCTGCAATTGCTGACTATTCTATTTGAGTAATAGCACTTGGGCAAGCCTTGTCTAACATTCCATGCTACTAAAATACATCATAAACATATACAGTATATGCTTTGTGCTGATATTGAATTGATGTATAATATCCAATGCTGATATATCTGTATTGTAATGGAAGTAAAAGTTGTATCAGTAAAGTTGTTATGTACCTCTCGCAGTTGCTACATAGAGATCACTCATTGCAGGGTAAAGTACCACCTCTTGGATCACACCCATAATAAGTTGAGTACAGGTGTGACGAAACATTGACATATCGATCTATCGTGATATTTAACCTTGAAAAAAGTAAATTTAAATATTTTCCCAAATGCCAATGGGATGTGTCCAAATTTGAAGTTTTCCCAAATTATTACCAACCTCCCATGGAAAGTTTGCTAAAATGTTTCTTTAATGTTACGCCCCTTTGCAAACCGTGTCACCATTGTGGTGTAAACCCAGTTTTAGTCATCCCATTCTCACCATAAACCCAACCACGCCAATGCTCCCAAAGGGAGCTCACACACTTGTGTAACCAAGAACAATTTTATTTACAGTAATAGTGAAACACCATAAGCCTTTGAGTTTTGGAGTTTTACCTGTTGCTTAAAACTGGTATATATTAAACAATATATGTCGAATATATAGTTTGCCCTATCTGGCATTGTTAATCCCTCACCATACAAGTGTGTCACTCAGGTCTCGGTGCATGTACGAGCGTGAGTCTCATTGTTAAGTCCAGTGGTGATGCCGGCCTCATTAAGATTGATGAGGAGCACCCAATGTCATGGCTGGGTTAGCATCCCATCGGCAAGCCAGGGACAGACCTGCCCCTCTGCCGAGCTCCCAGCTCTGCAATGCACCATGTAATTATCTGGTTAAACGTCAAATGAACAGGCTAATTTATTCACCTGGGTTATTTATAAGAGTAGGGTTTGGCAGGAATGTTCCTCACCTGCCCTTTTCAGTAAGTGCTGGACACAGTTTTAAAATGATTAATTAAAAAAATTTAAAATAAACATGCAAATGTCATTATGCCATTTGTACTATTTTGCATTATTATTAGATTATTATTCATTCATTCATTTTCTGTGCCACTTAATCCTCGTTGGGTCACAGGTTAGATTATTACTGTATTCTAACCAGAATGACGGAAATTTGCAAGTAATTGAAATGCCCATAAAAAAGCCTATTTTTGATACACTGCTCGCTCCTCCTCCTCCAAACCCTCCTGCTTCCTTGACATTGATGTTCTCTTCCCATTTTGGAGCAACATTTGCAGTAAAAATGGCTGTTAGTTTTAATTTATTTTCATTGCATTTATTTCAGAACCCTCCCCCGTCTCTCTTCAATATGCATTTTAAATTATAATCCGTTTAGGTATCAGGGTTTCCCCTAGGATTTTCTGAAGCTGTGGTGGTGGGCTGCATGGGAGGGCGGACTGCTACCTCTGTGTCGTGCCGCTGCTGCGTGTAGAATTTTAAAAATCTATTTATTTATTTATTTTTTTGGACAAACAGCAATTTTTTTTAATGACATTTATTTACTTATTTCAGTTTTTTCAACAACTAGTCAGACATGAGATGTCTGAAAATCAATTTACCTAACACTGGTTTCTTTAATAGCAGAATATTTGAATCAGACTTTTACCTGTGTTATTATGAGCAATGAGGAGTTCAAAGTTCAAATTGTACCCCAACATTAAAGAGCTACAAAGTGAGTGATGAGAATATCCACTTATTGGTTTTCATTGCGAGATTTAGTTACTGTATGCACATCCAAACTCTCCTCAATAAGATGCATCATACGCTATTGCCATACAGACCTTAGTAAGCAGTGCTGCATTTGTACATTGTAATTTCCGAGAACGCAAAATGCAATTCACCGAAAAACAAACCACCAACAAACAAACACACAAAAAAAATGTGAAGTGAACTTTAAATGTTTAAACATCATTATCAAAATAGAAATAAATTGCCCCAGGAGTCAGGTTTTCACCATCATATTTTTTTTTTTTTACTGTACAGGCCATGTAAGAGTAACATTTTGACACTTATTTCCTATTAAAAGCAAAGTCCTCTTAAAAGCAGACTGTAAAAAGAGAAACATGCTTAATCTTAATGACTAACGCAGAGTAGCGTACTGGTTAGGTGCTGCTAATGAAAGTCCTTTCACCTTGACTCTTGCTGTGCATCAATGTAGTCATTATTTCAGTCTTGGCGTAATCTGCCATTCCCATTGCAAAGTCGGCCCTCTTTGCTGTGTTGCTTTGATTCACATCAAAAGACCACTGTGCCGCAGATTGACGTGGGTGGGTTTACGTTGGAGTCACTTGAAAGACCACTGCATCCCATAAAGACGTCAGTGGCTGCAGTGCGCGCCAGAATCAAGTGTTAGCTGAGGACTATGCCATTTTGCAGCTACTGTGTATCTACTGTATGTTGTCTTCTGTCTGTACTGTGATACTGTACAATCGGGGCGCTAACGGGTCCTGTATTTGTCTTTCAAAGTGCAGACAAATTTTTAAAAATTACCTAGCAAGATGTGGTTTGCCGGTCCACAGGAAAAAAAAATAATCCAAAATTCACTACCATTTGACTTGGGTTTTAGCCAGATGTTTGCAACTACTGCGATTGGCTGGCAACATAGAAGATAGATTTGCAACTAACATGACCGTATTGTAATTTCCAGCAATACAACAGATTTTCCCACAAAATCTGCCTCATTGAATGCATCTATTAACGTCCAATCAGGTTTATGAACAAACAACGAGGGCATGGATTGCATTTCTGTGCACTGACTAAATCCTGAATGCTTTGTCAGCACCCTTTTTCTGTGGTGTGTCACACCGGTCTAATTTTATTAAAAAAAAAAAAAAACATTCGCTGTATTTTTCAAATTTAATAAATTGTTATACGGATAAAATGGCATTTTATTTGGGATACACTAAACAGTGCTTATGACTTTGAAAAGATTTGAAAATTTCAAGTCTGTGACTTCGGACTTGACCTGTCATGACTTGACATGAGACTTCACTTGGACTTGCACGTCTTTGCTTGAGAGTTGATATTAAAGACTTGAGGCTTACCGTAAATTCCGTTATTTTTCTCACACTCTTTTAACCCTTTAAACAATAATGTGGCTAATTTACAACAGCTAACACCTACAGCTACAGTTCCCATGATGCATAGAGTGCAGATTCAGGAAGTAGTGAATTTGGGTAATAAAGTTTGTTTTAATTGTTTTAATCTGACAAATCTTCAGTAAGTTTGATCAATTACTACAGCTTCTGCTTGGGTCGTGGACCTGTTGAACTTTGATGGGGGTGGAAAAAAAAAAAAAAAAAAAAAAGCAAAGAACATGCAAACTCCACACAGAAATGCCCAAGGGAGAATTGAACCCAGGTCTTCCCGATCTCCAGACTGTTACTGTGTTGGCCAACATGCTAACCACTAGACTACCGTGTGGCCTGTCTGTAATGTATATGTAAAAAAATAAAATCTTTACATTTGGTGGGTGCATCTTATATTTAGTTGCGCTCAATAGTCCGGAATTTACTGTACTTGGGACTTGCAAAACACTGCCTTTCTTCCACCTTTGGATATTTCTGTCCTTGCACAGTAGGGAAAAGTCAAAGAAACATCCACAAAGCAGAACATTGTCAACATTTCTATGCTTGACAGCAGGATGGTATTCTTCGATTATATTCGGCATTTCTCTGGCTCCAAACACATCGAGTTAAGTTGACGCCAAAGAGCTCAATTTTGACTTGGGATTTTGACTACATCACACGCCCCCAAACCTTTTTGCGTCGTTCAGGTGTTTAGTGGCAAATGTCAGATGTGTTGTGTACGTGTGTTAGTTACTGAATGTTTTTCTTGGTGACTGTGCTCACAACTCGCTTGATATCATGAATCATCTTATCCCTTGTAATTCCGGGCTGGTGCCTCACCTTCGTCAGAATCATCCTTACCCAAGCAGGTGGAATCTTACATGGAAAAAAAAAAATAAAAATTGTGTCTTTTATTCACAGAACAAGTTCAGCTTTAAAGTACTTTAGCTTAGGAGACTTTTGACTCAAATCGAAGTTCAACTAAATTCAATAAATATGAATCAATGCCATTGTTGATTTAATCAGACATCCAGATGGGAGGTTAACGAGTGCTTGTCCCAGCTGCAGCGTTATATTTTTGTGGCAAATTACCAACATACATAATTACAGAGGTAACTATTTGAAGGTCAAAGGATTGTATTGACAACGTGTTTAACTAAGTACTTTGCTTTGCCCTGGTGGCAAAAATTAACAAACGTTAGAAACCATCTACACCCTTGATCACACTCCAGCGGTTTCCTGCCACGTTAGGTTAACTGGAGTCTCTAAATTGTGAATATGAGTGTCAATGACTGTTGTTTGGCTATATGTGCCATCGCCCTTATATCACAAATGTAACTACGTAATTGTCCAGTCCCAATGGATACTTCACAGTACACTCTTTCTTACTGTGGTATCGTAATAAATAGGACCCTGCAATTCTGCTTGATGCTCGGGGGAGTGTGACCCAGTATAGGACTAAGCTTAGAAGGGAATTTTTAACACAATCCATGGCCTTCAGCTGTTTCTCTGCTAGACAGAGTTGGGAGAAAAATAATAATAAGGTTGGCATGATGTCTAAAAATCTCTTTTTTTACGGTCCAACCGGATGGCTGTCAACTCAGCTTTTTTCTCCGAATGGATAACAAGACAACATTGTCATAGCTGTTTGACAAGTAGACATCAAGCCTTTTTTGTTGAGACAATAGACTTTATTAACATGAAAGAAGTAGAGATGCAAGTCAATACCGATGACAACTGTAGTTTGTGCACATCTGGAGGTAAGAACGGCACAAAGCTTGATTTGACACATTGTACCTGTAGATTTGTCCTCACCAACTCTAATGACACCGCTACTATTAGCAAAACATAACAAAATAAATATCCGGTGGCTCAGAAGTACAAGCTGTGGCTCCAAGAGGTTTACTAGCCAGCAAAAGCAGGTACAGTCGTCCCTCGTTTATACCAGTTAATTGGTTCCAGACCAATTGTTTACAACACCATGCGCAGCTCTTATGCTGCCGGGACTCAAGACGTCTGCTAGCTAGCGAATTAATCAGTTAACCTCAAATTTATTTCTTCTAAACTTAAGAAGCCAAAAACTAAAAAAACAAAAAAACCAAAACCACTTCCACACAGGATGGGAGGATAGCCTTTTTTCCCCACTCTATCATGTCGGACATGCCAAGGCTAACCTCATGACTTCATGCAGTGTTAAGGTAATATAATGTAAGGTAATGTCTCAATGTTTTGTGTCATTGCTGCCGCCTAGTGACCAGAATACTACAAATCACTAGTATTTCATTATGTTCTGACTAATAATAGACCAGAGTCTACCACCATAGAGTGATCATTAATTAATTCCTGGAAAACCACAATATAGCAGGGGAGCGATAATCGAATCGTGCTATTGCGAGGGATGACTATATTCGACGAGGGCTAGTCGGCCACGGGCATCGTTTCCGTGGTGAAATCACAAATTGCTTTAGCCCCCTGGTTGTCTCTCGCAAACTCTTTGAACTTTTCAAACGTATCAATGCTGGCGTTTCAGGTGACTGAAGCTTGATGTTTTTCATCAGGGAATGTTTGCAGAGCATCTGGTGAAATGTCTTCTTCTGAAGCAGTGAGAAGTCCCACACGATTGGTGCCGTGTTTGTTCACAAGTGAGCTCAGAGGACGTGAGGACAGGCCGTTTGCAGAACGTCAGAGAAAAGGAATGCTTGATTTGCTTAACCCACCTATAGCGCAGTACTGCTGATCTCGCCTCATTGGAGCGTTTTTTTTTGTGTGTGTGTTTTTTTTTTAATCGGTTATCTGAGCTATTTTTTTATATTATTGGATTTATCAGTATGACGTCATAATTCCTCATATTGGCCAGATAATTATCATGCACCCCTAGAAACTAGTATTACAACCAATTTCTTTCAAGTTGCCCAAATTAAAACCCCCACCCAAAATTTGGTTGCGGAAAAAGTTATGTTACACGAATAAAGTCAAAATATTATGCGAATAAAGCCATATGAGAAATAGTTGGAAATGTAAAAAAAAATGTAATGAGTGAAAAAAATCGCTATTTCACGATAATAAACTTATATTCTGACGAAAAATAATACCCTTTTTAGTAGCATAGAGTTGAAATATTACAGAAAAAAATGCATTATATTTACAAGTCTTTATAAGAAATAAACAAAACAAAATAAAGTTGTACATTTTGGAAAATTAGGTTAGTGAAAAAGTTACAATGTGAAAATAAAAATATTATAGGAATAATGTCATATTACGAAAAGAAAAAAAAGATTTAAGAGTTGAAAGCGGAGGAGTTGTCAAAGATTTGATTGAGTTGTAAATGTGTCTTTGTGTTCAAGGGACGCCACATAAAAGGATTGGTGACTGATGCTAACGTGGTGTAACTTGTGAGACTTCTTTGCGGATCAGACAAATACATCAGTGGTGCGAGAACACACTTAAGGTTGCTCACCACAGCTTCAGCATTTTAGAGTAATTACAAGCACACTTCTTCTTTTCCTTTCGGCTTTTACCTTCAGGGGTCGCCATGCATTTTTCTGATTGTCTGCATCCGTGTGGCTGCTGTTTCGGAGGTTTCTTTGCAGACAAGACTCATCATGATCATGATAATTGATGTGTGGACACTTGTCACCCTCCAATTTGCATGTTGCATGTTGTTGTTTTTTTTTTTTTTTCTTTTTTAGACTCCTTAACACATCTCATGCTCGTGACACTGTGGGAAAAGACCAAAACTGAGAATTGGTTCTCATCATCGTTCACAATCCCGATGCTGCACCCACAGTCACATACTATAGCTCTGTAAAGGTCATATAAATTACCTCCTCTCGAGTTTGAGCCTCTATTGATTTGTTTTCCCCAGCTGTATTTCAATGCAATCTTTTTTTTTTTCTTTTTTTTTTAATGGTGTGCTTGTTTCACCATAGTGGATCATTTAAGATACATGGTTAATTAGTGTGTCTATTTTTCATCGTACTCTTACTGTTATTATTAGTGCTCTATTCAATAGTATTATTTTTTGCATTGATGTGAGCAACTGTGTTGAAGAGTGGTGTGCCATCCCCCTTCACATGTTCAGTGCCAGTTTATGGCAGGGTGGCATACGGATAAATCATTGATTATTCATTAGACACCCCCAGCCCTCATGGCTCTGTGTTATAGTTGGTGAGAGGTATGATGATTCATATGTACTGCCTCGCAAAAGTCTTGTCACTTATCCAAGCTGTAGGAACAATAAAGGATGCGATATGTGAGGCTAGGAAAACACACATCTGCAAGTTTAAATGTTACGAGCGGAGTACCCCAGGGGTCAATACTGGAACCAAAACTATTCAGCTTCTATTAAGGACATTTGTAAAGTGACGAAAGACTTAAAGTTAGTACTATTTGCAGACGATGCTACTGCCTTTTGTTCCGAGGAAAGCGCACAACAGCTAATTAAAAAAAAAAAGTCACTGATGAAATGGTTGGAATAAAAAGATGGTTTGGTTAAAAATCCTTTATCCTTGAACCTAAGTAAAACTAAAATAATGCTATTCGGTGATAACAGGAAGGATACACATAAAAATTGACAGTGTGGACATTGAAAGAGTGAACTAAATGCATTTTTGAGGATCAGAGAGGAAAAAATGAGCTGGAAATTAACAATATACAACACAAGGTGGCGAGAAATACCTCAATATTGAATAAAGCATAAGTTGTATAATTAACAGTTTCCTCTTACCCAAAAATGTATTACAATACTTTTCTACAAGAGAGGAGCAATATGGTCTCACGGAAGAACTAAACTCAAAACGCTTTTACGCGAGAACAACGCTAAAAACCCACAGCATTTCAGTATGTGGAATTACGTTTTGGAATCGATTAAGGAACTCAAAGCACTAAGATGGGCGGTTTTAAGAAACAATACAAGCAGTGGATTTTTGCAAAATACAAGGAAGAAGAGTCTTGAACTTTGTCCTTTGTCTTTTTGTATTGATTATTCCTACTCCTATTGGGCATGTTCAACTGCAAATTGTACTACATGATGTATTCCATTGCAACTTGTATGCGTGTTCAAATAGAATTAAACCTTTACCATAAGAATAACTTCACTTTTAGTTGCTCATTTGGATTCAGAAATTGCTTATATATCTTGTATCATTCATGGAGTTTAACCACTTAATTCGGACAAAAAAGGTCAGATTGTGCTTGGATAAAAGTCAGATCGCATACCAAAATAACGTACGGTAGAAATGACATTTTCCTTTGAAAGCACAAACATGCTACACAAACATAAAGTCAGGGCATGCCTTGGTAAGAAGAGTTAATATTATTTAAGACTCCCATGAGCTTGGATGACTCCATCCATACGTCTCTGCAAGGACTCAAATCACTGATAAAATCATCTGGAACGGCAAAGAAAGCAGTCTTGCACGACTCCCACACTTCATGAAGATTCTTTGGTTTCATCATCCAAGCCTCCTCCTTCATCTAACCCCAAACATGCTTCATTACATTCATGTCTGGTGACCGGGCTGGCTAATCCTGGAGCCTCTTGACATTCTTCACTGTCAGGAACTTTGATGTGGAGGTTGAAGTTGAGAAGGAGCGCCATCCTGCTGAAGAATTTGCCTTCTCGTACTTCCCCTACTGGAAAACCTGACTTTCTAAATATGTTTTTTAACATTATTAGAGCCCTGTAGACATGGAATAACACCCCATAGTCACCTTTACACGCCTATTTATTGTTTACATTGCAAGTCTTATGCTGCAGGGACTCGGGATGGCTGCTAGCTAGCGAGCTAACTAGTTAGCCTCGAGCCATGAAAGCCACATATTTTAAAAATGTGTTTCTGTGAGAGCCATAGAATATTTTTAAACATTGAATTCAACTAAATGAATGCATTTTTAAGCAAGAACAACAATTTAAATTTCAAAGATAATTACTTTTCAAGAACATTGGGCCTCATTCACGAAACGTTCTTACGCACAAATCTGTTCTTAAAGCCTTCTTACGAAGATTTTTGGCATTCATGAAACGTGTTCTTAACTCACAGTTCTTAGATCTAAGAACAAATTCTACGAACGCTCAGGAGGACTCTTACGCACAAGCAAAGCTTGCACTTTCAATGCGCAATCGCCCTCATGATGGATTTTGCAACCTGATCCCAAAAAATGTAGTGCAAATAAAATATCCCAACAATTATTTACCATCAAAACAACTAAAATATACTCCATCGATAAAAATATATTCAAATCCCAATTCATCAAAAAAAAAAGTAGCTGGCTGGACGTGCGCTGCGCAGAGAGAGAATGTAAAGGGACCAGTAGATTTATTTGCTGAAAGCGACGAATATTTGATGTCCCACTTCAGGCTTCAGGCTTCCCTCTCTGTTCTTGCAGGTGTTCAGGATCATCAGAATAACATCGCAATGAAACGTGGTGTGTCTATTGCGCACGGAGCACCCCCAGATAACGACATGAGCCCCCAGCCACGTCTTGAGCCAGAGAACGGGGCTGCTGTATTAATTAGGCAGCGTCTAATCAAATGTAACCACAGAAAAAATACATTGTCACACATAAACTATGTATTTTGACTTTATTTTTCCATCATGATTGTGTAAATATTTTCTAGAGTTTCCGAAATGGTTTGGTTTCTGATTGATGGCCCACCTCCCGTTTCCTCCAGATCCCTCCGGTGCAGTCCAATCTTTTTTTTTAAGTCAAACCACTTCTTTTTAACCTCTGCGGTGGTGCGTTTCTCCGTGGAAACGGCATTTATGTTTCCTGCAATGGTGCTCCATGCCGACTCTTTTTGGATGGCCTGATGACCGGTGGATACACGTGAAAATAAGGTGGTCTTGTGTTTGGTCACTCCTTGTAAAAGCACCTCTATTTCAGTAGAATTGAAGTTTTTCTTTCGTTTGTTGTCCAGCTGCTCCTCAGTCTTGCCCTTGCGCGTTGCCACCTCCGCCTCCAGCTGCCTGTTGCGCACGGCACATATTTTACCTTATATAGGAAATAATAGGCGGTGACCTATGCAAATTAGGGCTCACATGCACGGACATCGCAGTTGGCATTCATCAACCTAAGAACACCGGTGCGAACGATTATCCCTACTTAAGAACATGTCGTGAATGTGGCGCAGTTTCCAACCCGCGCCTTCTTAAGTACACTTCTTAAGAAGACTTTTAAGAAGATGTTCGTGAATGAGGCCCAATGTTATACTGAAGCTATCCAATAATAAATTAAAAACGTCTTACCATGAATGTGATTTCTAGTGCTGCATGGTTTTGCGCTGTACTCTGTGTCTTTCGTTCTTTTCGCCATCTTCTTCGTCAAAAGGGTTTGCTCTGCAGAAGTAGCTAGCTGACTATTTGATAAAATGAGGGAAGTTTACTTCTTGACCTCTCAATGACCCGGGTAGGCTACCGCATTATCCAGTAATCATCAAGTTTTGGTGTCTGACCTGGAACATATCGTAATTACATATGTAATGTAAGGTAATGCCTGAATGTTTTGTGTCATTACTGCCACCTAGTGACCAGAATACTGCATCAAGTCTTCATTTCCTCCACTTTTTGCTGCCCTCGGTTTCATCGCTTTCTCAATCATGTCAATTTGTCAGATGACTCTGGCCAAAAAAAAAAAAAAACAAAGGAGACGCTCATTATCGTTCATTTTGTTTGCGTGTCGTGATCGGACTGATGTGGTTTTTGCTGTTTCCTGCAGTTGTATTTTAAAGTGGTTGATCCAGTGGTCGAGCCAGTACGGTGTAGGGGAAATGTTGTATTTTGTCCATTATGTATGCACTATAAGCTAAAAATAATATTCACAACCTACCGCTAAACTTTAACACGAAAAAATAAAAATGTGTGTGTATGTGTGTGTGTGTGTGTGTGCAGATGCAGGTTATACTTGAGTCCCCCTCACAGCCTCAGATCAATAGGTGATGGACAGGGCAGTTATCGATCAGCACAGTGCATAGAGGCTAATTTATGCCAGTGCGCCGTCGATCCCCACGCAACTGAGGCACCGGGGTGTGAAATTCAAATTATTATTATAGCCGGGCAATTCCATTATCTGGGGAAAGGAAATGTCGCCGTGGCACATATTGGCTGGCTTCCTTCAGGAAAGGGAGAGAGGGGAGGAGATGAGGAAATGGGGGGTGCCGAGGCTGACTTTGTGACCGTGGCTAGTGTGGGGGTGGTGGGGGGGATATTAGCCCACTTTATCATTGTGGCCTCACTTTCTCCCCTAACGGGATCCTCCTGTCCCCACGTGTAATTGACAGAAGTAAAAGAGCTGCACTAACACTTTTAGGCAAGTAATGGGGGCCAGGTGAACCAATGTTAACTTCTTCTGTACTCTCCAAGCACATATTTAAAACTTGCAATTATTACTTTCGTTGCTACTTGACTGATTTTCATAAAATATTGTTGAGGGCACTGGCCAAGGAAGACCCCATTAAGTTGAGGTGCAGATGCCACTGTTGTTTTTCTACTTTAATATTCACAGATTTTTTTATTTTTTGACTCCTTTTGAAAGTTTTTTTTTTTATATTAATACAGGTTGTTCATTAAGAGTTTTCAAATACGCCTTAGTCTCATTTATCGGGTCGCACAGTGGTCTAGTGGTTAGCATGTTGGCCACACAGTCACAGTCAGGAGATCGGGAAGATCTGGGTTCAAATCAACGTAGGGCTATGTGAAGTTTGCATGTTGTCCCCGTGCGTGGGTTTTCTCCGGGTACTCCGGTTTCCTCCCACATTCCAAAAACAGGTTAATTGGCAACTCTAAATTGTCCATAGGTATGAATGTGAGTGTGGATGGTTGTTTGTCTATATGTGCCTGCGATTGGCTGGCGACCAGTCCAGGGTTTACCCCGCCTCTCGCCCAAAGTCAGCTGGGATAGCATACCCGGTGACCATAATGAGGAGAAGCGGCATAGAAAATGGATGGATGGTGATCTTACCTTTTATTAGTATATGATGCACCTGAGTCTTTTCCCTGTCTATGGAAGGACGGCAGTGACAAGAACCTTCCAGCTCGCGCATGCCCCCACCCTTCCGGGATGAGGAGAGTACTCCACGGTCTCAGCATATGAAATTTCTATGTATTTTATTGTCCCATTAGCAAGACTAGTGACGTCACACTTACATTAAAGACCGAGCAGCTGCCTCCCCTGACTGCACATTACTGGTAATAACGCATATAATTTACATATTCGGTCGTCGTTTACCGTATCAAAGATTCCAACTTTGAATGGCCTATTTGATTTGAATTTATGTGAAGCTTTGGAAAAAAATTCTAGAAACTATAGCAGTTTTTTGGGGGGGGGTTACAAAATATACTGTCATTTATGTGAAAACTTGGCCGTTAAACGGATATTTGACTGTATTATAAAATGGATTTTCAATCTTGCCCTGATAGATAGAGGGGCTACATACTGTACTTACATGGTGTGTAATGATTGGTAACATACTCAACATCTTTGCAGAGAGATGTTTGAACCCACAACTATTATTAAAACTGACATTTCATGGGCACATTTTGTCTACACTAAAGGGTAATTTCCACTATGTTTCCAAAGACTCAAGAAGAAGCATTTTAAGAGGTCACGCGTGGTGTTTTCCCATCTTTCCCATCTTAATGGCTTTCACTTTTGCCCCCCATGAGTTTTCTTTCCTTGTCAGCCAAAGACAGACATATGTGTTAAAGGCAGTAGTTTCTTTTTTAACCAGGTGATTGATTCCCTTGTTCCATGGCGGCGAGTGGGTTAAATATCAGCTGGACCTCTATAACAGAGAGATTGCATTTAGCTGCTGCTGCCAAACCAAATATGGAACCGGTCGGTCTGGGGGAAAGAAAAGCATGAAAAGTAAAGCAATGATGGAAGGGTGGCAAGGAATGAGAAAACAAGAAAAAAAATCATATTAACCCTCTGCCCTCCAACTGTGCCGTGCTGTTTGCTTGCTTAATGTTTTTAAGGAAAATCATGCTTAACTCAAAGTCGGGAATGCGTGTGTGTCCTATGATGCACTTTATATGTACGACATGCATCAAGCGTTCATTGGAAAAAGAACTATTTGTCCTGCAAATAAGATATACACAGTGTAGACAACACAGTGGAACCTCGGTTAGCATCATAAATCTCTTCCAGAAGGTCCAACTCAAGCCGAAACATACTTTAACCCAATGTATATAAATTAGAAGTGATAAATGAAAGGGATAAATGAACACTTAACTTTTACCTTCATCGAAGACTTAATTTTTGATAAAGTTGGTGAAATCGACACTGACACCACCTTCATGTTTTTTCCTGTTTCTCACCTTTATCAAAATGCTAGCACTTGCAACACTCTGTGGCTCCACAAAGGCGTATTTTGTAGCCGTGATCAATAAGAAAAGCAGAGATTTGTGACGTAACTGCATTAGCTAGCAAAGAACTACAGATCTACTGCTGATGACATCATTGACAGTTATAGAAATAACTTCTGGTCCCAATGCTAATAGGGAGGTTTTGTGATTTAAAAAAAAAAAAAAATGAACACAGACGTACATATTGTATGCTAACCTGGAAATGTACGGGAACTGAGACAACATATGCTAACCGAGGTTCCATTGTATCAACAATATATGTATGACTTAATCACATTTTTATACAGCTCTCTTCTTTAACTGTACTGTGTGTGTCTGTCTTGTCTTGCAGGTAATGTGGTATCTTCTCATCCAACTTCATAGACATAAGTGCAGCGGTCGCAACTGTGATAAGTAAAACATCTTTATTTGGGGGGGGGGGTTAAATATGCACAGAGAATAAACGAAACAGTCGTCCCTTGACACATTGTGCTTTGAATTTTGTGGCTTCACTCTATCAAGGTTTCACAAAAATATATTAATTAATACATCAATGGATAAATTAAGTACAATATAATACAAATGTAAGGCATTCAGAAGATGGCCAACAATCTCAGCCTTCCCATGGCTGAGATAAAGTTCAACATCCACACCTCATGTGATTACCATCTATTGGCACAAAGGACCTTTTCCATCAAGTCCTGTGTATTTATGAACTCCAGTGATCACCAGGTGGCAGTAATGTTACTTTAATTTCTGGTGAGACACCCAAGCACCAAACCTGTGTGTTGCTGACACAGCCGGCTTTTACTGAATTCTCACAACAGGCACAAAAATCCCACACGCGGGCAACTGTTGCGTCATAACCCAAGCACATTTCCAAGACTTATTCATGTCTTAAAGAGAGAGTTTGGATTTTTTTGACATGAAGTTTTATGACAGCCCCATCAGCAGTGGAGTGCATCAACAGTGACTTACCCCCCACCCACCCACTTGGTCCTGTGAGCCCAGTTCTGGTTGGATTTTGGTGATGAGAAATGTCGTTCCGGTTAGTTGGTGGGCCCACTTAAGTAAAGAGTTTGGCTTCTCGTCATGTCTTTCTCTCCGTTCGCATCAACACGCGCTATTGCTTGTCTACTGTTGTGTGTGTGTGATGAAGATGGCTGCGACGCTCGCATCTTCATCCGCCGTGGAACGCATACGTAAACAGGATGGCGAACGTCGCAGCCATCACAGGCACAACAGCCATCGCATACACAACAATGGACAGGCGATGGCGTGCATTGATACAAACGGTGAGAAAGTAACGCAGAGCGATTTGTGAGGTTTGATTTTTTTTTTTTTTTTGCGAGGAGGCATTTTTGTGATGCAAATGTATTTCTCTTTTGAACACATATTTTGAGAAGCCAAACTCTGCACTTAAGTGCCCTCAGCAACTAACTGGAACTACGTTCCTCTTCACCAAAGTCCGACCAGAACTCGGCTCACGGGACCAAGTGCGGGGTTGATGCACTACACTGCTGATGGGGATGTCATACAAAAAAAAAAAAAAAAAAAAATCTGAATTATCCCTTTCAATGGCCAATTTTGTATTGTCTCTGTGTAATATATTGGGTAATAGGACTTTAAAGGTGACTATAGGGGTGTTATTTTATATCTAGATGGCTCAAATATTGCTAAAACATTTATTTAGAACGTCAAACGGGTTTTCTGTGCACTCACTGCGAAAATATTTCATTTACAAATAAATAATTCAACCATCCCGGTCAGGTCTCGGAACAATTAACCGTCATAAAAGAGGGGTTTCTCTAAGCTAAACCTCGATAACGCACCGAAACTCTCGTAAAGCTATTAAAAGCAGGAGTCTAACATATGCACAGAAATATGAGTCAGTCTATAAGTCTAATAATAAAACAACACACTCCTGAATTTTTAAATGCTAAACCTTTTAGGGTTTTTTTTTTTTGCTTTCTGGGGTAAAAACGAACAGTACAAGCAACTGCTCAATGCTAAACACATTCTTTTATTTCTACTTCAACTAAAAGCCATTTTTGATCCGTGCAGCAAACAATAGCATCGTGTGTAAATCCGTTCAAATCCTGCTGGTGGTGTGAGCAAATACTGAATTAGACTACTGCCTTGGCATAGTGAAACGCTTATGTTTGTCTTAGCACCTTATAGTTCTTAGCAGTGCACACAAACACATTATGGAACTCGAACACACATGTTTGATAGATAACTGTGTGTGTGTGTGTGTGTGTGTTTGTGTGTGCGTGCATGTGCGTGCTCTTTTTTTAATGCCACAGACCTGCTTTTGAATTTGAGTTTGCACTCACATGCAGCTTGTGCAGGCATTGAGTTAAATCATTACCCTTTCCACTTTTAATAAAATATGATGGGAGCAGGCCAAAGAAGGGTTATAGTCATATGAACGGAGCAGTAAATAAACTATGGTTGCAGACATGTAAGGTCAGAGCAGATCTCGGACTCAGCAGTGTTGGAAGTTTGTCACAATCATGAAATGAAAGAGGACACAGAAGTAAATAGAAGAGGGCTTAGAGAACAGCAGACCTCCACCAAAGCTTAAACACAATCACTTGTGAAATGAATGAGTGTCATCAAGATTTAGAATTTCATCTGGATCCGAGGGAACAAATGCAGCGGCACCGCAAATTGCAAGCTGATCTGATGAGGTCTGACAGAGATGTAAGCGCCTGATGATGTTCATAGGGATTTTCTATGTTAAATTTAAATTGCTGTCAAACGTGAATGAGATCTGGAGGAAATTTGGTTTGATTGCGCAGCTTCCGACTCTGCATACACAAAGCTAATTTTACTCACATTAGATAAAAAGAGGATCTTCTGTCATCGTAAACCACTGGGGTTTTATTTTTAAATTGTGCTATTTATGATTGAAATCAATCTGTGGTTGCACACAAACAGCTAGAGCCACACTCCTGATTTGATACCAGTGTTGCACATATAAGAAATAGTACCGTAGTTGATTCTGGCTTCTTACAACAAATCTGTTGATTTGAATTGACAGTGATACCTCCGTTTTCATCATGAATTAGTTCCAAAGGGTCCGTCTAAAACTGAATCGCACGAAAACTGAAACTCTGTTTCCCATAGACAACAATGTAAATCCAATTAATCTGCTACAGACACCAATACATTTTTATATAGAAAATGTATACTTTTACTTGCAAAACACAATACAAAATGCAGATACATGATGAAAGAAAGGGATTAATGAACATACACTGGAACCTTGGTTAGGGTGATTAATCCGTTCCAGAAGGTGCAACTCTAACCAAAATGTACTCTAACCAAATAAGAACATAATAATGCAAATCCAATTCTGGAAATGAAATGAATGGAATGAAAGGGATTTAACGTCACTTTTACCTTGGCCGAAGACGTGATTGTTGAGAAATACAGCAATGTGAGAGATCCACACGGGACGTCACCTTCATGTTTTTCTATTAGTTACTTCTTGAATTCAATAGTGTTTCTCACCTTTGTTATCAAATTTCTGGCACTTGCAACTTTGCTTTGACTTCATTGTGGGTTATTTTGCAACCCTGACTTGTGGCATAACTGTTTCTAGTTGGCAAAGAACTACAGAGTCAACCACTGATGACATCATAGATGGGCAAAAAGAGCTGACTTGCGGTTCTGATTTCCATTTTATTAGCAAACTAAGAGGCTGCTAATAAGGATGTCTTGTGGTAAAAATACATTAAGAACACAGCTGGACTCACACAGTGTATCAATTACACGAGAAGACTGAGCCTGTGTTTGGGCACAGTACAGGGCAAACTGACTAGTTTTTGTAACATCCTCATTTGACTTTGCCAAATGAATGTGCCTTTCAGAATAACGTAGCTTTGTGAGAATTTAATATTGTGGGATTTGGTGTTGAGTGTGTTATCCAAGATGGCTGAATAAACAAATAATGCTGGGAGTAGTCTGTCCACATCTTAAATTAAGACCACAAGATTAAACGTACCATAGGGTAAAATGCAGCAGAGTTGTTAGGCACAATCGTGTACAATATTCAAGAATATATACGAAAAAAAAATGAGCAAAATTTTGGATGAAAAACGAATCATACATAAACTGAGGCGAAAAACAAGGTTGCGCTATGTATCGAATCAGGTAGAAATGCTCACTGGAATGATAAAAAATATAAATGTAGAGGCAGAAAACCCCCAAGCACTCTAAAGCACACACACGAAACATACGGTATCTCTTTCAGTCATCCATCAAAAGTGTGTCAAATTAAACGCTTGACTGAATACACGACACTGACCTGTTAGTCCACTGACCCACCATTTGGATTAATGCCCCATGAGTCCTTACAGGAGTCTGGTCTTTATTTGTTTAGCTATGCTTGTCATGTACGCTAGGTCCCCAACTTACGAACTCACTTGGTTCCAGACGACCGTTCTTATGTTGAATTGTTCTTAAGTAGGGGAAAAGGTTATATTACCAATGATATAGGTACTACATGTACGTGTATACATATACAGTATATGTGTATGTATGTAAATATGAGTTTGGATGCAGTAGTAATATTAAACGAGGATAATTAATGAAAAAAACAATAATAAAAGTGATATAATACGTAATGATAAATGTTATTTACCTTTGAAGAGGAGTGGTCGAGCATACGTCGTTGTGGTGGAGTTGGAGAAGGAGTTATTGGAAAAAAAGGACAAATCGTCATCGTCGTTAGACTCTTCTAAAAGAGGTAGTGTTCTGTGGGTGGTGTAGAATTAAGCAGGCCTATTAACTCTTCATAAACTTTAATCACACGCTCTGTCCTGGTTGTACAATTTAGCTTTCCATTTAGCTTTATCTCCCCACCGTCTAACTCTTCCTCTGTTGGTCCCATTAGCAGTGTCACAGTGCCCTCTACTGGTCAAGCATGTACAGTAGCAGTATAAATACTGATTGAGTGACTACAAGGCAAAATAAAATAAAATATAGACCAATCGGCTTGTGTTCGTATCCGCGAATGTTCGCTAGTCGGGTGTTCGTAAGTTGGGGGACCTAGTGTACTCACTTTTGGACATTTGTGTTATTTTGTTGTTTTTTTTTCCATCTCAAATGAGTTTAGAAAGGTCATCAGTCCAGCCTCTCACTTGGAACAATGTTATGCTTTGTACACACCGGGCTTCCATTGGACATGAAAGTATTGTTTTTGTTTGCTTATCGTCCACATTAACTGGATTTTCAGTCTACATGTAAAGTAATGTACAAAAAAAAATTGACACATTTTATGAGAATAAAGTCAAAATACTAACAGAAAAAAGTTGGAATCTAGTGAGAAAATACAACAGTAACGTCAAAATAATGTCATTTTATTTGCATAAAGTTTAATTATTAAAGACAAAAGACGTTACTTTTTAGTAACAAGATGAGAAACAAACAAAACAACAAATACAGTTGTAATTTTGGGTAAAATTAGGTTGCGGAAAAAGTTGAGTTGTGACAAGATAAAACTCCAAATATTACGTGAATAAAGTCATTATTACGAGAATGAAAATTTACAAGAAGAAAGTTTAAATAATTTTAAATGGTGAAAATATTAAAAGAAAAAAGTCGTATTCTAACAACAAAAAAAAAAAATTGTCGCAAGAATGAACTTGTAATTTGATGAAAAAAATAACAATTTCAGTCATATAGGCTTGAAATTTCAAAGTAAAATGCTGACTTTATTTAATAAAATTGTAATATTATTCAAATAAAAGAAAATAAAAAAATAGGTTGGGAGAGAGATTATGAGAATATAATTTACGAAGATCTAAGAAAATTTAAATTTGTAACATATATAAAAAATAACGCAAACATGGGGGGGAACAAAGCCAGAAGTTCATACTAATAATATGTTTTTTCCACTGATCACCAAGGTGAGATGCAGTTCTTTCTTGAAATATACATAACTTCTGAGCATATGTACATGTGTTACTTTTAGGGCTGTCAAAAATAACGCGTTAACGACGGTAACTAATTTATTTCATTTGTTACGTTAATTTCGTTAGTGTAATTAATGCATGCGCACCAGAGCAAGCATGACTCTCTGTTATGACGGCAGACGGGATCACATTGGAGCGTCCCCACACAGTCACAAAGAGTCTGGCGCTCTTTTCTAACTTCATTCTGACCGCAACAACAGTACAATTCCAACACCATATGCTGTATGTATCTCCAACTCACACACGTCTCTAGTCAGTTCACCCTGGGAACGACATTTACTCATTCTCATTACAAGAACGCCAGATGCATTCAGGAACACTCCGAATGTCACAAAAACAGCTTAGTTGTGCATGTGTATGTGTGTAAATAAACAGGAAGATAAACAAAAAGGTAAAGTGGATATTCTTATCACTCAGTTTGTTATGTTTATGCTGGAAAATACACTGAAAACAAGCAAATTTACCTTAAATTACGTGATGTCTTTGAATGCAACATCTCATTACTCATAATAACACGGTTTAAAGTGTGATTCAAGTGTTCTGATTCTATTAAAGCGACGAGTTTCAGACAAATACATTTTTAGACTTCTTTTTGAGCTTGACTTTCAGTTCATTTGGAGCTGTTAATACATAGATGTATAAAATCCTGTCATTTATCAATCTGTTAATTCAATACAGTAAAAATGGGCATATTTCAGACACAGTTGCGACTGGAGATTAATCATGATTAATTAATTTAAAAAACGATTAATCTGATTAAATATTTAAATCATTTGACAGCTCTATTTACGTTACAAAATATCAAAGTGGCCCTTGCATACTTCCATTTCAGTATGAGGCCCTTGCTTGAATAAGTTTGGACACACCTGGGCTGTCGTGACTTGTTTAGGGTAGACTTGTGATTAGTCATTGGGAAAAACAAACCGGATGATCCAACAAGTACAAATCGTAGATTTTGGCTTTCTAGAAGAACTTGTCAGTGCTGACATGCCTCTACATTTTATTTATAATCTTTGCGCTAGAAGAAGCCAGCTCCATGGACCAGTGAACTTGTTGGAGAGTGTGATTGATAGCCACACACTTGTATCAGCCGCCACTGGCTTCACCAACCTGGATGGGTACCCTTGAATACTGACATACATATTTTGAGTAACTCATCATTGAACAACATCATACAGTATGCTGCTACTGACATGTTTTAATATCTCTTGCCATCAGGAGACAATTTATTCCCTAATCCATCACATACTGAGATAGAACACTTATCCACTTTATACCGTACATAGAGTATACAACATATACAACTCAGCAGGTCAGTGACCGAGAAGGTGAATGCGGTTTATCCTGTACATATTTGTCCCTCAGTCTCACACGTCTTCCCTCTCGCAATAGAAATATCAATTATGTGTGAGCGAAATATCAACTCTCAGGAAAGCTTGCATAAATATTTCAAATTAACCTTCCCTCGTTTGTGTTGAATATTAATGTAAGAACAATTGACATGGCAATTTATACAGCTTTTGTGCTGCCACAAGAGTGTTGTCAACAGTTTTAAATATGATCTTAAGTCGTGAAGACCGCATCTTTTTCCGACGATTAACGCTTCAGTCACCTCTGTGCTCGCTTCATCGCCACTCGCTTTTTGTGTTCGAGGGAGCTTTAGATTAGTTCTGCCCAGTCTGTCTCAGTGTAGCCTGCCTGCCTCTCGCTCTTTCTCTGCAATAGCATTTTTATTTTGTTTTAACCAGCCTGCTACTTTAAAAACATACAAAGGACCCAAAAGCCTAAAGATAACCTAAGAAATGCCTGGACCTGTTTGCAGTTGGGCGAATAATGGGCCATGATAAAGGAAATACAAGTTTTTAGTCCAATTTAATTTATTTTCCTCAAAAATAGGCAATTTCTTTTTGCAGAAAACACATCTCATTTACTCTAAAGTGGTAATAATTTAAAAGCCCACAACTGTTACATGTTTATGTCTTTATGCTTCACTGATGATGTTTTTTCGTCAAACGTTCAGATTTCGATCTTTGTTGGGCGTTTCTTGAACACATCATAGTTGCATGTGGGACACAAAAGTACAACTTCTATACAGTGGAACCTTGGTTAGCACCATTAATCTGTTCCAGAAGGTCGGCTCTAATCAAAACGTATTCTAACCGAATACATTTTTCCCATAAAAATAATATAAATCCAATTAATCCACTCCAGAAAGCCAAAAATGTTAACACAAATCATGTTTTTATAGTTTTACATTAGTTTTACAAACAGAAAACACTACGAAATGCATATTAATACGTATAAATGAGGAATGAAAGGGATAAATGAACATTTAATGTCACGTGACTGCTGACAAAAGAGTTATTTCTAAAATTTAATAGTGTCTCTCACCTTTTTTGTAATCAAAATGCTGGCACTTGCAACTTTCTTTGATTCCATTGTGGGTTATTTTGCAGCTGTGATAAAAACAACAAAAAAAAAAGACTTGTGGTGTAAGTGTGTTAGTTAGCAATGAATTACTGAGTCAAACGCTGGTGACATCATAGATGGGCGACAGCGCTTACTTCCAGTTCCTGTTTGCATGCATTAGCAAACTAAACAGGCTGCTAACAAGAATGTTTTGTGGTGAAAAAATATATTAGCTCAATAAAAGAGTTCACGTTTCATGCAATTTGAAGCCATAAAACGGCCACGAGGTGGCAGAAGTGCATTTTATAAGCACTCGGCATGGATCTTCTGCATGTATTAACGCGCTCGACAGCAAGGAGGAAGTGAGAGAGCGTGGAGGGGAGTAGCGTGCAGAAGGTTACACATTGCAGGGAAATTTTAACGCATGCACACGCACTCATGCACATGTGCACACGCAGTTTAGTTCCAAATGTGAAAATTGTAAATAGTTCATGCTGTTATATTTGTAAATAAATTATTTTGATGTAAAACAACCCTTCTTGTTTTGTTTATGTTGTCTTGCAGTTTTTGTTGTTGTTTTTTTTAGATATTTGAGGTGCATTGTGTATGTGTATGTATATACCATACACAATGCAGTCTGCATGAGTTTTTGTTCTTGTCTAACCAAAGAAACTGTGCAATGTGTGTGCTTTTGTGCTGTTTGAATGTGTTTATGTGTGCATTTCAAGAGGCAATTCCCACCTCTGCACCTCATGAATATGTCAACACACTCACCATCCATTACAGTGTTTACTGTTGGCATGGTTATCTGGCACTTGGCCAGCAGACCTTGCAGTATTGTGTTTGTCTGGCTCTGTGTGCGCTTACTGTACGTGTGCACATCCATACATGTACGAGTCTCCCCTTCTAATTCGACCGTGAGCGCGTCTGTGAAGGCCCGCCGCCCTTTGAAGCCAGCGAGGCAGAAAGCGATCTGAATCATGTTTTACATCCTGCCAGGAAAAAAAAATAAAAATGGACAGAGATAGAGAAATAAAGAATTTGACAACGCAAACTCAACCACAGCAAGTCAATTAGCCTTAATTTGCTCTTCAGACTCATGTGGAATGTAAAATACGTTGCAGTAGATGTTTAAACTCATTACTGGCATCATGAGCACATTGCGGTGGCCTCATCCTTTGCACTTAGGTGTGTGCTGACTAAACTGGCCCCTTAATATGCTGAACACGGAGAATTTTATAGTGAGAGCGGTTTCACGTTGGAATAAAGTGGGAGTAAGAAGCTGTTTTTAGGTTAAAGTGATGAAACGGTGTGTAAATAAATACAAATGCATGTCTACAATCTCACTGTTGTTGTTTTCACAGTTCCCTCACATATACAGTAATCCCTCGCCACTTTGCGCTTCAAAAATATATTAATAATAAATCATGCTGTTTTGTGGTTGAATACAGCTTATTTTTAGTTTAAAAAATATATATATTTTTAAGCAAAGTTTACGAGTTTTTTGCCTAAATTATTTCCAAGCATAAACATGAACTATGAACTAAATGAACTAAAATAGAAATACAAGGCATTCAGAAGACTCATTCAAAGCGATGTGATCATATGTAGTATTTTAAAATGGTCACAAGGTGTCAGTAATGTTACTGTAATGTTCAGTGAGACTGACGCAAGCACCAGAATTGATCGCGGGAACAACAGGCTTTTATTGCAGGTTTGAATGATCTCACAACAGGCACAATAATCCCGAACACAGGCTACTGTTGCGACCGTAACCCACGCCAAGCGAAAAGTCAACCCTGAACCCCCAACGTTACTTCCTGTTCACCTGTTTACAGCAACACACACGAGCACAAGTCTTATTTTGTTTTAACATGTCCACTATATTGGGTAATACGAGTGTAAAGGTGACTATAGGGGTGTAAGTGCATGTCTATAGGGCTGTGATATTGTTAAAATGCATATTTAGAAGGTCGCAAACAGTTTTTGTATGTTTCATTTATAAATAATCCGACTTCTCTTAAATTCACTTATCATGGTCGGTCTGGAACCAATTTACCGTAATAAACGAGGGAGTACTGATCACTCAGATATTATCACCCTTCACCCGCGACCTGCCGCCATATGTCCACATACACACACACACACACACTTTTTGATTTTTTTTCTTTTTTTTTTTATATGACTGAACATCAAAGTTGCCCTGCCCAGTGGCGTAACTGCATCTGATAGCAGAAGCTCACAAGCATCTTGGACTGACCCAACTTCCTAATTGAGCGACCTGCCATTCATTAGTGAGGACCTGGAATTCGTGACTGAGAAGGTGAAGAGGAGAGGTCGTGACTTCAGGCAGCAGCCAGTTGTATACCTGCCTGGACTCAATGTGAAGGGGGGGGGAAGGAGCAGATGAAAGAAGTGGCAATTCTCTAAAGTGGATGAAAACACCACCTAAAATACAACAAATTGTGAATGAACAATTTAAGTAGAAGGTATTTAAGTACTAGGGCTGTAAGGTGGATGAGTGGTTAGCATGTTGGACACACAGTCAGGAGATCTGGAAGATCTGGTTTTGAATGTCCGTTTTTGTGTGGAGTTTGTATGTTCTCCCAGTGCCTGCGTGGTTTTTCTCCGGGTACTCCGGTTTCCTCCCACATTCCAAAAATATGCATGTTAGGTTAATTGGCGACTGTAAATTGTCCATAGGTATGAATGTGAGTGTGAATGATTGTTTGTCTATATGTACCCTGTGATTGGCTGTCGACCAGTCCAGGGTGTACCTCGCCTCTCGCCCGAAGTCAGCTGAGATAGGCTCCAGCATACCCGACCTGACCCTATGCCTAGATCGACCGTGTTCGATCAACCGCCAGTTTCTTTATTGAAACGAACAGGTTACTGTCGGCCGCATCCCTGCCAAAATGACATCCGCAAACTTCTTCTGGACATGTCTCTGGCGTCTCTCTCACCCGCAGCCATACACAAACACCGGCTCTCCCTTCCTTTACCTTGCTCATCCAATCACTAGTCAGGACTATGTACTAATTTCTACTACACTAATAATCACAGACAGTCGGAAATTATAGAACTCAAAGGGCATGCCCACGAATAGAATAATATCTTGGCTAGAGATTAAAAAAAATGTCCCCACCCATAGTTAGTGCTCAAACTAAACAGACTGGAGTCGGATTAGCTGTTTTCGTATTGATTGCGCAATGCCAGATTGTGACTCATTGTCGAATGGAGACAAGGTAAAGAAACTGCTTTATCTCCAAGTCGTTAGTGGATCATTGGTTCTAGTTTTGCATTGTACAGATTCAAACTGCAGACGTTTGGTTTTAAATGGGTACCGTTCTCAGAGCAAATATTTTCGGAATAAAACTGTATGTATTTTAAAGAAGGGTTTCCCAAACATTTTCACCTCTCTCTCTCTCTTTATGACCCAAAATACATGTCTTTCAGTAACGCATATAAAGATGTGACGCAGGTCAACTCAGGCTGAGTATGATGTCCAATTGTAATTTTTTAGTTTAAATCTGATCTTTTTATGTAGTCGTTCACATTACCAAAACAATGTGACTGGTATTTGCGTGTAATTTAAACGCGATGTGATCGGGAAGTGACACACGTGCGCACAAAACGTCACATACAGTGCTGTGTGTTTATGGAAGTTAACATGACTCCAATTTGTGCGCATTTTCAACGATTTTGTGCAACTGAATTCAGCATTTTCTTCCCCAAATTATTTTGCGTAGGAGATTAAAAAAGTTAGAGGGCAAGACTTTTGGCAGTTTTTGGGGAACTTGCTGCTACGAGGAGCTTGTGGGTGAGGAGTCGGAGCTAGGAGTGGTGGGACATTGTTGTGAGCCTTTTCACTGACATAGTTCTATAATTATTTTTGAATGACAAGAACTTTTGCCTACATCTGAGTACCTTGCATGGCAAAACACACCTTTCGATGACGTATGTGTTGGATACACGCGACCAGAACGTACAGACTGCAATAGTATTGGATGCATATCAGATTTATATCCACATATGAAAGGCCTGAGTCACATTTGAAAAAATGAAAACAATCAGTGTATATTGTTCACACTGACATGAAAAAATCAGCTACAGGTCACAAATGAGCAAAAAAATTGACCTGCAGTGTGAACGTAGCCTCAGCTTTTTTGTTTGAATCTGGAATCTTATCCCCACAGGATATTAGGAAATGCAAATAATCCATTGTCTGATCAAACTCCAGCCATCATAAAACCTTTATTAACTGTACAAGTAATTGTTTTAACACTTGAACGCCCAATCATTCTTCATAAAACTCTTGCCGTGAGCTCATCTTTTCCTGCTCATTGAACTGAGCTCTTATGAGGTACACCGAGGTAGAATGTTTTGTGTGATTTTGGAGGCATATATTTATTTCCACCAATATAACCCAGTTTACGCACAGGAACATGAGGATAATTAGCATATGAGTAAGGGCAGTTTTGCTAACATCCACAGTAAAAATAGAATACTTCATAGCTTTAGTGCACATGTGCAAGAGATAAATGAACAGCCTGCACCATAAACACAATTCACTGGACCAAACCGGGCCTGTCTCTTTTGTTCCAGCTCCACTTCTTTTACAAGGACAGATGTGTGTGGAAGAAACAAATGACAGAGCAACCTACCAAGGCCATGTCCATATGTCCTTTCAAACGAACTAAAACAAAACTCAAATGTGCTCTCTTGTCTGATGAAGGACATGGCAAAGGAGGAAGAAGTACGGGCCTGAATTATCTTTAGTTGACTCACAATTGCTCTTCACCAACCACTGCCACTCACACTTGTGGACATTTAGTAGAGAATGCCATCTTCTCTTCACTGCTTGATGCTGTTCAAGGTCCACTTTCCTGTCCTCTTACATGCACACCTCTTCTATTAATTTCTTCCAAAAATATCCCTTTGTTCATACTGCCATAGCGTCCATCATCATGAAAGTGGCATTTAAGAGCATTTGGAGCAGCTTTGTCCTTGCTTTTGTGAGTTTATCTGTTTTTCTTTTGTACATAAGCGCAGTTCATTGCTGGTCACTGTTGACATAAGTGTCTTGTTTTGTATTACAGTATTTTCATGAGTAATGGCTGCTCTGGCTTTCAGTGGCCAGTACACTTTCCCAGGTAACCATTCCATTATTTAAAAAAAGGCCAAATCACTGCTTATAAATAATCCATCTTTGTATAGATTTTATAGATAGATCACCTTGAGAACACTCGGGGAAATAAAACTCAGGATTATTTAAACAAGATCCAATCTCGGATGTTTGCACAGTTGCAAATGTCACGCAGAAAGAGTGAGGTTATACTATTTCTGAAGTATCATATTAAAAAATAAAAACCCTATAAAATGAGGTTATATACAGTAGGGGTGTCACGAGTCATCCGATGATGATACATGAGATTGAGTCTACGAGAATGACACAAGACGGGATTTTAACTTTTTTTTTTTTTTTTTAAATACAATGAAAAAAAATGACTTGACAAACAGACTTTAATTTAACTGAGTCACCAAACAATGCAGGTGCATTTTGAAATGTTTATTATTCCCCCATCATAATAACACAATATTTCCTTAATATGCCATCGTTCAGTGTTGTAAAGTTGTGGAACTGTCATTTGTGACATGTATTTTCTAACACGCAGTTCGAACTGTCTGTCAAACGTTTGTAGCGTTTCTCCAAATGCTGGCGTTCAACTGCATTAAAGAGCAGCATTTTATTTGTGATGTAGCAAACTACACTTTCTGTGAGCACACACCATTTTGCACTGTTCCGTTTGTATTTAGTTTGTCGACCAAATATCTGAGTGAGTGGCGACTGTAGGGATGAAGGCTCCGCATCTCAATGTGTAGATTTTCCCCATGGGAAATCTGAGTCGGCGGTTATGTTTTTGGTGAGCAATTTTGTAGCATTGCCGTTTTGTTGCCACCACTTTCAAACAATGTTTGAAAGTTGATGGGCTCACCTTGCTCATTTGGGTTGAAGCTGAAATGTTCCCACATATTTTGTGACGTTTTAATCTCTAATTTAAGCTGTAATATAGAATGTATATCCAGTGGTGTGTTAATGCAGTACAGAGGGAGACTTTTTCAGAAAGAACTGTGAAGTCAAGTGGAATGAATGGAAGTGTCTGTCCATTTTTATGTGTTACGTTGTCCTCCATGTGTCAGGAAGTAACCTGCGAACTAACAAACGGGTAGACAAACAAATATGGCACTGCATTGTTTTTTTCGCTTTTGTTAACAGTTCTTCCTTTGCAGAAGTATGCGCTCTACTGAACGACATTCTTGTTATCTTTATCATCCCTTTTTTATATAGAGCTTCAACTGTTCTGCTTTATTCACACATTTTTAATTTGATGGTGGTCTGACTGTTACTCTTCACTGACCTCTTGTAATATGATGGTATGCCACACGCACATACGAAGCGGCTGGATGATCATTTGATTAAAATCAGGCTTTAAAATTGGAAATAAGAGGTAGACTTCTGTGAATTATTGCACGAGGGGGCTTGTATCTTTCATGATCTCATGTAAGCGAGGAAGATGGTGTTCATGTGGGCTGACACATGTATAGTGAGTCTTTGCATGCACGGTATGTACAGTGCACTTTGTCTGTCCAAGGATGCTTTGATTGATAGCGGTGGCCGTAATGCAACGGCTTGGAGTCGACATGACTAGTTGCCTGCAGTCATCAAACATGATGCATGTTGCTGTGATGTGGAGCGATGATAACGCCACAACAGGGAGGTTGAACAAGAACGCTGACATTAATTTATCCCTTTGACCAACCTCCCTGTATAAGAAAGGCTTGGGGGTGCAATGGTATCGTCTGACATATTACCATAAGCTGCTTTGTCTGCAGGGGCGTGTCTGGTAAATAAATGAATTCATATAAAAAAAAAAAAGCTAGACGAAGCAGCAATGTGACAGAAAAGCAGTTGATAGCACTGAAGGAATAAATGCCATCAATTTTACTTACCCTTGGAATGCATTGGCCTTGATTATTGCTCGTGCGGAACAATAGTGTATATCTAGTGACATGACACAAAGGCAGTCTTGTGTAGCTGAGGTTGAAGGTTCAATTGGCTTATTGTCACCAGTCACATTTTTTAAATGGACAAGAAAATGTTCGTAATATTATCAGAAAAACATTTGATTTCAGAAAGTACTCTAAAACAAGCAGCCGCTGTCTCTCTCTAGAGAGCTGACATCGGTATATTGGTCTTGTGATACAGCATCATAATAGTATGAACACGAGTTGATGAGCGAACAAACCCAACAAAAGAGGCAATTTCAGCCTGTGTGGTTAATTCTCAGGAACAGACACACCTGTTTGTACCTATTGATGGTGTCAATGTGCCAAAACACTGACTAACTCATTGGATTTTTAAAGCTTTTTTCCTAGACACACAAAGCACTTTACGCTGAGTCGATGGTAGTAAAGTCTCTGTCCCACTGCGCCATTTAACAATTCCGTCTGAAAAACGAAGACATACGTTTTACTGAGCCTTTTCATTGGTTTTTCCACCTGGTTTACAGATGTACAGTATCTAGACGTTGGCAGACATGTTCAAAATTTCCCACATCCAGCCTTTGATAGCAGTTGGCGGTTCTCATGTTTTTGTTGCAGCTTTCCGAGTTTTGGTACGCATTCTGTTTACTACCGCTACTAATTACTAACCCCACATTTTCAGCTGTTGTTTTAAAGTCGTTGCAAATTAGTTCATGTTCAGTACTCTAGCAGCCAAGCTTTTAACTGATCTACGTCACTTTTTAGGATCATTGTAACAAATTACAGCAACAATCCAATAGATTCATTCATTCATGTTCTACCGCTTTTTCTGTCTATTCCAGCTGACTGAGTGTTGGGGTGCACCCTGTACTGTCATCAGTCAATCACAGGACACATATATGCAAACATTCACACTCATGAACAATTTAGAGCCTCCAGATGTGCTTTTGGGCTGCTGGGAGAAGTCAGAGTCGAGATTCAAACTCATAACCACCCGGTTACGAGGCAGACGAGCGAGCCACAAGCACCACCGTCCTGCCCATACTTAGCTCTCGTTAATATGTTTACCGTTTTTGTCATTGTCCACAACTGGTTTTTCCACTTCGCGGCGCCTAAACATGGTCTCTGACAGTTTGCTAGTTGAATTGTTTTTTTTTTAATTTCAAGATGAAGCCAGTCTGGGTTTATTTGAGCTGCTGCAGACGGTGTAATAAGTGAGTTGTTTTTTCAAGTAGCAGATTAAAAGGATTTACCACTTGAATTCTCTTTTGGATGCTCCCGAGAGGTGTCTGAAAAAAGGTGGAAAGCTTAAAGCTCTTCTTTGTGTGTCCTCACCTTCCTCCTGTCCGTCATTCTGATGAACTTGGGGCCCCAATTAAAATCATTTATCCCACATATTCCATGAATATGAACAAAGATGTCCCTAACCATCCATGCTTTTTTGCAGTGCACATTTCTTTGTTTACTCAATTCCGAACTTCAAACTAATATATTTCAGTTTTAACACAGTACTTGACGACTTCAGGAAAAAAAAAAAAAAAAAAAATACATGTTAGCTATTCCCACGATGAAACAGAATCTCTAACATACATGCTGTAGATGGTGATGGTGTGGTTATGATGGCATGTGAGTGAAGGTTAAAAGGCTGTGAAAGGTTAGACACACAGAGAGGAGTTCCGTGCTTAATCTGTCTGTGGTGGAATTACATGGAAGGCATTGATATTCTGCTCAACCACTATGGAATGATTTAAAACCTCGTTCATAATCTCTCTGTCATCATTATCGCTCTTCTTATCACACAGGGCAAACAAGGCTTAGGGAACGTTGGAAAAATGAAAGCTGAGGCAGTTTTTCTATTATACCCATCTACACAGTGGGGGCATTCTTGCCAAGCCAGGCATACGTTCGTCTGTGCATACCCGCATTAAACTTGAATCATGCAGTTCCAGTGATGTTAAACGACTGCTGTGATGTTGTTTGACATTGTTTACCACCTGTAAAAGGCTCAGCAGTGCTCTCCGTTAGTTGTTGTCACTCGTAAACTTAGGTTGGCCACAATAAAAGGCCACTCCAATACAGTTAAACTGCACGTGTGGACTTTTATTGTAGCCACTATACAATCTACTAGTTACACTGCACATTTTGGAGTTATTAGGCTAGCCACAATAAAAGGCCACTCCAATATAGTTAAAATTCACATTTTGGAGTGGGCTTTTATGGTAGCCGCAAAATGCAATACAGTTAAATTGCACGTTTTTTTTTTTTGTTTTTGGATTGGCCACAATAAAAGGCCACTACAATACAGTTAAAAACTGCACATTTTGGAATTACCTTTTATTGTGGCCAGCCTAAGGCACACCTGTGCAACAATCACGCTGTCTAGTATTAGCATCTTGATACCCTGGGAGGCGGATGAATGCTCGCTGACACAGATTTAGACAGAATCATGAAGAATATTCTTGTGATGTCATGATGTAATATAAATGTCAGGTGGCAGCTATGTATTAGCCACAACACATTTGCCATCCATTTTCTATGCCACTTGTCCTAATGAGGGTCACGGGGGTAAGCTGGAGCCTATCCTATAGGCTGGGTACACCCTGGACTGGTCGGCAGCCAATCGCAGGGCACATATAGACAAACAATCATCCGCACTCGCATACATACCAATTGACAATTTAGAGTCTCTAATTAACCTGACATGCATTTTTTTGGAATGTGGGAGGAAACCGGACTAAACCCACTCACAGAGGAGAACATGCCAACTCCAAGCGGAGTTTCAAACCTACGTGTTCCCGATCTCCTGACTGTATGGCCAACATGCTAACCACTCGGCCTCCGTGCGGCCTAACACAGGGGTAAAATATGAAATTATACACACACTTTGTTTGCATGCTATACGTTTGTGTGGTTATGTCCAAATTGTAGGCTTGATTGCGGGCTTGTGTACACTTGTAGATGCTCCATACTTCCCATGTGACACCCAGTGCAGATAAAGTGAACGGTGCTCAGCTAAGATTCAATAGAGACAATGCCAGATGGTCTTTTCTTTGTGTGTGGGCATAGCAAACTAAGGAAACGGAGGTGGTACAAAGTTGGACAGGCTTGCTGAGTGTGTATTTTTCATACTCGCTGTATGTTAACATGTTATACGAATAACAAAGCATTGCCCATTGACATGTTCCTCAAATGGATGCATTAATTTTTGGGGTCAGTCCCTGTTCCTTTTCAGGGAGATACTGTTTAAGGTGAGCGTGTTTTGTGTGTGTGTGCCTATTTTCTTTAGTCCAAATGCCTGTAATCTTTCATCCCATGCAAATTTCTAGCTAAAATGAGTCATCCACAATTGGAGAGAGAAAGTTCATGCAGCAGTGAGCTTTTTCTGAGTTGAGGTCTTTGATTTTCTTATAAACACTCTTATGGCGTCAGTAACTGACTCTTGAAAGTTTACTTTGGATAGTTGTGGCCTGAGGATTGTCAAACTAAACAAAAAAAACACATTTTACTAGTCACAGTGGTCAGAGAACCCATAAATGCTACGTTAGGGCAGCGATTCCTAAAAACTGTGCCGTGAAAGATCAAATACTGTTATACATATATGATTTCTATCTTCTTCTATTCAGTAGATCAGGGTTGTCGATTGCAATCTACAGTACCAGTTGATCGCAAAGGTAGTACAGGTACATCCCTTTCAAAGCCGATCACAAAAACCAATCAGGGTGCGGTGGCAAATCCTACATGTCTACTGTGTCACGTAGGGTTGCCACCAAAATGCCGCATCTCGTATTGAGCTTGCCACAGGCTACGCCTATTTGCCAGGGGCACTTGGAATTGTTTAACACCGCCCCTGACCAATACCACTCATCATAAATACATTGAAAAATGTGCAGTTAATCCATGTCGGCCGAACTCACTCATGGATGATCGGTAGTGGAATCAGTTGCATAAAACCCTGATCATATAAAACTCTAGTACATACATAATAGTCGATATATGCTCATGCTTTTTATATATATGCTTTCCCACTGCAACAAGATCAAGCACACCAGGAAAAACTTTTTTTTTTTTTTTTTTTTTTTTTTTTCCAGGTAGGAGAAAAATCAGCTTTGTGCTCAGGCCATTTTTCTCAGACTTGAACTTCAAGTTTATCTTTGGCTATCAGGTTTGTAAGTATTGGTTTTTAGATCCGCTCAGGGAATCTGTGTGTTTACTTAGATTTGAGAAAACAGGAGGAGATTAGAACAACTGCAATATTTATCTTTTGAAGCGGTTTGAGCAGCATTCGATCAGAACGGAAACATATTTTCAGATCCCTGTTCATTCTTTGATACCAGGACAGTTTCAGAAGACTGTGTGTTTGTCCCAGCAGACAAGTGTGTGTTCCTCTTAATAGCAAAGGGCACAGTTTGTAGAAGGAGCCAGTGTTGGCAGGACAGTTGATTTGTTTATGTCCTGAGTGCCAGAGATGGTTATAGTGCAGTTAGCAAGCTGATGAAGTGGAAGTACATTCATTCAAGAGACAGACACGGGCAATGTCAGCTAAAGCTAACCAAGTGCTTTATTGATTGTTTCTGCTTAGATGACACATCAGCTGCTGCAGCTTGTTGGAACTTTGATTAGGGTTTATTAGAATTCTAAAGTCATGCTGGTGGTCTGTTTGCAAGTTGCTAGTGCCATAAAATGGAATTCAGCCTTGACTGAAGAGAGAGATAAGATTTTGAGAGGGAGGACAGAATTACTGTATGCATGGTGAATCACTATGGGCAGGTTGTCTTGCCTCTTTGTTGTTTCCCTGCAGATGTCTTTAATTGACTTAATAAATCTTTCACTGACGCATGATGATACGTTATTGCAGCCCTCATGAATTTCCATACATATTATGCACAAGCTATCATTCTGAGACAGGAATTTTGAATGTCTGTCATCTGTTCTCGTGTGAACGCTTCTCAGCATTCACACATAAAATTCTTCACCATTTTTCATCTATTTATTCCTCTACTACTTCTCCTTTTTCATATTCCGCCTCATATTTTGTCTAATTGCTCCCGCATTTCGCAACCGACAAAATTCTTGCTATTTTTCAGCACTTTAAAAAAAAAAACATTGACATTTTCTGCCACTATTTTCCCATTGAAAATGCAATTTATTTGGTGCCCCCTGCTGGTGGAAAATAATGTAACATTTTCCATCAATGTAACAGTCTCCTTATTCTACAGGGTGAAATGGCTCAGGAGGTACGGTGGTTGTTTCCTAACCTCATGGTTGCTGGTTCAGTCCCCCATCCCACTATAATCACAAGGCTGTCTACCAGGGCTTTCCTAAAAATTCCCACATTTTCCATAATTCAATATTTTCTGAGACATTTTTCACATTGAAAATGAATGGACACTTGCAGTGTTACCCATGATATGTCGTCACTTTCTTGGTATCAGCATCTGCTGATCTGTATCATTGGAGGAGTTCAGACCGGTAAGTGGGAGCTAGGGTTTTGAGGCCTTTGTAGAAGACTTTGTAGGCCTTCCTAGAAGACATTATAGTGTATGCACAGGGGTTGTGTGAACCAATGGAGTGATATGATTGCACAAGTACAGTGGTGTGGATAAAGTGTTTGCCCCCTTCCTGATTTCTTATTTTTTTTGCATGTTTGTCACACTTAAATGTTTCAGATCATTAAACAAATTTAAATATTAGTCACTGACAACACAACTGAACACAAAATGTAACTCTATACACCCCTGTGTGGAAAAATGATTGCCCCCTTCTGTTAAAACATAACTGAGATTAATTGAGATCTGTCAGTCTGGAAAGTGCTTTGGGACACCAGGGAACCACAGTGAGAGCCATTATCCACAAATGGTGGAAACATGGAACAGTGGTGAACCTTCCCACAAGTGGCATGCCAACCAACATTACCCCAAGAGCGCAGCGACAACTCATCCAAGAGGTAACAAAAGACCAACAAAAGAACAACATTTAAAGAACTGCAGGCCTCACTTGCCTCAGTTAAGGTCAGTGTTCATGACTCCACCACTGGAGACAAAGACGCTGGAGAAAAAATGGCCTGCATGGCAGAGTTCTGAGACGAAAACCATTGCTGAATGAAAATAACTTTAAGGCTCGTCTCAATTTTACCACAAAACGTCTTGATGATGCCGAAGACCTTTGGGGGAATACTCTGTGGTCTGACAAAAGTTGACCTTTTTGGAAAGTGTGCGCCCCAATACATCTGGCGTAAAAGTAACCCCGCATTTCAGAAAAAGAACATGAATTCTGCTGTATACCAAACAATCCTGAAGGAGAATGTGCGGTCATCTGTTGGTTGCCTCAAGCTGAAACCAACTTGGGTTCTGCAGCAGGAAAATGATCCAAAACACACCAGCAAGTTCAATCTCTGAATGCCTTAAGTAAAACAAAATGAAGACTTTGGAGCGGCCTAGTCAAAGTCCTGATCTGTATCCGACTGAGATGCTGTGACATGACCTTAAAAAGGCAATTCATGCTCGAAAACCCTCCAATGTGGCTGAATTACAACAATGCTGCAAAGATGAGTGGGCCAAAATTCCTCCACAGCGCTGTAAGAGACTCATTGCAAGTTATCACAAAGGTGGCCCAAGCAGTTATGACATTTAGGGGGCAATCACTTTTTCCACACAGGGCCATGTAGGTTTTTCCCCCTCAATAATAAAAAAGTTTCATTTCAAAACTGCATTTTGTGTTCAATTGTGTTGTCATTGATGAATAATTAAACGTTTGATCTGAAACATTTAAGTGTGACAAATGCAAAATAAATAAATGAATAAATCAGGAAGGGGGCAAACACTTTTTCACACCACTGTAAGTATGGGTGACAAGGAGGGCATCGGAGTCATGCAAGTATTCTAGTTTTGTAGCTTTGGTGGTTGGTGTGTTGGTGAAAGGGGAGGGTCAAATTGTAGATGATACCAAGGTTACTCATGTGAAAGGAAGTTGTAACAGTGGGGTTGACAGTGTAGCGGCTCTGGTGACGGATTTAGCGTAGAGTGAGAGTAATGCCTCGGTGGAAATCTGGAACTGAATGTCATCCGCAAAGCAGTGGTGGTAAAGTCCATGACTGCTCAGTGTTTGACCAAGGCGAAGAATGTACAGGATAAAAAGGAAGGGACCCAGAACTTAACCCTGGGGAACACATTTGGAGATGGGGGAAGTGGGTTATTTGCAGTTGTTGATGTTGATGAGCTGCTGTTTGTCAGAGACCACGAGAGTATACTGTAGTGTCAGTCATTTTGAATAGTTTCAAGGCGGGAGAGAAAGATTTAATGATTGATGGTGTGTCACTGGCTTGGTACTAGTACTTTTTTCCCCTGACACTTGACTTTTTCATTTTAAGAACATACTTCTACATTGTAGCTCCAGGAAAAGTACAAACTGTTTTTTTGGCAGTACTATAATTAGTCCTACGGGATACGTTACTGGTGACTATAAGTTGTGTGACAGAAACAGACTCCTACTGACAGTGTGGACACTTCCAACTGATATTCATGTCTGACTGTGACATGTTAAGTGTTGATTAGAGTTCGGCTTTATTTATTCTCTGTTGAAAGCAAAAGAAAAATCCAACTAAGCGTCTTATCTTGACCAAAGGATCCGGCAAGCTTTACATGTTGGTGAACATGGAAGAAATGGAACGAAACATTTTTTTTTCGTCATTAATAATGAACACATGTTTATTAAGTTATGACGTTGATAGTACCAGTTCTAAGTGGGTGAGCAAATCTGGAGCTCATTAAATGTTGATGTACTCATGAACATGTAATCACGCTAAATGTAAATATTAATATTAAAATACCACTCATGACATTATGTTGGCCACTACTGGGAGACAGGCTAGTACTCTTTTCCCGCTCCAAAAAGTAATACTACTTTGTTGTATTTGTGATATTCACAGGCTACGGCAATTGCAATGTAATTAAAATGTTGATGGAATACTACTTAGGATCAACTCTCCAAAATTCCCAAACCTACACTGTGATTCTAGTGAAAACAACTTTATTGTTTTCCATGAATTGCATGAAGGCCACTCCACTGTCAGCCTTCTGACACTGCGTAATTGACAGTATTTCTGTTGGGATGTGATGGATTGCCTGATTAGGCAGCCTGGCAGTAGAATTCCTCACAGATGGCAAATTAAGCATGAGACAGATGCCCTCAGCCCCCCTCCCACCATCTTACACAGTACACAGGCTCAAAAAGCTTCCTTTAACTCCAAGGCTGTGTTGCCCTCTTCCATGCCTCCGCTTGCTGTCCTTCCTCTCGCTGTTGATTTCCACTTAGCATACATGTATGTCATGTTCTCCCAAGGTTTGGCTCTCTTTCTATTTAGAAAGAACATGGTGGGTCAAAGTGAGTGATCAGGCTGCGGCACCAAATGAGACTTTACCAAATGATCTTG